>NW_022631088.1:5021990-5621990 GCF_010015895.1 Lontra canadensis
TAATCATAAATAATGTATTATATAATTAATTATATATCATAATTAATCATATATAATTAATTAATTATAATTATATAATATATGATTAATTATAAATAATGTATTATATAATTAATTATATAATTAATTATAATTATTATATATTATTATTTATTATCATTAAATTATTATTATTATTAAATTAAACTATTTTAAATTAAACTATTTTTAAATTAAACTTTTCTTTAATATTTTTATTTTAAAACATTTAAATGAAATTATAGTAGTATGAATATGGCTTATGCATAGTAGTTGTTCTGCAGTTGCAAATGCTCCTGGTTTTGATTGACTTGCTTATCTTGATAGGCCTTTCTTGAATAAGTTATACTACATTTGTCCCGCATTCTTTCCTAGGGGAAGAAAATGTAATTGCTGTTCCTCTGGGAAGTCGAAGTGTAAGAATTACAGTGAAAGGACCAGCACATCTTTGTAAGTACAATTTATCCTAACATGTTTTTATTTCCTGATAGTTTATTTAGCAAGAAAAAAAAATCTTTCTTTGTGTTAATGGGTAGATAGGAAAATATCTCAAGGATTTTGCCAGTCACTCTGAAATTATCTGTATCACTAGGGAATGATCAATACCGTGAATTTTTCTGTTCTCATGTCCCAGTGTTTGGAAATACACCAGTTTGGGTTTAATCTCCTCATGGGAGTGGAAATCAAATTGTATGGGAAATAAACTATTTTTATGGGGAGAGTAGAATAGTATTCAAGAGTTTTCTGGAAATTCCAAAGGTTTGGGACAAAAATTATTAAAAAAATTTTTTTTTTTTTTTTTAAAACACAGAACCATATCAGTGATTATAGCTGAAAAGTATAAGCTTTGTTGCCAACACATTGCAACTTCAGGTCCAGGGACAGTGAAAATAAACACTGGTTTCCCAGAATATGGAGTTTGAATTGATAGAAGATTGCCACTATATTGTTTCTTTGGCCAAACTCAAATGGCGTCTCCTCTTTGTTCTTTGGTCTCTTAGGACCTAACAGAACAGGAAAGAGCAGTTTGTCTGTCTCTTTCCCAAGGTCTCCTTGTGGCCAAAGGCAGGACTTTCTTGTTTCTTTCACAGGAGAATCAGTCTCCGCCAAGACTGGCTCCCTGGCCTTGAAAAAGTGTACTGAGTTCAGCCATCTCTTTCCATAAAAGTACAAAACAGTGCTTAACAACTATTTTAAAGCTATGCAAATCAAGGTCCATGGGACCAAAGTGCTACATAGATTGGCTTTTTATCTTTTTTTTTTTTTTTTAAAGATTTTGGACTTGTAAAATTTTCTCTGGGCCACAAGCATCAAATGTTTTTGGTAGTTTTTAAGAGTGTGTGTGTGTGTTTGTGTATTTTGAATTCCATAGTAATATTCCAACCAGAAATGTTCTTTGAGAAAAGTTTAAGTTAAAATGTTTAAGTAAAGTTAATGTAGATTTAAATCTTGAAAAAACAAGAAATTCTGTAGTACATGGTGATCTCTATCAGAGAAGCAAGAGAATATCTTTGGGGCACTAAGGGTGAACCATTGTTTGAAAGCCCCCCCCCCTTTTTTTTTTAACCCATAACTTTATTTTATCAATTAGGACTAAAAGGGTGGGACCACTTTTTTTTTTTAACTAAAATACTATAATGTTTACAGTCCTATATTGGACACTGTATTCAAGGCTTTCTCTATAAGGAAACAGCAAAACTTTTACAAAGGTTTGTAAAATGGCTTAAAGCCTACATCTCTTGATGAGAGTAAATTTTCATCCTTATAAGCATGAACTTGATTTTTGAAAATAGGGAAAAAAAAACATTCAGATCCAAATTTTGTAAATCATTGGAGGGCTCCCATTGGCACATATGGTTTGGGATTCAAAAATATGGACCGTTGAATCTTAAAAGTAGCACCATTCATAATAAACCCAAAGTGAAAACCACCCAAGTCCATCAGCTGATGGCCAGATGAGTAAAATATGGCGCACAACACACGCTCCCCATGGATGGTCCTTGAAAACATGATGCTGTGTGAAAGAAGCCAGTTCGAAAGGCCACATGTGATTCCACTTATATAAAATGTCCAGAATAAGCAAATCTATGGAGACAGAAAGTAGCTTGGTGGTTGCCTGGGGCTGGGGGAAGTCGGGTTGGTGGGGAGACGGGGGCATGGCTGCTAGCGGGTATAGGGTTTCTTTTGGGGATGACAAAAATGTTCTAAACTTAGATCTCGTGATATTTTCACAGCTCTGTGAATATACTGAAATCCTTAAGCTGGGTTATAAATGGGCGAATTTTACGGCATGTGGATTTTATGGCGTATCAAAAAGATGTTTAAAAAATATTCAGTGACTGGGCCCAATTTTCTCATGATGCTAAAGGCAGTTCCCCAAAATTCAGCTTCCAAACCAGAGGACATAGACAGCAAACAGAGTAAGCCAAGACGAGTATGTGGTGGCAACATACTCATTTACATGCAAATATGTTCTGGCATATTAAGCAAAACTTTATACTCAAAACTGGCACTGTTCCAAGAACAGGGCTCAGAAATGTTGCCGTGTCTCCAAAGGTGACAGAATTGTTGCTTGGAATATTTCTCCTCTGAACCATCTTGCAGTGGGCTCTGGAAGGGTTCCCGCAAGTTATCCTTCTCCGCCGATGAACCGAACTGGCTTCAAAGGGTTTCATTAACATTTCTGAACATCTAAATATAGAAGTGGTTTTATTTTCTTGATTTATACAACTGTTTTCTTAATTTTTTTTATTTGAAACGAAGATATGTTCCTGAAATAAAGCTTACTTGGCTGTAATAAATCATACTTTTAAGATCTGTATTAACTACAGCTCTCCAAAAGGCTAACATCCTAAAGAACTTAGAACACCCCATAATGTTAGTGTCACTTTCTTTGCCACGGAGTGGAATGTCTATCTTACCTATTGCCTGGAGATGTATAGATCCTAAATTCCCAATCCTATTCCATGCCTGGCCCCAGCATTAACCCAATGGCATAGTCCCGAATTTCCCTAACACTTCAAAAATGGAAGCCCTAAGAAGATTCCTGCAAAAGAGATTTTGTTGTAGCAAAATTTCAGCGTTGAGTATGTTTGGTCAGCAATAGACTTGAGAAGCCAAGACGTCATAAACTGAAAACCTCCGCCTCACCCAGAGCTTCATCACACTGGCTTTGTTTGACAACCCAGTTGTCAGAATCATTTGTATCCGTGAACTCTGCCTTCATCAAATCACTTCTCCTGTCTCTGTTCACCTACTTCTGACCCCGTTACACAACAGAGGTCAGAGGCCCTGGCTTCCACCGCCTGTGTATGCTAGTGTTTGTGACCTACAGAGCTGGAAGCCTTTTGGAAGTTATAGCCATGAAGACATTTTATCATAAGCATATGGATAATTGGATATTGGACTTGGATACTTCACATGCACTTGAAAACTGGCTTTGCTCCTTGAGCTCTCATGTCCTTGCCATTCAAGGTCTTGGACGCCGTTCAAAGTGATAAAAGAGACTTGACACCAAAACACAAAACACGAGGACTGGACTAACAGAAATGCTGGCCTTTGGTTTTAGAGGGTGGCTGTCCTACTGGTCTTCATTCCGCCCAGATTCTGACATCCCACCGTAGCTCTGCGGTCTGATGGCACTCGGGACGCTGTGGCCCAGAAGGCTGTGCAATCCTGACCCCAGCACAGAACACTTTTTGAATTTAGTCAGCTCATTTCAGGCTGAACTCAGCCTAGAAGCCCGGTGTTTTGCAGGCCTTCTGGGAGGATGGCTTTTGTCCAGCTTCCCTCCGTGTCCCTGATAAGGCCACAATGCTCACAGCGTCTGCTCCTTTCCGTCAGAGGGATAATCCTCCCGGGGACGGACTTCTTACCATCTCTGGCTCCCCTTCTCATTTTTCCTGACAGCTCACTTTATAACACTCCGTTTTATATCTTCATTGGAACTAGGAAATGAATTTAATCTCACACGTTCCAAAAATCTACTGCGGTCATGGAGATCAGGGCCAATGTGGTTGGGGTTCCATGTGCCTGTGAGTAGCCGGCAGTATTCTTCGACCACTAATGATTCCTGCAGATCAAGGAGCTCCTGTCCAGCCTTGGAGGGTTCCCAGAAAATTTCCCAGCCTGCCTGTCAGGCGTAATCAGGGATGTCTCCTTATGCCTGTTACACAGTCTGTCCGGGGACGCTTGGATTCCGGTAGGTGGTCCCGGGGCAGAGAGAAATCAATGGAAAAGAGCTAAGAACAGCCACATGCAGATGGCAGGCCCCAGTGCCAGACGGTTTTTTTGTGTTTCATCAGCTTTCCTGGGGTTCGGGTTCTGTTGTGTCCTTTGTTCAAGGTGGTCAAAGAGCCATTGATAGCCACAAACCAAGTGTAGGTTTCAGAGTAGAAGAGCGCCCGCGGGACTGTGGCTCTGAGGCCACATTTAGAAATAAGGCAGCGAAAGCCCAAGCCTTGGAAATAGAGCTGGGGTCAGAAATGCAGGTGCCCCAACCCCTAGCCTGGCTTTTTTCTTTTTGTTTTTGTTTGTTTTTTGTTTTTTTACAAAAATTGCCTCTTTCAACCTCAGACCAGATCCACCAAGGATGGTGATATTTACACAATGAAAGGGGAAAAAAAGGAGGAAAGAAAAATCATTTAAATAAAGTAGATCGTTTCTTGGCTTTTTAGCTAAGATCTAGTGTAAATAAAGTAGAAATGCTATTTAGGTTAAACCATGACCATTTTTCTGTAGGAGATCTAAAAGCTCTTCTGTTCCTATAAAAGCAAATGTGAATAAAGCAGTAACGGGTAGGACAGAGATCTTGGTGGTGATGTAAGGGTTCCATATCTTGATCACAGTGATGTGTAGTAGATGCCGTGGAAAGTGGTACAAATGCTCACATTGTACCAATGACAATTTCCTGGCATTGATACTATACTCTAGTGACATAAGATGTAACCATGCCTTTGGGTCAGACTGGATAAACTCTACAGAGGACCTCGTTACTATCTTGGTGTCCTCCTGTGAATCTCTGATTATTTCAATCACAAAAAGTTTATTATTTTTAAGAAAGCAAACTCAAAATTCATGGTGATGTTTGTCTAAATAAAAGACTGGGTTTAAGATCTTCCCAACAATGATCAAACGAGGAACATATCTTTACTTTGAATAACACCAGCATCATGAAAAAATAGGAAGAAAGAGACATTTTCTCTTTCCCCTGTAGAAACGGCTCCAAAGAGTTGAGAAGACCTAATTGGGCCTAACCAATGTGGTTGGGACCCATCTGGTTTAGCTGCGGACAACTCAGAAGCTTACACGTGTGTTCCACCAACCCGAGTCAATGCAGACCGAGTAAATATCTTCATCCTATGTTGATATCATACGTTGATATCTGTAGTGAGTTATTTTTTGAAATAGAATGCTTTGAAGACAGCCTTCTCATTTAAATTCTCTTTTTAAATTTTAGTTATTGAATCAAAGACACTTCAAGGAAGCAAAAAAGAACACAGCTTTAATAGCCCGGGAGTTTTTGTCATAGAAAACACCACAGTTGAATTTCAGAGGGGCTCAGAGAGGCAGACCTTTAAGATTCCAGGACCTCTGATGGCTGATTTCATCTTCAAGGTAGGAGAAGCCCCTTTGCCAGGGGCCTGCCTCGTAAGCTCAGCACATCCTGAATTTCCAGAATGTGCAGTGTGTTCCGCAGAAAGTCATCAGTCATAATTTCTGCACAAAGTGTATCATGGATACTTCCAACACGGTGGTGGGTTCCTGAACTTTGTTCATCTCTCTCCGGTGTCTGCTGCTCGACCCCACTAGTTAAGAAACAAACTTCACTCGAGCAGGGGTGAGATTGTTTTCGCATCGGTAGACTCTGGTGGTGTTCAGCCTCTAGATAGAGTTCGGTGAAAATGGTCCACGGTTAAACGGTCCCCATGCCGCTGTGTGTTCTCTCTCTCCCCTGGCAGAGCACAACAGAGGAGCCGGACACCCGGCCCTTCCCTTCCTTCTTTGCTTTCTCAGTTGTCTCATTACGCACGCTTGTCGGCCGTGGTCACCAGGGAGCCTTCTAAGAACTCTTCTTGTGTGTAATCAGGAGCCTGTGTCCCCTTCCCGGGGGAATCGGGGAGCATCTGTCCTCAGTCAGTGGATATGGAGAGCAGTGGCTGATATAGTTCCAAGTGACACAGTGTGAAAATTCTTCTGGTAAAATTCAAAATATCTCAGACATGAGAAAAGGAAAGGGTGTTTCCATGGGTTGTTTTGTCCCATCCCTTTCCAGAAACTCCTTCCAAATGGAAATGGAGGAAAGCAAGTAGCTCTCATTGCCAGGAATGGCCTTACCTATCAAAGACCCAATGCCTTCCAAAGGAACTGTCTGTGTGCAACGCAGTCCCTTGTCAAAGAACGTTCCTGGTCACACACCCGTGTCCATGCTCCCAACTCAGCCTGCCACGTGGCCAGCCAAGTGTTGAACTGCACAGTGTTGTGGCTTTGAAATTTTGAGTTTTAAATGGTCAACATTTAAAAATCAAGGATAGTAACATAAAAATGCCAGTTTTTTCCCCTTACTTCTCATTAAAAATGGGAAGATCTGACTGCTTGCTTGCCGGTGGTCATGGCAGGAGCTGGCTGCCGCTGGAGGCCAGCAGCTTTCCCATCAGGGCACACAGTCTCATTTGCCGTGGTCCACACCGCTCCCTATTGTGTTCCCAACATTGGAGGCATGGGCGTCATTTCACACATGTCGAGGTTGTCATTCAGACATTACCTGCCATTCTTAGGTCTTTAAGTGACTTCTGTGTCAGACCCTTAAAGCATCAACCCAGGGTTATTCTTGGACAATAGCAGTGGGAAAGGCTTTGGGGAAGCCAGAGCTATCATCTGTCTTTCCTTCTTTCTCTCTGGTGCGTTATGCATGCCTTCTTCACTTGTTTTGCTCCCTTAGGGTTTGCCCATCTGATTTGCAGACAGTAACGCACATGTGCCCACAGGCCCTTTATTATTTTTTTTTCTGCCCTCGTTTAATTCCTCCTTAGACAACCTGTGTTCATCTCAAGTCAACTTGGAGATCTCTGCATAGGACGTGTTAGGAAAATGATGGAAGGGGAAGAATAGCCACAAAAATGACCATTTGGGGGCGCCTGGGTGGCTCAGTGGTTAAGCCTCTGCCTTCCGCTCAGGTCATGGTCTCAGGGTCCTGGGATTGAGCCCTACATCGGGCTCTCTGCTCAGCGGGGAGCCTGCTTCCTCCTTTCTCTCTGCCTGCCTCTCTGCCTACTTGTGATCTCTGTCAAATAAATAGATAAAATCTTTTAAAAAATGACCAATTCAAGACACTGTTTGGTTGTAGTATCAGCAGGAAAGAATATTGTTTATTGATTCCACGCTTAACCATGCACGCGCACATACACCGTATATTTCTGCATGTGTGTGTGTACGCATTTTTTTAAAGATCTGGTTACACCCCACACTGAAAACATGAAAAAACAACGCTTCTTTTAGAGGGGGTTAGTGCTTTGGGGGCATGACCTTAGCTTTACTTAGAACATTCCAATACTTAAAACAATTCTTAAATAGAAGGATACAGCCCTATATCACTTGCAGAATTAAAAATTATTTTACACTTTCTTGCCCAAATGACATGTTTCCCTCTTAACGGAGTACATTTCAGTAGCACGTTGATGAGTCTGAATTAGTACTGTCTTCTGTTTTCCACTCTGGGTTCTGGTTTCCTGAGATTTAATAAACAATCCTGGGCTTTCGCTTCAATCCCCGGGAAGCTTTTGATCTCTCTTGAAGATATATATATATCTCTATCTCCATCAGAGAAGGCGGTACACACAGCTGTCTGACTCTCTGGAACTGGAGGCTGATTCTCATGCCTCCCGCCATCACTTCCACAAATCCTGTGTGCACTTGGTGGGAGAGAATTTGGCAAAATCAGACATGGTAATGATGCAAGAATGACTCTGATGTTGTTTTTCCCCTGACTTATAAGCCTGCCCAAATAGTGTAGGTTTCTAGGAAATACACTTTTCCATTGGTTACCTTCTCTCCTCCCCTCTCCCCTCCACTCCCCTGCCCTCTCCTCTCCTCCCCTCTCCCCTTCCCTCCCTTCCCCTCTCCCCTATCCTCTCCTCTCCTCTTCTCTCCTCTCCTCTTTTCCCCTCTCCTTCCCTCCCCTCCCCTCTTCTCTCTTCTCCTTTCCATTCCTCTTTCCATTCCTCCCCTTTCCATTCCTCTCCTCTCTTCTCTTTCTTTTCTTTCGCTGGGAGCACAATAGTATGACCCTGCCTGTGTTATTGCTAAGGTGGGGAGCTTTGCTTCCACTCCTGTTTTCAAGGTTTATCACGCAGTCGAATCATGGCTGTACTTTGAGTGGGAGGTTAAAACTGCAGGTCCGGTCGCCGATGGCGGTCAGCCATGTGTCTCGCTGTATCTCTTTCCCATTCCCATCAACCAAGAGCCGTTGGTCTAAAAATGGAACACCTGACTCAGCCCGAGCCTGCATAATGGAGACAGGCTCTGCCTACCCAGCGCCCAGCCCTGGGTGCGTCGAGGGATACTGAGGCACACTCTTCCATTTGCTCATAGATGAGACCTTACTTCGTGGACTTTTAATAAATGGACTGTTGAAAACCCTTCTCTTCTGACACTGTGAGTGACTTCCAAGACATCAGTGGGATACGTTTTGTTGTATTGTTCAGATTGTAAAGCCTGGCAAGTCACTGCACCGATGAGACTAAAAAATTTTTTTCGACTTTTTCAGAAGCTGCATTTTCATGATTGGACCATTCTTGAAAATGGCATATTATTTTTCTTCCCAGTGGGTTTCTCATTATAGTTTCTTGTTTTCCCGAATGATTTCTCACGGATGGCCTTTGTCACAGCACTGCCGGGTCACGGTGTTTTGCGTGTGAGCCCCTGAAGTATTATTTCGCTTTGTAAATGTGTGTATGCTGCCACCAGGTAGCAGTAGAGAGTCCTGAACAAGGACTTCGTGCCCTATGCCCTGCTGATGGGAGGGTAGGAAAGGCGCTGTCTGTTCAGTGAGAATTTACGGAAACTGTGCATCTGTGAGTAGACCCTTGTGAATGTGAACTTGAAGTGTGTGCCCACGAGAGCAAAATGAAATGGCTTTGGGAAAGACATCTCTTTCCATGGTTCACTATTTTTAACTCCGCGGTAGCT
This sequence comes from Lontra canadensis, assembly GCF_010015895.1. Classification (NCBI taxonomy): domain Eukaryota; kingdom Metazoa; phylum Chordata; class Mammalia; order Carnivora; family Mustelidae; genus Lontra; species Lontra canadensis. The sequence goes on from NW_022631088.1 coordinate 5,031,195, forward strand.
CTCCCTCTCTTTTACAACATCTCCCTCTTCCGGGAGAGAAAACATTTCCTCTTCCTCGTGGTCTGGAATCTTCCGTTGTGTTCCAGACGTCTCTCCTCTTCCTCCCGGTCGCGTATTTTGTGTGTCTGTAGGAAACTGTTTTCTGATGCTCTTCCCGCTCGTGTTCAGCGAGGCGAGCCTCTGCCTTCTGTGTCCCCAACCTCGGCTCTGGGTACACGTTACGTTCTCTCCTCGCACAATCTCTCTTTCTCGGGGCAGTTTCCATAGCGCAGCTCCCTGATGTAGGGATGCGAGGGTTTGAAACTGCCTGTTTTCCTTGATCAAAGAACGGGCTATAGCCTTGCCGGGTGGTGCAGATGGTGACTGCCCAGCGGCCTTCACAGGTATTTCAAATCACCGCAAGACGCAATTTTTAGGGTCGGTGCCTGTATCAGTTTCCTGAGGCCACTGCAAAGACGCTCTCTGCTGGGTGACTTCAGTGACAGATGGTAGACCGTCGCGCACTCGTAGCTCTGGAGGCTGCAAGCCCAAGATCAAGGTGTCGGCAGGACTGGTTCCTTCTGAGGGCGGAGGGAGAGTGTGTTTCCCGCCTCACGCCCTCAGCCGCTTCTGTGCTCAGGCCTTCTCCCTCAGCCGTGACCGTGCGCGTCTGTCTCTAGGCCGAGCTCCCCCTTTCTCTAAGGACACCCGTCCTACTAGGTTGGACCCACCCTGATGGCCTCACCTCATCTTGACTGGATCCACAAAGACCCTGTTTCTGACGAAGACTGCATTCTGAGGAGCCGTGGGTGAACACGTCAGCGAATCTTTCGGGGTGGGGGGGACACCATTCAAGCCCTAGTGCCTGACGGAAAAGCAAGTTTACCTGTTTCATCCTGCCTCTCCGTCAGAATTCCCCTCCACCCGAGCGTTTGCCGCTAACCACGGAGACGGAGACTTTGGGAGCCTCACCTGACATTTGCTGTCATGTGGGCTGTTGCGGGAAGTTTCGTGGTGAAAGCGGTTCAGATACTGTTCCGGGAGTTACCAGAACGCACAGCTGAGCTCGATGTGTAACCCGCACACACGCACTCATGTTCAGCTTTTGATTATTGAGGTTGGATCTTCTTCCTCCTCCTGTTCCCCCTCCTCCCTCTCCTTCTTCTTCCTCTCCCTCTCCTTCTTCATCTTGGGCTCAGACTTATGTCTGGAGCATCAGACTGATGGAGGGAAGTAAGGTTTTTTCTGAACTGATTCAGCTCCCATCAGGGTCAAGGCCAAGCTTGGACACAGAGTCTCAGGGTTTCCTCTTCAGGAGAGAGGGGATGCCCATCCCCCCATAGGCTGAGCCGTGGGCTTCGTGTCCTCTGTGCCTTGTGCTCTGGAGGAGCGTGGCCTGGAGTGCGGGGGTCCAGCAAGGATGTGCGGGGAGATGGCAGGAGGAGGCAAGGCGCTGAGATGCATGTGATGAGGGCAGTCCCTCTCCAGAGCAGAGAAGCCCATTAACCAAGGTTTCAAAGTCAGAAAAGAAGCTTTTGCTCCACTCTCCATCGAGAAATGAGGAAGGTGCCCTGTAGGGGATCTACTTCCATCGGCCACAACCTGGAGAAGCCCCCTCAGGATGAATTGGGCTCTAGTGTCCTGAAGTGTGTAGCCGCAGGTTGAGGGTGGGTACAGCTCCCTGGAGGCTCTCTCGGCCCTTACGCGCGGCATGGAAGGTATCTGGAAAATTCCCTGTGCTCCTCGCTGGCCAAGCTTGGAGGGGCTGACCCAGTGGGGGCAAGATGACCCTGTCGCGGAGGGGTAAGGGTAGAGTTTCCATACGTCCTAGTTTGTTCACAAAAGACCCATGTTATGCTTGAGGCCCTGGCTTAGTTCTTTCCTTCCACTGTCAGAGCCCTCCTGGCTTGGGCAGGAGAGTGTATGGTCTCCCTGGGGAAGGGGCTGTAAGCCAGGCCGGGGGTGGGCAGGAGTCACCGCCACGCCGCAGAGAGCCTGCAGCGCCAGCAGCGAGTGGGATGGGCAGGTCGTCGGAGGAGCCCCCTCCGCTGGCCGGCAGAGCGCGCCGCGGAGTTCACTGACTCGGAGGCGCCCTGCGGTCCTCCCAGAGGCTGGAGGGACAAGGAACCCTGCTCTGGGCCCAAGGACAGGATGGGGACATACACACGCAGATCCAAGCCGTGTCCCCCCTTCCCGGACTCTAATGTCCCAGGTGGAAAACCACCATGGAGGAGATGGGTCTGAAGGACAGGACCCCTGAAAGACGGACCATGTCCCCACCCGATAGGGCGTTACCCAAAGAGATGCAATGTCACATGTCAACTTGCACATGTCCTTGCCCTGCCTTTGGGGGAGAAAGCTACCGTGTAGAGAAGACAAGGTCCGCATGCCCGTTAGGATTTTTTTTTCTTGTGAAGCTTTGCAGCTGGGTGAGGAGGGACGCGAGGACAGTCGGGTGCGAGCGTCTGGGATTGCAGAGCGGTTCTAGAGAATTCAGCAAGGCTACAGGGGTGGCTCCGAGCCAAAGTCATCTATCACGTGACACAGAGTCTCCCAGGAAATGGCCTCCTCCTGGGTGGGAGCAGCCACAGGGAGTGGGACCAGGGACGGGCACCGCTGGTCAGGTACACTGTGTGCGGTCGTCTGAGCGAGAGGCACGTTCTCATGGGCCCCACATCTGGCGAGGCAGCTGTGCCCGCCATGATCACGTGGGACCCTCAGGCGCTACCAAAGACTCATCAGGGGAGAGGAATGAGCACTGGGACAAGAGTGAGCCTTCGGCGGGATGGGAAAGGGAAGTGGGTACTGGTCAGCAATTAAATGCCTCTGCTCCAATCAGGTCATCTCTTTAAGGAAAACATCTGGGTTTAATGCCTTTTTTCTTTCTTTTTCTTACTTTTTTTAAAAAAATCTTTTTCTTTTTGGTGATAATGGGTGGACCCAGCAAACCATTTCAGTCCCTCTTAGATTTATTGATTTTGGGGGGGTCCGAATTTTGAACGCTAAATAAATTTTTGAAATTTATATCTTGCTAGTGAAGTATCTAGCTCACCGAACTCTTTCAAGTGTAATCAGAGTATCATCTTATCACTAAAAAAACTCATTGTACCTGCAACTATGTCTTTTCCGCTGGTTCCTTGTCTAATTTTTGTTTCTTTCAAACCATCCAAAGATTTGTCTCTCAGGCATCTAAGAACCAGGTTTTCATCTGATTAACTCAGAGTTTAAAAACTATTCAATTTATATAAATTTTTATTTTTGTTTATCTTCACTTGGACTTATTTTGGTTTTGTATTTTTAGCTTCTAGAGCTCAATTCTCAATTCATTTTATTTTCAATCTTTTTTTTTTCTCTGTTTACATGTACTTAACACAGCTTTCCCATAGAGCAGCTCATAATTTTGTTGTAGTGTAAGCTATCAATTTTTAATTATATGCTGGACTGTCTGTACTTGTATGCTGGGTAATCTTTGCCTCATTAAAGGTCAGGAAACTATCCTGTGTTTGCTTCTGGAAGACGTGTTGTTTTACCTGTCATATTACGAGCTGTAATCCACCTGGAGCTGACTTTTGCACACGTTGTAAAGTAGAATTAATGTCTTTTTGCACCTGACTATCCAACTGACCCAGAACCATTAGGTGAAAACACAGTCCTTTCTTCATTTGTCTTAAAGCCAAACTGTATGTGTGGGTCTGTCCCTGGACTCCCTTATGTTTTATTGATCTGTCTGTGCAATTCCATTGTAACTTAATTATTGCACCACTAAAACCAGTCTTGATATTTACTGGTAAGTTTTCCCACTTTGTTCTCAAAGATGATCTTTGATAGTCTTGAGTCCTTGCATTTCCATATGAACTTCTAAGTCTGCCTGTCCGTTTTTATAAGATTCTTTTGGATTTTGATTGAAATTGCCTTGAATATATATGTCAGTTTGGAAAGAACAGGAAACTTTCCAATACCAATTTTCCAATCTATAAATATGATATGTCCATCCATTTATTTAGTTCAAAAAATTCTCTCAGTAATGTTTCTAATTTTTAAAGTTTATGTCATGTATCTTTTATAAATATATTCCCAGTTGTTTGATTGTTATTTTGATGTTATTGTAAATGGTATTTTTTTCACTTTCTATTTATTTGTGCCAAAGTTATGGAAATCTAATTGATTTCTGTATATTGACACTGTATTCTTAGTGTATTGGCTTATTAATAGTAATAGTTTATAGAGTCTTTTGGATTAGGTACATACACAGTTATGACACTTGCAAATAATGGTAATTTTGTGTCTTCTTTTCCAATCCTTGTATATTTTATTCATTTTTCTTGCTATCTTATACTGTGTAGGATATTCGATATAATATTGAATAGAATCAGTGACAGCAGCTATTCTCATGCTTGATTTCAGGGACAAAGAACTCTAATTCTCCATCATGTGTGATGTTTGCTATAGAATTTTTGATAGGTATTTTATTTGATGAAAGAAATCTTTTTTCGGGGTGCCTGGGTGGCTCAGTTGGTTAAGTGACTGCCTTCTGCTTGGATCATGATCCTGGAGTCCCGGGATCAAGTCTCACATGGGGCTCCCAGCTCAGCGGGGAGTATGCTTCTCCCTCTGACCTTTCCCCCTCTCATGCTCTCTCTCTCTCTCAAATAAATAAATTAAATCTTTAAAAAGAAGAAACCTTTTTTCTACTTTGTTTCCGTTGTCATATGTAAGTATGGAGTTTTATCAGATGCTTTTTCTACATCTTTTGAAGTGATCATATGTTTTTCCTTTAGTTTTTAGTTTGTTTTTTCCTTTAATATACTGAATTACATTCATTTTTAAATGTTAGACCCATCTTACTGTCCCATAATAAACTTCACTTGGTCACTATCATTATTATATTGGTAGCATTTACTTATTAGTAGTTATTATTTTATTGTTAACAAAGACAATTATCCTTTTATATGTCAGTGGGTATAATTTTAAATTATTTTATTTATGATTTTTTGGTAGCTATATCCAGGATAGGTTTTTTTTTCTTGTAACATATTCATATCAGGTCTCGGTATTAATTTATACTGGCTTTATAAAACAAGGTTAGAATTATTTCCTCAGTTCTTATTCTCTGCAACTGTTTGTATAAAATTGGAGTTATTTCTTCTTTAAATATCCGGAAATATTCAGCAGGAAATTGTTAGGGGTATGCATTCAGTGTCTTTAAAATATACAGACTATTCAGATGTTTAGTTTCCTTTTGTGTCAGTTTTGTTTCAAGGACTTTGTCTATAAGCATACCTCATTTTATTATACTTCATAGATATATGTATTTTTCTTTTACAAATTGCTGCAAAAGTTTGTGGCAATCCTGACTCAGACTAGTCTATTGGCACCATTTTTCCAATGGCGTTTGCTCATTTTATGTCTCTGTGTTATAGTTTGATAATTCTTACAATATGTCAAACGTTTTCATTATTACTGTCCTTGCAATGGTGGTTTGTGATCAGTGACTACAACTTGCTCAGATGGTGGTTAGCATTTTTTAGCAATAATGTATTTTTTAAAAGATTTTTCTTCGATTATTATTTTTAAGTTGTCTCTACATGCCACATGGGGCTTGAATTCACAACCCAAGATCAAGAGGTGCGTGCTCGGCTGACTGAGCCGAGTAGATGCTCTGCAATAAAGTATTTTTAAATTAAGGTACATACATTGTTTTCTTAGACATGATGCTACTGCACACTTAATACACTGTATCATGTTGTGAACATAACTTTTGTATGCACTGGGGAGCCAAAAAGTTTATTTGACTAACTTTATTGTGATATTTGCTAACCCATGATATCGCCGAGGTGTGCCTGTATTTCAGCTAAGTTTTTAAAAATTATTGGCAGAGATTTTTTTCATGATATCCTCTTACTATTTCTTCATTGTCTCCAGAATCTGTAGTGAGTCTTTTTTTTTTCATTCCTGATACTGACTGTTCGTCCCTACTTTCTTTTAAACTTAATCAATCATTTTGGAGGGCTGTAACTTTTATCAGACTTTTCACAGAAACAGCTTTTGGCTTTATAGCCTATTTTAAAGTAGTTTCCTTTCCATATTATTTATGTCCACTCTTATCTTTATTATTTCCATTCTTCCAGTTTTTCTGGATTCAATAAACTGTTCCTTTTTAAACTTTTTTAAAAAAGAGATTGTATTTATTTGACAGACAGAGATCACAAGTAGGCAGAGAGGGAGTTAGAGAGAGGGGGAAGCAGGCTCGCCGCTGAGCAGAGAGCCTGATGCAGGACTCGATCCCAGGACCTTGAGATCATGACCTGAACCGAAGGCAGAGACTTAACCCACTGAGCCACCCAAGTCCACTCCCCCTTTTTAATTTTTTGAGTTGGCTGTTTAGGTCATTGATTTTCATCCTTTTCTCCCCCCCATAACACATGTATTTAAATCTATGAATTTCACTCCAAGCATGCCTTTTATTTCGTCCTACAAATTTTGATAGGAAATCTTTCCCATCATCATTCAGTTAAATTGTATTGTAATTTTCATAGCGATATAGTTTTTGATTTATGGAATAATTAGAAGTGTCTTATCCAAGTACATGGAAATTTTCCAGAATCTCGTTATTATTTTGTAGCTTAATTCCACTGTAGTCAAAGAACATCGTCTATATCATGTCAGTTGTTTGGAAATCTTTTGAACCTTAACTGGTGGCTCAGAACATAGCAGATAGTAGAAGATGTGACGCATCATCTTCTGTCGTTGGGCACTGTCGATATGTCACATCGATCATGTTATTATTAATGGTTTTATTAAAAATAATAGCCTACTGGTTTTTGTTGGCTCATTCCAGTAGTTACCATAAGAGATATGACAAAACCGGTGCTGTGACTGTACCTTTGCCTGATTTTTTTCTATTCTTGTTAATTTTGAATTATTTATCCTTGAGGCTAGCTTGTTAGGAACACTAACATTTAGGGTCTTTACTTCTAGTGACATGACTATTTTACTGTTATGAAACTATTTTCTGTCAGAACATTGAGGATCCCTCTTCATTGTCTTCTGGCTTCCAGTAATTCTGTTAAGAAGGGAGGTGTCAGTCTTATTTCAGTGCCTTAGATGCTAATGGGTCTTTTCCTTTGTCTGCTTTTAAGTGTTTTCTCTTTGGCTTTGGTTGTCATTGGTTTGACTGTGTTGTAATTAGTGGCTTTCTTCTGCTTGAGGTTCATGGTGCTTCACAACTCTGGCTTGAGATCCACCATCAGTGTTGGAAGATTCTCATTTATTGCCTCTGCAGATGCAGTTTCTGTCCCATTCTCTGTGTTCTTTGTCTGGGACTATGGTTATACCTTTATCTCTCATGTCTACTTTCTACCTCCTTTTCTGTCCTTTTACTGGTTCTCTCTTTAAGTGTGTGTAATCCAGGGGCCAGCAGATCCTAGCCAGCTAGCTAATGACCTATTTTTGTAAGTGGAATTTTATTGGGACATAAACACAGTTATGTGTTTATGGATTGTGGCTGATTTGCACTATATCAGCCACCTTGAATAATTGCCGTAGGGACAATATGGCCTGAAAACTGTAATGTTTACTATCTGGCTTTTTATGAAAATGTTTGCTGAACTCCAGTCTAATCCACTGTCAAATCTATACATTGAGCTACCAATTTAAATTATGATGCTTCATACTTCTAGAATTGACATTTTACTTACTTATTTCTATCTAATAAAGATTTTATTTATTTTATTATTTGAGAGAGCAAACACATGTGAGCAGAGGGGAGGGTAGAAAGACGGGTAGGGAGACTGATGCAGGGCTTGATTCCAGGACCCTGGGATCATGACCTGAGCTGAAGGCAGACTCCTAACCAACTGAGCCACCCAGGCGCCCCGGCCATTTTATTTTTATTGTAGCTTCTTTGTTTCTAGTGAAATTCTCCATCTTGTCATTTAGTTTCTTAAGCATTTTAACCATGGTATCTTAGCCCAGACTCTAAAAACCAGAGCCCTAGGAGTGAGCCGTGTGCTAACAGTGATGTTTTAAGACCCTGGGACTGGTAGGGAGTATTGTGAAATACCATCTGAAGCCAAACCTAGAGTCGCAGGGGGCAGTGGCGGTGTACCCAGGTGTTTAAATTTCTATCAGGTGATGCCGATATCTGGATGTTCTGTAATTCCATTTATAGTCTATTGCTCCGTGTTTTTCGGTTGTTACTAAATTTTATCTTTTTTGTGGGCCTGGTTTTCAGTTTTGCTATATATAGTAGGTGAGGAGATTACAGATATAATTTGAGACAGGATTAATTTCTGCTTCTGGAAGACACGTTAGCAGCCAATTACCTTCAGCCAACAAGGAATTGAAATAATTTGAACCTGGCCTTCATTCCCTTTGGAAATTGGTCCACGTCCAGTTCACACTTTTTCCTAAGATAGAGCTTTTCAGGGTCTCAGTGGCGCGCCTGGGGCACTTCGTGGTACCGTTCCGGCTTCAGTGGATCTTGAGCTCAAGTGTTTGGTCTTGGCCCCACAGTCTGATGACAGCAGCTTCTCAGCCACTCAGTCACTACTTGCATGACGGGAAATGCCTGGAGCAGAAACATGGTGCCAAAGGGGGTGCCAAGTGTTATGCTCACCTCGCTGGGCTTCCTTTGTGTCTGGAATCTTGGCGCTGTGAATGTTCACTAGTACGGTAGTTGTCTGGTGCCTTCAAATACATTAAGAAATATTTTAGGCAATGTTTTGACTTGCTCTCTCTGGCAGGATTCATCAGAGACATCCTTCCATAGCCAGAGAAAAACCCTTTACAAGTGTTTCATGCCTCTGTGACAGCTGTGCTCCCACCTCCCACCTGTCCTTGCTTCTCTTCTCCAACAACACATCTCATGCTGGAGTTTTTATACTGTTTTATAATTAGATATATCAAAATCTTATTTTTCGGTTAACTCTTATTTACCTTTATGAATAAGCTTTCCTGAGTGATTTCATTGTTACCATTTCTTGCATTCCCTTCCTTCCTTCTGCTTTTATGATTATTTATTTATTTATCTTCTGCTTTTATATTAGTTCTTGTTTGGTACCTTTTCGTAGTTTCTTTCTCTCTCTCTCTCTCTCTTTTTTTCCAGTGAGGGTCTCAAGTGGTCAAGTTTCAGTCATCTTTTGTCTGAAATATCTTTGTTTCACTGACTATGATGATAATTTGATCATAGATTTTTTGTTGATCGATAATTGGTGTTTGATTGTTGGTTAATCACTTACAGAATTCGAGATGAAAAGTTATTGTTCCTCATCGCTTTGAGGGTATGATTTTGCTTTCCTGCATCCAGTGTTTCCTGTGAGAAATCTGACTCCAATCTGATTCTCACTGCTTTATAGATAATCATGTCTTTTTCTTCCCAATAACATGATTTTTCTTTATCCTGGCTGTTGTACTTTTCTAAAATGTCTGCTCAGAACTTGCTGGACACTTTTGTTGAGTCCACCTGTCTTTCTCAAGGTCTGAGAAACCTTCAGCAATTATATCATCAAATACTGCCTCTTCATGATTTCCTGGGTGTCTCTGGCTTGAACTCCGTATGTGTGTTGGCATTTCTGGGTCCATCCTGCAAGAACTGAACTCAACTTATTTTCCTCTTTCTTTTTCTCTTTTTGTTATATTCTGGGAGTTTCCCTCAGTTCATTCGTTTGTTCAGTCAGGAGAGAAGAAAAGAAAAACCTGGGGGGAGAACTTGCTGCTTGAGTGTGGTCCTTCAGTGGTACGTTCCCTCTTCCCTCTGCTTCCTCGCTCGCACGGGTGCCCCTCCTCCTCTCTGACTAGATGCTGGAACGCTCGTGTGTAAACACCATGTATTTGTGTACATTTGAGCTTTTGCAGTTGTGCTTTCAGAAGACCTTTTTGGAAGGATTTGCTTCAAGATGTTATTACGAAAGTGTAAGAATCCCAGTTCTGTGCTGTGCTGCCGACCAGCCCAGACTGGCTCAGTCCCGGCTCCATAGAAATTAAAATCAGATGTATCAGGTAGAAAAAAGAAGTTAAACAAGCAAGTTTACCTGACACATTTGAGAACTCACTCCCAGGCATGGAGTCATCTGGAAAGATGACTCCAGGGAGACGGGCTGAAGATCTTCTGTGCCCCCATGGATGACAGACCTCAATGAAATGTTGTCCCATATCACAATTTTTGGAATCTTCATGTGCCAGTGTGTCGTGATCGATAAATGATGGTCCGTATCAGTGAAATAGATTCATCGCATGTGGAAAGGTGCGGGAAGCGCTGGCTCGTCGTACGTAGACGCTGACCACAGTTCTCTCTGTCCAGACCAGGTACACGGTGGCCAAGGACAGCGTGGTCCAGTTTTTCTTCTACCAGCCAATCAGTCATCAGTGGAGGCAAACCGACTTCTTCCCCTGCACCGTAACATGTGGAGGAGGTGAGGCGCAGACCACGTGCATGCTTAGGGCTCAGAGTCAGAAATGACATACTTACGTTTTTAAGGCTGACTTGACAATGGGCATGGTAACTGGGGATATGTAATCACATGGCTTCCTCCTCAGAGGCTGGAATGCGGTGGTGTTCCTAAATGCATTTTTGCCTTTATTCTTGAAGACAGGTGAAAACGGGATTTGGAAAACATGTTTTACTTCTAGCAAAAAGCTAGAAAGGTGTTTGCATGAGTTCTGGCCTTTCTTGTTTTGATTGTCTTTAAAGCAGGTCTTTTTAATTTTCCATGGAAGACCTGAAAACAGGGAGGCCACGTCACTTGCCCAGTCTGACCAAGTTCATGGATGCATTGGTTCTAATGTTTCGATGTCCCCTGTCCTCCATCAGGTGCCAGAGCAGAACTTACCAGAGAGAGAGAGGGTAGCTGCTCAGTGGTGAGGGGGAAATCCTGCTTACTGCTTGCTTCATTCAAGGATTTCACAGACAGCTCAGGAAGGCTCTGGGTCAAGTGTAGCCCAGGGCTCCACGCGTGCCACACAGATTTGCAGGCTCAAGTGCAGAATCATCGTCTGTTTAACATGGAAGAAGTAGGGGCGCCTGGAGGAAATGAGGCCCAGAGCCTCCATGGAGATAAGTCTCTTTTAATGAATGGAAGCTTTCAGTTGAAGGTGAATGTTTCTAGACTAGTGCCGACCCACAACCCATGGTTACTAGAGTTGCTAGAGGGACTTCATGCCGTTACTCCCCTTAAAAGCACCCGAATAACAGGGCGGGGCATTTACATGTATCAAGCTGTGGGCTAGGGCACTCACCTTCACATTTATTCTTCCAAACAACCTTAAAAAAGATCTCCTTTCATGGCTGTTTTTATGTATGAGCGGTGGAAACATAGGAAAGGTCAAAAGTGGACTCTTGTGTGCTCAGCAAGCAAACAGCCCCGCTAGGATCCGGCTCTGGGTCCGTCTGATGGCAGAGCCCCAGGCTCTAGGTGGCTTTGCCTTTGTGTCTCCAGGGAACTGTCCACCACCGCTGGGACCAGGTAAGGGCATGCAGGCTCAGGTAGGGTTGTGTCTGAAGGGCTACAACCAATCGGCCTCCTGCAGCCCAGCCCCATCAGCCCAGCCCCAAACCATTTCTGCCCTGCAGGGCTATCAAATATGAGCTTGTTCAGAGAGCCACAAACCAAGTGCCTCTTCTCTAAACCAGAGGCTTATCAAGGAGGGCTCCTCCGCCAAGGTCAGGTTCCTGTGCACATGTATGTCAGACCGCTGTCTTTTGCGATTTAGGCTCCCAGTGAAAGCAGGAGGCAGGTGCTTTTGTAGGGAGCACCGAGTAGCCCCGACCCCCAGAAGGAGCTTGTGTTGCTGGGAATGGAAGGGAAGCAGTCTGGGGGTTGAATGGGGCTCTAGAGACAAGGTAAAAAGCTAACCTTCCCGGGTAGTTCTTCTTGGGCCAGGCATGGGCAAGAGACCATGAGAGTATAATCCTATAGCAGTGGTTCTCAAAGTGGGTTCCCAACAGCAGCTGTCACACGGAACTTGCTGGAAATTCAGATTCTTGGGCCCCAACTTGGACCTATGGAATCCAAAACTCAGGGAGTGGGGCCCATCCCTCCAGGAGATTATGGTGCATGTCCCAGCTTAAGAACCACTGCTCCCTAAAGCGATGTCTTCGGGTATCACCTGTAGCTGTATTAACTTCACTGCTTTTCTGTATCTGTGTTACCCCGACCTATTATTTACTCCTGGGTTTTCTTTAAATGGACCTCTAAAAAATTTTAAATAAACATATTCACAAAAAAGGATCTAATACGAGCAGTTCCAAGCGGCAAACTCTGGTCTCTTGCCATAAATTGAACACAATCACAAAAATGAATATGGAAACAAAACCCTGGAGGTCGTCCCTTCACATTCTCTCTCTCGATCCCCCCTGAAAGCGAGAATGTGTTTCGTCGAACATGATGATCACGGTTCATAGGCAGAAACTCCTCCAAAGTGCTTAGTCACTGACCTTGCAACAGGGACCGTCAGGCAACTCTTACCACACCTCTGACCTTATTGAACGCCGATTGAGGTCAAAGAGCGTTTGGATTTAAGACCGTGACCTGCATCAATTCCATAAATCTCTCCAAACCTGGGCCTCAGGCTCACTTTGGCCAGACTCGTTCTCTAAAAATTGCATGATGATGTTTACTTCAAGAGGCGGTGTGGCCGCGGAGCTCAAGTTCCGGGACCTGGATACCCTTCTTGGCTTTGCCACTGCTTGGCCCGGAGCCTCAGTCTGCTCATACATAAAACAGGACGATTCCCCCCTCCTCCCACCCTGCAGCATTGTTGGGGGACAAAACGACAGGACACGTGCCAAGGAGCTTCGTGCGGTGCCTGGCAGTTAGTGGGTACTCAGGAGATACCTGCTACGTTAGAGTCAAGGCAAACCTGAGTTTTGTTTAAAATGCCTCTGTGTAATCTTCAGAGTTCTGGCCGTCCCCTCTCCCAGCATTCTCTGGGGATGAGTTATGAGATACAGACAGGACTCCATGCCTCAGGGGGATTGGGACATACCTAGAGCTCCCTATGTGTACATTTTCTATCCAGAAGCAGAACCCCACCACCGTAGCGTCAGCTGGGCCATGACTCCAGGGACGACGGAGTCTCTCAAGGTCCCCAACATGAAAGCAAAGAACCAGTTGGGCTCTTTTTAATCCTACTTGGCAGGAATACAAACATCTCTTTCTTTTTAATGTATCCACTAACTCTCACACCACCTTATTCAGAGAGACACATGTAGACACATAAAAGAGCAGCTTTCCGCTCTGAGAGGGACATTTGTAATGGGGTTTGGCTTCGTTTGGTTGATGAAATTCTTGGGAGGAACACAGATGGGTCTCGTACTTGGGTGCTAAAGGAAAGACACAGTCAGCCTGGCTGGAACCATACGTGGGGGCACCTAGCCATGAGACTGCCCACCAAGATGGTGGCGGTTGTCAGAACAGAAGGGGGACGTCACGCTGCTTGCGGGGTTCCCCTTGCAGCCTGCCATTTTGTGCCCACCGGCAGAATTTCAACACATTTGTTCATAATATAGGAAGGCAATCTGTCTTATTTCCTTCGCGTTTAGTTATCTTGGTACTGCCATAAAATTAAAGAGGAAAATTAATTGTCTCTCCTTAAATTATAAACACTGTATGCTTTTTTTTTTTTTTTTTTTTGGTCTCCTAGAGGTATGTTTCCATTTAGAACAAAGTTTTTCTCTGATTCTAGGAGCTGTAATTTCATTCTCTTCTTGTGTTGGAGGAAATAAAAACACACACATAAAAACCCGCAAGGAAAGCAATACCAGAATGTAATTATATGTAATCAAGTGTACACAATCAGTGTAACTGCCATTTCTGAGTTTTGGGGTAGTCAGGCAAGTTAGTTTCCTGCTCCCTAAGGTGCTTGGATGGACTTTCCTGGTCTTGTCTGTAGTCATCTATGTGGGATTCTTAAGATCGGTCTGGAGAAAGTTCCAGAATCGCCACTGCCATCTGATATTGTAGACTCTCTGGCAGATATCGGCACCCGAGCAACGTTTTATTGACTCCGTTTGGATTTTCATTCTTGCGGTTTCAACCTTGCTTTTTATAATGCATACCAGTCTGTCCTTCTGCACTCAGCTTACATCCAAGCCGTGGCTTGCAGAAGGCTGTCTAGTGGTTTATAAAATCAGATTCCTCTCGACAAGCAGGCCCTTCAATGTATTTTTAGACCTTTAGACCAACTGGCTGAGACTGAGAGCTTAGCTTGGGCTTTATTTTTATTTTATTTTTTGCCCGAAGAGATCATTCTGGTTTTGAAAAATTGCCTTTTTCTTTTAACTTAACATGACACTTATGTAGTGACAGGAAGCCTGGAATCAGATCTTTCAGGAAATAGAAGCATCATTTTGGGAGTTTTTAAAAAATTTACAGCACTCACCCCTTTGGAATGTTCGCTTTCCTAAGCGATGACAATTTGAATTTAATAGACTCAGAAGGGAGTCTTCATCCCTTCCCCGTGAGGGCTTTTGTGGCAGGGGGCGGTACAGGGGATGGGTTTTGTTCCTCCCTGTACAGACGGTGCTCACATCCCCAGGTAGAGAAGTTCGTTGGCCTCCGAGGTGCCCCAGGTTCCCCGGGACAGCAAGAGAGTTAAACTGGTTACACCAGCAACCAGAAGGTCTGCAGTGGGAGCTCGAAACAATGTAGTGTTGAGTGAGAGAAGTAGAAAATAGAACCAGATTTAAAATAGCTACAGATACACACAAACAAGGTTACAGGATTATACGTTTAAAAACGTATAAACAATGAGCAGGTGTCTCTGGGGAAGGGGGATGGGGGTGGTGACAGGTAAAGAGGGCAGGTGCTCGGAAAGAATGGGGGTCTGACTTGGTGTCAGGGACGGAACAGTGGGTGACGTTCTGCCCCAGGGTTCAGGCCTCCTGGAAGAGGGGGCTGCTGTAACTTTCTCATTAAGTGTTAAAAAGTATTTAACTTACAAGTGTTAAGACTTCCACAATCGGTCCAAGTAGTCATGCCCAATCTTGGCCATCTCAGTCATCTTAGAAGATACTTTAGTCATCTTAGAAGAGCCTGAAGATCATTTAAAAAAAAAAAAAAAAGGATTTCCTGGACCAAGCCACAGTGTTTCTGGCTTAGTTGGACCGTGAAGGGCCCCAGGCACTGGTGTGTGCTAAAGCTCTCAGGGGTTCCGTTGAGCATCCAGGGATGAGAATCACTGAGTCAAGTTTCTTAAGGGGAAAAAAAGGGTGTGGCAAGGGATCAGTGCCCCGTGGGGAGGCCGCCATGCAATGTTCACACTTGCCTTTTCTTTTCCCGTTAGGTTATCAGCTCAACTCAGCTGAGTGTGTGGACATCCGCTTGAAGAGGGTGGTTCCTGACCATTACTGCCATTACTACCCCGAAAACGTAAAGCCAAAACCCAAACTGAAGGAGTGCGGCATGGACCCTTGCCCATCGAGGTGTGCACCGTCACCCGTGGTTTCCCCTCTGAAAAGAAGGAAATCAAGTGTGGCCTAGACTGATGGGTCTTTGCAGAGTGCCATTTGCACTATGTGCCCTTTGCACCACATAACCTTGACTACAAGCTGGTGGCCGTTACATGTATCTGTCACCCGTTCAACAGGGAGTAGCTGACCAGCTCATGTGGTGCAGGGCTCTCCTGTCTGGCTGGGCGTGCCTGTGCTCGGAGAGTTGCCTCTGCGGAATGACCCTCTCTGGGCATCTCCAGCACACATAATAGGAAAGCGCTTTTCGTCCAAGTACGAGGTCTTGTCCATCTGCTAGTCATAAATGTCTTGAACTCACCATTTTCCCTTTTAAACTGGGTCACCCATGACCACGTTTTGACTTTTGAAGTGTTCACATTAAATTTGGTATAAATAATGCATTGTGCAAGGAAGTGAAAAGTTTTAATGCCAAAGCAGAAAAGCTATGCATAAACTATCCCGTTGCATAATTTAGTACCTGCTGACTTGGATTGCCTGGGGAAGTTTCCTGGCTTTACTACAGTATCTTAAAATAACAGCACAGTATCAAGTCCCAGAATCCCCCAGACATCTGCCAGCTGGCTACGGCAGAAGTGTGCGAGTGGAAAAGGAAGCGTTCTCAGTGGATTTCATTTCCTATCACTGAGCTGCCCATTTCCTGTAATCCCAGGTGAACATAATTATTCATAGAGACCTTTTCAAAAGACAAATTCCATGAAATTAAATGTTTCTCTGAAGATTCCACTAATGCGATCGTGTGTTAGTATCATTACTATATCAAAAAAAAATAGATGATTAAAAAATAGATTCATCCAATTTAAGAGACACTCTTTCCTTTGACTAATACATACTAGTTTCTGTATTTTCATAGAGCTGGGCGCGGCGTGTGCCAGAGATGTTCCTGAAACTCAAAAAGGTGGTGGCTGGTTTTTTGGGAAGAGTTCATAACATGTGCATATTTAGTTTTCAATGTGAAAGAGCTCTGTTTTTTGGGATGTCAGATCCATAGTGGTCGAATTAACAAATATGTTAATTGACTGAGAAATGATGTTGTCCCAATGATTTCATTTGTAGCGACGGATTTAAAGAGATCATGCCCTACGACCATTTCCAGCCTCTCCCTCGGTGAGTCACGTGTTTTGCTTTTTCCATTCCGCGGTTTACTCCAAGTCGTTTGCTAGGCAGTGTATCCCATCTGTAGCAATAGTCTAAAATGTAAGAGGGGTAGATAGTAGATCTTTTAGAGAGCTAAGGGAAAGCAGACTTCAACTCCATAATGAAGATCTGTCTTAGAATCAGACAGAATGCGCTCTTTCCCGCGGCGACGTCTCCCATCGCTGGAGGTATCAAGCACAGCTCGGACGGCTGGCCACGACAGAGGGAGCTCAGGCCTTGAAGTTGGACAGAAATTTGAGTCCCCTTTGATGCCCAGATGACTGGTTTCTGACCTTCGGTTTCTGTGATGCTCTAGTATATTGTCTGTTAGTATTAGCAGTGGACAGACTTTTTTTTTTAAGATTTTATTTATTTATTTGAAGGACAGAGATCACAAGTAGGCAGAGCAGAGCAGAGCAGCAGGCAGAGAGAGAGAGGGGGAAGCAGGCTCCCTGCTGAGCAGAGAGGCAGATGCGGGGCTTGATCCCAGGACCCTGAGACCATGACACGAGCCGGAGGCGCCCCTGGATGGATGATTTAAAGAATGCATTCACACGCTACATGTTAGCCAGTGTGGTTCTCAGAATGGCACTGCGCTGGGGCACGAGGGAAGATGTGGTGTTCCCCCCTGACAGTAGCCTCGGGGTCAGACGTGTGAACCGCCCTGTGACTATATGTCGTGTGGGGCGGTTATGACAAGTCTCATGACTCCCAGTCCCGCGTGCTTTCCGTGGAACCACAGCTGGCCTCTTTCCCTTTGGCAAGCTTGAAACAGACCAACACATGACGCAAAAATAATGTGTTTTTATTTGTTTGCTTTTGAGCTGGGAACACAATCCCTGGACCGCGTGCTCGGTGTCTTGCGGTGGCGGCATTCAGAGACGGGGCTTCGTGTGTGTGGAGGAGTCCATGCACGGGGAGATCTTGCAGGTGGAGGAGTGGAAGTGCATGTACGCGCCCAAACCCAAGGTCATGCAGACTTGCAACCTGTTCGACTGCCCCAAGTGGGTCGCCATGGAGTGGTCTCAGGTAAGACCTGAGGACAGGACACCTGTCATTAAATCTCAGATTTTCATGGATGCTGGCTGAGTGTTAGCAATCTTTTCTCACATACCCCCTGAAAGATGTTTGCAAAGTTGTAGACCCCTTCACAAGTATTTAGGTTGACTTCTAAACTTTTTTAAATTTTATTAAAGACTTTACTTATTTATGACAGAGAGATAGTGAGAGAGGGAACACAAGCACAGGGGAGATAGAGAGGGAGAAGCAGGGTCCCTGCTGAGCAGGGAGCCCACATGGGGCTCAATCCCAGGACCCTGGGATCGTGACCTGAGCCGAAGGCAGATGCTTAACTGACTGAGCCACCCAGGCGCCCCAACATCTAGAAGGTTGTTTTTTTTTTTTTGTATTTTTGTATAAGTTTATTTTTGTGTAAGTTTAAATACAAAGTATCAAGGAATGTCATTTCTAACGTAAAAATGCTGGCATTTTTAAAATAAAAGTGTTATGGCATTTAAAAAAAAATGTGTCCCGCAGAATGTAAATGCCACATTGATTTCTACCCTTGGCATGTTTCCCTCAAAAACACACAGAGGAGCTCTTCTTCAACAGTTGGGATCGTCTGCATTTGTCCCCTTGAATTCTCATATTCAATCCACTCTCCCCCTAGCAATTTATCCAAATGTAATGTAGCTTCATGCTTTATAGTTTTTTACTGATTACACTATTGTACTTTTCTCCAAGAAAATAATGTATAGTGAGTGAAATTAATTAATTTTATTTTATTTGAAATGAATTTAATTTCCTGTGACCTTAAGGCCCTAAGTATTAGAAATATTCCCCTGGGTTGCTAATGTCAAAACAACATAAATAGATTTCAAATTTTGGTAAACAATTTTACATATAAAAAGTAAATTTTCAGTTGTAATCAATCTGTCTAGAAAATGGGGGGGGGGGATTTGAAAACATGGTCTGTTGCCAGAATGAGACATGGGTTCAGCGGTAATTTTATTCTTAATTTTTACTGTAATTCCTTGGTTTGTTTTGTTTTGCATGTACACGCTGGGGAAACTTGTTCACAAAAATAAGTAGACTGAGATGGGGGGATTTTATTATGGCAAGATTATTCAGGGGCGCTTGGGGGATCCAGTTGGTTAAGCATCTGCCTTTGGCTCAGGTCATAATCTCAGGGTCCTCAGATCAAGTCCTGCATAGGGCTCCCCGCTCAGCAGGGAGTCTGCTTCTCCCTCTGCCTGCATCTCTCCCTACTTGTGTTCTAACTTTATCTCAAATAAATAAATAAAATCTTTAAAAAAAAGATTATTTAGTTCTTGAATTCCTGAGTTATGTGCCAAAAATCACGTCGTGATCTATCATCAGAAATCAACATTTTTACTTCTAGAAACTGCCCGGCTTGTTTTCACTCCTATTTTGTTTTTTTTTTTAAGATTTTATTTATTTGACAGAGAGAGTGAGAGAGGGAACACAAGCAGAGGGAGTGGGAGAGGGAGAAGCAGGCTTTGCAATGAGCAGGGAGCCCGATGCGGGGCTCGATCCCAGAACCCTGAGATCATGACCTGAGCCGAAGGCAGGCGGTTAACCACTGAGCCACCCAGGCACCCCTCATTTGTGCTCTTCGAAGTCGCTTCCCTGTGTTTTATGTTTGTTTTAGAGCTTTTATCCCACCACCTCATGCGCTCCTCAGTCTCACGACTTTATCGTCACTCATGGTTTCAAAACAGAGGGCTGTTACCCGAATCATCTCGTTTGCCTTTCTTGGCTTGTGATACTTTCCATTTCTTTTCAACAACCAAATACATTCTCAGTAACGAGAATTCGCTGTCATTAGGGATACGGTCAGCTCCAGAGTGGAGTTCTGTAAATGCAGATCCTGACGCCGTTGTTGGCCTCAGGGTCCATCTTCCTGGGGAGGCTCCTTTGGACGACACAATACCCCTTTGGACCGACCAATTCTGGTATAGTCAGACCTTATCATCATACCATTTTTTTTCACTTTGGGCAGAAGTTTTGTTTCTTTCTTGACCGATATGCAACAGCCTCTCAGTGTCATATGTATTTCAAGTTCATAAATCTTGGGGTCGCCGAGTCCATTTCCCAGAAATAGGGTCTAATCTCAAACCACACTCAGTACATTCGAATATTTGTTCAATGGTCATAAGAGTGCCAAGATGAAGTCAGAGAGCTGCTGATATTCTTTTCTTTTTTTTATCCTAATTTTAAAAATTCCTGTACAGTTAACATAAAGTACTGTAACGGTTTCAGGCGTACAATACAGTGACTCAGGGCTTCCATATGTCACTCAGCGCCCAGCATAAGTTCCCTCCTTCATCCCCAGCCCTTATTTTACCCCCAGTCCCCCGCCACCTCCTGCCTGGTAACCGCCTCTTTGTTCTCTACTGATACTCCTTTTTTGGAGTCATGCATTTGTTGAAATTTGGCTGTGACCGTGGAGAAAACGTCTATAGACTTAAGAAAGTATCTCTGAACTCGGTGAATCAGCAGCAAAGTCATGGTTGTGGCAACAGGAGGATCTGGGACGGAATTCCACTCTGCCTCTTGGGAACTCTGTGACCTTGAGCAAGGTCCTTCGGGGCAGGCTGTTGTTCACTCATCTGTCGAACGGGAGGGAAGCTGGTGAGCTGCGGGGGTGTGGGACAGTTAGTGAGGTGACACCTGTGGGGCACTGCCTGTCCCTTAGCAGGTGCCCAAGGACTCTCGGCCCCTCTCAGGGATGGATCCAGAACTGGTGAGGCTGCCAGTTTATATGCTTCGGGGATGACTCTTGAAGAAGAAAGCACACAAAATATTGGGTATCCAGGTGAATTTTTGTTTAGAATAAGCCAGGAAATTACAAGAAATCACAAATTTTTAAAAACCGAAAATGATCCTAATGTGAACTCTGGACTTGAGTTAACAATAATGCTTCAGTATTGGTTCATCAGTGGTAATGATTATACCACACTGATACAGTGTCAGTAGTAGAGGGAACGGTGGGGAGGGCCGGGGCACAGGACTCTGGACTGTCTGCTCAATTTCCTGTTAATATAAAGTGGTCCTAAAAAATAAAGTCTAGGGGCGCCTGGGTGGCTCAGTGGGTTAAAGCCTCTGCCTTCGGCTCAGGTCATGATCCCAGGGTCCTGGGATCGAGCCCCACATTGGGCTCTCTGCTCGGCAGGGAGCCTGCTTCCCCCCACCCCCTGCCTGCCTCTCTGCCTACTTGTGATCTGTCTGTCAAATGAATAAATAAAATCTAGAAAAAAAATAAAGTCTATTAATAAGAACAAGCCATATACATATTCACATACGTACTCACCAGCGTACATAGATAAATTAAAAAGACATCCTAGGTTTCATGACGTGAAAATACTCCATTCATCTTCCAAGAGTACCACCCAAATCATATATAAATAGTGAAAGAAAAAAAAAATACAAGCTTCACAGGAAAATTCAGAAAAAGACAATTCTAACTACTCTTTATCAACTACTTGATATCTCTGTAGCATTTTTCCTAACCATTTTGGCTGAATACTCTTTGGTCACCTTTTCACATGATCACAGTTTTGTAAGATCGATTTCTATAGACAGAATAGAAAGATAATCCTCTCATGTGATTGATCAGAATTTGATTTTTTAAATGATGGTATAAAAAACTTTTTTTTTTCCTTCTCACAAGCTAGTTTGGATAATGTGATAAACAATTTTTAATCTAATTTGAGAAAACTTGTATCAAGTTTCTTTCATATTGGAGCAGGAAGATTTCAGGGCATTTCAGTTTTTCTTGTACTGTGACTTCATCTGAAATACTTTTCAGATTGAGAATTGGAAGCCTTACAAGGGAGGGTCCCTGACCCATAAGAATCACAGGAAATCAGCTTCTACATGGTTGTCTGGTGGCTTTTGTGTTTAATATTCATGTCAATGAGCGGCTCTCCTTGCATGAGTCACTAATACTTTGTGGATCGGTTCATGAGCAAGGAGTTCATTGGCTTTTCATTTCTTCTTCCAAGTGCACGGTGACTTGTGGCCGAGGGTTGCGTTACCGCGTCGTTCTGTGTATCAACCACCGTGGACAGCACGTGGGCGGCTGCAACCCACAGCTGAAGTTACACATCAAAGAAGAATGTATCATTCCCATCCCGTGTTATAAACCAAAGGGTAAGTTGGTGGTGCCTGTTGAAGTGAAATCAAATGGTGTTGTCCTGCTCTCATTCGAATATTGTAGCATTTCCATTCCACTTACTTTCTCAAAAAATGGTTTCACCCACAGATGCCGAGGGAGCCATCCACCTGGGTAGAGAAGCTGGCCCGACATGATTGAGTGATCTGGGGGGGGACTGAGCTCCGACCGACTCAGTACATGTAGAGGGGCTCCTATCCGTCTGGGCTTATACTGACATTTCTTGGTGGACATAGAATAATTTAATGTAATCCTTGTTTTGAAGAAAAAGAAGTAGGGTGAGAAAAAGGTGGCATGGGGGTAGAAAAGGAGAAGGATAAAAAGGAAAAGGAGCAGGAAATTTCCCCCAGGGTTCTCATTCTTTGTTCCCACAGTATTTTAGACATGTTCTTTATCATGTGCTCATGACAGTCCTTTCCTGTCTGGAAATGAAAGAGGGATTATTCCCACCTGTTAGTACCAAGAAATCTCCCTTCGTATCTTAGAAAGTATAGTAAAATTCTTCTTCGCCATTTCTGAGTCCATTGTTCATACAAATAGCCATACCATGAAGCACTGAACAAATATTTACTCACCGTGTCTGCCATCCAGAAAAATCACTGGTTGCCATAGCAAGGACCAATCCTGGCATTAAAACTTTCACCAGTGAAGTCTTTTCTCCTTACTGGTGCACATGTCCTCTGTGTCTGCAGTTTCCCCGCAGCGGTGCAAAATGATTTCCTTTCTTATTTCATAACTAGTGTTTCTTTCTTCATATCTTAGGAGGCTTTGAAGGACAGAAAGGGGCATGCATCTTGCTCCTGCATGATGGTTGTAGTTGGTGATAAGCTCCCTCAGCAACTACAACGATAAAAATTTAAGTAAATCAGAGCACAGGTTCCCCTCCTCCCAACTTTCCACACATCTATGTTACTGGGTTTTCTCTAGCGATTTCTGTATTCACGGGCAACCAGAATTTGCAGCAAAAGAAAGCAAGCTGGTATGGTTGAAGTAAAAACTTTCATATGGAAACAACAGAGTTGGTTTATAAAAGACATTTTTTAAAAATAAAAGGCATTTTTATGTTCGCTCAGAAAATGTGTTCAACTCTGCTGTGGGATCATCTGGTTGCATGTGGATAATGTGTTAATTAAAAAAATATATGACAGAAATGTCTGGTTCACCCCAGAAGCTACTTCATGTGCTAATAGACTCAGCTTGTGTTTGCAAAGCATGACTGCTTTATTGATGAAACCTTCGGCAAATGATGATCATGTCTCCAACTCCCTTAAGCTTGTTGTTTATGTTCCTTTTTTCTTAGAAAAAAGTCCTGTGGAAGCTAAGTTACCTTGGCTGAAACAAGCCCAAGAACTAGAAGAGACCAGAATAGCCACAGAAGAACCAACGTGAGTCCAGGGCCTTCCAGGGGAGTAATCGGGGCATAGCCAGTTAACATGATATATGTAACTTTTGTACTCATTGGAGTACAGTGATACATTTCAAATCCAAATGACCTGAATTTTCAGACTCTAGAGAGCTTGAGCTGGCTAGAATTCTTCTTTATTTCGCAATTCAGCAGTCCCACTTTGGCAGTATTTGTGAGAAGCACATAAAAGAACAGTGTTTGTTAACTCAAAGCAGACCCAGTGGTCTGTTACAATTAAGAGATCGGGGCTAAGTCCTATGTCTAGATTAACACATATGATTTGACCACGGACCATGACAAAATTATACAAGTAAATCAGTCATTCCACGGTTAAGACACGACCCGTCTCTACCAAACCTGTTCCGTTGAAATGCATCGGGGTGGCCTGAGTCATGACAAAGAGAAATCCCAGGCCTGCTCTGGCCTGGACCAATGGGAAGAAGATGGCGCTATGTATCTTAGAGCCTAGAACCACTGCTTTTAACTATGTGACCTTAGACGAGTCTTTAATTTTCTGTGTCTCATCCTATAAATGGGCGGATTGGACTTGATCTCTCCGGGGTCCATTCCAGCTCAAAGATCAGTGACTTCTGTCCACATGTGACTTGGCAAACCCGGAGTGAAACGGTGTCAGTGGGAAGAGAATCGAGAGCACGTCAAGGAAGCCTCTGGGTACGGAGGGGCAGGGACCTGGAGAGAGCAAGAGGTCAAGGTGCTCTGAGGTTTTTCACTCAAGAGTCTAGAAGAATGACTGTGCCAATGGTAGACTCAAGTAATTGGACAGGACAGCCGATTCCCTGTCAGACACGTCACATCTGTGGTGCTGACAAGCTCTTTACCAAGAGCGCATTCCCAGAGTGTTGCACGAAAAGGGTTCTTGAAGGTAATCAAGTCATATGGCCAGTCTCCCGCTCAGGACAGGCATTTCTCCATCAGCACGTTCAGTGACAGGCCAAGCCCCCTGTCTTGAGAGACAGCTCATTCAACCTGAGTTCTAGGCGGGATTTTTCTCTGGTTGAACTAAATAGGCCTCCTTCAAATTTCTGCTTTCTGAAACAGAAAAGAGACCAACCCCCCTGCCCCCAAACCCCACATCTATGCCTCCTCCCATGTGACAGGTATTTACAAATTTGAAGAAAGCTGGATCCCAAGGGTGTGGTCTTTCCCAAGCTCATCACTTGTAGCCTTTTCCAGTGGTTTTCATGTGTTGTTGGATCTAAAAACCAACCACATCACTGGTTTCAGAACTTGCTCATCTGTCAATGTCCCTTCCAACAGGGCCCCAGCCCAGGGAGCCCCAGGGGAACGTGGATTACTTCTTCTCTGTGAGAAGGCACCATGCCTCTAGTGTTGCGGCCCAGGAGAATTGGCGCGCCCCCTGTAGGACATGCGCAGAACCGTTCCACATGGACTAGCGTCGGGCCGGGAAGTGAACCCAGAAGAAACTGTAGATGCTGTGAGGCGAATGACCCCAGAATAGCCAACTGAAGAAGAGAGGGGTTCTGGGCTCACGACGGTAGTGTGGTGATCTAGAAGAGGAGGGGAGTTGCAAGAAGTCGGTGATGCAGGAGACGGAGTAGTGAGCAGAGAGAGGAGGAGACCCAAGAAGGACCATGGATGTAAAGATCAAGTCAGTAAAGAGTTTGAGGAGGGGTGCAGATCTCCCAGAAAGCCAAGGAAAAATGATGCGGACCGAGAAGAACACTATCTAGATGGCCAAGAGGTCTTTCCCAATTAATTTTAGAGTAGCGTCATTCAAAGGGGAGAGAAGTAAACCTTGCAGAGATTTAAGACATGAATTCCCAGTTAGAAGGAGGTGGGTGTTTGAATACTGAAAACGGAGTGAAGAGTGGTAGGGAAGCTGATGGCAAGAAGTGGTTCTATGGGTGTTTGATATTTTTACAGTTTTTTATTTGAAGTTAGGATGACCTTAACTATCTATATTAAAAAATCATAAGATTTGTAGACAAGTCAGTTAACATGTCTCCACCTCCCAACTGTACAAGAAGGGTGTTAGGCTCAGTACTACCAGAAACTTCTCCCTACTCTGATCTCCTGTGGTTTTTTTTTAAAGATTTTATTTATTTATTTGACAGAGAAAGAAACAGCAAGAGAGGGAACACAAGCAGGGGGAGTGGGAGAGGGAGAAGCAGGCTTCCCGCTGAGCGGAGAGCCCGATATGGGGCTCGATCCCAGGATCCTGGGACCATGACCTGAGCTGAAGGCAGAGGCTTAACAACTGAGCTACCCAGGCGCCCTGTGATCTGTGATTCTGTAAGGGAAGGAACCTGTGGAAAGAAAGAGATCTGAGACAGCTAGAAGGGAGTGTGTAGTTGTCACGCAAGGAAGGTTTTAGAGTTCTCAGTCTAGAACGACGTATCCTACTGAGATCTTCTGTCCCCAGAACACAACTGGATTATAAGTGCTACTCCTCCTGTGCATCCTGTCTTGGTTAATGGGGTTGATGTCCAGTTCCCCAAACCACAGGCCTGGGGTCATTCTTGCCTCTGTCTCATTCTTCCCTTATATGTAGTTAACTACCAGTCATGCCAGTCGTATCCACTAAAACCTGTCTCCGTTCCAGCCCCTTCTCTCTGTTCCTACTACTACCCTGTCCAGGTCCTGAGCTCAACTCCCCGGACACTTGGAAGAGCCTTCTGATTCGTTCCCTATTCCCTCCCCTAAACCCCCCATCTCAGAGCTCCTGGACAAATCTAACTAAGGCCCAAATCTAATTCTTTCTTTCCGATGTTGAGAATATCCCCGTGGTTCCCATCACCCAAAGATTTACACTTGTTCCCAAGGCCAACCAGACTTTGCGGGGGGCGTCTCCCTTCAGGGCTCCCAGCCTCCTCCCTGAGCCCTTCCTTGCTTTGCCCCGAGTGGGACGCCGCAGCCACAGTGAGCCGCTGGTCGTGCCTCGCCCACAGGAAGCTCCCACTCACACCACCCCCCATTAATAACGTTTTTATCGGAGGACAGCTGACACAATGTTACTTTGGTTTCAGGTGTACACCACAGTGATTCTACAAGTTTCTACATTTTGCTGTGCTCAGCACACATGTAGCTACCGTCAGTCACCACACAAGGCTGTTGGGACACGCCGACGGTCCCCTTCTGCTCCACCTTCCGTCCCCGAGGCTCGCTCGTCCCTCCAGCCTTTCGGTCCTGCTTCCTCCTCTGGTGGGAATGGGGGCCACCTGTCAAAGGCTTTTTTTTTTAAAGCCTTTTTTTCAATTATAGAAAATTTCAAGCTTAATATAAAAGAGGAGAGGCCATTATAATGGACCCCCGTGTGTCCATCACCCGGCTTTAGCCATTGTCAGTTAGGCCACTCTTGTGCCGTCTCTGCCACCAACATGGAAGCCGGACTCCAGATAGCACAGCCGTTCACTCGTCATATCGCAGGCTGTGCCTCTAGAGGACGACTGCTGCTTCTCCTTCCACTGCTGCTTCTCCTTCCGCTGCTGCTTCTCTTTCTCCTGCTCCTTCTCCTGCTGCTGCTTCTCCTTCTGCTGCTGCTTCTCCTTCTGCTGCTGCTTCTCCTTCTACTGCTGCTTCTCCTTCCGCTGCTGCTTCTACATCTACTGCTGCTTCTGCTGCTTCTTCTGCTTCTGCTGCTGCTTCTGCTTCTACTGCTGCTTCTTCTCCCTCTTCTTCTCCTCCTCCCCCTTTCCCTCCTCTTCCCTCTCCTCCTCCTCCTTCTCCTTCTCCTCCTTCTTGTTCTCCTCCTCCTCCACCACCTCCTCATCTTCTTCCTCTTCCTCTTCTTTGTCTCCCTCTCCTCCTCCTCCTTCTTCTTCATCTTCTCTTTTCATAACTGCAATACCATTTTGAATCCTGGACCTCACGTCACTGCCATCAGAATCACTCGTGATGCTCCTGAAATGCAGATCTCTGGTCCCCACAGAGCAGCCACTGGGTGGGGAGGGGGCTTCGTCACTAGCATATATTTATTTTGGCTCTGCCAGGTAACTTGTATTTATTTACTTATTTTGTGGTAAGACGTGCATGACATAGGTGAAGGAGGATGAAGAGGCACAGACTTCCAGTTATAAAGTAAATAAATCCTGGGGATGGAAAATGCAGCGGAGGCAATGCTGTCACTATTTCGTCACTTGGCATGGTGACGGATGGTGACGATGCCCTGTCGTGGAGATTGTGTCATCACGTCTAAAACTACCGACCCACTCTGGCGTGCACCTGAACCTGATAGACTGTCATATATCCGCTCTGCTCCAATTTCAAAAATGACCATTTCAACCATTTCTAAGGGTGCAGGTTTGTGGCATTAAGTACACTGACCTGGTTGTGTAGCCAGCACTGCCCCCGCCCTCCGAGCTGCTTCATTTTCCCCAGCAGAGACTCTATCCCCAAGAAGCACTAGCTCCCTTGTGCCCCGCACCCTTCCCCCAGTCCCCAGCACTGCTCTTCCACTGTCCCTCTGTAGGAATTTGTCACCAGCATTTTTAGCAAGTACCCCAGGTGACTTGGGAAGACGTTTCCAAGTTTCAGAGCCCCCGGATGGGTCGTCTGTAGGGTCCTTTCCACAGTTTGAAAATCCCGTTTGTTGTACTGAATCAGAAGGGGCAATGTCATAAAAGCTACCATGGGTTCAGGCCCTGCATTCATTCCAAACCTGCTTTTGCTACCAGCGCACCTGCCTTGGCTGCTGGTCTCCTCCCCTCGCTCCCCAGAGCAAAGCCAGGACACCTTTCCTCCTGAAAGACACCACCCCTCTCTCTCCAGCGTGGAAGACTGAGCCCCCAGCACCTGCTCCCAGCCCGCACGGCTGCCCCCTCCCTGCTTCCTCTCTCCCTCTCTCCCTCTGAGGTCTCTATGTAATTTTCCTTTATAATTCACACTGCTGGCAGATTCTGGCCTGTCCCTGGCTGTCTAGTGTGAAGTTTATAGTTTCCTCCCACCCTTTCTGACTATTCATTCCCTCGATTTCCCAACAAAACCGCAGCATATCTCGGCTTCCAGTTCATCCTTCTGTGAGCGCTGTCTTTTGTGGTTTGGGGGTGCTTGCTTGTTGACAATGAAGGAGAAGGGGAACGTAGCAACATTTCAGAGCCCTCGAAGAAAGCCTGCCAAACCTGCCTGGAGAAGATAAATATTTCTGCCTCTGTGGTTTGCCATGGCCTGAGCTTTGAGTTTACACAGAGAGTGGATGTTCAAAAGCTTTTTTTTTTAATTAGGAAAATAAAAATTATAGCTTATAAAGCTACGCCAGGAGAACTGCAATTTTGACCTTTCATAGCTTCCAGCTGTGGAATGTGTTGACGGTCGATACGATTCATCGTTGTTTTAAAAGACCTTCACTGGAGACGTCCTCGTTTCTCTGGGATTCGAGCTGCTTCTGCGGGCGTCTTGCCCTTTCTCTCATTTTTCATATGTGAAAACCAAGGAAACAGGACAGGGTTGGAACACTTTGGATGTCTTCTTCCCCGCTAGTGTAGCTTCTCCCTTTGGGGAAGATGTATTTGCTAAAACCTGATTATGTCGTCTTGCAGGCATCTGTTTTTCTCAAAATGGTACTAAGAGCTAATATTGAGGATTTCATTTGTGCCCGGGGTCTGCGTGGATTGATGCGTTTAATTCCAATGATTTGATTCCAACACCCTGTGAGGAGGTGTTGCCATTCCCCTCACTCTAGGGGTGAAGGCACCGAGCCACAGAAAGACTAGGGCTTCGTCCAGCATTTCAGAGCTGTAAAGTGGTGGAGGTGCTTCTCCGGGCTCCAGCTGAAGGTTAGGTGACCTGAGTGGAAGCTTTGCCCATCCCTAGATTGGTCTAATAAGGTAGACAGAGAATTTAGTGGTCGTATCACTGTCCTGTGAAGTTTAGGGAGTCAGGGAGAGCTTCCTGGGAGGGATGGTGCATGGACTAAGGTCCTGAGAGGCATGTGGGTGTCAGACGGGATTGAGTGCCGGCCAACTGGTCTACAGAGGCTGTGCCTGGCTGCTGACTGAGTGTGGAGAGGGGCTTGCAGGCTACGGCGCAAGGGAGCAAAGATGTAGCTGGAAACACAAGCACGTCTTGGAGGTCTTCATGGTTCACTAGGGAGTTTAGACATCATGTAGAGGCAGCGAGAGGGTCTTAACAAGGGGTGTCATCATGATTATGTTTTAGAAAGATCTTTCTGGCTGTCTGCAATGTGCTGCTGATCACTCACCATGATAAAAACAAAAAAGGAAAAAGACTGCATCCAATCTCGAATTGCCCATCTCTGATTGTCTAGACAGGGACACATCTCTGGGGTGGAATTTCTAAGAGAGAAGACAGGCACATCAAAGGCCTTGAGTTTCTATGGTCAGATTTCATTCCAGAAAGTCAGTACGGGTTTGCCTGTCCACGGCAGTCCTGGAGCCCACCCTCTTCCCCACACCTTCATCAACATAGTGAAATGACCTTTTTTTTTTTTTTTTTAATGCTGTTTTCTAGTACAGTTGGTTCTCAAGCAACATGGGTTTGAATTGTCATGGGCCCACTCACCGGTGGATCTTGGTGATGTGGCACTGTAAATGTATTTTCCCTTCCTACGATTTTCTTAGCAACATTTCTTCCCTCCAGCTTACTTTATTGTAAGAAGACGGTATGTAATTCATATAACGCACAGATTAGGTGCGACTGTCTGTGTACATTATGGGTGAGGCACCGGTAGGCTGTTGGTTACGAGTCTGGGGAGTCAGAAGTTACACGTGGATTTTTGACTGTGGGCAGGGAGTGAGGAAGGGGGGTTGGTGCCCCCAAACCCTAAGGAGTTCAAAGGTCAACTGTGCTTTTCATGTTTTCATGGTTTACATGTAACTTTGATCCGTGGGGAATGTGATATGTGGTGTCTTTCCCAAATAATTAACAGGTTTCCCAGCACTACCCAGCAAATAATTCGTCCTGCCCATGCTGATTTCAAAGTGCCTTCACGATGTGAGTGGGGCACCCCATTGCTAGTCCCATAGTATTGGGATTACTGTAACTGTTAGTCCTTTTTTCTCTAGGCTGTGCATGGGCTCTGTAATTGTCATTCTTGTGTGACGTGCTTCTGACTGTCCTCACCTGACCTCCCGTAACAACCAGAGAGTCGTCTTGTCTGTTTCCAGCCTCTCCCCGCAAAGTGGATCAGAACCGCATTTGTTTGCTAAAATAACGAGGGGGAGAACGAACATTTTACAATTTGGAGTCTTTCCATTTGGAGGCACGTGCTGTTCTCTCCAGTTAATCTGGTCTGTGGGGTTAGAACCCCCTCAGTGTTCTGTGGTTTTAATCGAGTGGCCTGCATTTTCTTGCAGCTCAGGTTTCTTACGTGTGTTAAGCTTCAGTTTTTTTTCCTATCTGTAAAGTCAGGAAGAAATGGTACTTGTTCAAAAGGTTGTTCTGAAAATTATGTTCAAATAATACAGGTAGAGTCCTTAGCACGGTTCCTGATGGCCGACAGCAACAGCAGTGTTGGCTGAATCTGGGAAACCTGCTGATTTTAAGACAGATGGATAGGTAGGGACTATTTTATTGAACTCCGATTTTTTTTTTTCTAAAAAGTCTTCACATAACTTTACTAACTCCCATAGTTCTCAAGTCATCATCAAAGAATAACTTCATTTTTTCATTCCTAAAATTTGTACTGGACTTTTACCTTTTCTTATCCCGTTTCGTTATTCCTTATTTTTTTACATTTCTCTAAGATTTTATTTATTTATAATATATAAGAGATATATAAAAGAGAGAGATGGACCATGAGTACAAGCAGGGGGAGTGGCAGAGGGAGAAGCAGGCTCCCCGCTGAGCAGAGAGCCTGACGCGGGCTTTGATCGCAGGACCCCGGGATCATGACCCGAGCTGGAGGCAGACACTTACTGACGGAGTCACCCAGACATCCCTAAACATCCCATTTCTATTGGTGTCTCCATTTTAAAATGGGTGCTTTATTACCAACCTCTTTCAAAATTCCTGATTTAAAAAAAATTTAGCTAGGTTAGAAAAGTCAAACTTTTTAAATCGCTTTGGCCACAAACTAAGTGGTTCATAGACGTTTGCCAGCTCGGTTCTGTAGGTGAGGTGCCCGGCCGACTCAGCCGGTTCCCCTGCGCTGGGTCGCCAAGCCAGAATCAAGAGCCTGAGCGCCTCTCTGGGGGCCTTGGGGAGAAGGTGCTTCCAGGCTCATTGATGTCGTTGGCAGAATTCAGTTCCATGCAGTCGTAGAACTGAAACCTTCACTTCTTTGCTGGCTCTGAGAGTTGTTCCTGCCTTCCAGAGGCTGCCTGCGTTCCTTGGCTTCTGGCCCCGTCCGTCTCTGGGCCAGCAACGGCGGGTTGAGTGCCCTTCATGCTCTGAATCTCTCTTGCTCCTTACCCGCATATCTCCGACTCCAGCCGGAGTGGCTGCTCTGTTTTTAAGGACTCGCGTGATCAGGTTACAGTGCTAGGACAGTCTCCTTATCTTGAGGTCCATAACCTTAACCCCATCAGCAGAATTCCTTTTGCCATAGACTTCAGCATATTCATAAATTCTAGGGACTAGGGTGTGAGCATCTTTGGGGCGGCCATTATTCTGCGTCAAACTCTAGGTTTTTATGTTCATCACTTTTTATCACTTTTTTCCTGGAAGACAGTGTGCCTTTCTGAGCTGTGGTTTAGACACTTTTGAATTTCTTTTTAATGTATTTTATTTCTGAATACTTTTTCTGTTTGTCATGGGTCAGAACCTCTACCTACAGAATCCAGCTATCTTCAATATCGGATTACTTAGGTTCTCTCTCACTTTGTCTCTAAAAACTGCCATTTTAAAAAGTCTGTTTTGGGGGTGTCTGGGTGGCTCAGTCAGTTAAGTGTCTGACTCGTGATTTTGGCTCAGGTCATGATCTCAGGGTCGTGGGATCGAGTCCCACATCGGGCTCCCTGCTCAGCGGGGAGCTTGCTTCCTCCTCTCTCTCTGCCTGTTGCTTCCTCTACTTGTGCTCGCCCTCTTTCTGTCAAATAAATAAATAAGTAAGTAAAATCTTAAAAAAGAAGAAAAAGATGACCATGATAAACTTGGTCAGCTCTCCCTGCTCATGCTCTCTCTCTGTGCCAAATAAATAAATCAAATCTTTAAGAAAATAAACAAAAATAATAAATGAAAAATATTTAAAAATCCACAGAAGAAAATCATGCTAGTTTATGCATAAAGGTTGAGTTGCCATAGTTGGTTTTTTGTTTTGTTTTGTTTTGTTTTTTGTCCTCTGAAATCGCTCCTGGCTAATCTGGGTAGCTCTAGCATCTGGTGTTTAAGAGGACCCTTAAAAGGACCTCTGAAAACCAACTTGAAACATCCCGGGTGCCTTAGGAAAGCACCAGAGACAGCCTTCATTTGCCCTGTTGGGAAAGGGGGTGTGAGCCCTCTCGCCTGCCCCATATTCCGTGAGGGTTCTGGATCACAGGAGACCCAGGAGTTCAGCCTGAATGAAAAACATCTGCTTCCCATTAAAGTAAAATCCCCAATTTTAAGTTTTTATTACTAAGGAGAGAGGAGGGCAAAAAATAGTGGCTGTAAATGTACAGTATGCACACGATGAGAAAATCCAAAACTTTTCAAGCTACAGACAAGAAGGGGAAGCCCCCTCTTTACACTCCAGACCCTGACATATGCAATCGCTTCCAGAAAAGAGAGATGATTCAGGAATCAGCTTTGGTAGACAAATGTGCCATGAATACAGAATTACAGAGTGCATGCACATGTGTATGTATACCTTTCTGTGTGTATTTAGACAAAAGATCATAGCATATGAACTACCCCATACTTACTTCATTTAACTAAGAGGAGGCCAGTCCTGCTCAATTAATACAGACCCACACCCTTAAAACAAAAAGACTTTATTTGAGAGAGGGAGAGAGAGAAAGAGCGCGCACACATGAGCAGGGGTAGGGGAAGAGGGAGGATCTCAAGCAGACTCCCTGTTGACTGTGGAGCCCGACTTGGGGCTCGATCTCACACCCTGAGATCATGGCCTGAGCTGAGACCAAGAGTTGGACGCTCAACCGACTAAGCCATCCAGTCGCTCCATACCTGCCTCCTTCTTTTAATTGATCTCATATCATCACATTGTGTGGATTTCTTATCTTAAATTTTAAAAAAAGAATTGTTTATTTTATAGGAAGTGGGGGGAGGCAGAGGGAGAGGGAGAATCTTAAGAGAATCTTAATCTGTACCCAGCACAGAGCCCGACCTGGGGCTCGATCCCACATCCCTGAGATAGTGACCTGAGCGGAAATCAAGAGTTGGATGCTTATGGGCACCTGGGTGGCTCAGTGGGTTAAGCCTCTGCTTTCAGCTCAGGTCATGATCCCAGGGTCCTGGGATCGAGCCCCGCATCAGGCTCTCTGCTCAGCAGGGAGCCTGCCTCCCCTCTCTCTCTGCCTGCCTCTCTGCCTGCTTGTGATCTCTGTCACATAAATTAAAAAAAAAAAAAAAAAGGAGCTGGATGCTTAACTGCCTGAGCCACCCAGGCGCCCCTTCCTCATCTTAAATTTAGTCAGGCTTTTCCTTTCCAGTTCTATGGGGGAAACCAAGGAAAGAAAAGAGCATTGTGCAAATATTCTAGAACGCCTCCAACCCGGGAAGTCGGGGGAGCTCTCTCCTGGCCTGGAAGGGTTAGGGCAGGAATTCTCCACTAACGGTTTTCAACACAATAAACGGAATTTGGAGAGCTTACAGGTAGCTCTTTCCTGGTCTCACACGTAGTACTGGGATTTCATTCTGCTGATTGGACTATGTCGTTGTGGACAACTGTGATGATGTCTTGTCTGGCGAGACACAGTTGGGGACTCGGAGAGACCCTTATTACCCTATCTTTCTGAGATTTCGAACATTAAGCCTTGAAACTACATCTTCATCATTTTCTGAGGTGACTTTGTACATTATCCTGTGTGTAGAGTTGTGAATTCTCGTAAACGTAGGAAACAATGCATACCACACTCCCCTCATAGCGTTTATGGTGTGTGTTCATACAACATAGTCTTCGGGAGAGCTTTGCAGTAAATGCACCCATTTAACAGGACTGCACCCACAGTTCCCCGACGTGATCTATACTGAGCTCTTCCTTGTCTAGCACGGAGGAGTGTCTCGTGAAGTAAGAGTTGCTTCAGGATATCTTACATACCAGTATCCCTCCTGAATCTATGCTTTTAAATTCAGTGCAGGAATCAGCAAACATCTTCTGCAAAGGCCCGGACAGTAAATATTTTAGGCTTTCTTGGCCAAAGAGTGTCTGTTGCAGATTCCCAGCTCAGCCATGTAGCACAAAAGTCAGCAGAATTTATGCCGTTTACAAAATGTTTTTTTTCTTTCCCACCCCGCCCCATCCAGTTAAAACCATCAAAATCATTCTTAGCTAGTAGGTTCTAGAGAAACAGGAGAGCTGGAATTGACCTGTAGCCATAGGTGGACAACCTCAGGTTCAGTGGATAATAATTCAGGGTCAGAAATAAATGCTTTATTCACCTAGATGGTGGAATACCTAAGATATTTTCAGGAAGATTAAGTTCCATGCATTTATGCAAACAGAAGAGGATATGAAAGTGTCATCTGCTCTGCCGAAAACATTTGTTGTCTTGTAGCTTAGCTCCTAAATATTGAGGGTTTAATAAAAACCCTGCCAGTTAAAGGATAAGCTTGATAACGTTTAGATGAATAAATATTGATGAAAAGTCTCCATATTATAAAAGAAATCAGGTTAGAAATGATCACTGTGGAATGGCTTCTGTATTACCAAATTTTTAAAAAACTAATGATACATATTTTTACTTTATCTATTTATTCATTTGTTTATTTTTACTGTTATGTTAGTCACCATACAGTACATCATTAGTTTTTGATGTAGAGTTCCATGATTTGTTGTTTGTGTCTAAAACCCAGGGTTCCATGCAATTTTAAAGATTTATTTATTTATTTATTTGAGAGAGAGACAGAGAGAGAGAGAAAGAGAGACAGTGCGTGGGGAAGGGCAGAAGGAGAGTGAGAGAGAGAGAAGCAGACTAAGCTAAGTGTGGAGCCAGACGCAGGACTCGATCTCACAACCCAGGATTATGACCTGAGATGAAATCAGGAGTCAGACGCCTAACCAACTGAGCCACCCAAGCACCCCCTAATTTTCAGGATATTATGCAAAGGTCACAGCACAGAACTTGAGTTATAAAAGGGATGAGAACATGCAGTGTATCTCTAGGGATAATTCTCTTTTTAATAAGATTCAAGGGGCACCTAAGTGGCTCAATCAGTTAGGTGTTTGCCTTCAGCTCAGGTCATGATCTCAGGGTCCTGGGATCGAGCCCCACATCCTCCCTGCTGAGCAGAGAGCCTGCTTCTCCCTCTCCATCTGCCTGCTGCTCTGCCTACTTGTGCTGTCTCTCTCTGTCAAATAAATAAATAAAATCTTAAAAAAAAATAAGGTTTGAAAACGTGTTGATGACGTAATTGAGCATCTGGGGAAGTGTAGCATTTCTAATGTTCTGACTTCCCTCAGAATGAAGTCACTTTTTCACCTCAGAGAATGCTTCTCTCCCCGCAGTGGCCCAAATGTAATGGTTGTGTGTCCCCCCCGCCCCGCCCCGGTTTTCCGTAGGTTCATTCCGGAGCCCTGGTCAGCCTGCAGCACCACGTGCGGTCCGGGTGTCCAGGTCCGAGAGGTCAAGTGCCGCGTGCTCCTCACATTCACGCAGACGGAGACTGAGCTGCCTGAGGAGGAGTGTGAGGGCCCTGAGCTGCCCACCGAGCGGCCTTGCCTCCTCCAGCCGTGCGACGAGGGCCCTGCCTCCCGCGAGCCGGACGCGTCTCTCCAGGAGGACGGCAGGATGACTTACCACTGGGAGTACGCCGGCTTCACCCCTTGCACAGCGACATGCTTGGGAGGTACTTGACTCTCCCTCTGGGGCAGTCCTGTCTCGTGTCTCTGACAGTTTGAGAAATCCTGAAATCACGTGGGCCCCGGACGCAAGTTAGAAAAGTCGGAAGGAGGGGAAATCATTTGAATAACTGAAAATCTTGCCGTTTCTTTCTTTCTTTTCCATCACGATTATCCTCTAGAAGATGAAGGGTAGTGGGATGGCGTCCCAGCCAACAAAACGGTGTGATCCTTTGGTCCTAGCATTTGCGTAAGTGAGATGGGGAAAGAGGCTACTGACTAAAATGAAATAAATAGGAAACTGCGGGATGGATAAGTGGAGGCAATCTTGCCTGTAAATCAGTGTTCTGAGGTGAGGCGGCCTGGAATTGTCTGTCTGGTAGTGCCCTGTCAGGACTCATCCTCAGAATATAGTAAGTTCATACGGTGCATTGGGCCAGGAGCCATCAAGGAATGCACCGATGACTGCGGTTCACGTGGGTGCGTGTAGAGTCGCGTGTGTGGCCAGTGGACCTGTTCCGAGTAGGGGCTGGGGGGCCTCAACGGTGTGGAATTGGCCCCAGGATTATTGAACATTCCAGGATCCTAAAAGGAATGGATGACTAGAGAGCAGGAGTCCAGATGACCCTTTTCCAGGGCTGTCTTTTGGAAGGAAATAGAAATAATTGGAAAGCTAGATCGTCTACTGAGGTGAAGGTGGCTCATCCAGTCAGGAATCCAGGACTCCTGACACCCTATCCTGGGACTCCACTGGCTCCAGTGGTAGGCAGTTGGGTCGAGTTCATGCCCCACTCCTCCTGGTGGTCCTGAGCTCATTACTTGGAACGCCCTATCGGGTCTTGGAGCTCATAGTCCCATCACTGCGCCTGAGCCCCTCACTCTTTGTCCCCCAGGCTCTTAAGTAAATTCCCGGTCCTTCCCATCCAGTCTCCAAGACCTGATGGTATTTGTCTCTCTCCTGTCCTAAGTCAGCCTCTGAACCCACCTCTCCTGACACAGACACCTATTCTCTGACTTTGCCAGCATGCGGCAGATGCAGATGGAGTGGCATACGTTCTACCCCCAGGCTTCCACGAGGCGGCGGCTGCCTTTCATATGGACTCATGCACACAGAATTTAAGAAAAGAACTCTTAGCTGTCCCCGCATTCTCTCTGCTCTCCTATTTGCTTCCCCCGGTTTTTAGAAGCCTACCCAACTAACAAGGAATTTAGATTTTCTTATTCACCTGGACCCTAATTTGCTGCCAGGACATGTAATCTCAACCACACC
Source organism: Lontra canadensis (assembly GCF_010015895.1). Lineage (NCBI taxonomy): Eukaryota > Metazoa > Chordata > Mammalia > Carnivora > Mustelidae > Lontra > Lontra canadensis. The sequence continues at coordinate 5,068,523 of NW_022631088.1, forward strand.
TGCGCCGCTGTCCAGAACTTGACTCCTGCTTAGTTCAGGACCCTGGACACCACCCTTGTTGTAGCTTGGAAACCTTAACTTTTTTTTTAATTAAAATTCAACTAATTAACATATCTTGTGTTATTAGTTTCACAGGTACACTTTAGTGTTTGATCAGTTGCATGTAACACCCAGTGCTCATTACTTGAAGTGCCCTCGTTAATGCTGTCACCCAATTACCCCATCCCCCGCACCCTTCCAGCAACCCTCACTTTGTTCCCTAGCGTTAAAAATCTCCTGTGGTTTGTCTCCCTCTCTGATTTAATCTTATTTTCTTATTCCCTCCCTTCTCCTTTTGATATGTCCTTGGTGATAATGGGAACTGGTACTTTCTTGATGAGTCTGGAGAATCCCTCTAGAGCTGGTTGCTATGATGCAAGAATGGTCCCCTATTCAATGGCAATTATAGATGTCTGGAACTTTCCTCTACATTACTGCAAAATGCCAGCTGTCTATACCACTTCTGAACCACCACATTCCTGCAGTTTCACCTGAAGCCTGGGTCTTTGTCTTTTATTATGAGAGCAGAAACAAACCCTACTATTGCTGGCATGCCCTCAAATCTGTTAATCTCAAGTTGTTTTTTTTTTAAAAGAGATTTTTAAATTTATTTTAGAATGAGGAGGGGAGAGAGCAGCAGAGGGAGGGGCAGAGGGAGAGACTCTGAAGCAGACTCTGAATTGAACGTAGAGCCCGGTGCAGAGCTCGAAACCACAACCTTGAGATCACGACCTGAGCCAAAATCAAGAGCCAGATACCTAACTAATGGAGCCACCCAGGTGCCCCTCAAGCTTTTGAATGTTGACTTTGGTAGAATCACTGTTTTGTCTAGTACTCTGTCATCCTTGGTTTTAGTTCTTTCCCTGATTAGAAAGCCTCCCCCCTCCCCAGTTTGGGAAAACACACTTGTTGGGTCCTTGGGACTAACAGAGCAGTTGGAGATGCCCAAGGGAAAATGACCAAGTTAATTCCGATTCAGCTGGTGGGGTCTGTTAGCCCTCGTCTTGAAGCTTGATGCCAAAATGTTAGACTCTACTACTGTCTTGTGTACCAAGGTGGCACGGGGTCCACCTCCAGGATGGCTGAACCTGTGGGAGAGACTTTCTTTTTCCTTTTTCTGTCTTTTTTTGGGCGGGGGCAATAGCTCTATTGAAATGTAATTCACATACCGTTCAATTTATGCATTTGAACTATACAATTTGGCGGATTTTAGTATATTCACAAAGTTGGGCAACATCATCACAATCAATGTTAGAACTCTTTAACCCCCAAAGAATCCTGTACCCTTAAGCGTTTTTTCCCTATTTTTACTCAAACCCCCATTTTCCCTGCCAGTGGCAGCCTACAGTGGCTAATCTACAGAAAGTAGATTAGCCACTAATCTACTTTCTGTCTATACTGGACATTTCATATAAATGGAATCACATAATAGGATCCTTTGTCTTCTTTCACTTCATGTAATATTTCTAGCTGAAGTTCATCCATGGTTTAGCATGAATCTACTTTGTTCCTTTTTGTGACTAATACTATTCTGCTATGTGAATATACCACATTTCATTTATCCATTCATCGGTTGGAAATTTGGATTATTTGCACATGTTGGGTGTTGTGGATAATACTGCTGTAATCATTCAGGTACACACTTTTATATGGACATATTTTTATTTCATTTCTCTTGTGTATATACCTTGGAGTAGTAGAATGAGCTTTGAATCCACTTACACATCCAGGTTTTGTGAAACTTGGATAATCACATTTATCCTCATTGGTATTGAGGCCTTTGGGGACCACTGTGAGAAGGGAAACTGCCTTAAACGTCAGAAGTACAGCTCAGCACTCAGATGGTTGGTGTGATGTTGCGCATTTATTTTCTGACGTCCCCTCGTGAACACGGAACCCGTTTTACAAATTGTGACAGAGGTCAGCTTGGAAATCTTTCAGTACTCAGTTAAAAAGCAGTTTAGCCTTGTGAAGGTGTGTTATGTTGTTTAATCCTAGAATAATATCATTTAAATGAACCTTGGATGTCCACTAACCCGAATTTCATAGTTAGGGAAACTGAGGCCCAGAGCCCATCACACAGTCCAAAACAGAAAATAATTCTCGTGCTTTACAGAGGTTTGGTTGAATGGTAAGTGGATACAATAAGCTTTTTAACCCAGTAGAAGTAATGTTTTTAACTTTGTGGGCTCAAACTTAATTTTCCTTTTAAATAGATCACTAAATTCTGTAAAACTGAAGGCCCAATGCTCGAAACCCAAATCCTCGATAAAGGCAGGGAACCGTGCGTCTGTTCTATGCTAGACTCGTGGCTCGAGGTTCTGGGCTCAGCATCAGGATAGAAAATGAATAGGACACCATCCTTGACTCAGTGCACCTCAGCTCTTGGTTATTTTCCTCGACTGTCTTGACGGCGCTCCTTATACACAGTGATACTCGCCTCTCTGCGATCCATTTCAATGGCTTTTGGAGGCTTAGCCTCTACAAGTCCTCCCGGCCTATGGTTACAAGCATCGGTTTTAACCCTCACCCTGGTCTGCCGTAACTGAATACCACAGGAAAATAGGATTTCCCCAGGCACCTGGCTATTTCCCCAACATTCCTGTTTCTGATAGAAAAGTAATATATGCAAATTAGAGATTTCTGTAAAGATAAGCCTTTCGTTACATCTTGACAATCTGTGTACTTGTGTCTTCTAACTTATCTTCACATCATACAGGAAATCAATAAATCTATTCGTCAGAATTGCTGATACTTGAGAAGATTTCCTGAATCTGTCTTCACACGGGAGCGGCAACAGAGAATTCTTTTTTCATTCCCGAAAGCATGAAGATTGCAGACATATTGAATTTCCAGCTTCCAGGGGCACGTGCATGTGTGTGCCCGTACACACAGACGTCCTGGAAGATAGGCTTGCCTTTCCAAGGAGCACCCCCTCCCTGCGAAGGTTTTGTAACTTAACACATTCTAAACATTCCTCACCGGAACGTTTCTTTGTATTTTATGTTATTTGTTGCACTTACGACCTTCAGGTTTTACCTTCCTACTCTCTAACTGCACAAGCTAGTAGCAGATCTCATGGACTTTGAAGCCTGACCCCACTTTGAGCCTTAGCTCTGCCACTCTCTTCCAGCCACTTCTATAAGTTTGTAGAGGCTCATTTTTGTGAGATGCGACGAGCCATGCCTCCTTCATGAGGTTGAAGGAAAGGATTGAATGTGCTTATTTAACAAGGTGATGTAGGAGAAGTGCCTAATCACAGCGCTTGGCACGTGGTCTATGATAAGTGTTAGTGGGATGATTATTTGATTATAGAATAATAGTAGGGCATTCTTCTTATAATTCTCCCATTTTTTTCTCTTTTAAAAGATCTGATTTTCTGAGCTCCTCTTAAAACATCTACTCGTTTTCGAGTCCATTCTTATGAATTCTCTAAGTAAAATAATCATCCGTAATGAACGATGGTTTCATTTTTCCCTTTCAAATAGTTATTTATCTTAGGTAAGCTTTATGTCTCATTGCATCCTCTGGGACCACAAAAACAGCGATGAGCAATGTGGGCAAAGCCAAGCTTCCCTTTGTCCTGAAAGGAGCAGGAATCTCTGTTGTTCTGCTCAAAAATAACATTCTACAAATAGTGGTTGTGTGTTTCTTTGTGGTAGGCACTGGGCTAGGTGATAGTGACTCAGTCGTCCCTACCTTTGGAACTCACATGGAGGGGGGGGAGTGCTGATCACATAATTCCACACATGTATGTAACTCACAACTGGTGATAGCAAAAGAGATACATGGCGCTAAGAAGGCATATAATAGGAGGGACTTGACCTAATTAGGGAAGTCAGGGGAAGCTTCCCTAAAAGTAATGACACTGGAACTTAAATCTGAAAGATGAGGAATTAGTTCTGCAAATGAAAGAAGAGCAGGTGGGTGGCAGGTGTGTGGTCTGTCCCGGGAATGAAGAAGGCAGGTGCGGCCAGAACACTCCGGAAGATGGCGAGCTGACGCCGGAGAGGAAGGCAGGGGCCGATGACTGCCTTATGCAAAGCTGACTTGGTTCTTGATCCCCAGATCAAAGGGAAGCCATTCAGAGAACCAAAGTGGGAGTTACAGGATCAAACTTGTATTTGTTTAAAAAAGGTGAGCTCAGATGTACTTCAAAAAAAAGGGGGGGTGTTGGATGGGATAAGAACAGATGTAAGGGAGGCCGTCGTAAGAAGCCATTGTCTCATCCAGGGGAGGGCTTGGCCTTTGGTCGTAAGGATGCTGGAGATGGCGGACAGCAGATGACTTAGAGAGATGGGTCGAAGGCGAGAGTCTGTGTGTGGAGGGGGTGAGGGGGAGTGAGGTGGCCAGTCCGAGTCTGGATTCTTCTCTGGGATGACGAGTGCTTCCCGGAGGACCGCTTGGGCACAAGGAAATCACGAGTTCGGTTCCGGATGGAATGACTTCAACATGCCTTTGGACTTCCCAATAGGGACGCTAAGTAGACCGTTGCACGCGTGAATCCGAGGCAAAGTGCGGAGATGTAGCTGGACATAGACGTTCACGAGTCATCTGTGTGCGGAGAGAACCGAAGCCGGGGTATGAATGAGAACCTGCAGGAAGAGAGTGGGAGGCCACTGGTGACTGAGAGTCGGATTTGAAAGGACGGAGGAAGGAGCCACAGGTGACAACATTAGAGATGAAAAGAATAGATACTTTGGGGACAAATTTTGTGATAAAGAAGACAGAGAAGGCAAAAAGGCTAGAAGGCATTATGGGTTGTGCGTGTTGTGTTAGTCAATGACCGAGTGGCTCGGGGACATTTACAAGGAAGTGAGAAAGCTCCGGTATGAAATCAAAAGGCGAAGTCGTCCACAGGTTTCCTGGGAAGGTGGAAAGGAGAGGAAGTGACCCATGGGTAGAGCTCAGTCTCGAGATATGGAAGAGGCAGCTCCTAATTGAAACAGGCCAGGCTTCTCTGTGTGCAAGAAGCAGTGGGTCTCTATGCCTGATGGCAGGAAGTTCCTGGTGCTTTTGTGTGCGTGTGTGTGTGCATGTGCACATGTGTGAACATTTGTGTGTGAGTGATTTGGGGAGCAAATGCAGCAATGTGGGAGGTCACGGCACACTGCTCTTACCCAGCTGACTACAGTGGGCCAGTATAGGATCTGGTATAGGATCCGGGAATGGCATCATGCGTGTCGGTGTCCCCCGTTTCACAGGGCAGAGTCCAAGCACGCCTCCCCACAAGGGAAAGGGGGGGCTGCAACCCCAGCCCGCCCCCGGGGCTCCTGCTCGCTCATTCCCCATGGAGATGTGCTCCCAACACGGAGGGGTCGCTGTCTTGTTCTCTCCAGAGCTCTGAGTCCTGACAGGCCTGGAGCTGTAGTCTCTTCCAGCCAGTCTGGGTGCAGGGGGTGGCTTCCTGTCAGGCTCCAGCAAAGCCTGGGCTGCGTGTCATGTGCCCCCCGGGTTCTACAGCCCTTACTCGCCACCGCCGCACCTGTGACGTGCTCACGGAGCTCCCCAGCTTGGGCGTTTAGTAGTGGAGAAGGAGGAAAACGGACTCACTGTTCTGTTCAGGGTGGCCCGGGCTGGTGCCTGTACAGGGCCACATGCTATGAAGTAGCGACAGTCGCTTTCCCTTGAACGGATGCCGCTGTCAGTGTTGTCACGGTAGCACGAATCGGAGTTTTCTGGCTCTCCCAACGGCCTCGAACGGTTTATGTCATGGGGCACCCATGGGGCTCAGTCAGTGAAGTGTCTGCTTCAGCTCAGGTCATGATCCTGGGGTCCTGGGATCAAGCCCCATGTCAGGCTCCCTGCTCAGCAGGAAGCCTGTTTCTCTCTCTCCCTCTCCCCGTCCCCACTGCTCGTGCGTGCTCTCTCTCTCAAATCAATAAATAACATCTTCTAAGAAATGTTTATATCATGGATATTATCTGTTTAAAAAGTTTGAAAGCACTCGTTCCTACCCATTCCTGTTTTCCCCTCTTGGGCAGGGACTGAGGGGAGAGCATTGTGGCTGGGTCTTGGATGTCATTTTCAAGACCCCCCCCACCACTCCTGGTTATTGTTGCAGTCAAGATCTTAATTTTCAAGTAATTTCCCTTATTTAGGTTTTCTTGGAAAAAAAAACCTCATCTGTTTCATGATGGTATTGTTATTATGAGTTGTTCATCTGGTCTCACTTTGCCTTAAGCCTCTCTCTCCTCTTTTTTTTTTCTGACCACAAATACTGTGGGATCCATTCACTCTTTCTGACCAAGAGTTATATAGGGAATGACGGCTAGAAAATTCTAATGGTTGGACTTGGGGGTTTAGTTGTTTGTTATTTGTTTACAGTTGGACTCAGCTGTGGTCAGAGAATGTGATCGGCATGACCTCTGGCTTTTGGGACTTACTGCAGTTTATAAACTAATAGAGGATCTGTTTTTGTTAATATTCCGTTAGTGCTTCAAGACCATGTTAACGTCTCTTTCTAGGGCCCAAGGCTCTTCCGTTATTAAATCAACATCCTTTTCTTAATGTATTTTTTCATTTTTATCTTACAACTTGATATAAAAATACTGGACAGAGCACCTTAAAGAGTGATGTTCTTCATCGCTCCGGGTATTTCGTACTGAGAGGGGTGTGTGTGTGTGTGTGTGTGAGAGAGAGAGAGAGAGAGAGAGAGAGAGAGATGTTATTTGGAATGTTGAATTACTCAAGACTTGCGTGCATGAAACCCAACTCACATGAACCTTAAACCAAAAAAGGAAATGTGTTAATTGGCTCTGCCTCCATTTTTCGAGTTCCTCCCCATTTTAATTCATTTCTTGATGAAGGCCTTGAATATGATTTCTGCCCCCGAAAGACCCCCTTATTATGACATTGTAGAAGTCAAGTGTGGACTGAGGGATGTTGCCTCATATGACCAAAGGAATGGATTAGAAAAAGTTATACTGAAATTTTAATGCTTCATTTATTTCATAGCTCCAGAAAACATCACAGTTATCACCCGAGTTTTGCTAAGTATAAGAAGAAGTAAAATTATATTTAAAGTTTTTGCTTCTCCTTTTGAAGATAAAGGTCTTATCAAACCTCTTGAAGTGAAAAGCGTTGAAGTGATCTCATAGGTCAAGTATGTGAGGTGGAAGGTATTTCTGTGGTCGTCTTTAGAAAATACATTTTACCCCAATAAGTATCCTAAGCCACTTATTGGTTTTTTACATTCCTTCGAGTATGCTTGCTTTAGGACAGAGAAGTTTCTCATGCGGGGTCTAACATTTCATCCGAATGGTTAAATGAGATGACGTTAGACCCACTGCATCTTCAGAAAACACTCCAAAATTGGCTCTGTATACATTTTCTGAAGTGTTTTGATTACAAATTAAAATACATGTGCAAGGTAATTGGGCTTTTCTCTGACAAAAAAGAAAGGCAGCCCTGCTAGAAAAGGAGCATCTGTGCCCAGACAGAGTCAGGACGAAGCCTGACATTTGCGAATGGAAACTGGTTATTCAGTTGTTGCTGTGTCCCCTCGGTATCTCAAGTTAGCTAGTCCTTACGTTAAAAAAAAAAAAAATGTCATGGGAGATCCATGGAGATTGGAAATCGCATCCCGCTATGGCTGGGAACGTGAGATTCCAACTGAAGAAAGCAGGAGAAAATGTAGCGGAAAGAACCTCACCTCACCGATGTGTATTTTAAATATCCTTTTGGCCTATTCGGCACTCTGTAAAATACCATAAAATGGATGGATTGAAACATGGCATTTGGAAGGAGAACCACAGTCTTCGAACCTAATGGAACACACATTCTTGCGTGAAACTGAATACATTTGCATATTTCAAATAGCAGAGTCAAGTTGCTGTTACAATTTTTATATGATTCCTTTTTCATCCGGAGTTTGATTTATACCTTGTGCAGTTCTGATTTTCCAATAATTCTTTTTGTCTCATAGACGAAGAATAGGGGTGAAGATGTGGGCTTTGGGGCCACACTGGCCCCAAAGCAAAGATCAGCCTGTGGAAGGTTCCTGTTTACTCAAGGACAGTCCCTGCTTTGTTGACTGTCCCTGCAGGACTAAGAGCACTGGCTTAGGAGACAGGAAATCTAATTTTTAGTTTTGAATCCATCCTCCTTTTTTTTGGCTGTCTTGATTTCTCTCTAAAACTCAGTGTCCTTATTATTCAACTAATGAAATGGAGATGGTGAGACCATTCTTTGGACGTCACAAGGTTATGAGGGAGGTCGGGTGCTTCTTTGGGTTTCAAGGTGAGTGTATGTGGGCGGGAAAGGCTGCGGGGAGAATATTACAGGCAGGAAGACTTTGGAAAATGCGCAGCTGTTTGCTCCCATGTGGCCCCTGAGATGCAGCCTGGAGCCAAGCAGCATAGTCAGAGGGCAGTGGCTCAAGAAGTCCCGAGACCCCCTCTTTCTTCCACAACAAGTTATTCTAAGTCATTTGCATTTTGCTGTCTCCAACCTGCAGGCCGTCAGGAAGCCATAGCCGTGTGCTTGCACACCCAGACCCAGCAGACAGTCAGTGACAGCTTGTGTGACATGCTCCACCGTCCACCAGCCATGAGCCAGGCTTGCAACACCGAGCCCTGCCCCCCCAGGTACGTGCTGGCCCGTGCTCCCGGAATGCCGTGTGGGACTAACACCCTCTCCCGCAGAGACACCCACATGTGCGTAGAGGCTGGTCCCCCCCTCCTGGCTTGGGAGGACGTTCTCTCTTCTCCATTCACCTCGTGCACCAGCCAGATTCCAGCTGGGTGCACGGGGACCACCGAGGTAAGCAGGAACTGCCGTTAGCCGGGCTCTTGGGAACGAACATCAGCTGGTCTGGGTTTGCAGAACCACGAGGTCCGTGGTGCTGTTCTCTTCTGCCTCCTCAAGGGCACTGCTTTGCCTCCTACCACATCGAAGAGCTCAGGCTCCACGGTAGAGTCAGCACACGTTCCCGGTCAGTGCTCGGGCTGTGTTTGTGGAGTGACTGAGCAGATCTCCTACTTGTTAGCTACAGGCCGTGTATTGCCACCCCTCCCGCTGACTTGTCTCATATCTCAGACTGAGGGGTGCACTGGTACAGGCCCCCATGAACAGATGACGTCAACTTATTTTTGGTCTCCTTGGTTTGAAAGGTTGACCCTAAAAGTTAATTCTCTTCCCTGCTTAAGTCCTTATGACATCGTGGGGAATCTTATTGGAAGCGAGGGTGGGTTTTCCCCACGTTCTTCTCTCCTGTGCGTTGCTGGCTGCAGAGGATGATGGCTCGGCATCCCTGGCTTCTTACCCAAGAGCTTCCAGAATCCAACCACCCACTTTTTCCTTCTTCAGTCCTTTACCTTCGTTGGCTTAATCATGCCAACATCACAAATCAATTGCCAAAAATACAGCAGTCATTCCCGGTCCGCTCCCCTTCCCTCTTTGCCAGAATCTCTTACCTGCCTCTTGGTAATCATATCGCCCATCTAACGAGGTACCTTTATTCCCTAAAGTCAGGTTTGCGACCTCTGGGACTCTTAAGTCACGCAGGCAGATCCTTGTGTCTCTCCAGCCGTCCTGGAGTGAGGACTGGTGTATTTTATGTTTATTCGGGAAATAAGTTGGGTTCTGGAATTCTCTTGATCCTTCTGATTTTGATTCCCTGAGATGTGTTGGCTGTGATATAAAATTCCTGCCTTGGTGGTCTGAGGGAGTTGGGGGTCGGGATGGACTAGCGTGTCCACGATAGGACTCCAGCCCTCCTACCCTGCAGATGCCCTTTGCTCCCGTGTCTGCCCCTCCAACTGGCACAGTCTCCCGGCGAACCCGGCTCCAGTGTGTGCTTTCTTCTTTGGTGAGGGCACCCCTCCAGTGGGGCAGGAACAGGGTTTTATTCCCGTGACCATATTGCCGACTTCAGTTGTAGGGTCAGGAAACCCCAGGGACTTCCTGACTCGTGTTGGAGCTATCTCACTGTGTTCTGCTGAGAAGCAGTGAGGACCTGGGCCCAGGAACAGCACAGGGATACCTGCTTCCCTTCCTGCTTTCCTCCCCCTTCCCCCATGCTTACTGCATTCCGGAATGATCCAAGATTGCTGAAGAGACATTCAGGAGGGTTTTTAGGGAGGCTTGATCTAACCCGGGATTAGGATGCTCGCTTTATCAGGTATGTCTAGAACTTTCCCAGAGCATCGGTCATATGGGGGTAATGCTGAGTGTAGAGCTACTGGGAGTGACCCCTTTTATCTTTGGAGAAATGGCACTTCTATTAAGTGTACAGTCAAGCCCTCATAATCCAAATTTGTTATCTACATTTCTCAGTTGTTTCTTATTCTAATACTGGAAACACTGACTTAGATATTTTTGGAAAAGCCAGGGTTTCTGTTTTCCTTTGCTGACACATCCCCGCCCCCGAGGCTTTGTAGATAGGAGCAGATGGCCACCTGTCTGAGCCAGGGTGAGGGACAAGGGGAAACACAGCAAGGGGAAGACACAGAGTGTCCTCCCCCAACACGTTTTCCCATGAGGTTGGAATCCTCCACCACCTCCCCTTTCTCGACACCAGCCGGCACAGGCTTTCTGGAAAGAGGACTATAAACAAAACGATTTGGAATTTATACAAACTCCAAATGGTGACTACGGTTTGGCTAAGTGTGCAGTTCTGTAGTCATAAACAAAGAGGAGTGAAAAAAAGAAACTGTCACCCATAAATTTGGAGTGTGCTTTATTTCTAGCTCCAAATCTTACTCCCTATCAACGGAAAGCTAGTCTTCCCCAGTTGTGTCTTTCTCTGTAGCCTGAGCCATTGACAAATGAGGACTTGGGCACAAGTGGCCAATTAAACAGAAAATGGACACAGGTGCCAACACAAAGCAGGCTTCAGGGGCACCTCGGTGGCTCAGTCCATGAAGCGTCTGCCTCCGGCTCAGGTCATGATCCTGGGGTCCTGGGATGGAGCCCCGTATTGGGCTCCCTGCTCAGCTCCCTCTCCCACTCCCCCTGCTTGTGTTCCCTCTTTCTCTCTCTCTCTCTCTCCATCAATTAAATAAATAAATAAATAAAATCTTTAAAAACCAAAAACAAAGCAGGGTTAAAGTGAGAGGGATTTGCCCAGCAGGGCGCACCAAGGGGGCTGAGGACATGGAGAAACTCAGTTTTGCTTTTGCAAAAACAACGCTGTTCTGATCCAGCTCTGAAAGTGAAGACCGCTGTAATGGGTCATCATGCAATTTTTTCAGAAAAAAAAAAAAGAGAGAGAGAGAGAGAGCCAGCGATAGAGAAAATGCAAAACAATCTATTCTTTGTTCTAAGAATAAACTCACCGAGTTGCCATTACCACTGACACTATATTCAGTGCATGGTGTAAATAACTCGATTTCATAATTTTTAGTTTGATTTTTTAAGGCGAAGTCCAAGTCATACATTTCCCTACTATTTATTCTATTTATCATAGAATTTGAGTTTCTTCTTCCTTGCGTTAAATGACTTTTTCTGGTTTCATTTCTTTGCTGAGGATGTGGACACGATTTGTGACAGTTTCTCTCTCAATCTCTTAGCAGTCTGCCCCAGCCATTCCTAACTGCCCCTGCCTCTGTGCAGAGAGATTTTGCATGAACTATTTCCATTGTAGCTAAATAAACTCTCTCCTCTTGTGTTTCCTGCTCTGACCCACACACACAGGGATGACCTTCAGAGAACTTTCTAAATCGCGGTGATCGTGAGAAGCTCCCACATAAAACCCTCCAGGAACTTTCCTTACCTGAGGATCACAGTCTGTGTTCTTTACTTTGGCATGTGTGTGACCTTTCTGGGGCTGCTGTCACACAGTACTGTGGACAAGATGGCTTAAACAACAGAAGATGATTGTCTCCGTTCTGGAGGCTGGGGGGTCCGAGATCAAGGGGCAGGCAGGGTTGGCTCCTTCTGGGACTGGGAGGGAGAACCTGGTCCAGGTCTCTTTCCCAGCTCCTGGTAGGCGTTCCTTGGCTTGTGAATGCTGTTCTCCCCGGGTTTCTATATTGTCTTCCTTCTGCTTGTCCGTTGTCCAAACGTCCACTTTTTATGAGGGTACCACTTATATTGGGTTGGCGCCCTTTCTAATGATGTCATCTGAATTGATCAGAGACCCTGTTTCCAAACAAGATCACATTCACAGGTACTAGGAGTCAGGGCTTCAACAACTTTTGTGGGGAAATAATTCAGTTCATAGCATCCTATAAAGTCCTTTGTGCCCCTGCTTTTAGGTTCTTGGGCCACATCTCCTGTCACTACCACCCTCAGCATACGCAAACACACACACACACGCATACATACACGCATGCACGCATGTGCCCCAAGGACCGTGTTCAGCAGCCACAGTAAATTTTCACCGTGACCCATACTCCTGCCTTCGGGCCTTTGCACATACTGTGCCCGCTGTCTGGATCTCTCTTCTCCATAAAAAAAGTGAAATCTCTCCCAGGAAAGCCGTCATTTCTCACTGGTGTAATGAAGTCCGACAGAACATGACGTAGGACCCTATGCTGAGATCCCTGAGAGAGGGGAGCTCTTTGTAGTTGAGAGAGGACTGGGAGTGGGTTGGGGGCACAAGTGGGTGGTGCCCCACTTGTGCCCCCTCCAGAAGTCTCAGGCAGTACCTTTGCCCTCTGGGCCCCTCTGGGCCTCTTCATCTGAGTAATGATGGAAAATGCTGGACTTTGTGGCCAGCAAGTTCCTTTCAACTCCAACTCCTTTCACCATTGAGGCTGCTTTCAAGTTGCATTTTTTTACTCAAGTCTTCAGAGCTGTGCCCGGTCTTTCGGCGGGGATCTCCTGTCTACTCGTGAATGGTTGCAAATGCTCAGGGTCATTTCAGTTCTAAGAACAGCAGCCTTCCCCTGAGCTGGCCGGGTGGCCATCGGTAGGGTTGAGTTCAGTCTGCAGTGCTGCCCTTCCTTGGCTCCCCAAACCCCAGCAAGATTTAGTACCGAGTGCGGACCCTGTTTCTTAGGGCCGCTGAGGGAAGTGAGCCAACCTGTCCCGTGTGCGGCAGCAGCCCCGTGCCCTCATCTCTGGGCCTCAGCAAGAATGATCGCGCATTATCTTCTCTGGCACCGTCTTGCCCACAGAGCTTCCCTCCAAGCTGGGAATAATAGAGCACGCAACATGTCTTGGCCACTTTGCAAAATGAAGAGTCTGTTTTTATGTGAAGGGAAATACTCTTCCTTGTTTCAAAAATTGCAAATTTAATAAACTTTTCGAAGCTTGAGAGTTATATTGGAAAAAACCCAGCAGAGACAAAGGGTGGGTGCCAAAGTGAAGGTAAGTTTACAAAAATGTTTTAGGTTCTAGAAACCAGTGGTGTAGGAATAACAGGAACAGGGTGTTGCATAATATTTTCCACACAAATATTTACTGACTCCAAGGGCAATAGCAGTAAAATATCACCCCGGGGTGAAAGTTACCACTGAGAAGGGGCCGGACAGTCCGTGGATCTTTGTTTACCCAAAGGCAAACGCATTTGATGAATTAGCCTGGATTCTCCAAGGTGGGGTGTTGTATGTTTATTTGCTCTTATGGGTTGACTCCCCCTCCTCCCGGTCTATGCCATAACTGCTGAGTGTCTGCTATTTATGGAGTCCGGTTTTTCCAGGAGAGAGCCAGCAGCTTGTAGAAACATGCAGGGTTACATAATGGTCCCACTCGTCTGAGGGAAGCTTTCTTCTCTGACAGCAGTCAGCACTGCTAGGGAGGGGAGTCAGAAAGCAAGAGGCAAGAATGATGTGTTTCTCTCCCTCCTTGCTTTACCTTGTTACCCAATTCTCGAATTTTAAAAAATCCTGTATTTAGTCTTTGGTCTGTTAAGAAGAATCAGTTCCCCGTTTCTTGCCTCACAGTGGTTTCATTTCCAGTCCCTTGTGCCTCTGATGGATTCTTCTAGCTATACACTTTCTTGAAAGATGATTATCCAGCAGTCACTCCAAATAACGTTATATAGTTAAGCTGAATTGATAGTGAAACCTCATGCTTTTAATTATTTATCCATATAGCTCAGTTGTCATCAAAATAAGATGTATATTTCTACTGTTGGTGAGTTCCCTCACCTCCAACGCTACTGGAAATTTAGATATAATCAGTTACTACCCAGCTAATTGGTAGGCTTCCAGTTAAGCTGGTGTTTTAATTTTACCTTCTGTTCCAAACACAGATCAATGGTAGAGGCAGAGTAAGTGCAGGGAAATTAAAACAACACACCGAAGACCATATCATGAAAAAGAACTACGTGGGCCGGGAATGGAAAGGAAGTGTGAAGTGGTGAGTGGAAACAGACCTGTGGTTCTTGTGGACTTGAGGCCCCAAGCAGTCAACACTCACGGGAGTTCAGTTCCATAGAAGGTAGGGCCAAAATATCTTCCTTTTTACTGATTAGAAAGACCCACATTCACCGCTCCTTTGGGAATGGAAGCAGGAAAAAGCTGCTGCTGATCACGAACTGGAGGCGTTGTATAGATGAGGCTGCTCGCCTGGGAGAGTGGAGGGGAGACACAACCATGTAGCCACAAATCACACGTTGGCTCAGTGATTGGATGGTCAGTGTCCGTATGGGGCTTCTGTGCGGTGTTGTCCGTACGAGATTTGGTTCTGGACTAGAGACGCTGGAGGGCTAGATGGAAGTAAACAACACTGTAGACACCAAGAGGAAGTGTCAGAGAAAAGGACAAAGGGAGGTGGGGAGAGAGAAACCAAACTGAGCCTGCAAAATGAAACTCCAAAGCACACAAAGAAACCTAATACCAATGAAGATAGTCAGCAGAGTCCGCAGTTGAAAGTTGAACTCACTCCAGATGAAATAAAAATACAAGAACAGTCTGAGAAAGACTGTGTCACTGAGCTCTTTGGTGATCTAAGTTGGTAAATAGTATCCATGTAAAGAACTAGAAATTGTGAAATAGACACAGGCAGAAATGTCACAATAGGGGAGTCTTAAAAAGAACCAGTTACACAACTCAGAAATTTTAAAACCCAGCGAAAAATAAGTAAACCACAAACAAGGGAAGAAAGAATTGTTGCCTTGAAGGTAGTGCTGAGGAATTCAAGAGAATTAAAGCACAGAAAGTTGAAGGTTTAGGGAAAAGAGAAGAAAAGTAAGAAATGGTAAGGGCAGAGAAACAAGATATTAAATAAACTGTTTACTAAAACTTAAGAAAAAAATGTCTATTCCTAGTATTGAGAGAAATAAATTAAAATGTATCCCACTTAGATACATAATAGCAAAGCTGCAGATAGTCAAAGATGATAAGAAAATCTTAAAAGCTGTAAGACCTAAAAGACATATCAACAACTAACAACTTATTAACAGCTGAAGTTCCCCCAAAAGTAAAGAAATAATATCTTTAGAATACTATGGGGAAATCATGATCCACCTAGAGCTAACCTTGTGAAAATAATTGTTTTAAGTATGTGAAGGTCCATTTTTAGCCAAGTGATGAACTAGATATACTGAAGACCGTTCTACTAAAAGATTCTAAAATACTGAGTAAAAGATGTATAAAACAACTTGAAATGTAAAACTGCACTTGTAAGAAAGTAAGATAAATCCTCAGAAGTTAAAGAAAAAAGAAAGAAGAAGGAAAGAAAGGAAGGGAGGGAGGGACAGAGAGAGGGTGGGAGGAAGCAAAGGGAAGGGAAGGGAGGGAGGGAGGAAGGAAGGAAGGAAGAAGAAGAAAAGAAAAAAGCTATAGCATGAATCTAGCATGGTAACCTTGTATTTAAGTTAGGGCTTCCATAGGGGACAGCTGCCAATGGCACAAATCTAGACCTTTGGCTTTAACAGTTTTTTTTTCTGGAAACAGACAAGTCATTGGATCTCCAGGAAATAAGGAATGGAATGGAGATTCCCATATGAAGCCAGGATCTACCTCAGTGAAAAGACACATTGGAAAAAAATCCACCCCGAAAAGGCAGGTCTCAAGGAAAATTATCTGTCCTGGCTTTGCCTGTGAGTGGAAGGAATTAAAAAAGCCTCCCCTGTATCATGCTCAGTGAAAGAAGCCAGACATAGAAAAATGCTGTGTGATCTCATTATCTGTGGGCTCTGAAGTAGTCAAATTTACAGGAGCAGAGAGTAGTATGATGGCTGCTAGGGGGTGGGGGGAGGGGAAATGGGAGGTGATGGTCAAAGGGTGCAAAGTTATAGCTGTTCGAGATGAGCGAGTTCTGGGAAGCTATAGCATCACGCTTCTAGCTAGTAATGCTGTGTCATTGTGTACTTCCAACTTGGTAAGAGGGTCGATCTTACGGTAGGTGGTCTTACCACACCCAGAATAACAGTAATGGTAACCATGATGATGCTAAAGAATTAGAATAAGAATAGGGATGGAGGGAGACTTTGGGAGAGAATGGATGTGTTTATGGCCTGATGGTGCTGATGGATTTACGGGTGTCCTTACTCCCCAACTCACTGAGTAATATATATAACTGTTTACATATCAGTCATACCTCAGTAAATTGGGTTAAAAAAAGACTCCTCTGAGAATTTAAAAACCACAAACAGGGGGCGCCTGGGTGGCTCACTGGGTTAAGCCTCTGCCTTCAGCTCAGGTCATGATCCCAGGGTCATGGGATCGAGCCCCACATTGGGCTCTCTGCTCGGCAGGGAGCCTGCTTTCCTTCCTCTCTCTTCTGCCTGCCTCTCTGACCACTTGCGATCTCTATCTGTCAAATAAATAAATAAAATCTAAAAAAAAAAAAAAAAAAACCAACAACCCCACACAAATAGCCCTTTATGGAGGGTCAGGGAGCCTTGCCCTACTGTGTTTCTAGAAGTGACCCCCTCACTTTGGTGCTACTTGTTTAATTTCCCTCACAAATTGAGCTCCTAGCTGCCATTGCGAGTTTCCAATCCCGATCTCCACTAGACCGGGACAACCTTAGTCCATATTAGCACTGTGCTTTGGTTGATTTCTGGTTTACTGAGATGTTTGTTTCATATGGGATAATAGCTTTATTCTTATGTCTTTCTTTAAGTGTCATTGCTGTTTTTCTTCTTTTCTTTTCTTTTCTTTTCTTTTGAAACAGAGAGAAATGAAAATATCTTGCTCTAGTCTCTGGCCCGACCACTACCACCATTTGCTTTTTGGGGGGCGTTTATTCAGATTAAGAAAGTTTTGGATCATGATAGCTGTTGAAATTTATCAAATGTTTTTCTGCCTCTGTTGAAATGATTGCATGATTTCTCTCTTATGGTTTGTTAATATCATAAACACTGACTGATTTTCCAGGGTCGAAACAACTTTGCCTTCCTGGAAAAAACCGAAGTTGGTTATGATGTAATAATATTCTTTGTATACATCACTTCATTGTTAATATTTTGTTTAGGATTTTTACATCTGTGTTTATAAGTGACATTGACCTAAAGGAGTTGGGAAAGTTTTCCCTCTTTTTCCATTTTCTGGAGAGTTTATGTAAGGTTGGAATTATTTATGCCTTAAATAATTCACCAAGGAAGGTATTTGACACTTGAGTTTATTTTTTAAATATTTTGTAAATTTTTAAAAAAGATTTTATTTATTTATTTGAAAGAGATCACAAATAGGCACAGAGGCAGGGAAGCAGGCTCCCTGGTGAGCAGAGAGCCCGATACGGGGCTTGATCCCAGGACCCTGGGATCATGACCTGAGCTGAAGGCAGAGGCTTTAACCCACTGAGCCACCCAGGCGCCCCTATTTTTTAAAATATTTTAAATTACAAATTTAATTTAATAGCTATAGAGACTAGTCAGAGTTCTCTATATTTATGAGTTAGTTTTGATGATTTGGTTGTTGTAGGAATATTTTCAGTCTATGTAAAATTTTAAATTTATTGACATACAGTGATTTTCATTACACATGTTTATTCTTTATTTTTAAGCCTCTGAGATTCTCTCTTTAAGTCTTGATGCTGGTAATTTATGGTTTACCTTTTTTGTTCTTCATAAATCACCATGAATTTATCAATGTTATGAGTCTTTTGAAGAGGCAACTTTTATTTTATTTTTTGGCTCATTCATATCTGTTCTCATATATTTTGTTCTTTTCTGCTTGTTTTATTTACTGTATTTTTTTTAACTTCTTGAAATGGATACCTAGATTATGATTTTCAGCATTTCTTTTTATGATGTCCATTTAAGGCTATTGATTTTCTTGAAATCATGGCTTTAGCTGCATTCCACAGATTTTAGCACTTCATATTTTTATTAACCTGCATTTTTAAAAAAGCTATTATTTCCATCGTGGTTTCTCCTTTGGCCCATGAGTAATTTAGATGATTATTGTGTAACTTCTAAATATTTGGGGATTGTCTAATATACTTCCACGGTGGTCAGAAAACATACCATATTAATCAGCTGAAGTTGTAATAGCGATATATCGTAGATTAGGTAGATTAAACAACAAAATTTATTTTCTCACTGAGAAGGCTGAAAAGTCCAAGATTAAGGTGCCGGCTGGGCACAGTTTCTGAGGAGAGCTCTCTTCTTGGCTTGTAGACACCAGCATCTTCTCTGTGTCCTCTTACTGGCAGGAAGAGAGAGGAAGCTCTCTAGTTTCTATTCTGATAAGGGCACTAATCTTCTCACGAGGGCCCCAGCTTCATGAGCTCATCTAACCCTAATTACCTCCTAAAGTCCTAAATACTGGCATGCTGGAGATGAGGGCTTCAATATAATAATTTGGAGAGGGATTCAGCTGTTCAGTTCATAGCACATACTGGGTAGTCTTTTAATCCCTTGATTAACTTTCTTCTGTTTTACTTAGGATTTATACTTCTCTCTTATTTAAAATTTAAACTATACCATTACATGTAAAAATTTTTATATATATTTGTCAGTTTTGTGTTCAAGGTTTTTCCTAGCTTCATGATGCATTAAAATTCTTTCTTCTTTTTCACTTTGGAACTTTTTAAAATGACATGGGAATTCACCTGTTTCTTGCAAATTTGTGGGAACTTAACTGCAAAGTTAATAGGATCTAGTCTCTCTTTTTAAAGATTTTGTTTGTTTATTTGACAGAGAGAGAGATCACAGGTAGGCAGAGAGGCAGACAGAGAGGGGGAAGCAGGCTCCCTGCTGAGCAGAAAGCCTGATGTGGGGCTCGATCCCAGGACTCTGAGATCATGACCTGAGCCAAAGGCAGAAGGTTAACCCACTGAACCACCCAGGTGCCCCAGGATCTAGTCTCTTTCTGGAATAAGATCTTTTTATAATTTCCTAAAAAGTTATTTGCTTTAACCAAGATTTTCGAGTGTGTGTTAGTTTTCTATGTTCTTTTTTTAAAAAGATTTATTTATTTGAGAGAGAGAAAGAAAACACAGGAGCCAGGAGAGACAGAGGGAGAGGGAGAGAGAGAATCCCCACTGACTGTGGAGCCTGACGTGGGGCTTCATTCCATGACCCTGAGATCATGACCTGAACCAAAATCAAGAGTCAGCTGCTTAACAGACTGAGCCACCCAGGTGCCCCAATTTTTATATTCTTATTAAGGTTTACCTTCTTAATATGTCAGGGGTGTAGAGAAATATTTTATAGCCTTTAAAAATTTTTATTACTTATCCTTTCATTTTTCTTGTATGTAGGAGCTGTACTTCATATGTATTCATGCTTTTTATTCAGTCACCATACTTGAATGATTATTTTATCTTCATCGTGAACTTTTGTCCTCATAAGTGAAAATTTTTAAATTTTTGTCCCTTATATTTGTCTCGAATATTTTTCATTTTTAAATTTTTCCTCTTATTTACACAAGTAAAATATGTTTATTATGGAAAATTAAAAATCAAAAAATCTGAAAGTCACCTTTAGATTGGCACTATTTTTTTCAAAGAACTAACTTTTTCTAATAAATGTTTATTTTAAGAAAAATCAGGGGGAAATACTGGCAAGAATGAAGAAAATAAAAATCCTATCACTTAGAGATCATCACTGTTAACATCTGGATGTATAATTATGCAGACTTTTTCCTGCATTTAAAAATGCATAAAACAATATTATATGGTATTTTTATGTTTTCTAATAAAAAATGTCAAATTTGTTTCTATGTCAGTAACTACACTTCTACTTTGTTTCTTAATGGTTGTTAGTGTTGTGCCGTATGAGTATACAGTTATTTATTTTACCCCTTATTGCAGAGCACTTTGACTATTTCCTTCCAGTTTGTAAAATTTAATTTTTTTTTTGCTATTATAAACTCTTGGAGCAAACATCCATTTATGTCAATTTTAAGCATTTTAAAATTGTTTCCTCGTGAGCTAGCTCTACAGTAACTAGTTAAAAATCCATATTTACTAGTAATTATATAGCCACACGTTAAGTTAACTATAATGTAAAACTTTCCACTCATCAGATGGGCAGAGATATGGTCCAGTATTGGTATAAGGGTAGGAAGCCAGGCACTCTCACATGCTTCTACTGGGAGTGTGAGTTGAGAGACTCTTCCTTGAATGCGATTTGGAAATATATATCAAACAGCTACTCTGGTTTTTCATTTTTGCAGATGTTTCATGAGAAAACCTGATTTTTCCAAGATCTTATTGGAAAGGAATCACATTATATATATATGTGTTGTAAATCCAATCCTAACAGAGAAGAATTTTCTTAGGGATATTCCAAATAATGAATCCAGGTGCCCTGAAAATTTCCTGAAGTGTGCTTTTAAGCATTTAAAATTTCTTTTGACACCCATATAAATCATCCTTGTCTTGGGGGCTCTACTTAAAACCAAACCCAAGCTTTTACTATGGATAGATGGAGGGACTCTAGAATGGGCAGAACTCTACTTCTCTTGTACTCTGGGCTTTCCCAGATGGGTAGAACCTTTGAACACTTTCCCGACATTTCTGGCCTCTCAGTGTTAGGTTTCTGTGTTTTCATCGCATCTAGCAATGGGGCTGCTATAGCCCTTGGGTCTGCACATGGATGTCCCGAGAACTGGAAATCGTGTACCCTCTGCCCGTTGCATGTGGTCTCACAGGACACTTCGACTTCCCCTGTTGTGTTTTGGTGCAGGTGGCATACGGGCTCTTGGGGCCCCTGCTCGGCCACCTGCGGTGTGGGAATCCAGACCCGAGAGGTGTACTGCCTGCACCCTGGGGAGTCCCCAGCCCCTGCCGCAGAATGTGGAGACGAAAAACCGCATGCCCTCCAAGCGTGCAACCAGTTTGACTGCCCGCCTAGCTGGCACATTGAAGAGTGGCAACAGGTAATATGGTGGCCTGGGGCCCCCCTCACCCACCGCCCCTGTGACTATCGAGCCCTGACCCCCTCCTTCTGCCTTCTCAGTGCTCCAGGACGTGTGGCGGGGGAACTCAAAATCGAAGAGTCACCTGCCGGCAACTGTTAACCGATGGCAGCTTTTTGAATCTCTCCGATGAGTTGTGCCAAGGACCCAAGGCTTCTTCCCACAAGTCCTGTGCCAGAACAGACTGCCCTCCCCAGATCACTGTGGGAGACTGGTCGAAGGTAAGGGCCATTCCCCACTTCACAGTCCCTCCTCTTTTTTGCCCCGTCTTTACTTCAGACTCCCCAAGATGATCTGGAAGCATGTGGTTGGGGTATGTGACCTGGCAGTGGGGGAGGAGCGGCAAGATGACATCAGGAATCATCTCGACAAATAGGAAAGGACAGTTGCTGACATCGCTGTCCTTCCAGAGCCCTGTGTTCAGTGCTGGGCACAGTCAGACCCTCTTACTCTCATGTCATGCTACAGCCCTGCAAGGGCGCGGGAAGCAGACGTCAGGTCCGTGTCTTCTCACTGGCTTTTCACGTGCAGACAGGTGGTGCGTCCACGCCCTGCCCACTCTTTCTGGGAACAGGGAATGTGCAGTTGCTGACTACGTGTCATCAAAGTAGCGTGTCCGCCCATGCTTGCTTTTGTGTCTTTGCTCGTGTCCTTGCTCTCAAATCCCGGATCCAGGTCTAAGCATCCCTCTTCTGCGAAATCTTTCATCTCCTAAAACCGTGTAGCATTTCCCAGCTTTAACTCATAATGACCCATAATTTTTATTGTGTTTCATTGGGGATCTACTTCCTGAATGTGTGCATGGTTTTCCTGTCTGGCTTAGAGAGTCCGTGCGGCCAGTGGCTGTGAGATTGCGGACAGGTCCTGGAGCTCTGGCAGGCTCCGAACAGGTAAATATTCTTCCCCAAGAGTCTTTGCAAAGTCAGGGAAATGCAAAGTGCTGTGGAAGGGATGATTTTTAGAAAAGCTCAAGTCTGTTAACAAGGACAAGCAGATCATTCATTAGGAGCATTTTTGCAGGGCTGGGGTGTCTGGGTGGCTCACTCAGTTAAGCGTCCGACTCTCAGTTCTGGCTCAGGTCAAGATCTCAGGGTCGTAAGATCGAGCCCGCAGGGGGCTCCGTGCTCAGTGGGGAGTCTGCTTGCGATTCTCTTTCTCTCTCTGCCCCTTCCACTTGTGCTCTCTTTTTCTCCCTAAAATGAATAAAAAAATAAATTAATTAAAAAAAGAAGAAGAAGAAGAAGTCTTTTGCAAGGAGAAACGAGAGGAGACAGAAGAGAAGAGAAGGTCACGTGACCCACGTGAGCTGGGTTGGACCTCAGGCCTTCGGTTTCCTAGGCAACCACTGGGCAGGGCACGAGCGACTTCGCAGTCACCCCCAGAGATCAGCCCAAGCACAGTCAAGATGTCGTCCCCCATCCCAGCCAGAGCTGCATCTCTAGAAATCCCCCATCCGGGAGGCAGGGTGGGCGCACAAACACTCTCAGGGAGGCCCAGCCAGCCTCAGCCTTGGAAAGCAAAAGCCGATATCCAGACTCAGGCCCCGTCAGGCACACGTTGGGTTTCAGCTTTTCTCCTGCTCGTTGAAATTTCCTGTCCTTGCAGACTTGCTTTGTTTTGGCAGAGGCTCCGATGCCAAAGCACCACCCTCTCCAAAGGTTTCTGCCAGACGCGTCCTCCTGCCATGGGCTGGCTCGCTCGGGGGCGGCCATCCGTCTCGCGGTGCTGGACGAGGCCTCTGGATGCTGGAACTGGCCACTAACCCTGGACAGAGAGAGGCTGAGGAGCCACGCCAGAATTCCCATTTTTCAGCGAGCCAGACCTCTCCGCCTGCAGCTGGGAGCGCCCCCTTTGCCCACACTAGGTCTATTCACGACATGTGTGGGCTTTGTTTGTGTGTTGGCTCCTTCGTTTTTAGATCTGAACTCAGTTTTGGGGAAGAAGAAGCCTTCCATTCTTAACACTGCATTTCAGGTTCTAAGAAGGGAGCACTGACTCCTTTCTGGGCCGGTCTTCCCAAATGGTGGACTTCTGGGAGGCACGGACCCCTTGCAGCCTATTCTGGGGTCCCATTCCTTGATGGAAATCCAGTAAAATCGTTCCTCCTTCTTTACTCTGTGTGCTTTGATGGAGGTTTTGACCATTTTGTCTACCTTCATCACCCTCCTTCATGATGTTTCTTGGTGTTTTTTATTTTTCCTATTTACTTAACTACATCTTGTCGACTGGTTTGTCTTCCTGCAGATCTCCAAAAAGCTCAGTGTTTGACCAGATAGTTATTCGATGCGTAGACTGCATTGTTCTCCTCCACAGCTGATTCTGTGTCCTGACCTCTTCTCTGAATTCTCTAGGTAATTCTCTATCTCCACCAGCAGTCTCTAACTTTCTGTTCAGTACAGTGCCCCAGCTCTCCAAACAGCGGGTGTCTCCTAGCTGGGAAAGCCAAGAGACAACCTTTTCGTTCCCAGCTGGCTCCCCACTTCACTCCCTGTCTCTGTCCTTACGCCACCATCTCTCCAACGCTTGTGGTCGTCTCTGACTGCTTCAGCTCCTGTGTTCAGTTTCTGACACCTGCTAACTCTTCGGTTCTTGAAATTTATCCACATGCTAAGTAAAAAGGAGAAGATCTCTTTCATGAGAAACTTTTACAAAGAACAGCTCAAGGTATGTCCCGGACACGTGGCTTTATAACTATGGCATTCTAATTTCCAGTAGGCTTACTGATTATGACTCACGAGAATGAGAGTGGGCCGGAGCCCATCTGTACCAGCTTGTAAGAACCGACTGTAGTCTCCCACCTCGTGCTCAGGGACATCAGGTTGATAGCTTGAAATCAGCTGTGATGGGAACATTGACAGCACAGACATGGGCAAATGTTACAGTTAGTGCTGCCTCCCCAAGAGCTTGGGACACACACACGCGCACACACACACACACACACACGTGCACTCTTATTGGTAAGACAGTTCCAGCTCACCAATGGTCACTTACGATGGAGATGATCTCAAGAAGTTCCAGTGTCTGGACTCCTCTTCCCAAAGTCTAAGAACCTTGGTTGGGCTCCTCCAAGGTATGTTTTATCTTCATCTCCATAATTGGCGGTTGGTAGAGGGAGAAAACGTATGGCCCCTCTGAGCCCTCGCTGAGACTCCAGTCTGTCCGTCTTACCCTGCGGGGCATAGTGCCGTTTCGATCCAGGTTGATGGATCCAAATGCATCAGGGGCTCCTTCCGTGAAGAAAAGCATAATTGGCTCTGCAGGTTTATCCTAACATCTTCCTTTTATTTATTTTTTTTATTTTGTAGTATTAATTTTGAGTTTCTTAATATTAATAATCTTGTAGATAACCACTCTTCTACTTGAATAATAATGTCTTTTTAGACCCCAGATGACAGTTTACTCTTACATTTTGACCCACCTGAAATATACCCAGTGTATCCAAGTCCACACGCTTCTCTGTTTCTACTTATTTTAAATAATACACACACACACACACACACACACACACGGATATGCCTTATTTTCTTGCCTAGATCATAGCTGCCAAAGGGAAAGGACCATCTCTGTGTCTGTGTGTCCTGCTTGGTGCTCAGTAAACACTCAGTAAATACTTGTCCCGCTTGGTGCTCAGTAAACACTCAGTAAATACAGTAAATACTTGGTGCTGAAATAAAGACGCATCTAAAACCTTCTTCTCAACCGGACATGCATGCTGCCACTACCCCACGTGCTCAGTCAATTCATCAGCACACACTGCCCGCACACTGCTGTGTAGACGACCCCCAGGCCCTTGGGACCTGAGTCAGCCAAGAATTTGATCTAAAGTGAGCTCACAGTTTAAGGAGGCAGACACAGAAAATTATGTAACAAGCCCAACAAAGGGCTCCCGTCTCCAGCACTGCCTGGAAGTCGAGGGGAGACCTCTGTGTCTGCGTGGGTCCCAGGGAAATACTGCAGAAGATGAAGCCATAGAGTTGGTCTTCGATGTTGAGCGTGGGCTGGGTGGAAATGAGACCACGGGTGTCTAGGCAGTGACAAGAGCACACACGGAGGCTCCGGTGACGACCTTGTCAGTCTGGAGATGAGGATGCAGTAGAGAAGGGGAAGATGAGATGGAGAGGCGAGATTTCAGACAGACAGGGAAGGCCCTTGGGTGTTTTTACTTGTCCCTGTAGTGGTTGAGGACACTGAGGAAGGTTTCTGAATAGGGAGGTGAAATGTAGCATTTTTAGGCACACAGTTCTGGCTGTGGTGTGAACAGCACATTGCTGGGGGAGGTGGGGGAAGGAACCAGAGCCTGCGAGGGCTTTTTAGAGGAGGTTGGAATAAAACCAAGAATGAGGAAGCAGTTGGGTAGAGAATAGTAGATAGTGGTGGGAAAGGATTAGCAGACGTGGTGGGCAGATTTGGTGGCTGAACTCAAAGGAGCAAAAAAGAGGCATTGGTCCGTGCATAGAGCTGGCATCATTTTCAAAGGGAAGGAAAAGCACATGGGGGGGGTGACTTGAAAGGGAGGGAAAAATGAGTCTGTTTTGAAGTGTGTGTGGTTTGAAGCCTATGAAGGCATCCATGAGGAACTGGAGCTCAGGAGACATCCGTACCGAAGTTAATTTTGGGAAACGTCGGCATTTAAGCAGTAGCTGAAGCCACAGGAAAGAGAATACTGGGATAGAGGAGTGTCTGTTGTCACCGGAAAGTCCTTTGAAAGTAGGAGGCTTCCAGTGAAGCGAAATCAGGACAGCAGGGTGCTTGGGGAATATCCCCAGATCCTTCACTGTGGTGGGGATGAAGAGCGATGAACTTCCAGTTATAAAGGAAATGAGTCCCAGGGATGAAAGGCACAGCACAGGGAATAGGGTCAAGGACATCGTAATGACTTTGTGTGGTGGCAGGTGACTCCACGTGTCTCCGTGAGCATTTGGTGACGCATGGAGTTGTCTGATTACTCTGTTGTACACTGAAGTGCATGTAGTATTGTATGTCAACTGTAGTTCAATCGAACACACACACACACACACACACAACCCAGAGCAATCGGGGTCACCACAGGAAAGGAAAAACACAGACAGCCACTTTAACATGAGTGATAGGTGCGGGTGAGGCCAAGCCATGCCTCGTAGGGGAAACCGGGCAGAAGCTGTAAGTTTTGCAGCCGGGCCAACGGAAAGAAGGTTGGAGAGCAGGCCAAGAGCCAGGGAACACAGAAGTCAATGCTACATTGCTACCTCGGGGTATGAGACCCATCAGTGACCCCGAGAGAGGATGCCGGGTCCCAGGCTGTGGTTGAGTACGAGGAAGATCATGCAGACCCACTGGGGCCTTAAGAAGCCTGGAAAGCACGAGGGGAATGCATCGCCCTAAGGGCTGAAGAAACATCTGGCAAACCCACCACAACCATAACCCAAGCTGAGAGGACACAGAGGGGGAAGGAAAGGGATGCTCGGACCCTTGCTCCAGAAGATACACATCTTGGAATCATGGCCAAACTGTTGACTACTTCTCCTCAACACCAGAAGAAGGAACAGTGAATGCAGTGACCTTGAAACACTGCCACCTCCTTACTCTCTCCTAAAAGTTCAGGGGAAAAAAATTATTTAAATAGGAGCATCAACAGGCCCCGTGCAAAGATAGTGTGAGATGAAAGTATCAGTAGCATAGCAAGGTCATGAAAATTTGGCAGATGAAAATGTAACTTGCTCTTCTGAAATGAGCTGAAAGAAATTAAGAAATACATAGGAACAAATCAGAAACAGAAAAGCCCCAAAATGAGTTGAACAGATAAGGGGGATGTGAGGAGAAGGAGCTGACGTGGTTCAGGAGACAACCAGACAACTCACGGGAGAACTTCACAAGGGGAGAATAAACTAGAAAGAAGTGTAATAAGAGAAATGAAAGACAAGAAGGAATTGAAAATGAGCAAAGAAAAATAGAAAGAATGCAAGTAAAAATAACAGATATGAACGAGAAAAAAAAATCCAAAGTGTATTATTAGAGTCCCAAGGAAAGAAAACCAAACAATAGCACGGAACTATAAATAAAATCACCATATAACACAAATCACAATATCAAAAGGGCACACCACAGCCCCAGGAAAATGGACCCCCCCCACAGTCAATATCAAGACAGCTTCTGCTAAAGTACCGTATTTTAAAGATAAGGGAAAACGTGTTTGTGTATCCAGGCAAAAAGACCCAGTCACTTATTAGGGCAAGAAAATCGCATTAGCATCAGACTTCTCGACAAGACCACTTCATACTAGATAGCAACAGAACAACATATTAATGTACTACAAGAAGGAAAATGTGAGCCAGGGATGTTAGAGGTGCCAAGGTGACCTTCAAGTGTATCACAGACAAACTTGCAAAGTTGCAAAAACTCGGGGTATCTTCCAACGGAATCTACCAGATTTCCGTAGAATAAGTAGTAGAAGCTTTGGATAAGGTTGCTGCTTTGTGAATTGTAATTAATGGCACTGATTTGGTCACTTCCTTTCTTTCCGAGATGGGAACATTCTCTAGTGGCACCCTGACTTTGAACGTAGGTGACACAAGGTCAGGTAAGCCCTCCACCCAGAGAAGGGGTTTACAGATGATGCTCCCATTCATCATGGGGAGAAAAAAAATCATATATTTTCATTAGAAATGGCCTATGAGTGGAGACTGGCAATTATGTAAGTCACTGTTACATGAAGCAAAATTTAAAAGTTGTTATTAGTGTTTGAGGTGCCTGGGTGGCTCACTCAGTTGGGCAGCTAACTCTTGATTGCAGCTCAGGTCATGATCTCCAGACACCGGGATAGAGCCCCATGTTGGGCTCTGCGCTCAGTTGGGAATCTGAGATTCTCTCTCTCCCTCTGGGCCTCCCCTTGTGCTCTCCTTATAATACATAAATTAATACATCTTTAAAAAGAAAAAGGAAGTTGATGTTAATTTTTATTACATGGGAAACCCCTAGATGAAGATTTGATTTGGTTAAACAAACAAATCGTAACTTGGTAAATGGTAATTTTAAGCTACTTGTTCAAAAGCTTACAAAAAGCTTTTCTCTGTACTGAAAAATATGAATAGTTTTAGGGCTTTCTGTTAAAGATGACAATAAAGGATTTTTTTTTTTAATTCCATTCCCCTCCTTTGAAACCCAACAAAAAACCCACAAGGAGCATGGAAGAGAGGGAACACTCTGTCTTCAGTGAACAATGAAATGGCCCAAATCCCAAGCTATAAATCATGGAACACACCTGCCAAAGACCTCCAGATCTGGGCCAAAATGAGAGGGAAGGCTGGGAGCTGGCAAGTATCCCTCGGGGGCTGAGTGCTGGGTAGCTCTCCCTAGGACGACATGCGACAATCCTCCCAGGCCCATCAACGGCCCTCTGATTACAGAGGGCAGACGAAGGCTAGACCACGAGCTGCCCAGAGAATGCCCCTGTGGAGCCGTGGGGCAGGGAACACTGAAGGAGACATGGCATTCGCGGGCCTCCTAGCCAAGGAAGGCTGCCAGGGCTGACGTGGGGGGAGGAGAATCAGCAGTTGCTGCGTTAGTCCGCAGTGAGCCAGTTGTGGAACAGGCTCTTCTCTGAGTCACAGTGGCCATGCGAATGCCAAGAGCTGAACAGACATGCGGACAACAAAAATGAAAGTGTGTTACCAACCAGGGTGTTGCACACAGTTAATGTAAGCGGCCCTGGCTCATCCCCTGCCCACGTTCTTTGCACACAGCTGTACTTCGAGCTCCAGTGGAAAACCTATGCAGCACACCAGGCGGGCGGGGGCTCCGAGAAGGAAAAGGAGGAAGTCGGGTTGCAGGGAATGGAATAGCACGCAAGAGTCACAGGAATGGCGGTCATACCACAGAGCTATTACCAAGGGAACGGTTCCAACAAATCAGCTCTGTGTTCCCGAGCAAAGTATGGACCCGGTGTCTGGCGGGAAAGTTGCTCTAAAATGAGGCTTGAGCTCAAAAAGAGATTGTAAGTCAGCAAAAGGAGAAGACAACTGGAACAGTAGGGGGCAAAAAAAAAACAAACCACAAATTACAAACAACAACAAAATTAAAGAAAATGACAGAAGACAAGAGATGTGTAGAGGCTGGAATGCCACACCTACTGCGGCGGGTACGGAAGACAGGAGACAAACCCGGGCGCATTGGTGTTTGTGGAAAGAACCGAACAAATGGCACAGAAAATAAGAGAAAAATATTCAGAGATAGTAAAGGGGAATTTATTAATGACAAATAATAATAAAAACTTTCTTTGATAGAAGCTTTGGTCTGTATGTCATAACGGCATACCACGTGCCAAGAAACTATGACCCAGGGTGACGTAGCCTGCCTACAGTGCAGAGCTTCATGCATAAAGAAAGAGCCTACCGGCCTCTGAGCAGAAAGGGCAACAGATACACAACAGACACTCCCTGTCTGGCCGTGCATACCCTCACAGTAGCATTCAGGTCACGAAGACAGTGGAACAGGGGCTGCATGGTTCAAAGGGAAGGAAAGTCTGACCCAAGTATCTGCTCTTCTTGGTGTTCTTCATGTAGAAAGTCATCAGGGAAATACGACTCAAAACCACAAAGAGATCTCAGCTCACACCAGTCAGAATGGCTAAAATCAACAACATAAGAAACAACAGGTTCTGGCGAGGATGAGGAGAAAAGGGAACATTCTTACACTGCTGGTGGGAATGCAAGCTGGTGCAGCCATTGTGGAAAACCGTGTGGCGGCACCTCAAAACATTAAAAATAGAGCTACCCTACAATCCAGCAATTGCGCTACTGAGTATTTACCCAAAGGATACAAACATTGTGATCTGAAGGGACACCTGCACTCCAGGTTCATAGCAGCAATGTCCACAAGAGCCAAGCTATGGAAAGAGCCCACATGTCCATGGACAGATGAATGGATAAAGAAGAAATGGTGTATATATACAATGGAATATTGCTCAGCCATCAGAAAGGATGAATACTTACCATTTACGTAGGCATGGATGGAACTAGAGGGTATTGTGCTAAGCGAAATAAGTCAATCAGAAAAAGACAATTATATGATCTCACTCATATGGAATTTAAGAAACAGGATCATAGGGGAAGGGAGGAAAAAATAGAATCAGAGAGGGAGACTCTTAATCATAGGAAACAAACTGAGGTGGGGGGTGGATGGGTGGAAGGATGGGGTAACTGGGTGATGGGCTTTGAGGGGGGCATGCAATGGAATGAGCGCTAGGTGTTATACGCAACTGATGAATCACTGAACTCTACCTCTGAAAATAACAATGCATTATATGTTAGACTGAATTTAAATAGAAAACTAAAAATAAAAAATAAAAAAAAAAGAAAATGGAGAGTCAGTCAGAAAATGTATCCATCGGGATGCCTGGGTAGCTCAGTCGTTAAGCGTCTGCCTTCGGCTCAGGTCATGATCTCAGGGTTCTGGGATCGAGTGCCGCATCAGGCTTCCTGCTCAGGGGAAGCCTGCTTCTCCCCCTCCTGCTCCCCCTGGTTGTGTTCCCCCACCCCCATCTCTCTTCTCTGTCAAACAAATACATTAAATCTTTAAAAGAAAGAAAGAAAGAAAGACAGAAAGAAAGAGAAAGAAAGAAAGAAGGAAGGAAGGAAGGAAGGAAGGAAGGAAAGAAAGAAAGAAAGAAAGAAAGAAAGAAAGAAAGAAAGAAAGAAAGAGAAAAGAAAAGAAAATATGTGTCCATAAGCCCACGCCACAATCCTGCAGGACCAAGATGACTCAGCATAAATGCAGAGACGCTGATGAAAACAGTGGAGAAAGAGTAATGGATGCATTTGTGCACAGGGTTAACAGTAATCAGAATAGCACCTCAGAACAGACCGCAAACATCAGAAACCCTGACCTCACCTAAATGGTATCACGGAGGCTAACTGGAGGGTTGGGCGGTGGGGGACTGAATGGTCTTATGTCTGTGTCCCTCTTAGCAGGGGGCCAGTAGCTACTCCCCTAAGTCAAAACAGGTCATTAAAAACAACCATCTAAATCTGCTCTTGGTTTCTTCATTAACATTACAGGGTTCTTTAGGGAATTAATTGTTAGGGCGGAAAAAAAAAAACCTCAGCTATTCAACAACTCCTTTAATTCTACTTCAGTTCCCTTTTTTCTGATATACCTAATAAAACTGCATTATGTTTTTAAAATTAAAACTGCATGTACACAAAATGATTATCAAATACCAACATTATGCACACATTGAAGATCAAATATTAGTGTTATTTTATGTAGTTCGAGTGGTTTTTAAAACTTTCCTAATACTTTTCTGTTTCTTGAAGTCTTGGTTGTGGGTGTGTATCTTTTTTTAATGCAATTATTTTAGTATATAAATACACAACTAAAAAATCAGATATCAGTTACACTGCCAAAAAAATCCCATGACAGTAAATTACTGGAAATTAATTACTGTCTCAGAAAGGGGGAAGGAAGGGAGAGAGGCAGGGAGGGAAGAAGGAAACTCCCTGTATTATAAAAGATAAGTAAAAAAAAAAAAAAAAGACAGGTCACAGGGATGAAAAGTACAGGGTGGGGATACAATCAGTAATACTGTAATGATGTTGGTTGGTGACCGGTGGTGACAGTGACCGCGGTGAGCACTGGGTACTGTGTAGACCTGGCCAATCACGGTGTTGTACACCTGAAGCTAATGTCACATTGTGTGTCCTGTATACTTGAAATAAAGACATAAGTTATCAATAAGAAGTAAGAGGGGTTCAAGCCTAGGAAATGGCTTCCGAACGGGCACAGCCACACGTGCGACCCCTCTCTGCGCCATCAGGGACTTGGCTGTTGGCTGCGTTGTCTGCGGAAGCCCCGTGTGACGGGCGCACGATTCTCATTGCAGTGTTCCGTCAGTTGTGGTGTTGGAACCCAGCGGAGAAAGCAGGTGTGTCAGAGGCTGACAGCCAAAGGCCGGCGCGTTCCCCTCGGTGAGATGATGTGCCGAGACCTTCCAGGGCCCCCTCTCGTAAGACCTTGCCAGATGCCTACGTGCACTAGTAAGTATGTCCAGGCCGTTCTCCAGCGGAAACACTCATTCGGTTCCTCTCGTCCCAATGGCTTTACCTCCCATGAAGCAGCACGTTCCTAACCTGGGCAAATGCATCTGTTCAGGCCCCTTGCTTCCGTTTGTACTTCCTTCTACCCTTCCCGTGGCCGTGATTTCTTCCACTAACAATTCGGGAGTGTTTCTTGTAGAAGTTAAGCCAGACTGCTTTCCGGCTTACTTTGCCCGTGATACATTTGGATGTACAGTAAGAGTAGAAGAGCTGAGTATTTTAAAATATTCAGGTATCTGTTCTTGTGTAAAATCTAAAACCAGCAAGGATGAAAACATAAATTGTCGTTCTTTTTAATGGTAGTTCGGGCACTTTTTCCATTAATTCTAAATAACAAGCTTAGTATAGAGAGTTAAGAGTATGACTTCATTATATCTAAAAGCTAGTATGCATGTCGGACTCCTCTGTATTTTCAGTGTACATTAACAGAATGTATGTTTGCACATATATATGTGTGTTTTACGTAGGAAGGTGGGTGACAATGCATGAAAATAAGGCAGCAGAGGGCCACCTGGGTGGCTCAGTTGGTTAAGCATCTGCCTTTAGCTCAGGTTATGATCCTGGGATCCTGGGTCAAACCCTGCATTGGGCTCCCTGCTCTGTGGGGAGTTTGCTTTTCCCTCTCCCTGTACCCTGCTCATGCTCTCTCTCTCTGTCTCTCAAATGAATAAATAAAATCTTTAAAAGAAAAAAAGAATAAGGCAGCAGAGTAGTGGGGGGAGGTGGGGTTTGGAGCAAGAGGAAAGGCATACTAGGACTGCACAGCTTCTTGGTCTGTCCCCTGCTTTCTTTTTCACGGTCTTTATTCACCTGTAAAGTGAATTCACCTATTAAGTACTTCAGGTACCCTCCTGAGCTTATGGTAAGAAAACAAAAATCAGAAATTTATTATGTTAATGCTGCTTAAGAAAAAAA
Source organism: Lontra canadensis (assembly GCF_010015895.1). Taxonomy (NCBI): domain Eukaryota; kingdom Metazoa; phylum Chordata; class Mammalia; order Carnivora; family Mustelidae; genus Lontra; species Lontra canadensis. The sequence continues at coordinate 5,101,752 of NW_022631088.1, forward strand.
ACCCGAGATATAAAATCCAAAAATACCAACAACTTTCCTGGAGAAACTCATAAAACAAAGCAAAGCAAACAAACCGTTATAAGTTGAAAAAAAAAAAGTAGTAGCTTTTTTTTTTTTTTACTATTTATTGCATTCATTATGTGGTTTCCTTGCCTGCATTAAGTCCTTTAGTCCCCAGCAACTCGTGAGACAGACATTACCCCCATTTAGAGACAAGAACCCCAAGACTAGAGAATGTACGAGACTTGACCAGAGATCCGCAGTGCCAGTTGCACGCCGTGGCCTGTGTGATCACGGGTCCGTCTGACTCTTGAGTCCACGCTTCAGTCCCCTCTTTATGCTGATTCATGGACAACGTCAACTTTTCTCCTTGGGAATTCTTCGAGAACACTTTTCCAAAATCTTGAGATTCCAAAACTTTGAGATTCCAAGTTTCCTTGTGTCCTGGAACTCAAGAAAGCCTGTGGCACATGGCACCGTGTCATGCTTCAAAATGCTTATCTGTCTGATTTTTATTAATTGCGGATGGCTGCGTAGCAATGCAGTTAGGCTGTGAACTGCCTTCCAGGGGTGGGAGATTAAAGCGTGCGGGAACTTCCTCTAAGATAACCACAGAACGGCGTGCGGAAGTATATCGTGGTTGTTAGGTATACAGCATGGTGCAGATTAAATGATAAACCATTACCGCACAAAGCAGAGAACAGAATTATAAGCTTTAGGGAGGCCCAAGGAACAAGAAAAAAATCCAGTAATATTTCTTCTTTCCCCACCCCATTCCCTAGCTTGCCAAACATGTGGGTCATGGAAACAGAGAAGAGAGGGGAACGCCTGCTCCCAGCCCTGCCAGATCACCCTGAGCTGGGCCTCCATTCCCGCTGTAGCCTGGCTCATGCCCTCACCTTTGCTCAGTGGCCCTGGCGTGCTGAAATGCAGCTTCTCCCTTTGCGCCGTGTTGTGGCATCCTCTTTTCCCCACCACCATCTCCCAGAGCCGAGTGATGCACTTGGCGTTCCTCTGTCCTCCCGACCCCTGCTGTCTCGCACCGGTTCCCCACTGCCGTCATGCACTCAGCGCTAACACTGGCCCTCGCACACCTTTGGGTATCACACGGGGACCTACAGCCACCAACTCCCTTTTCCCAGCACACACTACCACCAGGCCCATTCTTCCTCGCTGGTGACCAACATCCATGTCCATGACCTTTCTAACACCTCGATCCCTATCTCCTTCCATCATTGACCTCCCTGACCCCTGCCCCATCACCCTGGCGTGGTCACACTTGCTCAGACGTGGCCCTCAGAAGTGGCTTCCTGCTGTCCCTCCCCCACCCCATGCCGCTCCTGCTTGTGCGGTGAGAGCCTCACTGTAGACACTCTTGCCTTTCCTTCCACCCCTGCCTTGACCACCTGCTCTCTTCAAACCTGGGGTCACTTTTCAGGTGATAAAGATTCAGGTTGTTTGCCTTTTGGTTCCCTGGCCTGAGCTACTGGGATTCACTGAAGGAAATCATGTCACCATCCTTCGTGTTCATGCTCTCTGATTTACCTGCGCATCGCGTGTTTTTCCCTAGTTCCTAAGAATCCCCTAAAAATTCACCATCATAGCTCTCTACCCCGCAGGAGCTCCGATTCCCTTTCTCTGTGGCTGCTCGTGACTTTCCTTCCACTGGGACTGTTAAGGCCTGTATGGCATAATGTCCTCTGACTTTCCTCGCCTCTTCACCCCACTTCTGCCTGCCCCGTGTGAGCCCCAGACTGGACATGTGTGGTCTTCATTGTAGGCCTGGCCCTTGCGTCGTTGCAGGGGGTCTGAACACAAGAAAGACCAAGCCCACTTGTGCTGTGACCGTTAGTCCCTCTCAAGCCTCCACTTCTAGATAAGTCTTCTGACGGGTGCCTTGGGTTGAAGTAAGACCCATCCTTGTTGGAGGAGTGAGTTTTGCTGGTCTTCATTCTGACCATTTTGACATGCAGGGGTGGAGGGCGGGTGGGAGAGATGTCTTGAGCACCCCTCGGTCCAGTTCTGCCCCTGCCTGCGTCCCCCCCTCCATGCCCTGCCTTGCCCCACGAAGACATTGACCCCTTGCTTGAATTCTTTCTGCTGCCATATCTAGTGACTGGCATTCTTATTCCTGAAAGACCATTGCTAGCCCTGCCTTCCCCAGTCACCTTTTTGGTTATACTAATCTCTGGAAGATAATCCGACATTGCGGCTAAACTAATGACTTGAGTTACAATCCCAGTGTTCCAATCCCTTGTCCTACTCTCTGCCAGCCTCAGTTTCCTCCTCTGTAAAATGGGAATAGTGGTTGTATCTACCTCACAGGAATGTCCTGAGAAATAATACCTACAACGTGCTTAGAAACAATGCCAGCCCTGTGAAAAAGCCTCAAAAAAGTTGGTTATTTTTAATGCCATCCTTTTAATTCCTATTATAGCTTTAAGAAAGGATAAAATGCCGTAGAGCAACTTGTGCTGTGTCTTGTGTCCCCTGAGGGTGAGAGCTTGTATGGGGTGGGTTCTCAGTAGCCCTGGAGTCTTCTCCACATAGGCCCCCGGAAGTGCTTATCACGATGACTTAGACCCACAGAAATGCTTTTGAAATATGTCAGACTTGAATTGTCCTCATATTGCTGTTAGAAGTCTGCCTGGCTTGGTTACTTTTTGTTGTTGTTGTTTTTAAGATTTATTTGAGTGAGGGAGAGCAAGCGTGCGCATGGCGGGGGGAGGGGCAGAGGGAGAGAGAGGGGAACACAGGCACATTCCGTGCTGAGAACAGAGTCCGACGTAGGGCTTGGTCTCATGACCCTGAGATCAGACCTGATCCTAAACCAAGAGTAGGACATTCATCCGACTCTGCCACTCAGGTGTCCCTCCCTGTCTTGGTGTCTAATTAGGGATCTGAAGAAAAAAAAGTAACAGAAAGTAATGTTTGATTTTAGGTTTTTTAAATGATAGCTCTAGGCTTTTAGGTTTCCTGAGATTTGGTGAAGAATTCTTATTTTTTGTCAAAGTACTGAGATCAAGGGGCACCTGGGTGGCTCAGTGGGTTAAGCCTCTGCCTTCAGCTCGGGTCATGATCTCAGGGTCCTGGAATCAAGTCCTGTATCAGGCTCCCTTCTCAGTGGGGAGCCTGCTTCCCCTCTCCCTCTGCCTCCCTCTCTGCCTGCTTGTGATCTCTCTCTCTGTCAAATAAATAAATAAAATCTTTAAAAAAAAAAAAAGTACTGAGATCAAGATGGTTGAGGGAAGGGAGGCACCCAGGTAGGCACTAGGTTATTGAAATGTCAAAAAAAAAGATATGCCTTGCCAGGGGTTATCTCGAACACACTCACTTCTCTGGTGAAGTGAGCTCTTGGTGTGCAGCTCTTGGTCTGCCTTTTGGTTCCAACCCCGTATCTGCCTCGTTAGCTCTCCCACCTCCTACACACGCCTTGCTCTTCAGAACCCGCCTCCACTCTCCCTGTAGCTTCTCAGTTCCAGTGACGCGCACCCCGCCTGACATAGCTGCAGCCTTTGGAAACCGGGGGCGGGGGGCACAGGCCCACCGTGGCACACCCCCTCGGGGTTGGCTCATCTGTCCTGCAGCATCCAAGGGCGCACACTCAGTCATTCATTCATTCGATAAAGAGTAAGACCTTAGTCTGTACCCGGCGCTCTGCTGTGCCCTCAGGGTAGAGACGATCACTCGTCCTGGACATCTGTGGTCTGCAGTGTCAGGCGATACGATTTCCTTATTAATTCTTTCTGCGGTCCTTTACCGGTGCTACCGTGTTTTAGGTGTTTGGACACAAAACGGAAAAGATGCATTCTCTTGTCTTAAGCTCTCAGAGTCCAGTGGGGGAGAAATACACACACAGAAATGAGAATAGTGCATGCCACAGGTGCCATGACGGGATGCAGAGGGCAGCGGTCAAAGCCCCTGGGGGAGGGGGAGGTGAGGAAAATTTCACAGGGAGGTTTCCTTGGGCAGAGTTCTGGAAGATCAGTGTCCATTCTCCAGGCTCATGTGGAGGAGGACGCAGTAGAATCTGGAGAGCAGTGTGGACAAAGGTAGAGGGTGTCCAATGGAGTCCTGTGTCCGGAGAAACCGCCAGAAATGCCACAGGCTTAGAACATAGGTTCAAAGTTATGACAAAAGAGAAAGCTTGAGAATTTAGTTGTAGAGGATATTAACTCCAGGTTAAGGAGTTTAGGTTTTATCCAAGAAGGAGATGACACAGTCAGATTTTATTTTGGTCTATTTACTCTGACAGCTCTGTGGACACATCAGACTGTGGCAGTATCTAGGTGAGAGAGCATCGCAGTGGACTCTCAGAATGTTTCAAATATCCCACCTAAGTACCTCAAGCTGGGAGCTAAGGTATAGGGACGGGGTGTGCTTATCAGTGTTTAACAACCAGCTCTGGGGTCTACGGATGGTGAGGAGGGAGGGTAGCTACTATTTGCTTCTTTTGCTGATTTCTGTGGTGTAAGTTCGCCTATCATGGCCAGCTTTGGGTGACCGATGTGACATGGTTGAATGCAAGGTTGGGGACAGGTACTAACAACCTCAGTGATCCAAGAGCTGGTGAGAGGTAGGGCCAGATGCCAGACACCACTGAACAAGGAGGAATCATGATGACTTTCTGCTTTCTGGCTTGGGGTAATTGGGAGAAAGTGATGCCATTAACTCGGGGAATACAGGAAGAGGAGGATACTTGGGATGGGATGGGAGGCAAACATAATGTGTTTAGAGTATAATATTTTTAATTTGAAGTACCAGGAAGAGATTTCTGATAACCAGTGGATAATTAGATCTGGAGCCCCAGAGAGAGGTCCAGGCTAGACAGATAAAGTAGACTAGATAAACTAGACCAGATAATCTAGACAGATAAACTAGACCTGATAAACTAGGCCAGATAAACTAGGTCTAGATAAACTGGACCAGGTAAACTAGACCAGGTAAACTAGGATGACAGACTAGTCTAGGTAAACTAGGCCAAGTAACCTAGACAGATAAACAGACTAGATAAACTAGGCAGATGAACTAGACAGATAAACTAGACTAGATAAACTAGTCTAGATAAACTAGATCTGATAAACTAAACCTGAGGAACTAGACCAGATAAACTAGATAAACTAGACCCGATAAAGTAGACTGATAAACTAGACTAGATAAACTAGACTTGATAAATTCAATTAAATTAGACTAGGTAAACAAGACAGATAAATTAGACTTCATAAACTAGAGCAGGTAAACTAGAAAGATAAACTACACTAGATAAACTAGACCAAATAAACTAGACCAGAAAATCTAGATAGATAAACTAGACTAGATAAACTAGGCCAGATAAACTGGACCAGGTAAACTAGACCTGATAAACCAGATCAGATAAACTACACAGATAAGCTAGATCAGGTAAACTAGAATGATAAACTATACTGATAAACTAGACCAGATATTCTAGACAGATAAACTAGGCCAGATAATCTAGATAAACTAGACTAGATAAATTAGACCAGGTAAACTAAACAATGTAAACTAGGCCAGGTAAACTAGAACAATAAACTAGGCCAAGTAACCCACACAGATAAAGAGACTAGACAAACTAGGCAGATAAACTAGACCAGATAGACTAGACCAGATAAACTAGATAAACTAGACCTAGTAAACTAGACTGGTAAACTAGACTAGGTAAACTAGACTTGATAAATTCAATTAAACTAGACTAGGTAACTAGACAGATAAATTAGGCTTCATGAACTAGACCAGGTAAACTAGACCAGATAAACTAGGCTAGATGAACTAGACTGATAGACCAGAACTGATAGCCGGGACAAGATCAAGCAGGTCAGATACGTTAGCCGGCCGCGAGGCGCTCAGGACACCTGCAGGGTCGCCCAATGGGAAGGGCAGAGTGCAAAGTGACACCAGGGGCCCCGGAGTGCGCGGAGCAGCGTCAATGAGCTGCGGTCGGAAAGGCCCCCGTGAGGCTGAGAACGTGAGCGGAGGGACTTTCCGGAGAAGCGAGTGATTCAGGGGGCCGTGTGGCCTAGAACGGCTACTATGAACGTGGAAGGGAGACTTTGCATGTGTCACTGGCCGGACGGACCGCGGTGGCCTTTCCCAGGGATCGTTGAGCGGGGAGCTTCGAGCGAGGCCAGACGGCATCTGGCTGGAAAGCGCCGAGCGGCAGTAAACAGAAGCCACTGTCAGGCTGACGTGGCAGCTGCGGCAGCGGCCTCCCGGGGCCACTGGGCCGTCCTGGCTCCTTTAGCAAGTCTGACCCGAGGCGCCCCCCTGCCCCCCTCAGCTCCCATGCCTCTACCGTCAGCGGAGTCTGGCAAGAGTCCAGCGTGCGCAGGTCCTTGCCTGGGCTCCAGGGAGCCTGCCAGCTCTTCTGTGCTCGAGGAGGGACCCGGAGCCAGCGCCAGCCCCGCGGCCACACTTGGGGGCCTCCAATGGTGCTGGGTGGTTCTAGAAGGCTAAGAGGCAGCATCGCAGCTGAAGCCCCCTTGGGCGTGGCCAGAGGCCTCTGCTGGCCAGAGCAAGTGTACATACCCAACCCCGATGGCTTGGGGCAGGAAGCTGGCCTGGCACCAAGGCTTTGAGTTCTGGCAGGGACAGGACTGGAATTAGGGCAGGATGCAGGCAAGCAAGGAGCTGAGACACAGTTGCTGTGGGCAGTCTCGTGTTCCCAGGCTGGGTAGGGCAGGCTGGCACAGGACCAGAAGGAAGACCTCTAGAAGAAGACCTTTTCTAGAAAAGCCAGAAGATGTGGCATTTCTCACATCCCGCACAGCGGAGAGGTGGGGGGAGGGGCAGGACCCTGCACAGGCCACAGCCGCTCCAGGAGGAAGCCGCGGGCTCCTGGCCACTCTCTGCTGAGTAGATGATGGCCTCCCGGGTCAGGCTGAGCCGTGCGGCCGTCCAGGGGCAGGAGGAGGCGGTCACCCAAAAACAGACTGGTTCTTGCCTAACTGTGTCCAGCGAGGTCATGCTCCGGGCACTTCTCCAAAGGAACCCAGAGGCGTCCCAAGAGAAGAACGGCCCACGCTGTGGAACCCGGCAGCCTGGCAGAGCCCGCACCCTGGATCACGCCCCAGGCACGCCTGCCAACTCACCTGCTCTACCCAGCACGGGCGCTTGTGAAAGCCGGGCTGGGAAGGGAGCCTGCCGGGCTGACCTTCCAGCGACTGGGCATGCGGCCAGAGGGAGCAGACGCCCGCTCATGTGGCTCACCCAGCCCGTGGGCAGCTTCCTCGCCGAGGCTCCACACTGCCCCTCCCCTTTAGACTCCCCAGCTGCCTTGGAAGGAGTCAAGGCCCCGTCTGGTTTAAGCCTCAGCCTTAACTGAGGAACATCTGGCTACCGTCGGACCAACAGGTAATTAGAACCCACGTCCCTGGTCACGTCTAGGGCACCAAGATGCTGTGTGGACCTCTTCCGGCCTCAGGTCATCCCCTGCTGGAAACATTCAGCTAGAGCCGTGTGCTGCATTGCCCACATGGGCTTCTGTCTCCCAGTAAGTAGAGGAATGTTCCAGCGACGGCCTCATCCTTCGCAGCATGCTGACCCCGAAGTAGCCCATCTCCTCACGTGCCTCAGTTGCACAAATTCAAAAGCCGGAGTTTCGCCCAGTTTGTGTCGTGACCTTGAAGCTGTCCATGTGCACATCCGTCCTTCCACTGTCGGCCGCCAAGGGACCCATGACCAGACGGGGCGTTCACCGAGATCCTTGTGCGTAACCGGGAGGGCTCTGTCCAGGGAGGGAGGCACGCGTCTGTGTAGATGCTCAGGTGTGTGCATGGACACACGGGCGCACGCATCATGCCTTGACACAATGATAGGCCACTTGGAACTAGTTATACGATGCAACTAGGTGAGTAAAATTAGAAGTAGGTGGGGAACGAGAAAGGAAAACAAATGAGGTGAATACATGGTTCGGTCTGAAATTGTGTCCTCCTCTCGCGTGTGGGCACAGGTTTGGCTCCGAACTTGCCAACACGGCTGCGATCTTGAAGAGGCAGCTGGGTCAGTGACACAGTTCGGCGTGCACTGGCTGGGAAACGAGCTCATTACTCAGGGTAAGATGATCCCTGAGGCCGAGCCCAGAAAGAAATCCTCCTTCGGTCTTCTTCCAGAAGACACCACATGCCACACAGACTTTGGGCGGGTTCGCACCAGAATGCAGATGCTGATTCCTTATTCTCCCTTCTCTCTTGACCAGTGACATCCCATCACATTGCCTTTCAGTAAAATAAATGGGGTCACGAACACCTTTCTCTGCTGCTTTGGTTTAATCCGGCGGTACGCTTGGTCGGGGGGAGGCAAGTGCTCTCAAACTTGGCTGCAGGTTTTGGACACCCTGAGAACTTAACCAAATTCTGACACCCAGGCCGCACCCCATAAGTCAGAATTTCTGGGAATGGGACCCAGGACATTGAGATGAACAAATAGTGATTCAGTAATACCTTCTAACAGGCAGCACAGTTGGAGAGCCGCGGCTTTAGTTGGTACTGAATCCCCCCATACCAGTCATTAACATCTGGACATATTGGAGCCCTGGTGGCTCCTTGATTAAGCATCTGACTTTGACTGCAGCTCAGGTCATGATCTCAGAGTCGTGAGATGGAACCCTGCATCAGAGCAGAGCCTGCCTAAGATTCTCTCTCTCTCTCAAAAAGAGAAAAAATGTGGACATACTTCCCAAATAGTTGGTAACTAGCCTCTGTCTGCACACCACATGGCAGAGCCCGCACCCTGGATCACGCCCCAGGCACACCTGCCAACTCACCTGCTCTACCCAGCACGGGCACTTGTGCTCGTGCCGTGCATGCTGCAAAGTCTTTCAGATGGCATCGCGGCCTGTAACAACGGATAAACTACACACAGGCCGGGGAATCCCAAAGTTTTCTTCCTGCCTTTGAACGTGTGACCGTACGTTCCATGTCCTGTGCTGCTGAGCGAGAGACCATCTGTACGCCTCAGCCGGCGGCGTGAACTTGACCTCCGCGGAGACTGAACCCCGCAGGCAAGTGCGTGTGTGTGGCACGTCACCCAGCTCCTCTTGGAGATGGGCCGAGGAACATCGCGGGCAGAACCCCACACAGGAGTCGGACCTACCAATCGCGACTCTGCAGACTCACGCGGGTCCTTCACCGAGAACATCTACTGTGAACCTTATGGGTTCAGCCCTGTGGTTTTCCTGGATGCACTGGTACCGCCCCACCCCAGCAAGCAGCTCCACCCTATGGGAATCATAGCCACACAAGAGGTCTCCTGGAGTTGTTCTGGAAAAACAGGGTCTTGGTAGACCCACCATAGCTACTGCCGCAGGCTGGAGAGGGCCGTCTAAGTGGGGACTCAGTCTGATTCTTCCCCTGGTGTGTCCTTGCACGCGCCTGAGCTGGAGGGCCTATAACCAGGATCCTCCAAGCTAGTGAGGCCCCCGATGCCATGACCTCCTGAGTCTAGCAATACCTCAGATAGGCGTCCATTTCCCCTCTGTCACCCCGTGCTTCTTCTAGTCCTCCAGGTCCGTATGGACCTGGACCTAAGGACCAGGTTTCCACCCAGGCCATGCCTCCCCCTACCTTCGGAATCACTCCGGGGCTCAGCAAGGCCTTCCCGCAGGTTCCTCTTCCAAAAGAGAGACCTAAGGTGCGTCCTCTTTGGGCCGAGGCCATCTACTGGAGCCCATGTCCCGGAACCAGCTAGAGCCAGCCGCACCTCTCCGGGGTAAGGGGGTCCTCTCGGACCTCCCTTTTTCACTTCTTGGGGTCTTGGAGGTTGTGTGTATCAAGTGCTCACTGCTGGGCTGTACACTTGGTATAAACGTCCAACCAGGCTTTTACACTCCCCCGATGAAGGCACTAGCATTCCCCGCATTTCCTAGGCAGGAATCCGGAGGCTCAGAGAGATCAGGTGACTTGTCCGAGGGGCAGAGCTAAGGTCCAAACTCAGGTCTGTCTGGCTGGCTTCAGCAGGCCTGTTCTCCCTTTTCTTCTGGGATCACATGCCCCTTCAGGCCCTGCTGCTTTGACTGACTTGCTCTGGTTACCGGCACCCTCTGGCACCTCGTCCTCACCTCCAGGTCCTTCGAATGCTTGTGCTCACACCCCTGCTTCTGCTTTCCCCCCGAGAGCTGCTGTGCCTCCAACTGAGTCGTATCAGCAAGGGGGCGTCTGGTATTGGGGGCGTCCGCCAACGTCAGACACCCCTTACTGATATAAACATGTCACCTCACCTCCCCTCTAAACCAGGGCTTTGCAAAATAATTCACACACGTTATGCCCTTCATTCAGATTTCCATTCTTCACTGCTAATGTTCTAGGCAGGTGTGAGAGGTACCTCAATCTACAGATATACGGCATACTGTTGTTTATCTTGTCATTGTCGGCTAGTTTTTTTTTTTTTAATTTAAATTCAATTAGCCAACATACAGTACATCATTAATTTCAGATGCAGTGTTCAGTGATTCATTACTGGCCATAACACCCAGTGCTCCTCACCTCACGTGGCCTCAATGCCCATCCCCCAGTTACCCCATCCTCCCACCCACCTCCCTTTCCACAACCCTCCATTTGTTTCCCGGAGCCCAGAGTCTCTCATGGTTTGGCTTCCTCTCTGATTTCTTCCCATTCAGTTTCCCCTCCATGCCCCCACGATCCCCTGTGTTATTTCTTATATCCTACATATGAGTGAACCATATAATTGTCTTTCTCTGATTTATTTCATTCGGCACAGCACCCTCCAGTTCCATCTGCACTGATGTAAGTCGGTTTGGTGGCTGAGTAATATTCCGTTATATATGGGGAGCTGTTTTAAAAGATACATTTGTTGACTCGCATCGGCCTTGGAAGACTACTGTCAGAAAGCTTATATTATGGAGATATTTGTTCACATTTTCTTTCCTTCCCCCCTGCAGAAGCGAAACCAGAGACGAAGACACGGTCTGGGGAGCAGGGGCCCCAGATCCTCGGGGTCCAGAGAGTCTACATCCAGACGAGGGAGGAGAAGCGCATTAACCTGACTGTGGGGGGCAGAGCCTATTTGCTGCCTAACACTTCGGTGATCATTAAATGCCCAGTACGCCGATTCCAGAAATCCCTGATCCAGTGGGAGAAGGATGGCCATTGTCTGCAGAACTCCAAGCGGCTTGGCGTCACCAAGTCAGGTTCCCTAAAAATCCACAGCCTGGCGGCCCCAGATATCGGCACATACCGCTGCGTGGCTGGCCCCGCGTGGGAGACCGCGGTTCTCAAGCTCATCGGCACGGACAACCGGCTCATTGCGCCCCCAGCGCTCTCGGAGAGTGCGACGCCATATCTGGGGATGGACCACAAGGACGCCAACGGCTTGGGAGCCACGTGGCAGAAAATGAGGCAGCTGTGGGGTAACAAAAATGAGCTGTATCCGGAGGACGGCCAAGTGGCTAAGCAGCCTTTCTGGAGGGCTCTGTTGGGTCCCTGCAGTAATTCTGCAGGAAACCCTCACTCCTGGGAGTTTAAGAATAAGCAGTTTGAAGCAGCACTTAAACACGGAGCGTACAGCATGGAGACGGCCCAGTTTGAGGAGCTGATCAGAAACATGAGTCAGCTCATGGAGACCGGAGAGGTCAGTGATGACCTGGCGTCCCAGGTGATCTACCAGCTGGTGGCCGAGTTAGCCAGGGTGCAGCCAGCACTGGCCCCCTGGAGGGGTGCCCAGGAAGGGGTGCCTCTTGCCGCCCAGCTGAGGGGGGAAGCAAGAAGGAGGCCTCAAGCCTCGGAGGTGGAGAACTCAGGCAAGCTGACCTTCAGGCCCAGGGGACCTGTTCTCAGAAGGCAAAGCGAGCCCACCTTGATTTCATTTAACAAAACAATAAATTCAAGAATTGGAAATACAGTGTACATCACGAAAAGGACGGAGGTCATCAATATACTGTGTGAGCTCATTACCCCCAGTCAGGCCACCTACACGTGGACCAAGGATGGGACTTCGTTACAACCCTCAGAAAAGTAAGTAAAAGAAGGATACAGTGTTCCCTATGTCATACCTTCTTAATGGGCATTCCAGTTTTCTTGAAAAGACTTTCAAATTCTTTCTTCTGAGAATGTGTTTCCAACAGGATTCTTTAGGGAAAAAAAAAAAGGTTAGGATGTGTTTTTCACATACGCACTGGAATTTTAAAAATTAAACCCTTACCATCCCCATCATTACCAAGACTGGGTACAGTCAGACTGAGCTTAAGCATGCATAGCCTTTCTCTTTGCAGAGCACTTAACATTCACAAATAAAATCTACAGAAGGCCTCAAAAAAAGCAATCATCTTTGCAGTAATCCCACACCAGGTGGGAACTGCAAATCAGAATTTATCTATGGTGCGCTTCTATATCTGGGAGACATGGTATCTCCTTGGTGTTCACGTTGGCCCCGAGAGTTAGTAGCTTTCTGATGAAGTCACCAAGAGACAGAATCCCAAGACTAATTCACAGGCCATCCAGAACCAGGGACCCTATCTCCTGAACACCACCAGGGATGTGTGGACGTCACACAAATGACAGCCTCAGTAGAAAGACCAAGTATCTGAACCACTTTTCTGTATCATCCCAAGTGTTAGGTCATGAGATACTAGAATAAGGATCAAAATTTTTGAGATGTTCACAACACAATATTAAGCCAGAGTTTTATCATGATCTGCGTGTCCGTACGAAAATAGTGCATTTCATTTACTTCACATGAAACAGCAGGGAATAACAAGTAGTAATTCATTTTTGTATCTTTCCATGTCTCTAAGTCTTGCTGTTTGTACACACAGGACTGGAGATGGTCTGCTTCCCTTTAGCTTGCCTTCAGAGAGTCCAAGCTGCCTCCTGGGATTGTTAAGAGGAACAGAGCAGCAGATGTTAAATTGCTTTGCAGACCTTATTGTACTTAAAAAATGCAAATTTTATTTTTACCACGTCTGTTAGTGCATTTGAGCCTAATGCGTGAAACAGTGGAAGAAATCTAGGTAAAACTCAATTTTTTTGTGATACATGATTAGGCTGTACCTTAGAGTGAGAAGATAGAACAAATCTAACTTCTTCATTTTTTGCCCTGGAACTCTGAACACAAGGGTCGAAAGAAGTTTTCCCAGTGAAATAAACCTTCCAGATCAACTAGCTTAGCAGTTCGCAAATCTTTTGGCCTTGGGACCCTTTTGAACCTTAAAAAAAAAAAAACAAAAAACAAAAAACAAAAACCCACCCCAAAACTTTAAAAGCTTCTCCAAGAAGCCTAAAGAGCTTTTGTTCATGTGAGTTATAGCTATCGATATTTACCATATTAGAAATTGAAACAAAACATTGAACATGTCTATTTACTAATCCATTTAGAAATAACAGTAAGAAGCCCATCACATATTCGCATAAATAACGCTTTTTGAAAAAGCCATCTTTAAAGAAAAGGACTGATAACCATGGCACTGTTTTATATCTTTGCAAATCTCTTTAATGTCTGGCTTAATAAAACACAGCTGCATTCTCATAAATGCTTCTCCGTTAAGTACGTTGTGATATGCTGTTGTAAGTAAGTTCATAGGGAAAGTTCGGCCTCACCCAGATATGAGAGTTGGAAAAAGGAGGACATTTTTCACAGCCTCTTCAGATAATCATGGCTATTTTTTACGACTACAGTAGCTTCTGAAATTCCAGTCAGCTGGAATGTGGACTCTTAAGCCATATTCATGACATTTTATTCTTCCCTTATGGAAAAGTATTGCCTTATCTTGTGCTCGGAATGGATCTTTTACCTACAAGTGATTTTGTAATATCACACAGTGCTCGTTTGCAAAATACTGGCTCCCCAAGTTACAGCGATCTTCCCGCTGTTGGCCCGTTTCCTTGGACAATGTAAAGAACACACACATTCTGAAACGTCACTACCCAGCGCATCAGGAAAGTCTTTGAGTTTTGGAACGCTGTCAGGCTCACCATGGAGGATACTAATTTTCCTAAAATTTTAATTTTCATGTGAAAGTCTGTGAAAATTCAACACCATCAGTTGCTCTCCTTGAATGGGTCTGCTCCTTTCAGTTAATTTTTTAAAACAGCTGCCACATACCCCAGGCTGAATAATTATAATTTAGCCATTCTTTCGAGTAAAAATGGTGTTCCATGGAAAAAACGGGGGCGTGGGGCGCTCATTCAGCTTGCAGATCAGACATGTGGGGCTTTGGGTGTGTTTCCCGTTCTGTATACAGAACATGAAAAATATACATGCTTGAAGGTTAAAATTTGATAAAAAAAAAAAAACAGTTAAGTCGCATGGCTGTGTGAAGGACATTCCTAAGGGAAACTGGCATTTTTGCTTTCATAGCAAGTGCGTGATAGCCGAGAAACAGGGACACCTGGTGCACATGGGCTATCCATGCAAATGTCAACTCAGCAAGAAAGGCAGATAATGGCTTAGCGTCATTATGAAAATGGTTTGAGCTCAGGAACCTCTGGGGTCCTTGGACTGCCCCTTGAGGACGGCTCAGCAATTTTTCATTTTATAAGAAGCAGAGGCTGAGTGAGTGACTGATTGATTCACCTGTGGCCGTGTCCACAGGGCGGGGGTCATGGGAGAGCGTGGTCAGTTTACGTAAGTGTTTGTGGGGTTGGTTTCAAATAGCTTGCGTTGACCGCGTGGAATTAACAGGAGCTCCTGAGCCTGAGACTCGTGGAGGTCATATGAAGACAGGTTTTGACTCAGTACATCCGGCTCAAGTGGGTTTTTCTGCACTTTAAGGTTCAACCGTTGGATGCCGAAGCGATTCCGTATGGCTATTAAAAGTTTTCGCTTTTCCATTGTTAAGAGAATAAAAAAATAAGATCCTTTCTTACTTCCATTTTCTTCCTCAAACTTACCTAATGAGTTTGTTCTCCGTACATTTCATTTCCTTGATGCAAAAAAGGTTCTCACCTGTAGATACATTTTTCTGAATCTCACATGTCTTTTCAGTCCAGGTAACTCCAAAATGCAATGACGTTTCTGAGAGCTTCTACCCAAGGGGAGGAAAGTGCGTAGGGGTGTAAGGGTTTAGATGCTATCTGGGTAAGAATTGTCAGCCAGAAAGGGCAGACAGTGGTAGATTTGCTGGGGCTGATGCCTGTGGAAAGATCGGCTTTGTCACAAGTAAGGCTGTCCAGCAGAGACCAAGGTCACATCCCTTATGGAGCCTTACCCGCTGCTCCCCAGTCCAGGGACTGACCCAGGCCGGATGCCGTGATTTCTCACTGTGCTGCTGAGACCTACAGAACCAAGGGATGCTTTGAAGATCTCCGAACCCTATGAACATGTATATGGAATAATTGAGGAAAACATTTTAGTGTATTTGTTTTTCAAATGTAGTTACTCATTCTGTTGTTGTTCTTAATCGACGATTCCGTAATAGGGATTTTAGATTTTAGATGCAGATGTTAGCATGAAGTCTGGCCCTACTAGTAACTAGGTCTGTCGTGCTCCTGATTCTGGTCCGGGCAACTCCGAGGTTGTGTTTCTGCCCGCTTTTGTGGATTTCACATGTGTGTTGTGGGGGGCTTTGTGTCCTGCTGCTACGCACACTCTGGCCATGGTTCTCTTGTATTCTGACCTTTTGCCCATTTAGTCGTCGGAGGATTCTGAGAACTTTCTCTACGAAAGTTGCGGTGTTCGGCACTGTCGATGCGCAGCTGTGAGTAGGATTTGGTCCCTGCTTTTGAAAAGATCACAATCTGGCGGGAAGAAATAGATATTTCATCAAACAAATACACAAACCAGAGCAGAAGGAGCCCAGAGGGGGAGAAGATAACTCTAGGAGGATTGGGGAGAGCTTTACAGGGAAAATTATATTTGATCCAGGGTTCAGTGGGTAAGTCAGAGTTTGCCAGAATGGGGGCTGGGGGGGAAGGGCATTCCAAACGCAGTGAACGACATATGCACACGCTCGGGGTTATGAAAGATCATGGAATGTTCTGGAAACTGTTAGAGGCTCATTATGGCTGGAGCACAGTGAGAGCACCATGAAGTGACAGGAAATGGAGAAGTGGCCCCAGCTCAGTTCACGAAGAAACACACAGCCTTTAGTGGTCAGAATCGTCCCTGTTGCTGGGATCTGGAAAGTGGGAGGCAGCCGGGGGAAAAAAAAAACAGTATACGGACCACTGATGCAGGTGATCAAGAAGCAGCTTCAAATTGTTAGGAAAAAATTAAAATAAAAGCAGAACAAGCACCTTTTTCTCTTCCCCGAGTCATTACGTCATCTGCCAGGATACACCTGACCAGCTCTGGTTCTCAGGGTCACGTACCTGCTGGCGGTGACAGCTGTCCATAGCCGGGAAACCGTACGGAGCTCATTCGGGTCAGCCCAGATTCTCAGCAGGCTGCTACGAGGCCAGTATAATGCAGTCTTGGCACCACTGACTCCTCTGACTTCTTCCTACAGTCACAGTGAGGTGACAGCCAGAGCCAAGTCCCTTTGACTGATGGCCCGCTCACTTCCCGTGTGAAAACCCGAACCGAAAAATCCATTCCTGCTGTCTGTGAGGAAGGATTTGGCCACAAAATGGGGGGTTAACATCCTTCCAGCCAACGCTTCCTAGCTTGTCTTTGTGAGACAAGCATCGAGTCCATCCACAAAAGTCTCCTCTCGTGCAAAGGGAGGCAGGAAGCCTGGCTCTCCAGGCACCGTCCAGGAACCCGGTCTCTGAACTCAAGCCCAGGAGGAAGACTTTTCCACCCTCCCATCTTCCGGGCGGGACCCTTGCCAGCCCAGGGTCTGATTCTGCAGTCCTCTCACCTGGGACGTGCCGTGGGCCCAGGCAGTGAATCACCCTTTCTCTCTGTCCCACAGAATCATCTTGGCTGGAAGGGGGAAAATGCAGATACGGAACCCCACAAAGAAGGAACAAGGAACATATGGATGCTCGGTAGCTAACGATCTCGGCTCGGACGTGGGGAGTTCTCCGGTGCTCTATGCAGGTAATGCCCGTTGCTGACACCCGGAATGCCCGGAATGTCTTCCAGGAGTTGCCCCTGTGGGGCGGGGCCACCGGGCCAGCCTTTCTCTTCAGTCACATCATGTGGATGCAAGGAAGCCAGGAGTACAGGACAGGTTTTCTTGATGATTAGGGTTTTAATTTCGTTTTTATTGCGCCTGACAAAATACAGTTATCTGATGGTTCTTCAATTATGTTATTTTAATAAAATAAATTAAATGTAGAAAAAAAAAAAAGTCTGGGGTTCTCTAGAGCAGCCGTTCCCAGAGGTCAGCACAAAGCAGCGGAAACCCCCGAGGGGAAGGTCAGAACACAGATTTCTAGACCCCATTCCTGGAGCTTCTGACTCAGTGGGTCTGGGATGGACCAAATTCCGAGTTTGCGCTTTTAACCCGGTCCCAAGTCACACCGACGCTGCCGGCCTGCGGACCCGATCTTGGAAACGCCTGCCTTAGAGCTCGCTTTCCAAGAACCGGGAGGGAATGAGACAGTTTCACCGCAGCTTTGACAGGGCGGACTTCTCCTTTTTTAAGGGCCACCAGCCGATGCCAGAGAATAATTCTCCTCTAAAGGGGGCTCTCTGCCTCCCAAGGCATACCCACCCATCCTTAGAAACACTTTCAGGAGGTTGTAACTGTGAATTAGCATCTGTCTTCCCAGGAGGCAGATGGTGTCATTTTCATAAGGAAAATGGGCTTAATTACGAAGGAACAGTTTTAGGTGGTGAGTCGTAAGCAGCGCTTCGTCGTGGCGAGCTCCGGCTCTGGGATGAAAAATAAACCACGCGCTCCCTCCTCCAGTTCTCCACTCTGTGGTTTCTGGTGTCCGTGGCTCACAGGGACTGAGAGGAGGGGAGGAACCATACCGGGGGTTAGAATCCAGCATTTGGACAACTGAGCGTTGAGCTTGGTGCCAGGGATCCCCTATCCACATGCTCTGAGCAGGTTGGACCGGGGGATTATGAAAGCTCCCCAAGCTTGTCCCCTCACCGCATTCCCAAGGTAGGGCTTTCAGGCCTTGATTTTCTGTGCTTTGACCCTCCTGTGAGCATCAACCCTTTCCCCGAAAATGCCAGTCCCCAGGTTTGGACATTCCTGGGGGGAATGGGGTCATCGAGGACCATCCAGATTCCTGGAAGGGCTGGAACACCATGTCCCCTGGTCCCTGAGTACGTGGATACAGAGTGGTCGGCCGACACGCCTTAGTTCTGCGTGGCCGGTGCATAGACGAAACAGGCCTCACTCTCCAGCTGCTCACGAGCTAATGGTGGAGTAAATGCCATCACGGCAGTCGCCCTCCATGAAGGGACGCCCTGCCAACACCCTTAATGGGATGTTGCCTCCCCTGACCCTCACAGGCTACTGGCAGACTCCTGGGCAACCAGCACCTTCTTCTGTCCCAGCGGCCACCAGCCCCTGGGAGACGGTGTCCCCCACCAGTCGGAGTGGCTTGAGGGCAACGATGGCCGTTTTCCCCTCACTGAGCCCAGGCACACAGTGTATTTCCTGACTGAGTGAACGAATGAATCCATTGAAAGTCCACGTTTCTCAAAATCCAGGGAAAGAAAAGTCCCTGATTAGGTTCTCGATCCTCCGTGACTTTGTTGTTATGGTCATTTTTCTGTGCAAGGTTTAGGTGGGTTTGTTTCAAGGCCTCCTTGCAGGGAAAGAGTCAGTGGCTCCCAAGCCCCCGGTGTGTTGGATCCCTCTTCAGTTCCTCCAAGGGGACGCCTGGCCCCGCTTCTTGGCTTCTCGTGAGCTTTGGTAATCCTTCTTTTTCGATTTATCAAAGAAGGATTTATCCTCGGTTTTGGTTATAAAACCAGAATAACCTCAGAGCCTAGCTCTGCTTTGTGCAGACCACCCCGTGGGTGTCTCTCTGAACGCGTACATCCATCTGTCCACCCGCCTGTGCGTCCAGGCACTAAAGAGCCCCTGGCTGTGTATGTGTCAGCCCTAAGGGGGGCACCGTGAGGGATGCAGAGACAGCCACTTGCTGCGCCAAGTTTACCAAATGCGGCTGGTTTCCCAGAGCAAAAGCCCGAACCTAACATCGTTTCCTGTTCCTTTTCCATGAAGAGGCGCCGGCCATCTTGTCCACTGAGAGAAATATCAGCCGACTGGGACACAGTCACCTGTCCGTCGTGGTTGGAAGTGTCGTGGAGGCAGCCTTGGGAGCCAACGTGACGATCCGATGTCCTGTAAAAGGCAAGTCTGGCGTTTCTGGGGTCAGGGTGGGGGACCGTGTCGTGCCCGGTGTTGCCAGGAAGTGGCAGCTCTCAGACCTCAGCCTGACCAGCTTAACCATCTGAGTTTCCAGCCCTCTGACGGTGGCTGTCCCTCTCAAGGATGAGACTGACTCATGGGACCAGGGTGTAAAACAAAATGCCCATGTCTCCATTTCCCGTGAGGACTGGGACGGCCTCGCACACTTGCGTGCTCAGGCATGACCAGGATACCGTGTCGCTGTGGGCAGACCGACATGACAGGCCACCTTCTAGTCCTGTGGTTGCCTGATGAGCAGAGCATCAGGGAGGGGGTTTGTTGGAAATTCTTGGAGGTGTGCTCCAGCTGGGCAAAGCCCGGTCCGGGAGTGGGAATCTCGGGGTCTCCCCGGCCCACGCTGTCTCCATCCTGGACTGTCCCAAACCAGCATGACCAGTCTGTGCCTCAGTGGATCGCTCTGCTTCGTTCGCCCTGAGAGAGAAGCCTTCTTTCTAACGGCTCCTTCCGTTAATAGGAATAACACTTCCAGTTCGACCTCACCTTAATGTCAGGCCATTCTTGCTCTTGAAATCACAGATTTTTCCATCTTACCCAGGGCCCGCGCATCCCTCCACTGGATCAACATTATAGCCGGCACACGTGTCCGTTGGGGGTTAGGTGTGCCGTATGAATGACTTTGATCAGTTTCTCAGGGAGCCTTGGGACCTCGTCATGGTTCAGATCTGTTTTAAGGGGACGGAGCGTGCGCCCGTGATTTACCGTGCATTGATTGACGGTGGGGATGACGGCGTCTCTCTCGTTTCCAGCTAATGGGGCCCCTGTAAGTGGCAGCCGCTTGGGACGAATCTCACCTGGGCCTCGGCCCGGAGGAGCAGGGGACCCAGGGAGTCCTTGCGCTGCCATCGGTAACACAGTGACCATGCGTGTAGCAAAGGGAGCCCAGGACAGCGCTGTCCACCTTCCAGGCACTCCCTCCCTGTAGTGGTCGCTTTCTTGCCGTGTTTCCAGAGCTGCACCTTTGGCTCCCCAGGCCGTGGAAATTTGCTAACCCCCAAGGTATTATTTTTCACCCCTTGGACGTCCCTGCAGCGTTTGGCCTACACAGACTTGCAGACTCCCTCCAGCCTCCCAACGTCTCCACCCACAAGAATGTGAGTTTTCTGGCAAAGTGCTATACCCACCCTTACAGAACAGGCCACGTTCCCTGGCCCAGCCGAGCAGAAAAGCAGAACGGAACTTGGCGGCCGCCAAGCCCCAAGTGGCTGGAGTTTCTAGAGCCCTACACCTGCAGGCGATTCTGCAAAACAGATCTGCCTTCTACGAGGACAAACCTCAACTTCTAACGTTAGTCCTGCGTTTCTTGCTTCCACAAGAGTTTAAAACCAGGCGTTTGGGGAGTGGGGATGACCCCCTGAAAGGCTCGTGGTGTATTATTTGCTGTCATAAGTCAGCGGCTGGATTCGGTGGCAAATGGTTCAGTGGGGGAAGCCTCCAGCAAAGACCGTTAAATGCGTCTGGGTTTTATTCTCTGGGCCAGGCCCTGCTGGCACGTGGGCCATCTCTGGCCTGGGCCTGACTCCCACAGCCCCCGTGCCCCTGCTCCCCTGGGCCCTGGAGGGAGCTCAGTGTTGGGGGCGTTTCTCCTCCTTCTCATCCCTCCATCCTCCCACCAGACGCTGCCCCACAGGCTTCTGTCTCCTTACCTGGCCTCCATCCCCTGTGGACAAGCCCACGGGGACTCATCGGGACCTTTTCTTCTCACAAATAACCCCGTCTCATTTTGAGTTATGTGTCGTTTTAAATAAACCTGGCGTGAACTTACTGTGTTTTCGTATAGGCAGAATCTATACGGACGTAGCTTTTTCTGGAGATCTGTCTTTTTAAAGACAGTTAGGGAAGTTGGGGAAGGGTCAGCAAACTTGGGTTTTAGACACGGTTCTGTCACGAGCTCGTGTGGGACCTTCCTGCCCGCGTCTCGGCAGTGGGAAGTATACCACTTAAACACCAGGGGAAGGAGGGACTTTGGATGTTCAGCTAATCCGGCCCCTCACTTATGGACGGGGATGGCAGATCATTTATAGACTTGAACGCCGTGTCGCAAAATTATATTTTCATGTTGCACACGGAGCTTATGTCTGTGAATCGGTGGCATGTGTAAATTTGTTTTTTACTTTTCAGTTGCCCTTAAAATATTTTCCAGTAACTATAATGAGCTCATCTATTCATACCTTTTAGACAGATTCATACTTTCTTGGTATGGCCAAATATGTTTTATTTAATGCAGATATCAAAAGTGATTGTCTCTGGTCTCCCTTAGGTGATATTTCTCATGACTGTATTACCTAATAAAACCTCCAAATCTGTATGTTTAAAAGTTAGAAGCTTTAAGTTGCAAGAGACTTTTGCTTTGCTCTTTAAAAAATAATTTTATTTTCTTTTAAAAATGGGGGAAGAAGAGTTTCAGCTGTATCCTCTCTGCCACCTTCTGGTGAGAAAGGAAAGCTCATCTGAGAGGAATGACCGATACATCTTAACAGCTGTGTGTTTTGTTTGATTTATTTATTTTTTGTAGTGTTAATGCTTAGTAAGGTCATCATTTATTTTATAATTTCCTGCTACAGGTGTATTCTGTGTTGCTTGTGTTCCTTCCTCAAGCTCATTAGAAGCGCAGCTAACCTGAGTGTCTGTCATGACCTGGTCTTGCGTGGGGCTCCTCTGGATGCCCCAACCCAGAAATTCGACTTACGGGGGTTGCCCTTTGCGCAAGGCAAAGAGACAGTGCATACTTGCTTGTGCACTGGGGGTGGCGGTGGTGGGGGTGGTAATAAATGAAGAGAGAAAGAAAAAAAAAGATGCACAAGAAACAGCCTCAATCTCTGTGAGCAAGAGAAGGCACGCACGGAGATCTGCTCATCTCCTGGAATCCTGCGTGGTCGTCAGAGGAGTAAATTAGAGACACCAGCATCAGCGCAGGTCCATCTTGAAAACATCATCTTTCAAGAAGGGCACTACGGAGACTCGAGGTCGGGGAGAGCGTCGTCTCTTCCACAGATGGTGCTGGTCCCAGCGCATATCCACCCGTAAGAGAGTAAAGTGGAACTCCAGCCTCACGTCATATACAAAACGTGATGCACAGTGAGCCAAAAGCCTACATTTAAAAGTCTGTTAGCTTTCATGACGCCCTTAAAAGAAAACAGGCACAATTCTTTGTCACCTTGGGTTAAGCAATAATTTCTTTCTTTGTTTAAAAAGATATTTATTTGGGGCGCCTGGGTGGCTCAGTGGGTTGGGCTGCTGCCTTCGGCTCAGGTCATGATCTCAGGGTCCTGGGATCGAGCCCCGCATCGGGCTCTCTGCTCAGCAGGGAGCCTGCTTCCCTCTCTCTCTGCCTGCCTCTCTGCCTGCTTTGTGATCTCTGTCTGTCAAATAAATAAATAAAATCTTTAAAAAATAAATAAATAAAAATAAAAAATAAAAAATAAAAAGAATTTATTTAAAGATTGTAGTTATTTATTTGTCAGAAAGAGAGAGAGAGCACAAGCAGGGAGAGCAGCAGCAGAGGGGGAAGCAGGCTCCCCGCTGAGCAGGGAGCCCGATGTGGGGCTGGATCCCAGGACCCCGAGATCATGACCTGAGCCGAAGGCAGAGGCTTAACTAACTGAGCCACCCAGGTGCCCCGTCTTTCTTCTTTGAAAAAAAAAAAAAAGATTTATTTATTTGTTTGAGAGAGAGAGCATGAGTGCGAGCAGGAGGGGGGCAGAGGGAGAAAGAGAGAAACAATCTTAGGCAGGCTTCACGCTCATCACAGAGCCTGATGTGAGGGTTGATCTCACGACCCTGAAACTGTGACCTGAGTCAAAATCAGGAGTCCGAGGTTTACCTGACTGAGCCACCCGGGCACCCCAGGCAATAATTTCTTAGCTGGGGCACAAGCGCCAAAAGGAACAGTGGATGAACGAGCTTCTTCAAACTGAAAAATTTTTGTTCTGCCAAGGACACTGTCAGGAAAGTCTAAGAAAAACTCACAGAACAGGTGAACATTTTCTGGAAATCATATATTCGGTAAGAGAGTGTCCAAAATATAAAAGGACCTCTTAGAACTCAGCAATAAAAGGACAAGCTCATTTAAAACAGACAAATGATCTGAGTGGACATCTCTCCAAAAAAATGGTACAAGTGACTAATGAGCCCATAAAAAGATGCTCAACATCGTTAGTCATCAGGAAAGTGTAAGTCAGAACCACAATGAGATGACTCTTTTTTCTTTTTTTGTTTATTTTATTAAAATCAGTTGGTTAGCATTTGGTGAACTATTAGTTTCAGAGGTATAGTTTAGTGATTCATCGGTTGCCTACAGCGCCCAGGACCAAGATGCCACTTCCCACACTGGGACGGCTGTAATCAGAGAGACGGAGGACAGAAGCGTGGAGAATGTAGAGAAGTCAGAAAACCGTCTTGCACTGCGGGTGGGAATTTAAAATCGCGCCGCTGATTTGGAAGACAGTCTGATGGTTCCCCCAGAAGTGAAACCCAGCCATCCCACTCCTAGGTATATATACCTAAGACGAATGAAAACACACGTCCCCTCAAAAACGTATACAGAGAGGCCCACAGCAAAGAGTAGGACGACTTCCATGTCCGTCCGCTGACGAGTGGATAAAGAAAATGTGGGATATCCGTGCCATAGAATTTTCTTTGGCCATAAAAAGGAAGGAAGGACTGTTTCCACGCTGAGACACGGATGGATCTTGAAAAATTACAGTGAGTGAACGAAGCCAGATGCAGCAGGTCACAGATTGTGTGATTACATTTCCATGAAATGTCTAGGACAGGCAAATCCGCAGAGACAGATAAGAGGCTGCGGGTGACTAAGAGACTGGAAAACCGGTGGGATGACTAACGGGTACACATTTCTTGGGGGGGATGAGAATGTTCCGGAATTACAGTCGGGATGGTTGCACGGCTTTATGAGTGTGCTAAAGAAATCACAGAACTGTACCCTCAGAAGAGTGAATTGTACTGTGTATACAGTGTATCTCATTAAAAAATCATAATCCTAATACCCACAATAGGACAATGCTGCAAAGTTTTTTTTTTCTTTAAGATCTTCTATTTATCTATTTGACAGATGGAGGTCACAAGAAGGCAGAAAGGCAGACAGAGAGAGAGGAAGGGAAGCAGCCTCCTTGCTGAGCAGAGAGCCCGATGTAGGGCTCGATCCCAGGACCCTGAGATCATGACCTGAGCCGAAGGCAGAGGCTTAACCCACTGAGCCACCCAGGCGTCCCGCTACAAAGTTTTAAAACCTACAATGCAACCATAGATATTACTTGTCAGCATATAATTATATGGCAAAAATACACAGATATTCACAGGAAGGTTGGACCCCAGTGACAGGATGGTCACTACTCCCGGGAGAAAAGGAGGGGGAGTGGGGAAGGAATGTCAACCTAGATGTGATGCTTCATTGCTTAACCAAGATCTAAAGCAAATAGAGTCCAGTGTGAATGGGCACTAATTCTGCATGACAGACCTGTGGTTATCTGCTACACTGGTTTTTTCAGTTCCCATCTCAGCCCTGCTTCTGCTGTGCTATGAGACACTGGGCCTGTAGCGGACCCACCTTGACCTGTGGTTTTCTACTACAGAATAAGGGATTAGAGGTGGATGACCAGCCCTAAAATTCTGTCCTGGAGCCCTGGTCTTTTGTAGGAATCTGGGACAAATGGAAGTAAAAGTAGGAAGAATGCTTGAGCTAAGGCATCTGCCCAGTCTGGGTTAGAACTGAGTGCCAGCAATGTTCTCACGTAAGATCGGGGAGACTGAGAGGGAACCCAGAGAGAAAATCTCTCTCTAGATGGCTGGAGGGGATATGGATTGGGGGATGGGGATGTGGGTGGAGGGGATGAAGAGATACCAACTTCCAGTTACAGAGTAAAGAAGTCACGGGGATGATAAGTTCAGCACAGGGAATTGGAGTCAATAATATCGTAATGCGTTTGTTGTAGCGAGCAATTTGTGATGTGCGTAATTGAATCCTTGTGATATACACTTGAAACTAAATATTATATATCAACTCTACTTCGGTGAAAAAATGTTTAATGGGGGAAGAAAATGTCGATACGATGTCCTTCTCAAGGAGCTACTTGGAGCCCATGAAACCCCCAGCCCATGAAAAACCCACTTACCTATATTAAGACCCAGGCACTAGCGTTGTAATGAAAAAGAAGGAACCAGATTTGAAAAATGTCTTTCCTTGATTTAAAAGCTGATGTTTAAGGCAAATCAGGTTAACTGGAGGGCAGCACATTCAGAAGGTTATTTGAAGTAATGTGCGTGGAAACTATCCAGGTGTGGTCTTGGGAGTTGAACACGGAGGGACCTTTGACATCCATGCGTCCTGCCCTTACGTTTTGAAAATAAGACTGGGAGAGGAGAGACCTGACCAAAGCGATGAACACAGTCCACAGAAGGGCTGAGTTCACTGCCTCTGAATCTGGCAGTCCTTCGCTCCCAAGGCATCCCCTTTGTTCTGTTTTCTTGTCTCATTATAAAAAGTAATGCATCTCATTATAAAATCATTAGAAAGCATAGCAAAGTATTACGAAGCAAAGAAACTCCCATAATCTCACCACCAAGACACAGCCAGCGTTTCCACTTTGTTACATCCTGTGACCTTTTCTCATTAAGCCAAAGAATTTTCTCATGGTGCTAAAAAATAATCATAAATAACATTTAATTGCTGTATAGATTCTATGAATGTAGCACAACTAAGCCATTCCCTTATTTAGGGAAACTTAAGCTGCTTGTTTTCTACAGTTACATCTAGCAGTGTAAGGGACATTTTTGTGCATAGAACTTTTTTGTGTTGTTGGGATTAGGTTTTTTTTTAAAGATTAACAGGATTGGAATGACTAGGTCACAGATCAGTCAATGTTGTTATAACGTCGTAAGGCATTACAATTTCTGTAAGTCAGAATATGTATCACAAATTGCCTTCTTGGAAGTGAAACCTGCCTGTGGTGTGTGTTTAAGCCCTCCATCCCTCTCCCTGTTATGCTGCCCAATGATAGGAGAGGATAGGGAGACAAGGAGAAATAAGTTATGGGATTAATACCCCACGGAGTATGGACAAGCAGTTGACAGGAAGCAAGTGTGACCGGGGGGCAGGTGGGGTGCTTCGTCCTCCAAATAAGTGTAGAGGGAAGGAGAGCCTTCTATGTCTAAGGGATTGGTGGTCAGGACATAGGACAGGATTTGGAAAGTATTTTCTTCATCATGGGATTTTTTTAAGGATTAAAAGTCTGTGGCGTACACCTAAAGTTTTATCAATGTCTAATGGAATTACTAGCTTTTATTTTTTTTAACTGGGTTTAATAATTTCCCTTACAGGGAGGATTTTGAGGACATTTTTGTGGTGCAGCAAGATTATGTGGTTAAATTCCTATACGGAGTTCATCTCTCTGACAAGTATTTTCCCCTATCAACCATCGGTTTATATTACATAGTATGGAGTCCGATGGTAGTGATGTAACATCTTTAAATCACAAATCTCTTTGAACCTCTCCAAAAAAAAAAAAAAAAGAAAGAAAGAAAGGAAGGAAGGAAGGAAAGAAGAACCCTTGCCCCAGAAAAATACATTTACCCACAAAATGTTGCATGTAATTTTCAGAATACTTACAAAGAAAACCTGGGGATCATCTCCTTGCTCCTATTTTATGAACTAAACATTGTGTTGCTTTTGGCCATATTAAAGCTAATTTTTGTGTTTTTTGAAATGTATTCCCTCTTCTATATTATGCTTGCCTCTCTTTGAAACCATATACAATCTTTAAACTTGTTAAAATTATTTTTAAGTATATTGAAAACCTTTGCTCCCACTCAGAAAGGCTACCCATCCCTCGTTTTTCCTACTTCTGCCTGTGATACAGAAATCTTCCCAGCATCCTCCTCCCTTAAGGCCATATTCAACCGAACAGTCAATCATGAGTGACTGGAAGTTCCACTCTTTGTTCTATCCATTCAGCAAGCATTCGCTCAGCATCTGCTAAGCCCAGTCTAGTTCTTCAGTGCACAGAGACAAATTAGCCCTGGTACCTGCAGCTTGATAGACAAGGAAACTATGATACCACAGATGCAGAAATCTAAGTGTGGTTGAGTGCGTCCAACGCAGGAGAGGAGAGTTAAGGCTTCTCAAGGCTTAGAGGTTTGCCAAACAGATGACGTTACAACCAGGCCACTTGGAACGAAAAGGAAGCCATTGGAAGCAAGAAACCGCATATATGCAAAAGCACAGAAACGCAAAAGTCCCTGGCTTATTTGCAAAACCACAGTCAGATCCGTGTGACTTAAAGCAGAGGGTGTGAAGGAGAGTGGGAAGAGGGGGCTTTGGAAGTTTCAGTTGGGACCAGGTTGTAAAGGGTGTTTAATGTCAGGCTAAAACCCTTGGACTTCATTGCCTTGGCATGGGAGGCAAGAAAAGCTTTAAGTAGAGTAGTGGTGTGAGCTGCTCTGTGTTTTAGAAAGAGCCTTCTGCCTACGGTGTGGAAGAAATGTTAGAGGGGAAAGAAAGTCAGAGCCAGAATCTGAAACCAGTGGAATTGTAATATGGTCACTGATTGGTCATTGATTGTTGGATGAGTTACTCAAGACATTACATGGTTCTGCTTCATCCAAGAGGTAGAGAAGGCATATGTAGCCTTCAGCAACCCACGTGTTGTTAACTGGGGATCTGGGACATAGGTGTCCCTGGCCCAGCCCAGAGCGCCGGCACACAGCCGTAGAGTCGAACATGGAGAGACAGTACGTTGCAAACCACAAAGGACACGGATGGGAGCATCCCATATGGTGCGCGTTGACAGTCCATCAAAACCCATCATCAAACATAAGAATAACTTGGGGTGCCTGGGTGGCTCAGTGGGTTAAGCCTCTGCCTTCGGCTCAGGTCATGATCTCAGGGTCCTGGGATCGAGCCCCGCATCGGGCTCTCTGCTCAGCAGGGAGCCTGCTTCCCCCTCTCTCTCTGCCTGCCTCTCTGCCTACTTGTGATCTCTCTCCGTCAAATAAATAAATAGAATCTTAAAAAAATAAGAATAACTTGATGGGTCCGAGTTGTAACAGCCTACAAGGCGGGTCTGATTATTGTCTTTGTTTTGTTAATGTGTAAACGGCTCCGGCACCTGTAATTACAGGCCGTGTCCGTATACCTACTGAGGGGTGAGTTAAGATTTAATCCCAAATCTGGGTGACCCCAAAGGAACTGGATGGAGAAGGAGCATCTGGACTTGCGACAGAAGA
Organism: Lontra canadensis; assembly: GCF_010015895.1. Lineage (NCBI taxonomy): Eukaryota > Metazoa > Chordata > Mammalia > Carnivora > Mustelidae > Lontra > Lontra canadensis. The sequence continues at coordinate 5,130,241 of NW_022631088.1, forward strand.
ATGGGAACCCCAGAGTGCTGACCAGAGAGAATGGTGTCAAAACAGAGGCCTGACAGGGGAATTAGGAAGCACCACAGCTTGGGGACAGGGGTCAGAGGCTTAGGTATAGGCAACAAGCAGGCCCCAGCATCATCTGTGGAAGTGTCCCATGGTATGAGATGAAGGGTCCAGGGTGCGTACACAGAAAGGCTGGCTCTTGCTCACTGGCGAGATGCCAGCCGGCGTTAGTTAGGTCAGGGGTCTGCCGGAGCGAGCTGGGTCAGTGCCCAGGTTGGTGGAATCCCTACCCAGACATGTGTTCCCCCCATTCCTGCAGCAACGGGAAAGGGATGTGGCAAATCATGGGCTGTCTGACCCCCCACTCCCTCACCTGAACCTTCATAGGCTTGCCCCAGACCTCTTTGCATTCATATTTGGATTATTGAGTTAGTGGATTAAAAAGCCTCGTTTGTGGGCACCTGGGTGGCTCAGTTGGTTAAGCAACTGCCTTCTGCTCAGGTCATGATCCCGGGGTACCAGGATCGAGTCCCACATCGGTTCCCAGCTCCACAGGGAGTCTGCTTCTCCCTCTGACCTTCTCTTCTCTCTTGTTGTCTCTCACTGCCTCTCTCTCAAATAGATAAATAAAATCTTTAAAAAAAAAAAAGCCTCATTTGCAAAACCATTTTCTGTTCTTTAGCGATCTGCTGAAGCTCTATTCTCAGAGCTCCTTGAGCGGTGATTTTCCTCCTCATCTCTGATCCACACCAGTTTCCCAAGTGGAGAAAACACGAGTCTACCCAATCAAGAAGTAGCGAGAAATGCTAGGATAATGGAATTATTGCCGAATATGGAAGATGAAACACAGAAAGGGCTATTCAGGAACCTATCAAATTTCATACTTATTGGGAAAAGCCTCGTGCTTGGGTGTGTATGTCTGTGGGTACTGAGTCATGCCGTGTCTTCTGGCTGCTAGACCACAGCTGTTGTGTTGGTCCTGTCATCAACAACACCTGTTGGTCCTGTTATCAACAACACCACTTTCATCCTCAAGTGTCTACACCCCACTTCTGTCTTCAGTCCTACCAGTATGTCTGTCTGTCCCCCAAACCTCACAGACATCCAGCTCCACTTTAATCTTTGTCCTTGTCAAGGACCCCAGTCTTACTTTTCTACACTACCTATCCTCTCCCCCAAATACAGTTCAACTAAAAGACCTCCATGTTTTATAGTTTTATAAATTGGACTTTCTTCTACCAAAAAAAAATTTAAATTGGTTCTGCTACTAACAGTGTTTGAGAGCCACTGGTTGGAACACTGAAGTGGGGTCAAGACCCATGTCAAGTTTCTGCTCCCAAAATAACATATAACCTTTCCACAATTATATCTTATTTCAGATTTAAAATAACTTTTACCTCATTTTTTTTTTCATCATCATGTTTCTGATGTGAAGATTGATTAATCCCACCTAACTTTTAAGGTTAATAAAATGGCCCTGGCTTGGTCCTGTTTGAGCCTGTTGATCTGTTGTTGACAGACCTGAGGTGATCCAGAAAGGCAGGAACTGGGATCGTCCTCTCTGCTTCCAGACTTCAGGTGTTCTCTTGGTGGTTTTCTGAAGCTCAGGTTTCTAAAGAAATAAGTTGCTTCAATTCCATGAGTGCCTGTGTGGTGGCTTTAGGCTGGCCCTGTGTTCTCCTGGTTCCTCAGAAGGCTGCGGGGACAGGAGCCAGAGCAGCAAGCAGAGTTCTCCCGACTTCTATGAGATGCACTTGTAAACCATTGGGAGGCTTTCCTTAAAAGGCAGTAAGAGCCAGCATCCAACCTCTCACATCTACTTATCCTACGAGAAAGGATCTCACTTGTTCTGTATCCCCCAAGAGACTCGGCTTCTCACTGTGAATGCTGTGAGACCCACATAGATGGTGACAGAGGGCACAGGATAGCCTTGCAGGTTGGAGGAATACCTATGGTGTAAAACACATGGAATTAGGGAAAGCCCTCCAACCACCCGTACATCTGCTCTCTCTCCTTTGCCCCAGCTGTGCCTTCCTACAGTAGGCCCTGCGGGACCCACACAGGGTACAGACTGAGAGAGAGAAAATCTTGTTGGAATTCAACTCCCAGAAATAATAAAGCATGAGGGCTTCTTGGTATAGTCTGCAAAAGGCATTCAGGACCCGGTGATGGAAAAAAAATACCCCCCGTGGGGAACACACCATGGAATCTGAAGAGAATTTCAGCATTTGCACTAACATCCAGGCCTCGGTGTCCCTCTGTCTTTTCTTATCTTTTCACTGATTTCCTTTATCTTTTCATTTATCTCCCCTGTTATATATTTGCAAATGCTACCCCCATGTATTCATTTTCATGACTGACGTGAGGTATACTAAAGTCTTTTTATTACAGACAGGCCTTGACATCACCTCCCACCCACCCACCCTACCCCAGAGAGTCCGACTCAATTTATCTCTAGTCCAGCCAGAGAACGTTGGGTGGTTTAAGTCCCCCAGGCAATTCTAATGTGTATCCAAGGTTAATAACTAATGCATTAGCCAGTAAATGGAGCCAAAGATTTTCCTGGGACTTAGACTCACCTCAAATGTTATTTCAAAATGAGAGACATCCTCAGGAAACGGTGGGTAGCAAGGAGTGAAGGGGAAGCTGGGCTATATGGGGCAGGGCCTGTGTCCACACTCTGGGCTCATTCTGAAGGTGGAGTCAGGCCTGTCAACAGCTGAGAGCTCAGTGTTTGAAGGTCCACAGAGGAGGAATCAGCTTCAGCGTCAGAGAGAGTCAGTGAAGAGAGGGCCAACAATGGATCTTTAAGAAGGAGCAGAAACTGGGGCGCCCGGGTGGCTCAGTCTGTTAAGTGTCTGCCTTTGGCTCAGGTCATGACCCGGAGGTCCTGGGATCAGGCCCCGTGTCAGGTTCCCTGCTCAGCAGGGAATCTGCTTCTCTCTGTCTCTCTCTCCCTCAGCCCCTCCATACCAGTCATTCTCTCTCTCTCTCTCAAATAAATAAAATCTTAAAAAAAAGAATGAGCAGAAAATTTCCAAGTGGTACAAGAGAATAGCAAATAATCTGCAGAAGAGAGAAGAGCACATGGAAAATCTTAGCATTTCACAGTTTGGAAAGCAGTGAGGTCCCCAACACTGGAGGGTGAGCTCTTGTTAGCAGTTGGTACCCACAGATTAAAAGGGCTTTTGTGCCCTAATCCTCCAAGAAGAGTATAAGCTTTGGAGCTAGGAAAACTGAATCTTACTCCCCCCCATTTCTAGGGATAAAGGAGCCATTTTATAGGGTAAGTGGGGGCAACTTGGAAAAGCAAGAAAGAGCCAGAACCTTGAGGGAGGTGGAAAGGGAGCCTTGGGGTGTCATTCCAGCCTTGAGATGTCACCTCAGGAGCTCCACTGATGGTTCAGGTTTGCTGGTGACGGCAACAAGACCAACTTGAAGATCATGGGGCATGACTTCCAAATAGGCAATATTTTCAGTGCAGCCTTTGAGGACCATATCATAGCTATTTGTTCCTCCAAATCCCGATGTTACATCGATCAATGATCAAAATTGCTGTTGATCAGAAAGGGTCTCCAGAAAGTCCAAAGCTGTCCACATTTGAGCCGCTGTTCCAGATTTCTCTGTACCGGAGTGAGAGGCTTACGCCGCTTGGCTAGCTCCAGCCTGTGTGCGCCATGCTTGATTTATATCAGATTTGACGTTGAGTCTTATTCTCCAAGGAACTACTGGGGGTTTTGGTGTGGAGACAATACGTGGAATAACTCTCATGGGCCCTTTCTAGCCTCTGAGCAAGGCCCTGGAGGACAGTACCCATAGTGCACTCCCTAGCGCTCATGAGATCTGACCGGTGGACTTACCGAGAACTGTCCAGTCCTGAGCAAAGCAGAAGTCAGGGATGACCACGCCAGCAGGAGACTTATCAACACCATTCCTCCATGTCAGAAGAAACACATTTTGAAAGACTCTTGAATATAGAACTGGGGATAGATGCTGTGACCCAGATTATCTCTAGTTCCTCAGATCAAACTACTGGGGACCTGATTATTCAATCTGTTAACATCATTTTGTTTGAGAAGAGAAAGTACTTTAGCAGCTGTTCAAGGGAGCTCTGTGGTTGGTTAAAGCCATAGCCTGATATTTGGAGGAAGTTCTGGCTATGGCATCGTTGATGGAGAGTCCTTTATAGCCAAAAGGCATAGATTATGTATTGCCAAAAAGAGCAGAAGGGTATGCAGTTAACTCGAAATGAGAGTGTTTCGTACAATATTTCCTACCTTGTGAAGATTGACCCCGCTGTCAAGAAGAGTTTAGCTACTCTTTGCTCTGATACTGTTGAGGATTTTTTTTTTCTCTGACTCTGAAACTGTGGGCTCTTGTTTGTTTATTAGTAATGACTCCCCTTGTGGTTTGTCTACACTGTGTTCAATTTGCCTCTTATCCTGTAAATGGACACCACCATTTCTTCAGAGCCCCTGGAACTAACTAATGGTAGCTTCAGCTTTCAATTGTCATGTGTGGAAAAAAAAAAAAAGCAGAATATTGTATGAGTGTTGAGTAGTTGGAGGAAACAAAGAAATGAACAAGAACCTACAGGTATAATATATGTGACACAGTGATATAAGAAAACCAACTTTCCGAGCAGTCTGGAATTGGCCAAGGATTCTGCAATGTGGAATGTTTCATGGGCCTTTCAAGGATGAAGGATGTTTGTTTTTAAAACAGTGACTGTTCTAAAGACGTCCAGAGGTGCTGGCTTTCTGCAACACATGCTTTACAACCCTCCAGATCTGAACTTTTTTCCCACAACATTTGCCTTCCAAAAACCATTTCAGCATTGTGGAAGCAGAACGTTGAATATTTCAGAGCTCTGTGTCTTAGGGGAAATAGCCTGTCTTTGAGGTTAGATAAATAAGTTTAAAGTCTTTCTGACATATTGTAGCTGTTTGAACAGAGCAAACATTTGTTATTTTGAAAGACCATAAAGAACAGGAGTATAAGAATCCCATCTGAATTTCCTCTGGCTTCTTCTGTTCTTTGAAAATGTCCACATGCGTAGCGATGCTTCTAGGTGCCGAGTTGCGGTGGAGACCTTCCCTCCTCTTCCCTCCACAGGGGAGCCCTTCGTGTCTCCTTTCGCATCTCCAGAACTTGCCAAGTTCTGTTTTTATCTCCGAACTTTCTGGTATACGTGGAATATCACTGTGTGTATAAACTCGCTGTCATACCCTTGCCCTTCTGAGGTGGTGGTTTAAGTGAAGTTATCTCTGACCCCTCTCCGTTCCAGAGACTGGAAATTCAGAGAACTTGTGGAACTGACTTCTGACAGTTCTTGGGGTCTTACCCTGGTGTGGACACTCTGCCTCTGGCTCCCTCTTGCACTGGCCTCGTATGCTCTCTTGCCCTCCATCGACCGGGATACAAAACTCACTTCCTTGACTGGTTTCTACTCCCAGCAAGACACCCATTAATACCAGGCATTTGGCAGCTTTTCAAAGCAAAGCTGAAGGTTGAGGACTTGTGGCAAAGGCATCCTGGCACCTGGCTCCTCTTCTCCCTATTCTCTCTCCCATCCTTCCTCTGCTTACTCCAACCCCGAGGACTGTCGCAGGAACCCCAAATTCTTCTCTCCCTGTCATGTGGCTCTTGTCTACAAATGCATACATGGAAATCTGGCAAAATGTCCCTAAGAAAAGCATCCAGCTTCTTTAGAAGACAGCTGGAGTTGTAGAGAACAAAACCACTTCTCCAACCTGTATGTTCTGTTGAGTTTACTTCGATAAGCCTGCTGTGTGTAATGCACTGCTGGGGGCTCCCGAGGTGTGGCCGCTTGTCTCAGCACAGAGGGAGCTCAGGAGGGAAAGAGGCTGCCTCCTGAGGGATGTCGTCCCTTTCCTTCCCTCCTGAAAGCCTAAAGGCTGCAGAAGTTGATGTGTCAGAAAGGCTAGGCTCTCAGGAGCTGGCAGAGTCCTGGCACACAGCAGGCACTTACAGAATACTCACTCGATGAATAAATTTGTGACGAATCGAAGGTGTAGGGGATTTGGGGGGAAGGGAGGAGGATGGTCTGAGTTGCATTTATATTGTCCCCTACACCAAGTGATGTAAGCAAAGGCGTGGGGGACTTAATGCATCTAGGGCGTAACCATACCTCAGAATAACTAATCACCCAAATGGACTAAAAAAAAATCGTGTGGGAGAGCCTTTCTTTTTTTAAACAAAAATGTGTACCACAAGGCACTGCGGGCAGGTGAGTCCTATGACAGGCAACAGGCCCAAAGCCAAATCCTCCCCTGATAAGGCTCAGACTGATAAAATACCATAGAGAGGGGCTTTAACAACAAACATCTGTTTCTCAGTTACAGTGGCTAAGATGTCCAAGATCAAGGTGCCAGGAGCCTTGATGTGTGGGAAGGGCCCCTCTCTGGCTCACAAAGGGCATCTTCTTACTGCTTCTGCACAGGGAAAGAGGGGATGGGGCAGGGGAGGGGAGGGGAGGGGAGGGAGAAGGAGGCAAAGAGAGAGAGAGGGAGAGAGGGAGGAGAGGGAGAGAGCCGCTCTGGTTTCTTCTTCTTCTTATAAAGGGCATTAATCCCGTCACAAGGTCTCCACCCTCCTCACCTCCGCTGGACCTGATTACCTTCCAAAAGCCCTTGCTCCAAATACCACCACACTGGGGGTGAGGGCTTCTGCATACAGATTTGGTAGTGGGGAGCAGGGGAGGGACATACACATCCATGCAAGAACCACAAACACTTTCAACTCAGCCGACTGGATGAGCACCTGCTGCGTGCCCAGCTGACGACAAGGAGCTCCCAGGAGGCTGTAGTACTGACCGTGAGACAATGTTGCAAACATGATAGTGTCTGAATGAGTCTCTGTAGGAACTGGGAGGGGAGTACAAGCACCTCAGTGGCAGAGGCACCCCCAGGGCTATCCGTGAAGAGGAGTGGACCAAGGCCAGAAGGTGGGAACACTGCAGAGGAGTGGAGGGCGTGAGTGAGTAAGGGCGGACCTGTGGACAGAGCACTGAACTGACCACAGTGCATGGTCTGCGGCAGGAGGGACGTGGCTGGACGGTTAGGAGGTGGGACTGGGAGTGTGGTTAGAGCCAGGCTTCCCAGGCGGGCCATGTGCTTCTGGAGGCGGGCAGGGGCCAGCGCTCTGTTCCCTCTGACCTCACATGAAGAGACGGTTTGAGAGTAGGGAAGCCAGCCGAGAGGTTGTTTCCGCCATTAAGGGAAGAATTATGGTCCTGAGCTACAGCAGTGACATGGCCATGGGCGAGAGGAGACAGGATCCAAAGGAGTTCTGAGTTAGAAATGATTTTTACAAACTTGGTGGCAAATTACCCGTGGAGAGTAAGAAGGCAGGAGCCAGGAGTGGCTCTGAGGTCCAAGGTGGGCGACCAGTTGGATGGGGTGCTGTGATGATGATGGGAGGCGGAGAAGGCATTGGTCTAGGATGTGTGGGATTTGAGCAACGTGGGGTCCATGCTGATGGCAAAGGTCCAGGAAGACCATCAGTTTTTGTTTTTTTTTTAACAGTGCTGTATTAGTTTCAGGTGTACAATATAGTGACTCAACAATTCTGCTCATTACTCAGTGCTCATCGTGACGAGTGTGCTCTGCATCCCCTTCACCTTTTCCCGATCTCTCCCCCCACCCCCTCACCTCCACTCTGGTGACCACCAGCTTGTTCTCTAGCTCAGAGTCTGCTTTTTGGTTTCTATCTCTTTCTCCCTCTCTGTCTTCTTTTAAAGCTTTGTTCATTTGTTTCTTAAATTCCACATATGACTGAGAGCATATACATTTGTCTTTCTCCAGCTGACTTACTTCACTGAGCATGATACGGACTAGCTCCATCCATGTTGTTACAAATGGCACAATGTCATTCTTTTCCGTGGCTGAGCAATAACCATATGTAAACCACATCTTTATCCAGTCCTTTACTGATGGGCACTTGGGCTGCCTCCATAGTTTGGCTGTTGTAGAGAATGTTGCTATGAACATCGGGGTGCATGTATTCCTTTGAATTAGTTTTTTTTTTTAAATTCTTTGGGTAAATTCCCAGTAGTGTGATTGCTGGATCCTATGGCAGTTCTATTTTTAATTTTTTGAGAGACCTCCATACTGTTTTTCAGAGTGGCTGCACCAGCTTGCGTTCCCACCCACAGCGCACAAGGGTTCTCCGTCCTCCACGTCCTCGCCAACAACTGCTGTTGCTTGTCTTTGTGATTTTAGCCCTTCTGACAGTGATTGCATTTCCACCAGCATTTATTCCCTCCTTCTGGAAATACTTTCTTCTTGGTTTCTGGGAAACCACTCTCCATTCTACTCTCCACGCTGTGTCACCTGTTTCTTTTCAGTCTCCTGTGCTGGTTTCCCCTCATCTCTCTGGTCTGTACGATGAAGTGCCCCAGGGCTAGTCCCAGACATTTTCCGTTCTCCATCTGTCCTCACTCCCTTATCAACCTCAACCGCGCTCAGGGACTCACACGACATCGATACGCCGGCAACTCCCAAGTTTGTGTTTCCAGCCCAGACCTCTCCTCTAAGCTCTAGCTGAACAGATCCAAGTGCCTCCCCAGCGTCTCTCTATGACTATCAGATGTTGCAGACCTAACAAATTTAAATTGAATTCCTGAGTTTTGCTCCCAAATGGGCTGCTGTCATAGACTTTCTTACCTTAGAGAATGCCAACGCCCTTATATCAGGTGCTCGGACCATTCTTGATGTGTGTTTCTCTCTCACATACCCCTCTATCTGTCAGCAACCCCCATTCCTTTGTCAGCTTCTTCAAAATATTTCCACCTTCAAAGTGTATCTAGAATCTGACCATTTCTAACCACCTCCATTGCGACCACACTGGTCCATGCCGCCATCATCTCTCGGCTGGATTGTGATAACAGCCTCCTCCGTGGTCCCCCCCACCTCTGTCCTTGTGCAATCAAAGCAGTTCCTCGAAAGACTTCCTGTCATTCCTCAAAGCCTTTAGAATAAAAGCCAAATCTTCCCAGTGACCTGCAGAGCTGAGATCATCTGAGCCCTCTCCCCAACCTGCCTCTTCTCTGCCCTTGTCTCCTAGTGCACCTCCCTCACTCCAACCTCTGCAGCCCCAGTGTTCTTTCTTGCCCCTCCGAAGTAGCAGGAGAGTGCTGAGGAAGCCTACAGAGCTGCCTCTCAGAAGAGTATTTCCAAATGCAGAAAATAAAATACATCCTGTTATAAAGAAAACCAACTATCAAATTCCAGACATGAAAATGTTGATTTATCAAAAGTATGATCTAATATTATAAATACTTCTTTCCAGTGATGCACTCAACTCAAAATCTAGCATCAGGTCCAATAACTACCATAATCTCGAAGTAGTGGTGGCATAAAAGATATTTTGAGGTATCCATACAATGGTCACGTGGAATGGAAATATTTATCCGTGGTTTCCATTAGCAGCAGAATCAAAAGTACTGCTGCCTTGGTTTGTTGCTTATGTTCATAGTTGATGGAAATGCTTAATGTCAGCTAGAGTTAGCGGGAAGGTCATGGAACCTTGACTTCCATCTGTGAACCCGGCTGAGGTTAATGGACCCCACGGGAAGAACGTGCTTCTGGGCCGAGGCACCTGCTGTCCCCTCCTCCTGAGTGAGAGCCCCACGTGACCTCCTCAGCCTGGCTAAAGGCCTCGAGTAAACATCCTTTCAAGTTAGAATTGACAGCACTGTTGCTTCCATGCTTTTTACCATAGAGGCGTAATGAAGAAGCCAATGTATCCGAAATGCTTCAGGATCTCTCCCTGGAAGAGGTTTTATAACTTGAGAAAAACCTCATTTACTTAAACTAATTAATTACAGGAGGTAAGTCTGAATTAAGATCCTTGAATTATAATATTTTCAAACTTCTGTATTGCTTTCAAAAATGCTTAGTCACGAATTACTCAATAGGAGTTCTTAAAGGAATCTCCTTGAATTAGTAAATAATTTAAATTCACATATATGGAGGCTGGTGAAGGGTTTGAAGAGATTTTTTTGAAATGATTTTCGCTTTTTTAATCAAAATATTTAAGGAGGTTATTTTCTTCTTAGCTAGTACAACCCTTCACTAAATTACCATGGATCCCAAAATAGTTGTGCGTGAAGGTATGAAGATCTCACCACAGAGTCCGTATTTTATTACCTTCTCTGTTTGGGAGAGAACATTGCCTAATAACCAAAAAGTATCTTGGAGATATAATGATTTTCATCTGGTGGATCCATTCCCTTGTTCAACTCATTTCTGCATTTGGCAAATATTCCTGTATTTATTTACTCTGCCAGACGCTGTCCTCATAGCCTGCTGGGGAGGCCTGAGATTAATGCAGTAATGATGTTCTGAAAGAGTGCTGCTTGTAGACGGCCCCTAAAAAACATGAGTTGAGTAAGTATATAGAAGGAAGGGTGAGTGGACAAATGAATGAATGGATCTCATGAGTATCTGAGAGCTGGGGGGGATCCCAAGAGATAGTGTAACCCAGTCTCTTGCCCTCAGTCTTGTCAGTTTTGAGCAATATGGTCTAAGACCTTCAGGAGACCACAAATCCACTACTGTGGTCTTTAGGCAGAAAATTGGTCCCTCCTAATGTTACCATTTGAAATAATAATAAAGCGTGCAAAAGACGCCAAACATTGACAGCATTGGGAGCCCAAGCGTCCATTTGGACCTGGATGAGGCAACGAGGAATTTCTGCTCATTAGAGCTCGGAGTCAGAATGACGAGGTTGTGCAGCAAAAATGATGTTGCACACTCGAGAGACACACGAAGCATATCCACTGTATGAAAAGAGTAAATGTTAGGTTGCACATGTGTTGTGTCTCCCCCAAACTCTAGAAAGGCAAGATGAAAACAAAGAGAAATTAAAAAAAAAATAAAACTGTTGGTTTATTTGCTAGTTTATTTAACTGAAATTTGCTAAGAGAGGGGATCTTAAAGGTACCTACCTCAAAAAATTAATGGTAACCATGTGACATGATTCAGGTGTTAGCTAATGAAGAGGTGGTATCAGTCATTTTGCAACATACAAGTGTATCAAAGCAACATGTTGCGCACGCCAGATATGCAAAGTGTTCTGTGTCCACCATAGTTCAGTAGAGTGACGGGGGCAGGGGGGGACCAGCTAGGAGAGAGACAGAAATAAAAATAGGGCTAGAAAGCATTTTAAAAATCAATGAGAAGTAAAGCCAGAATTAGAAGCAGAAAATAAAACACTCAAAATAAAATGAAAGGGGGCGCCTGGGTGGCTCAGTGAGTTAAGCCTCTGCCTTCGGCTCGGGTCATGATCTCAGGGTCCTGGGATTGAGCCCCGAGTCATGCTCTCTGCTCAGCAGGGAGCCTGCTTCCTCCTCTCTCTCTGCCTCTCTGCCTACTTGTGGTGTCTGTCAAATAAATAAATAAAATCTTTAAAAAATATAAAATGAAAGGAGTGAAGTAGGAGCAAGGTCGGGCTTGCTTGCAGAAAGCCAAGGGAAGGAGCAGGGAGCTAAAAACCATGGTGCCTGGTGACGGATTGGAGGAGAGAGAGTTACCACCTAATTGGTGTTCCTGAGCAAGAGATGGAGCCAAAGGAACAGACATAGAGCTTAGAGAGAGGAGAGAGAGGGGGAGAGGAGAGAAGAGGAGAGGAGAGGAGAAGGTTTTACTGAGTGGAAACAAGGACTGTTTTACAGACAGAATGCCCCAGAGTGTTCTAGGCAAAATTGGTGAACGAGTAATACTATCTCCTGATCATATCCAGGGAAAAGTTTTGAAAATTTTGGTCATAGAAAGAATCCTGAAGGAATCCAAAAAGAAAGAAGGAACCAACAACAGATTGCTGTATTTATTTATTTTTTTAAAGATTTTATTTATTTGACAGAGATCACAAGTAGGCAGAGAGGCAGGCAGAGAGAGAGGGCGAAGCAGGCTCCCTGCTGAGCAGGGAGCCCGACGCGGGCCTCGATCCCAGGACCCTGAGATCATGACCTGAGCCAAAGGCAGTGGCTTAACCCACTGAGCCACCCAGGCATCCCCAGATTCCTTTAAGAATAATAAAAAGTCGGCTTGCCTCAGACTCCCTTCCCAGTGAAACCCCAGATGACAAAGGGCAGCAGGAGCAGTGAGGAGGAAAGTGTGCTGTGACACTCCAGTTCTGTTGGAAGCTAAGCTGATCTTAGTGAGGAGAAGAGAGAACGTTCTCGCCCACTCAAGGCTTCATAATCCATCCTACCCGCTGACCTACCTTTGTGGGGAAACATACTCCTAAGATGCAGCCTTGTCAAGCAAGAAATGCATCTTAATTATGATCGTGGAAACACTGCAGTATAAAAACAACTGTAACAAAACACTGGAACAGTTTAAATACAGAATTTAAGAGTTTATTTTAGTGACTTGAAAATCAGTTGCAAATCTCAAAAAAAATCTTTAAAAGAAGATATATAATGATAAGAAGATATATATATAATGAGAAGATTATATAATATAATAATATAAAATGACCTGAATTTCAAATCCCATTTTATGTTAGAAGAAAGGAAAAGGATGGGGGAAAGATGCGGGAAGGAAAACTTCACCTCTCCTCATCCTAGAAGGAAAATTAGGGATCTAGGAGATGTCATTTGTGTTGTTTAATTAACTTTTTAAAATTTGGGGCTAGGTAAGGCATTCAAAGGACTCATACAATGAAAAGTCCCTTGTTCCCACTCCCTTGTTCACCCCGCCCCCCGCTTGCACCAGTACCCCACACACCCAGGTGAGCACCCGCATTAGATTTTTACGTCTCCTTGCAGAGCTTTTCTACGTGAGTATGAGTACATTTTTTTCTCTGTCTTGTAGAAAAGTTAGTACATTCAACATCCCATTCTATACCTTGTATATTTCAACTGAGAACACTTCTTTTTTCTAAACAGTGTCATTGAAATGTGATCGAGTACAAAAAATTGCATATACTTCATATATACAATTTGATGAGGTTGGATACATGCATATGCTCATTCACCATCCCCACAGGGAAGTCGATACACATATCCATCACCTTCAAAACTTAACTGTGTAGTCCTTTTTTTGTGGTAAGAACTCTTAACATGAGGTCTACTCTCAATACATTTTTAAGTGCATAATTCAGTACTGGTGACAATAGCCACTATGCTGTGCAGTAGAATGAATTAGAACTAATTCCTTCTGCTTTCATTGAAACTTCATAGAATTGAACATTTCTCCTTTCTCCTGGCCCGTGGTAACCACTATTCCGTGCTTCTGTGAACTTGACTATTTTGGTCATTTGAGTGGACCATGCCCTGTTTGCCCCTCTGTGACTGGCTTGTTACAGTTACCATGTTCTCCAGGTTCATCCATACTGTCACAAATGGCAGGGCGTCATTTTTCAAGGCTGTAGAGTAGTCCACTGTGTGTATACACCATGTTTTCGTTATCCCTTCACCTGTCAATACATACGTGGGTTGTTTTCTTATCTTGGCTCTTGGGAACAATGCCGCAGTGAATGTGGGAGCGCAGAGACCATTGGCAATCCAATTTCAATTCTGTTCGATATATACTATATCCAGAAGTAGGATTGCTGGATCACGTGGTAGTTCAATTTTTTTTCAATTTTTTTAGGAAACTCCATACTGCTTTCCAAAACTGCTATACCATTTTACATTTCTGCCAACAGTGTAGGAGGGTTCCAGTTTCTCCACAATCTCACCAACACTTGTTATCTTTTGTATTTTTGAGAACAGACATCATAACCTGTATGAGGTTCTATCTCCTCATGCTTTTGATTTCCCTGGTGATGATCCCTGATGATGAGTGAGGTTGGGCATCTTTTCACATACCTATTGGCCGTCTTTACTGGAGAAATGTCTGTTCAAGTCCTTTGCCCATTTTTAAATTGGGTTATTTGTTTATTTGTCATTGAGTTCTAGGACTTCCTCATATATTCTGGATATGGACCTCTCATTAGATAATTGGCCTACAAATATTTTCTCAGATTTTGTAGGTTGCCTTTACATTTTGTGGTTTCCTTTGCTGTGCAGAAACTTTTTAGTTTGATATAATCCCACTTGTCTGTTTTTGCTTCTGTTTCCTTGCTTTTGGTGATCCAGGAAATCATTGCCAGACCAATCTCAAGAAGAATCTATTCTCCTGTATTTTCTTCTAAGAGTTTTACAGTTTCAAGTCTTAAGTTTGCCTTTAATCCATTTTATTTTAAATATATATACATGTGTATATATATATATATATATTTTAAATGACTATGTGGTTTTTATTATTCATTCTGATAATGTGGTTTGTCACATTAATTAATTTGCATGTGTCCCAGGGATAAATCCCAATTGGTGATGTTAGATGATCCTTTTCATGTGTTGCTGAATTCAGTTTGCTATTTTTTTTAGGTTTTTTTTTTTGTTGTTTTGTTTTGTTTTAGTATTTTTACATCTGTTTTCATCAGAGATATTGACCTATAGTTCTCTTTTCTTATAGAGCTTTTTCCGGCTTTGGTGTCAGAGCAATGCTGGCCTCATAAAATGAGTTTAGAAGTATTTCTTCCTCCAAATGTTTTGGAGGAATTTAGGAAGGATTGTATTAATTCATCTTTAAAAGTTTGGTGTAATTCTCCAGTGAAGTCATCTGATCCTGGATTTTGGTTTGTTGGAAGGTTTTGGATTACTGATTCAATTTTCTTGTACATTATTCACATCCATTGAACTTCTCTTTATGATTCGGTCTTGGTAGTTTGTATGTTTCTGTGAATATATCCATTTCTTCTAGGTTTGGTGTATAATTATCCAGAATAGTTTCTTGTGATCCTTTTGGTTTCTGTGTCATAAGGCTTTTTTCCCTAAGTTTTTATTTATTTGAGAGAGAGCGAGCACAAGCAGAGGGAAGTGGCAGAGGGAGAGAGAGAAGCAGACTCCTTGCTGGGCAAGAAGTCTGATGCGGGACTTGATCCTGGGATCCTGAGATCCTGACCTGAGCTAAAGGCAGATGCTTAACTGACTGAGCCACCCAGGTGCCCTCTGTGTCATCAGACTTATTGTCTCCTTTTTCATTTTTTATTTATTTGAATTCTCTTGTGATTTTTTAGTAAGTTTAGATAAAGGTTTGTCAGTTTAGTTTATCTTTTCAAAAAACCAACTCTTATTTTTGTTAATATTTTCTATTGTTTTTTTTTCTTCTTCCTTATTTTGCTTATTTGTATTCTAATCTTTGGGTTTTTTTCCTTCATTCTAATTTTGGTTTCAGCTTGTTCATCTCTTTCTAGTTCCTTGAAGGGTAAAGCTAGGTTATTTGAGATCTTCCTTCTTTTGGAACATTGGTGTTTAATGCTATAAACTTCCTTTCTAGTACTGCTTTTGTTGCCTCCCACAGGTCTTGCCATGTTGTATGTTTATTTTCATTTGTATTAGGTATTTTCTAATTTCCCTTTTCATTTCTTCTTTGACTCAGTGGTTGCTCAAGACTGTCTTGGTTAATTTCTACATATCTGAATTTTCCAATTTTCCTTCTGGTGCTGATTTCTAGTTTTATGCCCTTGTGGTTGGAAAAGTGCTTGGTGTAGTTTCAGCCTTATTAAATTTGTTGAGACTTGTTTTGTGGCCTAATATGTGATCTCCCTTGGAGAATGTCTCCTGTGCGCTTGAAAAGAATGTATATCATGCTATCGATGGGTGGCATATCGATGTTAGAGCTCTTTGGTTAATAGTGCAGTTCAAGTCTACTGTTTCCTTATTAATTTTCTGTCTGGGCATCCTGTCCATTGTTGAAAGTGGGATATGGAAGTCCCCAGCTACTATTGTATTGCTATGTGTTTCTATTTACAGATCTGTCAGTGTTAGTTTTATGTATTTAGGTGCTCCAATACTTAGAGCATATATAGTTATGATTGTTGTATATTTATGATTGTTATAGTTTCCTGAAGAATTGACTCTCTTATCAATATATACAATCTTTACATCTTGTAACAGTTTTTTTAAATTTAATTTTATTTTTTCAGTGTTCCAAGATTCATTGTTTGTGCATCACACCCAGTGCTCCATGCAATACGTGCTCTCCTTAGTACCCACCACCAGGCTTACCCAACCCCTCACTGCTCTCCCCTCCAAACCCTCAGTTTTGTAACAGTTTTGACTTGAAGTTATTTTGTCTAGGGTAAATACAGATGCCCCTGCTCTCATCTGGTTACCATTTGCATGGAGTATCTTTTTCCATCCCTCCACTCTCAGTCTATGTCTGTAAGTCTTTTTTGGAGGCAGCTTATAGTTGGATCTTTTCTTTAAATCAATTCAGCCACTCTGTGCCTTTGATTGAAGAGCTTAATCCATTTATGTTTAAAGTAATTATTGACAGATAAGGACTTAGTCTTGTCACTTTGTTCATTTTTTTTCTGTCTTATCTGTGGTCCTTTCATCTCTTTTCCTCTACTCCTGTCTTCCTTTCGATTTGTCGGTTATTTTAATAGTGACATGCTTCAGGGTTTTCTTTTGCGTATCTACTGTAGATACAGTTTTTGTGCGGTTACCGTGGGGTTACATAAATCATCTAATAGTTATAATTGATTATTTTAAGGTGATAACAATCTAATACAAAAAGTCTACACTTTGTACTTCTCCATCTTCCCACTTTATGTTACACTTACATGTTTTTACATTGAGTATCCATTGACAAATTTTCACATTTATAGTCTTATACCTTTTGTCTTTTAACTTTTATACTAGAGCTAAAAGTGATTTGTCCTGCTCCATTAGTATTATGGTATTCTGTGTTTGTGAATATATTTACCTTTTCTCGTGAGTTTTATACTTTCATATGCTTTTGTGTTATTGTTTTGTGTCCTTTCATTTCAACGTGCAGAACTCTCTAGCATTTCTTTTTTTTTAAGATTTTACTTATTTATTTGAGAGAGAGAGAGAATAAGAGAGAGAGAGAGCATGAGAGGAGAGACGTCAGCAGGAGAAGCAGACTCCCTGCTGAGCAGGGAGCCCGATGCAGGACTCGATCCTGGGACCTCAGGATCATGACATGAGCCAAAAGCAGTGGTTTAACCAACTGAGTCACCCAGGTGCCCCTCTCTAGCATTTCTTATGCAGCTGGTCTAGTGATGATGAACCCACTTGGCTTTTGTTTGTCTGGGAAGGTTTTTATTCCTCTTCCATTTCTAAAGGACAGTTTTGTTAGGTGTACTATTGGTTGACCACTTTTTCTTTCAGTAATTTGAATATATCATCAATATTTCATTGCATTGATATACTGTAAGTTAGTTAATGGGTCCCTGTTGTTGGAGATGTGACTTGTTTCCAATCTTTTGCTTTTATACAGCTGCATAAATAGAACATTTTTGTATGCAGGCATATTGATTGCATTAATCCCTAGAAAAGGGGATTACTAGTTTAGGGGATAAATGCAATTGTAATTTTGGAATTTTGCTAAACTGCTGTCAATCAGTTTATTTTTTTAAGTAAATTGTAACATTAGTAGAACTTAAAATACAGCATTTAATTTCCACTTTACGCGACAAAAGGGAACAAAGAAAGGATAACCAAAAGTCAAAGACCCATAAAATCAGAAAGCATCGGACAATGAAAAGGTAAACCCAGACATATCTGTAATTACCCTAAATATTAATAGCGTTAACATTGCTCTTAAAAGCAAAGGCTCTTAGATTGGATTTCCAAATAAAACCTAATGATACACTATTACAAGAGACATTCCCAAAATAGATTTATACAGAAAATTGTAAAAATTGTACAAAACAGATTAAGCAGAAGCAAACAGAAACAGAATAACTAGCAGTCATAATAGTAAAATCAGGCAAGACAGGATGGAAGACCCTTAAAAAAGATAAAAAGACAACCATTAAAGAAATGAAATCCACAGTAACCTGTAGTCAGCACGAACAGTCATGTGCTAGGTAAGATATAATGCATAAAAACAAAACAAAACAAAAAAACATAAGGAAAAACTGTGATGAACAGAGATGGGAGCACTTTTTTTCGAACAGGAGAGCTCAGGGAAAAGCAAGTTAATAAGGATTACTAAAATAATATAAGACTTAATCATAAATATTTGGACTTTTCACCCTAAAAAATTAATATGCTTCCAAGAATATATAGAATTCAAGAATATATAGAACACTTACTGAAAAAAAAAAAGGATTGTATATTATGCCACAAATACACCTTAGAAATTTCAAGAAACAGAAGTTGTGTGGACTGCATTTTCTGATTACAGCACTAAAGGCACAACTCCCTTGCAGAAGGTCAGGTGATTAAAATGCCAACAAGTTGGAAATTTTACAGTTCCTTCCCAAGTAAGATGCGAACCAAAGAGAAAATCACATGCGGTTACCAACCATGAAAATCCTCCTGTCCCACAGATTTTATCCTGCAGCCTCGTCTACGCTCACTTCATGCATTTCCCTGTAATCATCTCATCGAATTCCAGTATTCCAGTCCTCATTTCTGGGTTAACACTCACATCCCCAGTCTAGATGTCTCTCCCGGGCTCCAAATCCAGTCACTTGCGCTCGGATATCATCCAGCTCTCTCAGTCTCAACACACTTACAGAAATTTCTCAAGTACTCCGAGCTGATCTGCCCTTCCTCAGGTTTTCCTGTTTCAGTTAATGGCACCACCCTCTATCTGCATGTCATCCTTACGTCCTTCTCTCCTTCACTTCCCCCTGTAAAGTCATTCACTGTGTCCTGTGGGTGTTTTCCTCCGTGATACACAGGAAGCTGACCTGTGCCTCTCTAGACCCACTGCTCCGGCCTCCATGTCCCACCTTTGTCTCTCGCCTCAGGTGCTTTTATAACCACCCACATGGTCCTCCTGACCCTTGGACCCCATCTTCCTTGTTTTACATCACATCCAGGCCGAAATTAATTAATTAATTTTTCCTTCCTTCCCCTCTTTCCTTCCTCTTTCCCTCCTTCCCTCCTTCTTTCTTTCTTTCTCCCTCCCTTCCTTCCCCCTTTCTTTCTCCCTCCCTTCCTTCCCCTTCCTTCTTTCCTTCCTTCCTTCCTTTCTCCTTCCCTTCCTTCGCCTTTCTTCCTTCCTTCCTTCCTTTTCCTTCCTTCCTTCCTTCCTTCCTTCCTTCCTTCCTCTTTCTTTTTAGAGAGAGGGAGTGAGAGTGCAAGCAGGGAGGAGAAGGAGAGAAAGAGGATCTTAAACAGGTTCCATTTCCAGCATGGATGGAGCCCAGTGCAGGACCCAGTCTCACGACCCTGAGATCACGACCGGAGCCAAAACTCAAGAGTCTGATGGTTAACCGACTGAGCCACCCAAGCGGATACTGCTCAAGCACCAATCTGATATTTTCAGATTGTTTAACATGATCATTGCTTAAAATAGTTACATTGTTTCCCATTTCCCTTAAAACAAATTCAACCTAATTCCTTACCGTGCATAGTAAATTTGCATTTATGGCCACCTGCTCACCTCTCATCTCATCTTTCCTCACTCCTTGTCCATGTCCTTTAAGCTCCGGTCATAACAAAACTCCTCAGTTCCCCAAAGTCACTCTATTTCACTTTGTGTCTAGGACTTAATGCCTGCTGTTCCCTGGGCTTCAAACAATCTGTCCACCACTGATCTCCCTTTCACTTGACGTGTTCCTCCTCGTCCTGAGGTATTAGGCTAGGTGTTCCTTCGTGTGGGGAATCTTCCCAACTCCTCAGTTTGCATTAAGAGCAGTTGCTAGGTGATGGCCTCCATGTTTACCTTTATCATAAGCCCTTACCTCCTTTTACTGCAATCACCTGTTTCCCTCCATAGCCATCTCTTAAAATTAAGTTTTTTTTTTCCTTTTTTTTTTAAATTAAGTTTCTTGTGGAGCTTAGTTCACCATCATACCCTTAACCCAGCATTAAGCCTCACGTGAAGTAGGTAGTTCAGAAGCATTTTTTGAATGAATGAATGGTGATAATTGTATTGCATTTCAAAATGCAAGATATATAGTCAAAGCTGTACTCAAAAGGAAATTAATAGCTTTAAATGTTTTAATTTTAAAATTATGCTGAGTGAAATAAGTCAAGCAGAGAGAGTCAATTATCATATGGTTTCACTTATTTGTGGAGCATAACACATAGCATGGAGGACATGGGGAGTTAGGAGAAGGGAGTTGGGGGAAATTGGAAGGGGAGGTGAACCATGAGAGACTATGGACTCTGAAAAACAATCTGAAGGGTTTGAAGAGGTGGGGGGGTGGGAGGTTGGGGGAACCAGGTGGTGGGTATTAGAGAGGGCACAGATTGCATGGAGTACTGGGTGTGGTACAAAAACAATGAATACTGTTATGCTGAAAATAAATTAAAAATATGATAAATAATAAAATAAAATAAGAAAATTAAAATTAACTCAGGATCAACTCAGAGACTTAGAAATCTCCATGTAAGCTAGAAATAAAAGGAAATTTCTTTGAGTTGACAACAACTATCAGACACTAAAAGCAAATATCATGCTTCAGGAGGAAGCTTTAGTAATATTCCCTTTAAAGTTAGAAATAAGACAATTATACTTGTTGTAACTGCCCCAATTCTGCATGTTTTAGAGACATTAGTCAATGCAATGCAATAGTTAGAAATAATAGGTACAAACATTGGAAAAGGAGAGATAAGATTATCAGTGTGTAGGTATGATTGCTTTTTATTTAATTTGTATGTGTGTATGTATTTATTTATTATTTTTTTTAGAGAGAGAGAGAGAGAGCATGAGCAGCAGGGGAAGTGCAGAGGGAGAGGGAGGGAGAGAGAATCTTAAGCAGGCTCCGTGCCCAGCACAGAGCCCAATATGGGGCTTGATCTCACAACTCTGAGATCATGACCTGAACCAAAATAGTTAGACATTTGACCAACTGAGCCACCCAGGCGCATCTGGTTGTTTACCTTTAAAAAACACCACACAGATCAACTGAAAACTATTCAAAATGCAGTTGATCCTTGAATGACACAAGTTTGAACTGTGTAGGCCCACCTTTAAGTGGATTTTTAAAAAATAAATGCAATGCAGTCCTGTAAATGCGTTTTCTGTTCCTCATGGTTTTCTTAATAACATTTTTCTCTCGCTGACTGTAGTGTAAGAATACAGGCTTCAATGCATATAACACACAACATATGTGTAGTTGACTGTGTGTGCTATTGGTAAGGCTTCTGTTCAACGGCAGACTGTCAGTAGTTAAGTTTGGGGGAGTCAAACTCACACATGGAATTCTGACTGTGGGGGAGAGGAATCAGCATCCCTAGTCCCCACGTTGTTCAAGCGTCAGCTGAAATGAAGTTCAGGGAGATGATAATACAAGAGAAATGCACAAGTGTTCACAGCTTCCCATAGCTTTATTGTCAGCAACAGACC
The DNA here is from genome assembly GCF_010015895.1 of Lontra canadensis. Classification (NCBI taxonomy): domain Eukaryota; kingdom Metazoa; phylum Chordata; class Mammalia; order Carnivora; family Mustelidae; genus Lontra; species Lontra canadensis. Next base: position 5,151,594 of record NW_022631088.1, read on the forward strand.
ATCATAAAACATATTTTTTAGAAGTCTGCTTACTTTGGCAATAAACACCCGGTGCCTAGGAATGAGTTCATCAAGAATATGCAAGACCTACCTACGTTATGGGTAAGAGATCCTTTCCGGAATAAACCGTGTGGGTGTGAATCTTGGCTCCAATGTGTTTTAGCTGGCGACCTCAGGAGAGTCCGACATCTCCGTGTGTATGTGTTTGTAGATGTAACTAGGAAGGCAGATGCATGTGTGATAGCACTTCTCTGAGTGTTCAGGCTCCAGCCCACTGTTGACTTGCCCAGCTTCCTCAGCTGTAACCTGGAGCCCACCAGACCTGCTTCCCAGGGCAGGGAACAGCTGTGGCACTCAGTGTCACAGCCTTCACAGGGCATGCATTTTGCCTACGATCAGGAACATTGCAAATGTCTCGATGAGAGCTGTGACACCTGCTTCTTGGCATAAAACCTCACCAGGCCTGCACAGTCCCTCTAAGCAGAGCCCCGAGGAGGAGGGCATGTTGCCAAAAGCACTTACCTATGGCTGGATCTCGGGTCTTCTGAGGCTGCCCCAGCTCTTCAGAACCAAGAGAGGTTCTTCTGAGTTTTGCATTTCATACCCCATCAAAATGCTAAGACTTCTCAAGATGGCAGGGGACGAAATTCTATTTCTCATGCTTCTCTCTCTGTCCAGAGGTGTTGCTTACAATCTCCGTGCCTCACTATGTCAACCCAGACTCAAAACTCAACACTTTGTGTTCCCTGAAATTATCCTCCTACCAAAGGATCGATAACCAAGTTTTTTTTTCCCCTAAGGATTTTATATTTTTTTCTGAAGGAGGGATATTTTGTGGTCGATGTACAAGCGTTAAAGATTCGTGTTAGATATTTTTGCTTTCCGGAGACTTCTTTGTGATAACTCAGCCCTGGGCGTTTCTCTCTGTCTCTGCCTCCAACTCCACCAACTCCTCTTTTCAACTGCCCTCCTGCTACCCCCACTCAGCTTTGTATTTCTTCCTTTTTCCAATATGGAGCCATCCCACCCTCTTTGGCTCCTGTTGACTTACAGACATACCCCAGCCAGGTGCATCATAGACCAAAACCTGTTGCATTAATGGAACTCCCTACCTGCCCTGGACGATCTGTAGAACTAGAAATAGCCATCTGTCCTGTTATATGTAGTTAAGCCCATTCGCTAACTTGTGGTTAAAATGCTAAATGGTATTTGTCCTGTGGTTCTGTGGCCCTATTCTTAAAGGAATTTGCCTTTGTCATATTTGTTTTTATTCCAAAGGTGTCCCTCAGCCTAATATAACTTGGTTGAAGAGAGGAGGATCTCTGAGTGACAATGTTTCCTTGCTTTTCAATGGATCCCTGTTGTTGCAGAATGTTTCCCTTGAACATGAAGGAACCTATGTCTGCACAGCCACCAATGCTCTTGGAAAGGCAGTGGCAACATCTGTGCTCCACCTGCTGGGTAAGTTCAAATGCTTTGGGTTTAAGGGCTTCCTGTAACATGTACAAAGCAGGACCCAGTTTTGTGGATTCTGGAGCTGAGGATGGACATTAGATGGTTTTGACCATGGCTTGCCTCTGCCCACTTACAAACGAGCACTAAATCCAGTATTTTGTCCTACCAGTTCTTCTCTTGGAAAACTGTGACTTTCTTGCTAATATTTCTCTGCCCAAGAACTGGCATATAAGGTTTTCTGCCCAGAATCAAGACCCTTCATGTATTGCCTCTATATTTGCTTATCTGTTGACCCCAACCCCCATTCCAAGCTACCAATGAGCTCTGTCCTAGTCCACATGGTTTCCTGCCCTGTGGTCCAACAGACTCCCTCCTCCCATGCTGTTTCCATAGAAGTATGACCTCTAGGAACACTGCTCTCCAAAGAAGTGTCCTTCACTGCCTTTCTCTTTGGAGAAATGTAGGGCCAACTTCTGTCTCTTACAGAAGAGTTCCTATCTCCTGTGTGAATCCCCTGGATTTTGTTTGACCTCTTTTCTCTGGTCTAACCATTTGGTCTCTGATTAAGTGCCAACACACACTGCTCTCCGATTGTTTTCCCTTTTAACTTATATTTCCTCAGCTAAATTGCAGGTCCTTTAATTATAGAGACCATGTGTGATTTTTTTTTTTGCACTCCTGAGTATATAATATAGTATAAGGCACACACTAGGTACTTAGTAAATACTAATCAATTGAGTCTTAAGACACCTTACAGTTGGGTCAGTAATGTCATTTGGAGAAGTTCATTACAATGTGCTCTTGGCCCAGGATAATAAGCTGCTTCTGTTTCTGCTCTCTGTAGCGATAATTTCTGGAGTTCAAAAAATTCTGATCACCAAAATGGGCTTTAAATTGTTGAGGTTTTAGGACTCAGTGAATAATACTCCTCTGCCCCATCAGAGTTTGGAACCAATTGAGAGTTGATGACAGGAGTCAATCAGATGGACATTAGGAATCATTTGTTATTCCTCTTTGTCTCACCAGCACCTAAGACAGGTGTAGTGAGTGTTAATTAAGTGTTTCACAGATGAATGAAACTGAGTTGTTGGCAGACCTGGTATGATATTATTATAGAATCCACTGTGGAACCAAGAGGATGATGGAAAAGAGCCTTCTCCGTGGCTTTTCTTGTTGGCAGTTAGAGACACCTGGGGACATGCACAGGTGGTAGATGGCAATGTGGGGAGTTAGAACACTTGTCATGCCCAAAACACTTCTGTGTTCATTAACTCTTCTGATATTTGCAAGAGCACAGGGTTATGGTGGTCATTTTTAATCCCACTGCATGAATGAGGAGATCTAAAACTCACAGAAAGTTTCCCTGGAGCCCAAATATATAGCCTTCTCTTTGAGCATTCTTCTTACAACCCCCTGTGGACCATCATCACTGATCAGTAAGGCTCTGGTGTACCTCCATGTGGCCCTTCCCAAAGAGCCCCCATGGTCTTCTGGGATCTTGGAATGAAGATTTTCAACTGATGGGCTTGGCCAAGGCTGTCGGATTCTTGAATGCCTTTCCCGTGCTCTGAGAAGTGCCAGCCTCGTTCCTTGCTTCTGCTCTCCTCTCCACTCATGAAGCTGTGTGGCCGTCTCAGCCACACCCCAAATACCTCTTCTCTCAGGACTCCCTCCCACCAAGCTCATGCCTTTGCTTAACTTGACTGAGGAATTAAGAACGTCTTACACGACACAGTGCATGGCATTCCTCCACCTCCCTGCTCTTAAAGCTTCACGGCCTTCCTGAAAGCCCACACTCCCACCACGTGAGGTCCGCCATGAGACCTCGCTCGTTCTCTTGTTCCTGTTCTCTGTTCCTGTTCCTGTTCTCTTGCTCCTGTTGAGTGGAGGAACTCTGCAAGTCTCAGCTGCCACCTCCAGTCCCTTCTGAAATTTTGGTGAATCCATTTTTTCCTGCCTTATCAGGCTATAAACCCTGAAAACATGCAGAGACATCCTGTGTTAGCAGAGTTACTCTAACTAAACCCCTACAGCACCCCCCCACACCCAAACCCACATGTAACTCCCAGATCTGTGGGAGCCCAAGCCCCCAGGACAGAGCATTTCTTTGGAAAGAGCTGACTTCCCAGTAGTTGTCTTCTTTAAGAACACCCAAGCTGGGACAAGAATGAGATATTGTTTAACTGGAAAACAAGGGCTCCTTTTTACTTTCTTTCTTTTTCTCAGAACAAAGACATTCGGACAGTAAAAGTGTATTTCCCAAGGACCGTAAAAAGCATATGCTCCAGATGTCCAATGCTGGAACTGACAGCAGTGACCCAACAGGAGAACCCCTACCTCCAGGTTAGAGCTTTTGACTTTTTAAGGATTTACCATTTGTGAGGAGTTGCAAAGAAAAGGATTTAGCTACGAGACTCCATGTTTTACACTTCTCAACAAGTAAAATTATTCCTAGGCATTAGGCCAGCTTTCCCCTTGCCCTCAGACTTCTGTGGTTCAACTTGTTCCTTCCATATTGAAACATTTTTTATAAAGAAATCATTCCTGAGGAAGCCTGCAGAGCTCATATCCCAAACACACTTCATTATTTGTGATACAACAGGGATTGGCTTTCCTGTTTTAAAACGATTGCCAACTTGGTAAATATTCACAGAGGGAAGATTTGCTAAGAATTCTGGAACCAATTCTTTCATTTTTCTCTTTTCATAAGTTTTTTCCCTATACTTACTAACTTTGTTATGCATCACTGTTTGGTCAGGAGAACCCAATCTAAGTTTTCAAGCTTGCAAAACTCTTTAGGAGGCCAAGGGAGAGAGGTAGAGTTAAGAGAATCAGAAATGCTGGAATCACAGGAAAAAGGTACTGATGATCTCAGATTCCTATGACTCAGAAGCGAGTAAATCCGGAAGTCACGGAAGGATGTGGAGAAGCTACTATTCTGCTTCTGCTTTATTATACCTCCTACACAGGAATAATACTGGCTACATTGTTTCAGCCTTTTAAATCTTGAGCAAATGCCTCTGGTTTGCAGAACACATCCCAGAGGATAACTCTGTAGGTAGGGATTCTAGAACTGTAGTTCTTAGGCTCCCCCATCTCAGATGTAGAGAGGGCATCGAAGAGGAAAATGGTGTTAGGACACCAATCAAATAACCCAACTCATGATATTTATGACATCATTCTCCAGAACTCTTTATGTATTTCTTCTCCTCTTTCAGACATAATACTCCCATTGTAAAATGCACTATTATCCACTCATTCCGCATTTGTCTTAGTCTGATTGGGCTGCTCTAACAAAAACCATAGACTGGGTGACTTACTGACAATAGACATTTATTGCTCCCAGTTCTGGAGCCTGCAAAGCCCAAGACCGGGTGTCTGGTGAGGGCCCACTTGTGTGTCCTTATGTGGCAGAAGGGGTGAAGAAGATCCCTGCATCCTCTCCTGTAAGGGCACTAATTGCGTTCATGGGGGTCCCACCCTCATGACCTCCTCACTTCCTGAGGGCCCCACCACCTAAGACCATTTCATTGGATGTTAGGATTTGATGTCTGAATACTGGAGAGACGCAAACATTCGGTCTACAGGAACATGCAACAAGTGGTTGCCAGTGCCTACTCTTGCCAGGCTGGGGATACAGAGGTGACTTAGCCCTTGGGAAGCTCATAGTCTATACAGGGAGGCAGTCATGTAAACAGGTATTTGGAAGCAGGGGGACAAGTGCTGGAAGAGAAGGATGACCAAGTACACTGTCAGCACTAAGGACGGGGCTCTAACTCTCTGTGGGGAAGGCAACCACATTTTCATGTAGGCCGTGATGTTTGTTCTGGGAAGAGGAAGAAGAACATTCCAGGCAGAGAAACAGATGGACAAAGGCAGATAGGAATTCCACGTGGAAGGGAACATGAACTCAAGGAACTCCCTCAAATCAACTAATTTAAAGATTGAGTATTCATGAGGCCAAAACTGCTGGGAAAATTAGTCTTTGGAATATTTAAACATTTTGTTTATCAAAACTGCCTTCCTTGTTTGACCACCACACACACACACACACACACACACACACTCACACACACACACACACACAAACACACGTGCACATACATGTGCACACATTCTGGAATATGCCAGTTCTTCAATGGATCCTCACCTTAGCATTTCGAAGAGACTCACTTATTAATTGAACAAATACTGCTTGAGTATCCAGTATATAACATTCCCTGTCCTGGCGGTGGACAGGACGGAAGAGCTCCCCACCCTCATGGGCTTGGCTTTCCAGTAGGAGAGATGGACAACAAACAAGGAAACAAACACATATTTTCCTGTGGTAAGTGCTACGAAGGAAATAAAATAGGGTGATAGATAGCACAGTGATTCACAGAGCCACTTTGGAGGAGAAAGTCAGGACCAGCCCTCTAAGGAGGTGGTAGTTGAGCCCAGGCCTAAACAATGAGATAGAGTCATCCATGCACAAAGATAAGGAAGGAGCATTTCTGGCAGTGGAAATAGTGAGTTCAAGGACCATAAACTGGGAACAAGCTTTCCAGTGTTTCAAGAAACACAAAAAAAGTTCATGTGATCGGGGAAAATTGGGGGTAGAGGAAGGGGAAAGGAAATGAAGTTGGAAGATGGCTGAGAACCAAATCATTCAGGGCTTGAAGGTCAAGGTAAAGACTAGAGTTTATTCCTGTTTTCCCAGCACCATTGGTTGAAGAGACTGTCTTTTCCCCATTGTATATTCTGGCCTCCTTTGTCATAGGATAATGGACCATATAAGCATGGGTTTATTTCTGGGCTTTCTATTCTGGTCTATTGATCCAGCTGTCTATTTTTGTGCCAGTATCGTACAATGAATGCAAAGAATGAAACGGGACCATGCACTTACACCATACATAAAATAAACTCAAAATGGATTAAAGACCTAATTGTAAAACCTGAAACCATAAAAATTCTAGAAGAGAGCACAAGCAGTCGTCTCTATGACATTGTCTGTAGAAATATTTTTCTAGATATGTATCCTTAGGCAAAGGAAACAAAAGCAAAAATAAACTATTAGGACTACATCAAAATAAAAAACTTTTGCACAGTGAAGGAGATAATCAACAAAACAAAAAGATAATCTAGAATAGGAGAAGGTATTTGCAGATGAAATATCTGATAAGGGGTTAGTATGCAAAATATATAAAGAACTTACACAGCTCAACACCAAAATAACAGTCTAATTAAAAATGGGCCAAGGACCTGAGCAGACATTTGTCCAAGGAAGACATCCACATGGCCAACAGACACGTGAAAAGATGCTCAACCTCACTCATCATCAGGGAAATGGAAATCAAAACCACAATAAGGTATCACTGCACACTTGTCAGAATGGCTAGAATCAGAAAGACAAGAAATAGCAAGTATTGGCAAGAATGTGGAGAAAAAGGAACTTCAGTGTACCGTGGGTGGGGATATTGGTAAATTGATAGAGCCACTACGGAAAACACTATGGAATTTCCTCAAAACCCTACAAACAGAACTACCATATGGTCTGGTAATTCCTCTATTGGGTAATTCCTCTATTGGGTATATTTATGAAAATACTCATTTGAAAATGTATATGCACCTGTGTGTTTATAGCAGCATTATTTACAATAGGCCAGATGTGGAAGCAGCCCAGGTATCCATCAATAGATGACTGGATAAAGAAGATGTGGCATATATATATAATGGAGTGTTACTCAGCCATAAAAAGAATGAAACTTCGCCATTTGCAGCAACATGGATGGACCTAGAGGGCATAATGCTAAGTGAAATAGACAGAAAGACAAATACCATATGATCTCACTCGCACATCTAATTTAAGAAACACATGAACAAAGAAATAACAAAAGTGGTTTAAAAAACCACTCTTCAATACAGAGAGCAAATGGAGGGTTGCCAGAGGGGAGGTGGGTGGAGGATGGGTGAGATAGAGGAAGGGGATCAAGAGTGAACATATCACGATGAGCACTGAGTAATGTATAGAATTATTGGATCACTGAAACGAATGCAACACTCTATGTTCATTATACTTTAAAAGAAAAAAAGACTATAGAGTTTATTTCTAACATATGTGAAGCATTGAGAAGTCTTTTATGGAAATGAATATGATCTCCTTTTCAAATGCTCTTGTTTCCAAAATCATTAACCATTAGACAAAAAATTATCAAATTAAACCTCATCGTAATTATTAAAATCTTCTCATCGAGGACACCATTAAGAATACGAACAGATAAACCATAGGCTGGGAGAGAGATAGGCCAAACATATGTCTGTTGAGAAAGTTACATCTAGAGTATATAAAGAACTCCTACAAATTAACAATGAACTCTCCCCTCTCCCCCCAAAACAACGGGCAAAACACTTGCACAGACAGCTCACAAAAGAAGATACACGATGGCATCAGGGAAATGACAGTTAAACCCACAAAGACATAATGATTCTACACTTTATGGAATGGTGAAAACAAAAAGACTGACCATGCCAGATTTGGGTAAGGATGTGAAGCTACTGGAACTCGTAGGCATTGGTGGTGAAGTGCGCAATCTGGTACAACCACTCTGGAAAACTGCATGGTCGTTTCTTTTTTATTTTTTTTTTTTTAAGATTTTATTTATTTATTTGATAGAGATTACAAGTAGAGAGGCAGGCAGGGAGAGAGGAGGAAGCAGGCTCCCCACTGAGCAGAGAGTGTGATGCAGGGCTCGATCCCAGGACCCTGAGACCATGACCTGAGCCAAAGGTAGAGGCTTTAGCCCACTGAGCCACCCAGGTGCCCCTGAGTGGTAGTTTCTAAGAGAGCTAAGCCTACATCAACATTTGACCCAGCAATTCTGCTCACAGGCAGTTATCCAAGAAAAGTGAAAACATGTTCACAAACAAATTTGTGCAGGAATGTTCACAGCAGCCCTCACTTCCTCATGGCCCCCAGAAGGAGACAAGATAAACTGTGGTATATTCATATGATAGAATATTATTCAACAGTAAACTATGCGCAGCAATACAGATGAATCTCAGAAATGGTATGGAAAGCCAGTGCCAAAGAGCACATGAATGAAAGCCCAGGGCAGGTGACACTCACAGTGAATCTGATGGAAATGAACATGTAATTGTCTGGGTGGGGGAGGAAGATTGACCAAAATAATTCAGATTAAAATAATTGATTGAAATATTTGAAGATTAGGGCACCTGGGTAGCTCAGTGGGTTAAAGCCTCTGCCTTCAGCTCAGGTCATGATCCCAGGGTCCTGGGATCGAACCCCGCATCGGGCTCTCTGCTCAGTGGGGATCCTGCTTCCTCCTCTCTCCCTACCTGCCTCTCTGCCTACTTGTGATCTCTGACAAATAAATAAATAAAATCTTTAAAAAAATAACAATTTGAAGATTAAAGTTAGTTTAAAAATTTAAAGTTAATTTAAAGATCAAATTAGGAGGAAACTCTTTGGGTGATGAATTGTTTGTATCTTATAACTGAATTGTTTTATATCTGGATCATGGTTGCAAAAGTGCATACAGGTGTGAAAACTCACGAAACTGCACACCGGATTTCTGAGCATTTATTGTATGTGAATGACACCTCGATTAAAAAAAAAAAAACCCACCCATGGTTTTAAAGAGGTAGATGTGCTTCCTGCCTTGAAGCATCAAGGTGTCTTCATGAAGTATGGCGTAGGAGAAAGTGTTAGGTGTCGGGTCTGACAGACTTGGGCTCTAGATGAAGGACCTTGAGCAACTCACTTCACTTTTTCCCTCTTTTGCAAATGAAACTGATCTAGTTCACAGGATGGCCGTAAGGATTAAGGGACAAACTGATGGCCAGGTGTCTAATTCAGTACCCTCACCCGGGAGGTTCTCCATAAACCTGGCTATTTTACAAAATTATTTTGAATAAACTGTCATCCTGGGGGCCAACTAAAAATATGTACGATTCTGCTTTGCAGAGGTTGCCATATGCAACTTCAGACAAAAATTCAAAAATCAGAGGGAAAATCTGGAAAACAATAAGTTAAAGAAACCATTCTGCTCTGGGAGGGAGTCTGTGGACACAGCTGGTAGCTATCAATTACTTATGATTGTGACAGGAAAATCTGGCACTTTCCGTGGCCACATACAAATCTGTCATCATCATATTGTACCTCATCTTTTTACCAAGTGTCAGAAAGGAAGGGAAAGGCTGTTTGGAATGAGGCTAAAATTAAAAAGCCATAATTACTGGAGGGAGTCGGCTTCAACTTTGCTAAAGGAAACTCCCATTTTTACCTTTCCAGATGTCTCCCTGACAAATTATTTCTGCAGTTCCAAGAGTAAGCTGAAGTTTAGATAAGAATTAATGGAAAAGTAAGAATGGAATGAAATGCATTTTTAACCTGACTGCTTAATCCCTGGTCCCTGCAAAACGGTCTTTCATTTCTCCGCCTGGCCCACATTTGAGAAATGGAGCCGGTGAGAGTATCCTCCCGAGACGCCCTCCTCTTGGCCAGGCTCGGAGGAAGCCGAGGAGCCAGCCCACTGCACAGAGCACTTTCTCCCTCACTCTGGGACTTTTCTGGCAGGTCTAGCTGGCCTCCAATAGCGCCTCTCCCAGGCTGCAGTCCAGAGGCCCGGTGCTGGCCACCGTTCCCACCAGTGAGTACAGTAAGTCAGCGGAGGAAGCCTGGAATGTGAAGGAGGCCCGCCACCAGGTGACGGCGTACTCTCCGAGTGCTTCTCAAAGCAGCAGTTGGGCAATCTACCAGAAAACAGCTCTTGGTGGTCTGTGGCCGTGTCCTCTCCAGCCCTATCATCATATCTCATTCGAAGCTGTCATGACATTTCACTTCCTTTCCACAGAGCCTTTTTGGGAGCTGGGTAACTGGACGCATTGTTCTGCCACCTGCGGCCACTTGGGAGCCCGAGTCCAGAGACCCCGGTGTGTGCTGGCAGACGGGCAGGAAGTGAGCGAGGCCCTTTGCCAACACCTCCCGAAGCCGCTGGCCGGGTTTCAGCGCTGTAATATCTGGGACTGCCCCTCAAGGTATGTGTTGTCAACTCTTCGTATCAGTACCAGGTTTTGGCTTGGGGTGGAAGGCGTGGTGACTTATATTTCCTAGTGCCTTTACGTCGATGGGCTGAGCCTGTACCCTGCGCCCGGCGTTCCGCTGAGTGCTCGAGTGGACCAGTTCGCCGTCACCTTGGAGGGAGACGTTGTTAGTTTCTCAGATTTCACAGATGGGAAAGCACCCCCGAGGCCCTCCAGGTACAAGGGCCAGAATTCAAATCGAGAGGATCCGTGTTCAGAGCCTCTACTCTTGACCCCTACCCAAATCTGCCTCCTGCGCTCATGGGGCTATGTGGTCCTTAGCAGAGCCAGTCCAGTGGGTTTGCCTGGAGGGAGCGCCGCGGGCCCGCATCCCTGGAGGTCCTGTTCCAAGTGCCGTTCCCTAGGTTCCACCCTGGGGGTCAAAACCATTCATAACCTTTCTAGGTAATAGCTAGAAATCAGTCCTTTAAAAATGTCCAAAATCAAACTCGTGATCTCTACCAAACCCGGTCCCCTCCAGGCTTCCAGACACAGTGACTGCATCCAGACCCCTGTGTCTGTCACCTCCATCCGTTCTTGTCCAGTTCCCCCACGCCCCCCGGAGCTCACGCCATCAATGTCCCTCACGTGGATGGCCCAGAATCCTCCTGATTCTTGTCTCCCTCCCAGGAGTGCTCTCCCCATGCGTGAGCAGAATCATTTTTAAGACACAATTCATCACGATGCCTCTTTGTTTAAAGCCCTTCAAACACCTCTTGTGGTTCTTAAGACCAAGGCCCAAATCCCTAACTCTGGGAGCGTGTCTGTCTTACTCATTTTGTTCACCCTGATGTCTACACCAGTCACCAGTCACACCAGTGCCCAGTAAGTATTTGCTGCCTGACTGAATACAGGAGTGAGAGAACAAGTCCCTCCATGCTTGTGCCTCGGGCTGCCCCCTCTGTCTGTCACAGCCTGGTTATCTGATCTCCACTCCACACTCTTTTTGTCTCTGAGACGTGCCTTTCTTCTGACTCAGAGGCTCCACACATGCTGTTCCCTTTGCCTGGAACACCGTTCCCTCTCTTTGAGTTTAGTTATTTCTGTTCATTTCTTTTTAGGGAAACTCTCCCTTACCTTCCCCCCCAAGCTCAGCCAGGCCCCTGCGCTGTATATGTTTCCTATTTTGTTATCACTCATGTCCATGGTTCTTATTATGGTCTGTCTCCTGCAAGAGTGTCCACCCCAGGAGGGTAAACACACAGCTGTTTGCAGAACACTTTGTTCCCGGCACTTAGCACAATGTCTGCCCCCATTATGAGCCCTCCACGGATATGTGTGGAGTGAATGAATGAATGATTGAATCACAGAGTCCCTAGAAGTAACTGACCAACTGGCACCAGAATCCCCAGTAAAACAAAATAAATAAGTAAGATAAAATAAAATAAAATAAAATAAAATAAAATAAAATAAAATAAAATAGCAATAGCACTTACGGAGCACGACTGGAGATGGACACTTTGTTAGAGTTCACCACCCTCGCACAAGTGCCTACCCGGATCCTCTGAGCTGGGCCTGGAAAGGGAGCGGGAGGCAGGGTCCACTGGCAAACAAAGCAGATGCCTGGGAACGTGTTCTTGCAGGGCTGTGGCTGTCAGTGGCCGACGTGGCTCTCGGCACCCACCGTGTTCTTGGGAGGAGGGTCTTGTGCTGAGTCATCTGTCCCTCAGGAAGTATCAAACTGATGCTCCAGGAACTTGGGGGCAGCTGGTTGGGCCAAATCTTGATTCTTATAAAGTGGAAAGAAATGTATCAGCCACGGTGCTTGTTACATGTTCTCTAGCCTGTGCAAGTTCCTAGGATAAGCGGCCGTCCTCTTTCACACTTACGAGAGACGCCTCAAGGTCTCGTAACCCAAGGGCTCTCACACGGAGGGCCTTTCCTCACTCTGTGCCGTGGATGCCTCTGGTCGTCTGGAGAAGCCTGGGGATCCCTTCTCAGGACGAGGGTTTTAAATCTATAAAATAGAATACACTCGATCACAAAGGAAACCACTAACATTGATATAGAGTATTAACATGTTAAAAATGGTGATACAGTAGTAGACTTGCTTCTCTGTTAAGACACTAACACTAGCAGTGCCTTAATCGTGAAGTGGTGGGTGGTGAGTGTAAAGGATATTTTGAGATACCTGCCGCAGTCGTAATGCCTTGTGAAAATATCTGTGGTTTCCCTTGGTAATGAAATCACCGGCAGTTCTAATACTGCTATACTTTGCAGCTGGCATCTTTATAACTAAAGGGGCACTAATTCCAGTTGTAGCTCAGTGACCACGATGAGGTTTTGCCCGGCCAGGTCCGTGGTCTCTTGGAGCCTCCTAGAGCCCAGCTTAGGTGGGACTCCCCGGAGCCTGAGCATCCGCAGTGACCCAGCACTCAGTCTCCCAATGGTGTCCGGCTCCGAGTGTCCTATGAAAGTGTGAACTTAGGGTCAGATGAACCTAGAATCCAACCCCAGCTCTGCTGGTTTATGGTTATGTGGCCGTAACTGAGACACTTACCCCTTTGGACGTTGGTGTCTTCCCCACAAAGAATGGGAGATGTGAATATCTCCCAAAGCAAATAGCACATATGTGCTTTAAAACTATTTTCTCCCCTTTGGTTTCAGTGAGTTGAAATCCACCTTTTTGAAATTTCCACCTCAATTTTCCCTAGCTGTGCTGTCTGGGGCCAGGCGAGTTCCAGCTCTCGTACCCTTGCAGACCCCCGTGTTCCTTGTCTCTCCTTATCTCTCCTGGTCCCTCTGTCACTCCCCTGAACAAAAGGGAAGTCTGAGCGGAGAGCCAGGAGTCATCTGAGCAGAGACTCATTCCCCTAGAGAGACGCGACGGCCCCCAGACGGTCAGTGTTAGGGTCGATGTTCAAGGCTCTCGCGGCAGGGGCTGACCTTCCAGTCCTCACTAAGCTGCTGTAGTTTTTACTTCCAGGTGGTTCACGAGCCCATGGTCAGAGTGCTCTGTGTCCTGCGGAGAAGGATTCCACAGTCGCCAGGTGACCTGCAAACGCACCAAAGCCAACGGGACCACGCAGCTGATGTCCCCGGGAGCGTGTGTTCCCAAAGAGAGGCCTCTGGGTAGAAGGCCGTGTTCCGGTCATCCTTGCGGCCAGTGGGTCGTTGAACCAGGGGGCCAGGTACAGCTGACAGATCTAGTGCTGTGACAATAATGTAATCATTGCTTTGCTTCTCATACATTTTTTTTTTTAATTTGGGGGAAAACATCTGATTGCTCTCTAAGGCTAGTGTATGTGTCCGTGTCAGGGATTAGATTTGGAAATCAGGGAGTCACTGTCTTCCAGTATAAAGGAGAATCAGAGTTGGATTCTTTGAATAGAGTAGGTCAGGGACAGAAGTTCTAAGACTGGCTGGTCCGGGGCAGCCGGGGTGCGAGCAGGCTTCGAGAAAGGGAGCCGAGGAGCAGTGCGTGAAAGTCTCATGGCCCGGATCCCAAACAGCACCTTGAACAATGTTTTAAATTAAAAATACTTGGGGCAAAAAAAAGTTTAAAGAAATGTCGAGGAACCTAATTCGTCTGCGAGGGCTGCTTTAACAAAATACTGCAGACCAGGTGCCGGAGAGAGCAGAAGCTTATTTTCCCAAAGTTCTGGAGGCTGGAAGTCCACAGTCAAGGTTCTGTCAGGGTTGGTTTTGTGGGACCTCACTCTCCTGCTTCAAGACAGTGTCTTTTCGGTGGGTCCTCATGTAGCCCCTTCTCTGTGCAGAGAGAGAGGGAGAGAGAGACACATTTCTTGTGCCTCTTCCTCTTTTTCTAAGGGCACAGTCCTAGCAGATAAAGGCCCGACCCTATGGCTTCATTTCACCTTTAATACCACCTTGTAGACCCGTCTCCAAATACAGTTACACTGGGGGCTTAGGGCTACCACATACAGATGTTGAGGGGACACAGTTTGGTCCATAACATTCTACCCTCTGCCCCCATCCCCAAATTCATGTCCTTCTTGTGCACAAAGTACATTCATCCCATCCCAATATCCTTAGAAGTCTTGGCCCATTCTGTCCTCGATTCAAACCCAAAGTCTCACCAAACATCACCTAAAGTAGGAATGGGTAAGAAGTGAGCCATCCTGGCGCAGAATTCCTCTCCCCGGTGAAGCCGGGAAGGCAGACAAGTTACGTACTTCCAAACTACAGTGATGTGACAGGCATAGGATAGATGTTCCCTTTCCAAATGAGAGAAATCAGAAAAGGAAACAGGCCACGGGTCCCCGTCAAGTCCCAAATCTAGCAGGGCTAATTCCATTAGATCCTGGCACTCGAGAATAATCTTTGGCTTGGTGCTCTGCTCTCCAGACCCCCCAGGGCCCTAGACTGCAGCCTCCCACATGGCTCTTTGGAAGCACTAGGTAGGGTCAGTGGGGGGCCCCAGAAATCGAGGAAACAGCCTCCCCGCACTGCTCCCCCCCCCCCCCCCCCCCGCCAGGCCTGTCATGGGAGCGGGAGCCCTGGTGAGCTCGTTCTTTCCTCTTCTTGAAGGATAAAGCACGTTTGCCGCTGCGCGGTTTTATCCCATCCTGTAGAATCCACAGCTTCTAAAGCCTTCCTTAACTGTCCCTTCATGGTCTCACCTTGCACCATCCCGTCTCTGTTCCTGGCTTCTGCGGGGTTGGCTCACGAACTCCTGGGGGAGTCTCCTTAAGGAGGGATTGTCCAGCTGCACCTTTATTGTTCCTTCTAGAATGTACTTCCTCATTCTTCAAAATACAGATGGACTGAGAATTTTCTGGCTCCTTCAGTTATGATTCCTTTTTCGCTTAATGATTCCTTCAGTTTATCTGTCCACTCACATTCTGCTCCAAGCACTAAGGGGAAGCCAGGTGCCACCCTGAGCTCTTGGCTTAGAAGTCTCCTAGCGGAATATCTGATTTCATTACTTGAAAGTTCTATCATCCACAAAACACTAGAACTCAAATCAGCCATTTTATTTTTTTAAGCTTTATTTATTTATTAGAGAGAGAGAGTGTGTGTGTGTGAATGAGGGGCGGGGGGCAGAGGGAGAAAGAGAATCTCAGGCAGACTCCCCAGTGAGCACGAAGCCCAACCCTGAGATCCGATCTGAGCCGAAACCGAAAGTCAGACGCTTATCCGGCTGAGCCACCCACGTGCCCCAAGTGCCCCATTTGAGAATGACGATTGCCTTTCCTCTAGTTTCCAGAAGCGTGTTCCTGACTTCCACCTGAATCCTCATCAGAGTCCTCTTAAATGTCCCTGTGTCTAACAACGTGCCCTTCAAGGCAGTCTAGCTTCTTTCTTCTGGCATGTACCTCAGAACTTTCCCAGCCTCTACCCATCACCCGGTTCCAGAACCACTCCCACAGGTGTAGACACTTGTTATAGCAGCACCCCACCTCTCGGGACCCAAATCTATATGTCCACGTTAACCAGGGTCCTCCAGGGAAACAGAACCAAAAGGGTGTGTGTGTGCATGTGTGTGTGCATGTGTGTGCGCATGTGTGCGCATGCATGAATTGAGTTAATGCAGTTCTGGAGGTTGACAAGTCCCGAGAGCTGCAGGGTGAGTCGGGAAGCTGGAAGACCCAGGACCACCGATAGTGTCATTCTAGCCCAGAAGCCAGTGAAATACAGACCCCGGAAGAGCCAGCATTTGAGTTCGAGTCCAAAAGCAGGAAAAAGCCAACAGCCCAGTTCAAAGACAGTCAGGAGGAATTCCCTCTTACCTGGAGGAGGGTCAGGGGTTTTGTTGTCCTGGCCGTCCATCAACTGATTGGGTGAGGCCCACCCACACTGGAGAAAACCATCCGCTTTCCTTTGAGTACTGATTTAGAGGTTAATCTCCTCCAGAAACATCCTCCCAGAAGCACTTGGAATACCACTTGGCCAAAGACCTGGGAACACCATGGCCCAGCCAAGCTGACACATACAATTAACCAAAACAAAACCCCGTAAAGAAAAGTAGAACACGCTGTTGAAACACATAAAGGAGAAGTAGGACAAACAGCAGTATTCTCCATACTGTAAAGACGTCTACGTCTGCTCCCTTAAATGAACTGAAACACATAATATAATTCCAACAAAGACTACAATAGAATTCTTTTTTGGAACTTAAGGGAATTCTGACATTCATATGGGAGAACAAATGAGCACAGGAAATTTTTAGGAAAAACAACTTATTGGACGGGTGGACAGACCTTCTTTAGCTGGTGTTATCTGATGTAAGTAAAATAATGCAGCATTCATGTAGGAGTGAGCCCGAGTCATGCAGTGGAATGAGAGGACAGACCCATGTTAAGTGGCTTTAAAGTTCCAAGGTAATTAACCATAGCAGAAGAATGGTTTAAAAAAAAAAAAACTTAAACTACAAGAGGTTCTTTTAGGAGATGAGAGAAGATCTAAATGAACAGAAAGTCATCCCATATTTATGGATCAGAACACTTAATGTTAAGCTGACCATGCTTTACAAATTTATCTGCATATTCAGGACAACCCCCATAAAAATCCCAGCTGGCGTCTCTGTAGAAATTGACAAGCTGATCCTAAAATTCATATGGAGAGGGTGCCTGGGTGGCTCAGTGGGTTAAGCCTCTGCCTTCAGCTCACGTCATGATCCCAGGGTCCTGGGATTGAGCCCCGCATTGGGCTCTGTGCTCAGCAGGGAGCCTGCTTCCTCCTCTCTCTCTGCCTGCCCCTCTGCCTACTTGTGATCTCTCCCCATCTGTTGAATGAATAAATAAATTCCTAAAATTCACATGGAAATATAAAGGACCCAGAATAACCAAATCAATCTGGAAACAAGAACAAGGTTGGAGGGCTCAAACTTGTTGGTTTCAAAACTTACTACAAACCGTAGCAATCAAAACAGCATGTTACTGACAGAGGATAAACATACAGATTGCCAGAATAGAATTCACGATCCAGAGAGAAATTTCTAGACCTGTGATAGTTGGATTCCTACAAGGGGAACAAGACCATTCAATGGTCTGTGACAAATAGTGCCGCACACCTGGGTATCCACACACACAGAAAACTGAAGTTGGACCCCTGGCTTCTGCCGTAAGCAAAAAAGTTAACTCAAAGTGGATCAAAGACCTAAATTTAAGAGCTAACCCTATAAAGCTCTTGGAAGAAATGTAGACATAAATCAGCATGCCTTGGGTTAGGAAATTTCTTTTTAGAGATGACACCAAAAACACAAGCTACAACAACAAAAACAGATAACATTGGGCAATGTAGAAATCGAAAACTTTTGTGGTATGGAGGACATGACCAGGAAGGTGAAGGGAAATAGAACCAGAGTGATGGAAGGGCCTTTTCAAGCATAAAACAGAGTATAAGGAAAAATTAATATGTATTATGAGTACAGGAAAATTAAGAACCTCATCAGAAAAGAATTTTTTTTCCATAATTGAACTCACCTTCACCCAGAAGCCTCCACTTCTGCTCAGAGCAGGAAAACCCAAATTTGGCAGTTGCTCATGGTTTTAAGCAATGTCATTATTGGGCCTGAGCCCTGTCAGTTACAGACTGGCCCCCTCCTTCTTCCTTCTCCCCAGAGGTGGTCTACGTTTCTGGGGCGGGTTGGGGGTGTATAGAGGAGGAGGAAGATGCTGAGGGAAGGCTGTCTGGCCCCAGAGCCGAGCTCCCATCCTCCCTGACTTCCCCTGGGGACCCGCAGCCCCGTCTCAATGCATGGTCTTGGCACCACGGCACGCATAGGCTCACAGTGGTGTCTTCTGCTTTGTGCTTCTGTTCCAGTGTCCTGCACGTTGCCTGGGTCGCATGGGGAGGCTGCAGCAGCAACACGAAGTCTGTCAACAGCACAACAGCTCTGACCCCCTCTGTGATGACAGAAGGAGGTACTGACCTGCCCCGGGGCCACACGAACCCTCTCCTGCCCCAGTCCGTGGCTGTGATTTCCTGGCAGTGGAATGACCCTCCCGTCCACTACCTCTTATAACCGACTAGCAGTGAAGCTCTCTTACAGTGCCGTCCCCGACAGCGTGTGTGAGGCTGGAAGAGTCTCTAGTATCTGCTCTTCTAATTACACGTGATGTCGACATGAAACATATTTGGAGAGGGACACCCCAAAGAGAAAAAAAAAAAAAAAGAGTAGCATTGAGGACAGGCATTTTTCCCTCCATCGCCAAAGTTGGTCAAGCCCAATGATATTTCATTGAAGTTTACAGCTTAAATCTTGCAGTGTTTGCCGCGGACTGTGTATTCCTCTGCTGGGAAACTTCAGGCGAGGAGGCTAGCACAGTGGTGCCCCAGAAGGAAACAAGTTTTTACCTTGCGAAGGGGCTTAAACACGAAACGAGTTTGCTTTTGTCTTGTGTAGGAGTCAAAGCTGGTGCTCAGTTTGGGGTAGAGGGGCGCTGTTCCATGAGGTCACCCCGAGACCTGGGCTCCTTCTGCCTGGTGACTCCATCGTCCCGGAGGAGCGCGCCCCAGCCAGTGCGAAATGGAGGGAGAGCCAGAAAGCGCGCTAAGGAGGGAATGTGGGATTCTCCCGCTCTCTTCCTGGATGACCCAGGTCACCCAGGGTCCTGATCTACACACTGGGGTATTACCGTCCATGCAAAACTATGGTTGCGAGGTTTCGAGTAATTGGCTTAGTCTGAAACATCTATGCACCCTGGGTCATAGAGGATGCTCAGAATATGACTCCCTCTCTCTCCTCCCCACCCTGAGTGTTGCCGGAGAAAATGAGATGACCTTGACAGTTGGCTCAGTGTCCATTCTGAGCCTTCAGTAAGGTTTGGCAATGTAGAATCCGCTGTGTTTCCTGTTCCCCACAGCACAACCCCAGCCAGACCTGCATTCCTCAAGTGGAAAATGTTCAGAACAGCTGCCCTCCCTCTCAACACACAACCTAGCTTTGTCTTTTGCTGGGCAGTTGGAGACCACACACAGACCCACACAGATCACCCCAGATGTCTCATTTGGCATTCTCAAGGACAGACGGATGACACAAACGTGTACACGCGTTGAGCTTTCTTTTTTAACGCACCTGATGTACTTTACTGAAACTTGCTTTTTCTTCTTATCCGTACATTATAGACTTTCCCTGATCTTAGTACGTAAGATTCCCTTTGCTCTTTTCCATTGCTGTATTTAACATTTTTATCTCATTCCATTGCTGATGGACATTTGTGTGTTTCAGATTTTGGGTTTTTATTTTGTTTTGCTTTTGTTTTTTGGTTTGTTTTTTGTTTTTTGTTTTTTGTTTTTTTTTTTTTTTATTCCAAACAAATGCTGTAGTAAACATCCTAGAACATATATCTTTATCCACTAACAGCTATGTTTTGGGTACAGCCTGGGATTGAATTGACAGGCATGTTCATTCTGATACTGCTAAGTTACCATCAGAACGTCTCTACCAAGAGTGCATGAGGGTTCCCCCTTTTCATGAACATTATATGGGTTTTCAGTCTTTAAAAATTTTGCCAATCTGATGGGTGAAAAATCACATCCTGTTGTAATTTGTATTTTTCAGATTACTTTTTTTCTTTTGTAGAGTGAGTGAGAGAGAGAGAGAGAGCACATGTACGTGCCCGCAAGCAGAGGGAAGGGGCAGAGACAGAGGGAGAGAGAGAATATTAAGCAAGCTCCCCACAGGCTCGATCTCACAACCCTGAGATCATGACATGAGCTGAAGGCAGAGGCTTAACCCACTGAGCCACCCAGGCGCCCCTCTAATAAGTTTTTATATACGTTTTTGTTCCTTGTATTATGTTCTCGAACCCATCTCTGCCATGATGGCCCATAGCCGAGCCATCCCACGAGTCCCCCTCCGCCTGTTGGTCCTTCCCTGCCCAGTCCCCACCCTGCAGCCTGAGCGGTCCTTTCCAAAGTCAAATCTGATCGCACCACCTCGGCACCCCACCTCCCGGACAGATTAAAGCCACTCTAGAGACCTCACTCGCTCTTAGCAAGAAGGGTGACCAAAGTCTGCAGTGTGGCCTAGAAAACGCCACACGGTCAACTCCTCCCTCCCTTTATTTATTTATTATTTTTTTGAAGACTGATTTATTTTTGGAGAGCGAGATACGGGGTAGCGGGGACAAGGGGGGGGGGCAGAGGGAGAGAGAAAGAATCTCAGGCAGATTCCCTGTTGAGCAGGGGGCCGGATGTAGGGCTCGATCCCATGACCCCAAGATCACCACCTGAGCTGAAATCAAGAACCCAGGTGCCCCTTTCCCTCCCTTTACAGCCTCACCCCAAACCTCACACCCGCCTCTCTTGGCGCTCCAGCCACGGCCTCCTTCCTTCAGGACACACTGTGGATGTGCCAGAGCTTTCCAACCAAGGGCAGCAAAAACAGGAGGTAGAAACATAGCAGAAGGCATGGGAGGATCTCTCAGGGGCTCAATATACGGTCAAATGGGGCTTTAGAGGAAAAGGTGTGGGGGCGTCTGTCTGTCTCAGTTGGTTGAGCATCTGCCTTCGGCCCAGGTGGTGATCCTGGGGTCCTGGGACCGAGTCCCGCATCTGGCTTCCTGCTCAGCGGGGGTCCTGCTTCTCCCTCTGCCCTTCCCCCCTGCTCTTGTGCTCTCTCTCTCTCTCTCTCTCTCTCTCAAATAATAAAAATCTTTTTTAAAAAAGAAAAAGAGATGCGGAGCTGAACAGGAAACGTGGAAGTGTGCGAAAGAGCGAGCCCGTGGTTGCATGTGGCTGATGGTGAAGGGTTGTGTGAGGTAGGGGAGGAGCTCGACTGAACAGGGTCGAGACATTGGGGAACTCTAGTGGCAACAGGGTGACTTTGTGATTTCCTGCCACACAGGAGAGCACTGAGCTGCCCGTGCACACGTGTGTGTCGCGCCAGTGCCCAGACTGCATCCCTCTAGCTGGGGCAGCCCCGTCCCCTGTCCTGTCCCTGGCCCCAAGGATGTGGGCTGAGCCGTGCTGGGCCCACCTTTCCTTCACATGACCTCAGGGACCAGCCCCTGGACCTACGGCTGCCGCGTGGCTCTCTGGCTCCCTGCGTCCTCTCACGTTGTAAGCCCTGGGGCTCCTTCTGCCTTCCCGCCGGCCCTGCCTTCCGTCAGAGCAGAGGTGGCTGTGTGGTAGGGTTCTTGGGGCTGGAAACAGCAAAAGTCAACTCGGAATGACTTATGCGAGAAAAGTGGGCGATTTCTTATTAAGACGGGACCACCCAACATTCGTGCACAATTTGGCGTCCTTTTAAAATACGTTTTTGGTGTTTTCTGTGAATATTTACCTTTTTTCGGTAGAAAGAGCTCATCTCTGCATGGGGGGTACGGCCAGGAGTACTGGGTCTATGCCCGGTTGTCCGAAGCAACTACCCTTTTGCCCCCTAGGATTCACACCCACTGGGGGGAAATAAGCCCTGTAATAAACGGGATACCCTCCTCTCTTCCCTGTAAAACCTTAGTGTGGTGTGACCCTGTTGTTCCAACAAACCTTTTGATGGAGTCTCCCCCTACGGGCCACTCGGAGTACTGCTTCCAGCTCTGTAACACTCGGGCCGGGAGCCAGTCAGGTCATCCCAATTTCTCCATCTTCCTCCATTTCCAGCGGCGATCCTGCACTCCTTTTAGATCCCTTGTGCTGGTAAGGAGCCTCTTACAGGAATACGAAAATGCCTCAGGAATTCAAAGGGCGGATGCCGTCAGACCCCAGGAAGCACTGAGACCACGAAATGAGAAGTCATTGGGGTTTCTTCTCTTCTAGCCTCTACAGCTCTTGGTGTTTCGCGTCCTTCTTTGTTATTTTCCTGAATTTTCTTTTTCTGGTTCTCTGGCCCATGCGGCAGAATATGGCTTTCGTGATCTCTGGACGTCGTGATTACAGGTCTTATTCCAGCACCTTCCACATTCCTGGAACAAGGACTGTCATTGAGGCAGCTCGGTGAAGCTGAGGTTCTCTCCTGGTCGCCTGTGGGGTGGGAGAGAGTTCCGTGTAGGGGCGCGCTATCACCCAGGACCCCTGCTACGGGGAACAAGGTCACGTACCCCAAAGTGTGTCCACCAAGCTGGCTGTCTCTTCTAGGCTAGATAACTTCCAGAGTCGAGGGCGCCAGCTCTCTGTCCTGTTTGCCAGTGTAAGGAACCAGAGACAGATCCTTGTCCCCAGACGGTCCGTGTTAAATCTGACTACAAGTCACCGTGTGGCCAACTCTGAGTGCCGTCCCTTAGCAGACCAGCTCGCTCCCACACTCGGGACACTCATACCCGAACCTCCCCGACGTCTTTTGATAAGCACAACCGTCTGTGTGTCGTTTGCACATCCAAAGTGGCTGATTGTGAGTCATTCCTCCCTTCCTTGCCGGAACTGACCTGCCCCAGCTTCTCGAGACAGCCCGTCCTTTGAGACGCGTGTCCTGACTCGGTGTGGGAAGTGAATGGACACGTGTGCTTGGCTTCCCTGTCCTGGTCACGCGCGCGCCACCCGCCACACACCCTGCAAATCACACACCTGACGAGTACGGTCCTAATCCCGAAACCTTCCTGGATCGGAGATCGAGTACACGGAAAGGCTTGTCCCAGTGGGGAGTGACTCCCCGCCCCTCCCATTTCCACTCTCTGTTTCTTTCCCTTGTCTTTTCCCTTCTTTCTCTTTCAGACCCATGTTGAGGAGGAACTGCTCATTGGGGGCTTGCGACGTGTGCTGGCGCCCGGGCCCCTGGAGGCCCTGCACGGCGGCCTGCGGCCGGGGCTTCCAGTCCCGGAAGGTCGAGTGTGTCCACTCCCGGAGCTGCAGACCCATGGCGGAGAGACACTGTGTGCAGAAGAAGAAACCGGCTTCCTGGCGGCACTGTCTGGGGCCTTCCTGTGAGAGTACGTACCCCTCTCAGGTACCACCGCCGGCCAGCAGCCTAGTCCCAGCCAGACCTGGGCGAGGGGTGGAGGGGGAGGCGGGGGGCAGCCTTGTTGGTGTCCCCGCTGACCGGCCATGCGGGATGCAGGTGGCATCCTGGATGTTAGGAGATGAGCGCCTTTGCTGCAGGTGCGACTCAGCGTTCCTTTGAGAACCGTAGAATCCGTGGGTGTCGGCGGCATTGGCTATGATGGATGTGTCCCCACGTCCGACCGCCTCACCACACTCCCCATCTGCCCGGAGGGAGGTCTCCTCAGCTAGGACGGGGATTCTTGGCATAGATTATCTTGGCTTACATTATTATTATATTATATATACATTATATTGTTTTAATACTATATATGTTCATAGACACACATGTTTTTGTATTATGTATATTATAATTGTTATATCATTTTTATAAAACTTCATCATAAATATATTTTGCTAGGGAGCAGGTCCATCCCATTTATCCATTTTCCAAGAGTCCACACCCCTGCTGTTCTCAGCACTGAGAGGAAGAGCGTGGGCCAGAAGGGCTGGGAGGCCCCAGAGAGCAGGGTGAGGCTACGTGGCCTGGATGAGAAGTGAGCCCCGTGAGTTTCTGGCTCTCGTGTATGGCCATGCCTCTAACCCAAGCTTAGTGGGGTTGCTTTTCAGTTATCTGAGTCCGGCTGATGTACAAGCTTGCACAGTTTCCGATGTAGGATGTAGTGATCGAACAGTTCTATCCGTGCCGCTGGGCTCCCCACAAATGCAGCTGCCACCTGTCCCCACCTGGTGCTGTCACAGTGCCCGTGACTCTCTTCCCCGGGCCGCGAACCCAAGCTCAGTTTTCTCCAGCTCGCTCCATGATCGCAGTATTAGGCTTGTCATAAACTCAAAGGGTTTTATTTTTTCATTTTTTGTAACTCTTCTCTGGTGAGCTGTGTGATCAGTGGGTATCTCTGTTTTCCCTTTTCTGCAGGAGACTGCTCAGACACGACTCACTACTGTGTGTTCGTGAAGCATCTCGGCTTGTGTTCGCTCGATCTCTACAAGCAGAGGTGCTGTCAGTCGTGTCAAGAAGGGTAAACGTGTGGCGGGGTCGGAATGCTGCTGTGAAGACAGAACCCAAACGGAAAAGCTCTTTCCTCTGACGCAGCTGGTTCAGAAGCATGTTATTTCTTTCAAAACTCTAGATTCTGCATTCAGGGGTCGATGCAAACTCACCACTGGTGGGATGTCCTATTGTTTTCCCAGTGGCCGGTTTTTGATCCCAGCTCTTTGATATGATCTGTTCCGGGATGATCAAACACACCGTGGCAGGTGTGCCCTTGCACTTGGGACCCTCCCCATGCCCTCCTAGTAGGGAAATTGCCCAGATCCCCAGTGCGATGTCACAGACTGCTTTTTCCTGTACGTGTAGACTCGTGGAGGGTAGGACGTCCTAGAGACGTGATGGGCACGCGGCAACTGATGACCTCCCCTTCTCTCGAGTTTTAGGGTTTCAGCCTGTTTATAAGGCATCTACACTTTGGAACCCCCGGCCAGTAGTTGTTGAGATGGCATGAGCAGTGCTGGTGGCATTTTGATGGGTCCTTAAGTCTAATCTGTGAAGAAGAGGTGGTTCCTGTGGCCAAGCTCATGGCACCAACTGATCCAAGGACCCTGGGAGTGGGGGGGGGGTGGCATCTTGTCTTTGCTCTTACAGAACCCGGGGACGAAAGCCCAGAGTAGACGTTGCCACCAATTTCACAACTATGGAGATCTGTGACCAGATGAGGCATCTCTGAAATCAAAGGAGAGGGCAAGTTCACCTTTTCTACTGATTTTGAAATGTATTCAAAGCTTTCTTTTAAGAGCTGTGAATGAGACTTTTTCTGAGCGCTCTTCTCTTGCACACAAACAAAAAATCAAAGCCTTATTAGACCTAATTTATGCCTAGAATCGTACTCCTAAGGATTTTCTATTTCAGGGTTTTTATTTCTTATAATCCTGAAGGTTCTAAGAAAGTAATCCAAATAGCAAACATGGTGATTGAAAAGAATTATCGTGAATAAGTGTTTTAATTCAGACCGATCTGTCGGTAAATCCAAAGGGAATTTGGGTTGGGCCAGAAGTTCCAGTAGGGCTAGGGGTCAGAGTTAGGATTTGGTGGGTAAGTGTAGGGTTCATTTTAGTCTTAGGATTGGGTGAGGTGAGAGGGGAAGGTATGTTAGGGTTAAGGCTAGAGTTGGCGTTGGGGGTTAGCGAGAGGCCGAGCTGGGTTGCGTTGGGTTGTGTTCAGACTGGCGCCGGTGCTGGTGTTGGTGATGGTGCCTGGGTGGAGAGTAAATTGGGACTAAATTGTTTCTGTCGAAGGAGTCTGGGGCTTGCGTGAAGTTGTGACGCTCTGACGCTGATTCAGTTCTGGGGTGCTTTCCCCAACATCCCCAGCGGTTCTGGCTTTGGATGACCCACGGCCCCAAGGACGCAGCCATCCTCCCTCGGTCAGGGAGGCCCATTGGCCACGGTGTCACCTAAAGCAGGTCGTGCGGGACCAAGGCCCTGATCACAAAGAAGTGAACAGCGCGTTTGGGCTTTGGATCTGTCCGTGGGCAAGCTTGCTGGTCTTTCTGCCGCATATTCTGAGCACCAGCTGTCGTGTTCTAACTTCAGCCTCGCTGACACTGACAATGAGCACTACTGTATGTGGAGGGTTTGGTGGCCGGGAAGGATGGGGACGTGAAGGGCACACACAGCCCGTGGGGCACTGGTCATCAGTCACACTTGGTTGTCGAAGGTTTTTAAATTAAAAGAAAGATCGTTTGTAAGATACTCTTTGTACATATTTATTATATGACTTAAAGGTGCAATATTTTATTTTGTACAGTATGTAATAAAGAACGTGGGACATATATTTTTTTCTTATCAACAAAATTTCCTATTAAATTGCTTCTCCTTTGTATTTAAAGTCGCTATTTTTTGTTGGCTCTCGTACTGTTGTCTTGGTATCGTTCAAGTGACATTCCTGTGTACTGTATTTTACTACTGTTCCTATAACATAAGAGTTAATGTTTCTTTCATGACTCCCTACGTGATTCAGAAATAAATCTACTTTGATTATGCAGTGGAATCCTTATACATGTGGATGGCTTATTTGTGTTGTTTCTGGAAGCCTTGACCGTTGTCACCTTGGCTGCCTCCTTGGGAGTCCAGGAGCAGACCTGATGGGCTCCCTGCTCTGGGCTGTCCTGTGAAGTGTGGTGACGAAAGATTCAGGACCGATCACACAGGAGTTCCCTCTGAGTCCCTTAACCCAATCACGTACGCCCTATGGACTGTCGTTTATGTCAAGGGCAGAAGGGCCGGAAACAAGCCCTCATGGACAACTGAGACAGTGTAGGAGTGGCTGGTGGTAGGAGAGCAGGAGGCGGCAATACCCTCTTATTTTTGGCCACGATGAGTAGCTGAGGGACTGGCGTGAGATGTTGGTGCCTGAAGACGTTTTGGCAGCACGAGGCGACTTCCTCTGTGTCCCGGCTGTGGGCACAGGGCTTCGGGATCGGCAGGGAGTCTCTACAGGCAGGATTCACATTGTTGAACTTGAGATGCCCTCCATTTGCCTTGGGCCTTGGGGTTTCTGAGGTTATGTGTTGAAGAAAAATCAATCATTGTGCGGTAACTTGTGAGACCCCGTTAACCTCATGAGGCCGAGCTACATGGGAGATAAGCCGTTGGACACCCCTGATGTCTACAAGTGTAGTTTTGTCTTCCCTCCTCTTTCCCTCCCTCCCCTTTCCCCTCCCTCCCTTCCTTCCTCCCTTCCTTTTCTTTTTCTTTCTTTCTTTCTCTCCCCTCCCTCCTTTCTCTTCACTTTTCTCTTCTTTTCTTCCCTTCCCTTTGTTCTCTCTCTCTCAAACTAAGGCCATGTACATGGGTTACAAGGAGTGGAGAGCATTACAAGGAAGGAGAGGAAATGTGGGACGTGTCCTTTCCAACTCAGACAGTGAGGGAACCCTTCACTGTCTTCTTGGCCGTCGGAACTACGTCATGATCCTCAGTAACTGTACAAGAATACGGAGAAATCCAGATTCTGCAGTCTAAGCCCTGCTGGGAGGCTTGGGTCCTCTCACGTACAATGTGATGAAGTCAATACCCCAAAATGTTCTTTCTTACAAATCAACTAGGAAAAGGGTGAAAAAGTCATTCTAGGAAAACATAAGGAGAGATCATTGTTGGACTTTTCTTTGTGATGAGCAAAGGATAGGAGAAGTTTGCAACAAGCCCTAACAAGCCTTCCCAAGTGCAAAGACAGGAAAGGTTTCATCACGCCAGGGATCCCAGCGTGGCTCCTCAATTCAGGATGGTTCCCTCGTCAGGCTTTGGACCCCACGCCACAGCTCTCTGCTGAACCCGGAGCCTTGCCAAGGCAGGGGCGTGAGCAGGTCCCTGGTGTCAAACGTGTTGTCAGGTGCCTAGAATGACCTCAGAAATTATAAGCCAACTTGCTGATAGACTGGTGGGTGGCTGGAGGTGAAAAGACAAAACTAATGAGCCTGGTAGAAGAAACCAAACTATTTTTTTAACTTTTTTATATTAAGGTGACTAAGATGTATGGCGTGGTTACAAAAACACTGCAAGGAATTCTGGTACACCCTTCATCTAACTTCCCTCAATGGCAACGTTGTACATAACCAGATATGCTGATCGAAACTAAGAAATTGCGCCTGGCACAGAAATAGACACACAGATCAATGCAACAGAACAGAACACCCAGAAATGGGCCGACAACTGTACGATCAACTCGCCTTTGACAAAGCAGGAAAGACTCTCCAGTAGGGAAAAAGACCATCTCTTCAACAAACGGGGAACACCGGGAACACTGGACAGCCACGTGCAGAAGAAAGAAACTTTGTTTGCTTTCTTCTGTTTGTATGAAACGTACAAAAACATACAAAACATACAAAACAAATTCAAATGGATAAAAGACCTATATAAGACGCTTGAAACTATTAAAATCCTAGAAGAGAACACAGGCAGTAACTTCTTGGATGTTGGCCACAGCAGAAAACATACATACAAAACAAAATTTTGTACATACATAACAAAAACAAATTCAAATGGATACATACAAAAACAAATTCAAATGGATAAAACAAACAAAAACAAATTCAAATGGATACATACAAAAACAAATTCAAATGGATAAAAGACCTATATAAGACACTTGAAACTATTAAAATCCTAGAAGAGAACACAGGCAGTAACTTCTTGGATGTTGGTCACAGCAGCTTCTTTCTAGATATGTCTCCTGAGGTAAGGAAACAAAAGCAAAATAAATTAATGGGACTTGATCCAAATAAAAAGCTTTTGTACAGTGAAGGAAATAATCAACAAGACTAAAAGGCAACCTGTAGAATAGGAGAAGATATTTGCACATGACGTTATCTGATAAAGGGTTAGTGTATGAAATACGTAAAGAACTTATAAAAACTCAACATCCCGAAAAAGAATAATGTGGTTACAAAATGGTCAGAAGAAATGAACAGACATTTCTCCTAAGAAGACATCCAGATGGCCAACAGACACGTGAAAAGATGCTCAGCATTACTTATCATCGGGAAAACACAAATCAAAACCACAATGAGATATCACCTTGCACCTGTCAAAATGGCTAAAATCAACAACACAAGAAACAGTAAATGTTGGTGAGGATGAGGAGAAAGGGGAATCCTCTGGCACTCTTGGTGGGAATACAACTGGTGCGGCCCCCATGGAAAACAGTACAGAGGTTCCTCAGAAAGTTAAAATTAGAGCTACCCTATGATCCAGCAAATGTACTATTAGGTATTTACCCAAAGAATACAGAAATACTCATTCAAATGGGTCACATGCACCCCAATGATTATAGCATCAGTATCTATAATAGCCGAATTTTGGAAATAGCCCAAGAGTCTGTGGACTGATGAAAAGAAGGTGTGGCTTATATAGACAATGGAATATTACTCAGCCATCAAAAAGAATGACATCCCGCCACTTACAAGAACATGGATGCAGCTAGAGAGTATTACGCGAAGTGAAATGTCAATCAGAGAAAGACAAATCCCATATGATCTCACTCATGTGTGGAACTTAAGTAACCAATGAGCAAAGGACTGAAAAAGAGGGGGAGAGGGAGGCAAGCCCAGAAATAGAAATAGACTCTTCACTAGAGAACACACTGCTGGTGACCATAGAGGAGGGGTGGTTGGGGGAAATGGGCGATGGGGGGCGAAGGAGGGCAGTTGTCATGACGAGAGCTGGGTTATGATGGAAGTGATGAGTCACCACATTGCACACCTGAAACTGATATTATGCTGCATGTGAACTAACTGGAATTTAAATAAAAACTTTAAAAACTGCCCCAAGAAATCGACACTGGTATACACTGGTATACACTATAACACTATTAACTGCAAACTTTAATGGGATTTCACCATTTTCTCACTGTTGTCCTCCCTTCTGCCCTGGGTTCTGATCCACGATCCCGCAATGCCATGCCTCTTTAAGGCTCCAAACCGTGGTGCTTCCGTTTTCTTGTCTCTCATGACCCTGGGAAGTGTGACCGTGACACTGGCCAGGGATTTTGCTGAGTGCCCCTCTGTTGGAGGTGATCTGGTATTTTCTCAGGATTAGAGTCAGCTATGCACGGTTGCCCCTTTCCCGTGCGGCATCAGAAGGACATGCTGTCGACATGTCCTCTTACTGGTCATGTTTACCTTGGTCCTTGGTTAAGGTGGCTCCTGCCGGGTTTCTTCTCTACTAGGTCACTGTTTCCCTCTTTGTAATTAATATATTTGTATTTTGGAGACAATACCTAGAGACTGTGCAAATACTCTGTTTCTCCTTAAAGTTTTGTCCCCTGGTTTTATAGCATCTTATGGGTTGTGCCTATAGTAATGATTGTGATGATGTTCCAGTGGTGAGTTTCTCTTTTCTTCATTCTTTTACTAATTGGAATCCTGTAAGGAAGGGATGTGTCTTCTCTCCCATTTATGTATTTATTTATATCAGTATGGACTCTAGGAGATAGATAGATCTATATGTATCTAAATCAATCTTTCTCTCTCTCTCTCTCTATATATATATAACAACAGTTTGGATTTTAACTCAAAGTAACTTTGAGTAAAAATGCCAACTGTCGTTATTTTGTTGCTCAGATCATTCCAGCTTTGTTCACTGGGAGGTTTCTTAGGTTGACTGCACATCCGTACTAACCCGTGCAAACGCGCATGTGTGTGCGCGCACACACACACACACACACACACCTGTTTATTTCTGCATCTGTGAGTTCATCCTGAGACGTCAGGTCAGGTGTCAGTTCACACCATATGGTCATTACTACAGTCAATGCCTTTTTCTTTCTTTTTTTCCTTTTTTTCCTTTTTTTTTTTTTTTTTTTTAGCTCAAGTCTTTAAAGGTTTTCATGTAAGAACAACTCAAGATGACCATTATCAAGTTAATCAGGAGGTTGAAGATTTCCAGGGAGGATTTTTGAGACGGCTCCATCAAAGGTCAATATTTTACTGAGAAGCGTTTGCTACTCAAATTCTCAGTAAGTGTGGGTAAACAGAGGTGGTATTTGTTTTTAATTAGTATTTTTTATTTTGTTATGTTTGTCACCAAATGCCTTTTTCTTCTTTGTAGTTTCTGTGACCGTGGGAAGCGTGGCTCTCACGATCTGCAGTCTTCTTCTCGGTTTCCCGTAACCCTGGGACAGGAGGACAGTTTAGCAGCCGGACTGCAGTGTTTGTGTGGGAGCCTTTTTATCTATAGCTATAGAGTGTTCAGTAGGAACGCTCTTTCTCGGTATCTCTTAGGTAATCCCCTCTCCTCCTGCCCTCTTCTGTGTGCTCAGGTGATGTGCTTCTAGGACACTTAGACTCACCCGCCACGGTCTGCATTCCTTCCCGGCTTCTCCTCGCATCCTGGGGAGCCGTGTCTGTGATGTTACGGGCAGTAAGACCGACTCTGTGGTTTCCAGTTCTTAGTTTCTACGAATTCAGAGAGTTGTTTACCCACACAGTTTCCTACCAAACACTTCTGTCACCCCCTGAAATTCCGACGTCCTGCTTCTCTGTGACCCTGTGATATGTACGTGTATGTTTACCTTTATAAACTGTCAAAAGATGTTCCAAAATGCCTGGTGTGTGTGTGTGTGTGTGTGTGTGTGTGTGTGTGTGTGTTATCATTTTAGCCCTGGATATGTATGTCATGATATCTCATTGTAGTTTTAAGTTGAATTTCCCTAATGACTAATGATACTACCTTTCACCTGCTTATTTGACATTTCTTGTGGGTTGAATTGTGTTCTCCTCCTCAAAAAGCTTCTAACTCCCAGAATATGACCTTATTTGGAAACAAGGTCTTTGCAGATGATCAAGTTAGGATGGGATCGCTGGGGTAGGTGACATTAGGGAAAGTCGCATGTCTGTGAATTCCAGTACGACTGGTATTGTTATTAAACGGGGAGATTTGGAGACGGGTGCTTGGACACGGGGAGAATGCCATGTGAAGAGGAAGGCAGACATTTATAAGCTGGGCAACATGAGATTGCTGGCAAAACTCCAGAAGCTAGAAAAGAGAAACAGAACAGGTTCTCCCACGCAGGCCTCTGAAGGAGCCAACTCGGCTGACACCACCTGGGCTTCCAGCCTCCAGAACTATGAGACCGTGAATGTCTGTTGTCTAAGCCCGCCCCCCCCCATCCAAGTCTGGGGTACTTTGTCCTTGTAGCCTTAGCAAACTAATACACCATCTATAGAGAGTCTGGTGAAGTATCTGTTTAGATCTTCGACCCGTTTTTTTTCCTGTTCTTGAGTTTTATATTCTTTAAATATTCCAGGTACACATCCTTTGAAGTCAGTTTTGTAGATGAAGAAATGGGTTCAGAGAGGGAAAATAATTTGTGCAAGGTCACATATGCTAGTCTATAGAAGAAGATGTCATTACAGCTCAAGGGTCAGCTCAGCTGTCCTCTCCTTAAGGGAGATTTTCCTGAACTCCCAGGCTAAGTGGCCCATGTACCCCCTGTTCCAATCTCTTATTCCCATCTGTTACATTGAGTGTTAGATGATAGGAACACACCATTATTCATCTTTGTGTCCTCAGCTCAAGTCACATTGCCTTGGGAAATCCCAGGATGTATCTTACTAAGGGGTAACCTTTGCCCAGGGGGTAGACCACCCCTATCAGATTGCAGAGGAAGTTGAATGTCTAGCTCAGAAAATGGCCAGGTTGAGAGTGTTACCATACTCTCAAATGTTTCATTTTGACTCAAAATGTTTCATTTTGAGTCTATAATCATGTTTTCTATGGAAAAGGCAAGAGTAGTTATATACAGGTTAACCTAGATAAGACTTAATTTAAAAAGTTCCCTTTTCCAGAGAAAATTTGATACAGAAATGATTTCATGAAAATTCATTCATTTTATTGATGCTTTATTAATGTTGCCTAGATAAATAATTCTACATATCATAATTTTCACTAATAGATACAAATGTAAATAAAAACAAGCTACTTTTAAATATTAAAAATGTTTTAGCCAAATATTGGTGCACTTATTCTCAAGTGAGCATGTTGTTTGAGACAACTTTAAAGCTACAGAAGATCAAACTTTGTGCTACACTAAATCATACTCTTCCATAATACAATCATTTATCAAAGAAAAAGAAACAATAGGAATGTGATTCATTAGGACATTTTCAGCGTTCATAAATGCAACGTGTTCTTTCTGGTTCACTTACTAGGATCATTCCTCCCCTCCCTTCTTAGCACTTAGTTCACTCTGGAGAAGAAGGACGTATGTAACTTTGCCCCACCCTGAGCCTGCCCCTGCTTCTGAACCCTGACTCCGGGCATGGCCATTAGGTACGTCCTTACCCAAGGTTATCCAGAAGATTCTTCACCGCTGTCAGTCATTTCTAAAACTACTCTAACAAATACCTTTTTCCTTCCCGTAAGTACTGTCTTTCAAACCATGTTCTTCTCTGCATCCAAGCGCTCCATTCTCTGGAACGAGCTCTCCGGCGCTTGTGGGGCTGGAGAGGACAAGACTCTTCAGGAATCAAACCACTCCTAAGCTCAGAGCAAATTCGGTCATTTTACAATCCTTGCCTCAGGCCAGAAAATGAGTAGTGAGTAGGTTAGTTACCTTACTTTGAAAATGGAGAAAACAGGTACAAAATGAGATTAAGGAACTTAGTGTGAATGCCTGACATTTGCTTAGCACTTTTGCTTTTGGGTTACAATGAATCGTATGATCTGATGCTCAAAACGCAGTATTTGTGAACTAAGCAGAGCAAATGTCCTTTTAAGAGTGGAGATACTGGGGCTCGAAGACGTGAGTCATTGGCCCAGGGTGAGGTCATCGGGACCCCAACCTCAGAGCCTTGACTCCCAGCCCACAGACCCCTTGCTGGTTGCACCACAGTTCCTCTTATGAACTTGAACATGGTGAGGGGCAGTGTGACCGCCCTCGGCACCACCAACCACAGTGCACTGCGTAGATGCCCTGAAGTCTGAGGACATGAAGACCACTGTCTTGGATGAGGAATCCATGCATCATTTTCAGAGGTGGGCTAGACAGTCCTGATGTCCTTGATACATGAAAACTGTATGCGAGTAACTGTGTAGTTGCCATAATTAAAAATGTACAGGTACATGATAATAGGAGGCAAGCAACCAAACAGTAGGTTGGGGATTAAAGTAGTTCAGTTGGGAATGTCCATGATTCAACTTTCAGAATAGCATATTAAAGGACAATCTTGGTAAAAGAGCAATACAAAATGGATTTTAAGGTTCTTATTTCTTATAATTAATTTTGCAAATTCACTTTGAAAGATTTAAAAATGATTTGTTTTAGCTCTCCCATAAATTATTTTGACTATATAAAATTGGCTTTGGGGCGCCTGGGTGGCCCCGTTGGTCAAGCGTCCAAGTCTCAATTTCAGCTCAGGTCATGATCTCAGGATTGTGAGATTGAGCCCCATGTCAGCTCTGTGTTGGGCTTGGAGCCTGCATAAGATTCTCTCTCTCCCTCTTCCCCTCCCCTCTTAAAAAAAAAAACAAACTCTGGCTTTTCCCTTAGAAAACTAATATCTGTTAGCTTCCTTTTAAACATGATTTGATGATTAGTAGGCCTCCACTATGGGCGTGACCTTGCGGAAGAATTTATGACCTTGAGAATTTGTATTTTCAAAGATATAGCCTGGAGGAGAAGGATAGCTAGCAGGGCAGACTTCCTGTTTCTTCTGTGTGTACTCTGTAGAGTACATGGTGGTGTCGTCGAACGGAGCAGAACTCTGAAACAGAGCATGCGCGGGTTTGCAGCTCTCCGTCCGAATCAGCTCGTGGGGCACATAGTGAGACCTGAAAGTGCTCCAACCATCGAATCTTCCAGATGGGTTGGAAATCTGCTGCTGCTGCTTAATAAGACCTTGACGACAGCATTCCCAGGCTGGAAAATCTTCCTTTGTGGTGCTTTTTCCTTGAAAAGGGACATTGTTAAATTTTTTCTGAGAAACTGGCCTGATGGGACTAACACGTTTGGTCTGATAGGGAACATAGTCCAGATGGCTTGTGCTGTTTAGCTGCATGGTACCTGCAGGCGGGACATACTCCTGTGGTTTCTTGACTTCGGGTGGTGGGATTTCCCATGGTTGGAAGCTTTCGCGGAATTCCGTGCTTCCTTCAAAATGAGCATTTTGGGTCACTCTGGTGTATGGAGGTCGGCAGATTTTTGCAGTTTCTCCAGGAAGACCCTGAAAGTCATATCGGTGAGTTGTGAGATCCTCAAAGGGTTGACTGGTTGGCTTGTACACTTCTTTTGGCCTTGCAAACTTGAATTCTAGCTGATAAGGTACGTAATCAAGGCGATGACTTGTATCACCATTAAAAGGGACTGTAGAACGTTTGACCACGGGACTGGGTTTAAAGCTTTGCCTGGGCTTTATCTCCTGAGGAACATAGTCATCCTGAAATGTGGTTGAATTTCCAAATTTCATGGTGGGGGGGTGGTAAGCTTGTTCTGGTTTATAAAGGTCAATTTTCTGAATGTCCCAAGCTCTATAATCATCTTGAAAATAAAAAAAGAGAGCATTTAAATACTGCATAAAACAACCATCTTCTAAAAATCATGACTTACTTCCCTCATTGCCAAACATCCTTCCATTTCCTTCAGAAATCTGAACACTAATCAAGTCTGAAGTTGCTCAGATTCCCCTGATTTGTGTTTTCTTCATATCCACCTTCCTCTTCCTATCTCCCCACATTAGTGCATAGAATTTCTACTTCTAGATTTACCTGAATACACAACAAGGGAATGGAACATCTGAGCTTGGATTGTTGATAGTTTTTGAAAGCCTATATTTTGGGTAAAGTCAGAGTTTAGGAGATTATGGTTGCATTTTCCAGGAACTGGTTGGGATTTTCACCATAACACATGAAATGAAAAGAAACCACTTATTTGTGGAGCATAAGAAATAACACGGAGGACATGGGGAGATGGAGAGGAGAAGGGAGTTGAGGGAAATTGGAAGGGGAGATGAACCATGAGAGACTATGGACTCTAAAAAAACAATCAGGGTTTTGAAGGGGCAAGGGGTGGGAAGTTGGGTGAGCCTGGTGGTGGGTATTATGGAGGGCATATGCTGCATGGAGCACTGGTTGTGGTGCATAAACAATGAATTCTGGTACACTGAAAAGAAATTAAGAAAATAAAAAATAATTTAAAAAAAGAAAAGAAACCATAAAATCTACTGATTAACATAAAATCAAAGGCCCTGATGTGTGGGCAAAAGTGATGGGGATATTATTCTTTGCCTTGGAGGGACTCCTCAAATGAAAGAGAATTTCAACCCATTATACTGTAGGAAAGCCTACCAGATTCCCTGAACAAACCTACAGAATAACTTGTACTATCCCAGAAAGATCATTGCCTTCAACTTCAGCTTTTCAGAAAATGGACTTCAAGATATCATCAAAAGACAGAGGGCCATCTAGAGGCCAGAGGCCTGAACTGAGTGCTTTTAAACATACCAGAAATTGTATGTAGAATTTAGAAGTGAATACCAGAGCTAAGTCTAAGATTTAGGGTTAAATACCTTAATTCTGCTTCTTGTGGCATACATAGACCATGGATGGAAAACTGAAGTACTTATATTTCAACCAAGCGTTATTTAGTTTTTTTATTTCTAGATGAGAAAGGTAGAAAGCTAAGAAATACAGTGGAATTGACTTCACCCAAAGAGATGTACACCAAAGGTTAATTTATAAAAGAAGTTATACAAGATGTTTTAGAGTCTAAAGTCCATGTAATGTCTATTGGAAAGACCAAAACTCAAATGCTTTTTACGTGGATTTACTCTCTCCTTTGGAGAGAAAAATCCCTCACTCACAGACATTTCTGCCCCAATGACCAAGTTGTGGAGCAAATGGTTACCTCTACCTCATCAATCTACTGATGTTCATATGAGAGTGGATGTGTGGACCAAGAGAAGACAATCTTCAGGCCAGTAGAGACAGACAAAACAGCCTGGCAAGAAGAGATGAGCTGGGTAAGCCATTCTTGTTCTTGTGAACCCAAATTTGAAAATATGGAAACAGGTAAAAGTAGGAAATGAATCTAAAGTATGCCATGATGTTGTAGTTTGCTCTCATTTGAACAGCTTTAAGCCCATGAGGTGTCTGGATGTGTTTGCTCACCATGAATGTCTGTATGCAGACCTCCATCCCCATCCTTATATAATGAGCTGTTCGAGGTTCCTCTTTGAAGACAAAAGTCTTGAGTTGCACATGTTAGTTCTCTTCCTTGATATTTGGAACTTGTTCCCTGTGACATCTTATAGCACCAAGCCAGGGGGCTCCATCCTGGGGATTTCTTTCTCAATCTATATCTCATCAAACAATCCCCATGGTTTTAATACTACCTGTAAGCTGATGGCTTCCAAAGGTTGAATCTCCATTCCAGACTTCCTTTTGAACACCAACCCCCCATACATATCTTCCTACTAGGTATCTCTATTTCAAGAGGCAAACTGACACTTTGTATGCTCCAAATGAATTATCAATCTTGGAGTTCTAATTGAAATTTTTATTTCATTTACATTTAATGTAATGACTGATCTAGTTGAGTTTAAGTTGACTATATTGCTATTTGCTTCTTTCCAAATGTTTTTTGTTCCCTTACTCCTTATTTTCTGCCTTCTTTTGGATAAAGGGTATTTTTATTATTCCATTTTCTCTGTTAGCATTTTAATTAGAACTTATTTTAGAATAAAAATGCATTTTTGACTAATTAGGGTATATTTTTGGCCTACTTGAATTTAAATTGGTATTTTTACCACTTTTAGAGCAGTGTAAGAAACTTTCAACAGTGTAATTCCATTTACACCTTCCTGTCTTCTGTGCTATTATAATTACCTCTATATTTATGTAAAAATATATAATTATTCTTGTGACTCTAAGAAGTCAATATTCTTTTATATGTACCTATAAAGTTACTCTTTCTGTGTGTTTCTTTCCTTCTGGATTTCATGCTGCCCTCTGGAATCATCTTCCTTCAACCTGAAGAACTTCCTTTACTACTTTTTGTAGTATGGGTTGGTTAATTACAAATTCTCTGGGGTTTTTGTTTGTTTGTTTGTTCCTGGAAACATTTTTATTTATTTTTTGAAGGATATTTTCACTAGACATAAAATTCTTGGATTTGTTGGGTTTAAAGTTCTAGGTTTTTGTTTTGTTTTGCTTTGTTTTGTTTTTACCCTTTCAACACTTTAAATATGTCATTGCATTATCTTTGGGCTTCCGTGGCTTCAGATGAAAAGTTAGGTATATTTCTAATTTTTCTTTTCATAATTAATGCGTAGTTTTTCTCTTACTGCTTTTGAGAATTCACCTTCACTTGGTTTTTGAATTTTGATGAAAGTTGCCTAAGTGTGGTATTCTTTGTATTTATCTGTTTGGGGATTTGTTGAGCTTCTTGAATCTGTGGCCTGATTCAGTCATCAGTTTTGGAAATTTCTTGACCATCAGCTCTCCAGATATTTCCTGACTCTTCATTGGTCTCCTATTTTACCAGATGCTGGGGGTCATGTATAAGTAAACCATAGACATTAAAATCAATGTTATTTTCAATAGGAGAAAGCTTGGTCTTTCCAATTTAGATCACCCTGATCCAATCAGGAGTTGAGCTAGGCTGGTACTCAGGGGCACTTTTAGTTAGACATAATCTTCCTCTGGTTGAAAGGACAAAAGTTGTGGTGTGTTTGTGGTAGAGCCCTCATTCTGTGGGAATTTCCCTTCTAAGCGAGAAGAAAGCTGTACTTACTCCCAAGTACAGCTGTGGGATCCTTCTGGCCCAGTCTCCTAGGCCATCATACCCCCTACACGCTCAGCAAACATCCTACAAGGAAGACCAGCTATACACCTGGAGGACTGATAGGTTCCAGTGTATCATACCAGTCCACATATCACGTGATCCACTCATTTCTCTTTACCCAGGAGAGTCTCTCTGCTTCTGCCATGCTCAGTTTTCCACCAAGGCCCCGGTGTGACCAGTGCTCCGGAGAAGTAAACAGCTGGCTATCGTAGCTTGCAGTCTTGGCAAGTTTATTTGCTTCCACAGCTGTCTAATGCCATTAAAGAGATTTCGTACACTTTAAAAAATTATACATATTTTTAGCTATTGCCGCAGAAATAATGGCTTTCTGCCATTTACTATATCCTCCCTGGAAACAGAACTCAAGCATTTTTAGCAGCTATGAGAAAAACGTTAAGCACTTCAGTCTGGTAATCAGTGCTTCACAGTCTGATCTCTACCTGCATTTATAGAATTATACCCCAATCTCTCAGTTCCTGAAATCCTCTGTTTACAGAACAACCCCTTTATTTTTCTGGCTCTGTGCATTTTTGCTCATTTCATCCTAGTTTTTGTGTTGTCCCTCCCTCTCCTATAGATTAATACTTACTGGTCTCTGATACACTCCCAGGCTGGCCTGAATCTTGTTCAGTCTAAATTTTTGAAACATGACTTGTTCCATTAACTTTCTAGTGAATTATCCTCCTCCCTAATGATAACACATTTATTTATTGCTACTATGGTTAATTTTTTTGCTACTATTGCTTCTTTCCTCAACCATAAAGTATGTTAATACCCACGCTCAGTTCAGATCTCTGTATTCCCTACAGTGCCTAGCACAGAGCAGAGTATCCCTTAAAACATTTACCAACTCCAGTGCTGGTCTGTTCTCATCATCTACATTTCAGTATAAATGACTTTCTAACCTGAGGCTGCTGGGAGCAGATGGGTTTCTGTCTAAGATTAACCTGTCTCATAGAACTGCGCCTCCACAGTCTAGATGCTACCTTCTCACCACAGCCCTACAGGGTTTCCTCTTCCTTTCTCTTTATCATATCCCCTCTGTCTTTCCTCTGTTCTCTGATTCTCGGTAGTTAGTGAGAGTCTCTTCTCATCGTGAGTTCTCACCAGTTACTGACCTGTCCTTAAATAGTTATCTACAAAACCTAGATCGTCACACAGAATGAGTACTGCCTTGGCTCTTAAGATCTCATCTCATGCTTCCATACCTGGCAATATTTCCTCACTAGGAAAGGTCAGAAGCGAGAAAGCCAGAGGGACCCCAGGAACACTGGATTATGGGGGTGGAAGTGTGGAAATCTACAGGAAACCCAGGTAATGAGAAGCTAGAATGTGTGTGTGATGTGTAATTGTCACAGCATCAGGACAATATTACTGATATTTTTTGATAGATTTTGTAGGACAAAAAAGAAAAGAAATTCCTACTGTGGTTGTTAAAATACCCAGTTGTTTTCACCAAACAACTTTATGTCAAGTTGTTATTTTATGTCAAGTTGTTATAGGAGTATCTGACCTCCTCTGCATACCAGGAGATACAGACCTGTAATTGTTTTATGCTAAATTGCATTATAACAATATACTTGTTGACTGTATACATTGTCTTAAAACTTTGCTCCTTGTGTAGCACCTTATGTGCTCACAGCCAAAAAGATGAAAGCACAGTGCTCCCGACCACCCTACTTCTAGGTCATAGCGAACTGGTAAACATGTGTTTGCTTACCCATTGAACTGGTAAGGGCGATATTTGAAGAATACACACGTGTTCAGCTGCTGTCTATTTAAACTATAAACCACTGCTTTTATTGTGGGTGACATCAATTTTATAAAAGGGCTTTATATGAGGACATACCACTCAGCTGTATCACATAATGAAAAGGATACAAACTTAAATATGCAATTACATTATTAACAAAAAATAATAGGTACTAATAAGATGCCTTTAAAAAAAAAAAAAGGTCCTACTCTCCAAGAGCAATAGGGTATTTTAAAATCAGGTTGATTTTTGGAAAGAAACTAGCCTTACATTGTCCAACCCCTGGCCCTTCCGAGTCAGCTGCCGACAGGGAGAAGGTATTTGCCTGCTTCTTCCACGCTGGAAATCTTAGAGGAGCCGGTCTCCTAAGTGGTGCTCCAACATTGTCATTGTGGATAAGCCTCTTTTATTCTGAGTTCAGTATCGGGAAGGACCTGCTTTATCCTTCACCCTAGTCTTTATCACTATAAAGGGAGTATTTGGTTCTCTGACTGCTAACACTTTTGCTGTATCAGTTGGTTCAGAACTTAAATGGTTAAGAGGGTTGCTATTTATTTGACCTTCTGAAAGACTCCAGTACACTCAGTAGAGTTCCAACTTGTTCTGGAACAGAGAGGAAGGAACAGTGCCAAATCAATGTGGCGTAATGTGACATAATGCTTGTCCAATGGCATCCTTTGTGTTTACGGGTGACCCTTTGAACAACACAGAAGTTAGGGGCCCTGATCCCCTGTGTAGTCAAAAATCTGTACAGAACTTTGACTCCCCAAAACTACCACTGGCCTGCTGTTGGCTAGACACTTCAACAGTAGCATAACGGTCAACATATATTTTGTATGTTATACGTATGGTATGCTGTATTCTTACAGCGAAGTAAGCTAGAGAAAAGAAAAGGTTATGAAAATCATAAGGAAGAGAAAATACATTTACAGGACTGGACTATATTTATCGAAAAGAATCTACACATATGCAGGTCAAACCACATTGTGGGTCAACTGTGTATGTTTTTAGGTAGAGAAAATGAATTATGTGGCTAAATTTGGATAGAAATCCAGGTCTTTGAACTCTCAATCAAGCAAATGGTATTTTTTTCACTATACTATGTTGACCAAAACAAAAAAAGTTTTCCTAAGCCATGAGAGCTAAGTTTGGCAACACACCAAATTATGACTGGACATTGGATGGAAGTGAGCCTTAGTTTTTGGGCTCCTTCACTTCTGAAATGGCAAGTTACCTTTATAGGTTGGGACAGTGTCCACCTTTCCTTGTTTAACTCGTTGTCTTTCCAGAGGCCGGACTATGGCCACAGGCTGCACTTTGTAAGAATTAAAGTCCTGTTTGTAGGTAGTGCCGAGATCCATCTCCCCCTGCTTCGGTTTGTATTCTTCTGGCACGTGGCGAGGCTGTTTGACTATCTCATAAGGACGATAATCCGATCTGAAATATATAAGTTTGAAACATAGCCTCACAGGTTTTTATTTCTAATTATCCCAAAGCAGTATTGAAATTTTCAAGGTTTATTTCAGTTGAAAAGTCCAAGAAGATAGTAAAATGGTGATAGTTGTTAAACTACTGAAAAGAAGTCATTTAATTCCTTTATGTCCTGTCTAGTGACTAACGTCTTAAGAAATACGTCAAAAATCCTAGTTTTCAAACATCATTAGGATGTGGATCTTCAGCTGATTGGATCTTACGTAAATAACATCTTTTTTTTTTTTTAAGATTTTATTTATTTATTTGACAGATGGAGATCGCAAGTAGGCAGAGAGGCAGGCAGAGAGAGAGGGAGAAGCAGGCTCCCCGCCAAGCAGAGAGCCCAATGTGGGGCTCGATCCCAGGACCCTGAGATCATGACCTGAGCTGAAGGCAGAGGCTTAACACACTGAGCCACCCAGGTGCCCACATAAATAACATCTTTAAGTAACTCAGTTTTTTCCTAACATGGAAGGAAATCTTAGGTGAAAGATTTCATGAGTCTAAGGAAAAAAATTTAAAATATAACCCCTGGGTCTACTTTGTCAAAATCCTTATTCATCCTAATTAAAAACTAAGCTCTTTGGGCATGCTCTCCTCTTACTGAAATCATGCCATCTTCCTGTTTATTATTAAAAGAATCAATTAAATAAATTATTAACATCTAAACTCAGGCCTTCAGTCGTAAATCACATTCATTATATGGATGTGATTCTGACTCATCTTGGGACCTGCGAGAAGCCCTTGCCATGGATGAGAGCCATAGCGCAGTCCAGCCACCGTGGGCATGCTAGAACATTCTGTGATGGAAATGGTGCTGCAGACACTGGGGCTGTCTGCTGGGGTACAGACCCAGAGTGACCAGATGGCCTGGGTCCAAATCCTGGCTCTGTCGTTCACTGGATGGATGACCTTGGGCAACTTAGTTAACCTGGCCAGGCCTCCGTTTCCTTCTACGAATGAGGACAATCGTGTCATCTAGCTCATGGGGCTGTTTTATGGATGGGCGCACACACACACACGTGAGCACATGTGTACGAGAGCTTGGTACACAGTAAGGGCAACATGTCAGCTACTGCTGTTATGACTACACGTCTTCAAAACTGTGTTTTTTCTGGTGAACTCTACTGACCGTGTCCCTCATTTTATTGGTTTAAGTCACCTTGTATTAATCACTATTCTCAATTTATGTCCCCAAGCTCCTGAAACCAAAAGACTCGCTGACTCCCTTCTCCTTCTCAGGATGTGATTTTCTAGACTTGGCTCCTTTTCCTCAGCCCCATCCACCCATGTCAGGCCGGGGTCCAGCGCTGCCTGACGGGTCACAGTGACTTCTCTGTGACTGAGTCCCTTGGACGTCTGTCGTCCTCCTCCCCGATGGGCATTGCTGCCCACTCCCTGTCTCCAGGAGACTCTCTCCTCCTGCCTCCCTGCTGGTTTCTCCTGAGTCTCTGATGCAGCTTCATCCCCATCTCCTCGGCCACGAACCGCCGGGGGTTTCTCAGCACTTGGGCCTGTAGTCGGTCCTCTTCTCCTGCAGTGCTCCCCCCCGAAGACAGCTCTACTCCCACAACTTCCATCCCTCCCGAAACAGAAATGACGCACCAATTTCTCTCTTCGCTCAGACCCTTCTCTGAGCTCCCTACCTGCACTTGCAGAACCTCACATGCCCCCAGCCGACCTGGTCCGTTTGCTGGTGCCCATCGTAGCCAAGGGCATCACCACAGGGACCCCGATCTCGTCCCTCACACCGCGGCTCCTTCCTGTAGCTGCCCCTTCGTCAACTGCCATCACCTTCGCCTCCTCTCAAATCTCACCGTTGTCTCTGTCATTACCACAACAGTCCAAACTCCCACAATAGCTCATTCGAATCAAATCAACAATTCCTAAACTCATTTATCTGCGTCCACTCCAGCTTCTCTCTGTCTTTCCTCATCTGGTGCCCAAAGGGATCCTTTCACATGCAAATTGGACACGTCCTTCCTGCCCTGAGCGGCCAGGCCTCTTCCTTAACCCCCTTCTCCACCCCCTCAAAATACAAGCAGGCAGGCAGACAAATGAGCAGGAAAAGGAACCTTCAGTGGCCTCTTACTGCTCTAAGGACACAGAAACACCACACATGGCCCCTTCGCTGGTCCCTTCTTCTTGCTTTCTGCGATTTCCTTTCCTATTTCCTGCAGTCAACTGCTTCACACCCTTCAGGATTCCACACATGAATCCATCAGAATCCGAGAACACAGGCAGTAACCTCTTCAACACCGGCCACACCAACTTCTTTCAAGGTATGTCTCCAAAAGCAAAGGAAACAAAAGCGAAAATGAACTTTGGGGACTTCATCAAGATCATTTCCCTGATAAAGTCAAATCTTTTATTCGGCCTCTCAAGTCACCTCGTGCCTATCCTTCATGGATTTTCTCCCCAGAGCGATTTTGTGTTTATTTTGAGGGACACCTTGCCCCCCTGACTAGAGCGCAGGGCCCGTGAGCACAGCCACCGGGATCCCCTGACCGCTCTATCCCCGGGGCTCAGCACCGTGCCTGACACTTAACAAGCACTTACTAAGTATTATTTAAGAGATAAATAGTAGAAATCACATACCTCTTATTCTCAAGACATCTGAGTTGTTCTTTGTTCTTCCCGAATACCAGCTAGAGGGACA
This sequence comes from Lontra canadensis, assembly GCF_010015895.1. Classification (NCBI taxonomy): domain Eukaryota; kingdom Metazoa; phylum Chordata; class Mammalia; order Carnivora; family Mustelidae; genus Lontra; species Lontra canadensis. The sequence continues at coordinate 5,196,189 of NW_022631088.1, forward strand.
GAGGCTAAAATGCAATCAGGGAGTGCAAGAATCGGGGGGGAGGACAGAGAGAAAGCTTAGAAGTCTTGGTTTCCCTGGTGAGAGTAAATGTTAGGAAGTGTACCGCCACACCCAAAGCAGCTTTCTGTGGAGGAGGGTAATGGGTAAATACACTCTTAGTCATCGGATGTGTCCCCAAACACAGGACACGTCCATAGCCATCCTTCCAGGGCAGGCTCCCCGCCAACTCTGGCGGTCCTCGAACCGCACTGAACATACTAATGTGCGTCCAGACATCTGGAGTCTTGTCCTCTAGTCTAGGGAAGCATCCAATGACCCTTTATTCTCCGTGCAGGTGCATCGGCTTCCTGCTGCCTGGTCAGCACAGCGGACAGGAGGGAGTGAAGGAAGGGCTCCAGCCCCCCGGCGTGAGGCTCCGGGAAATACTGCAGTTCCCCGGTCTAAATACAAAGAAAAGATGCAATATTTTCCTCGGTGAAGAGATGATGATTTAAGAAACGGAAATTTTAGTTTTATTGGCATAATTGGACTTTTTGGGAGTTGGGAGACCCTTTTCTTTCTTTTGGTGTTGTTCGTTTGGCTGGTTGTTTTTTGTCTTTTGGTTGTTGTTTTTTTTTTTTTTTTTAAACTATGAAGGGATACTGAACAAGTCAACTGACAAACCCAGAATGGAAAAGCAAGTACCTTTTTAAATAAGGATATGGCACATTATACTTTCCCAATTTCTATATTTAGAACTAGTTAAATGCAAAATAGTAAAAAATGTGAAATCTCCATGGAGCCATTAAGGCACGGAGGCAGAATGAACGGTTCGGAGACGAAAAAGGAGCAACCACGCCCGTTTGCTCATCTCAGGCACTCAGTCTCTTTATCTCATGTGCTTTCATGTGTCTTGTTTACTTATCTGCAGTTTTGTTTTCCAACTGCCACTCCCACAGGGCCGCGAGCCACAGCAGGGCACAGTCCTTCTTTATGTCCCAAGTCCCACCAACGGTCAGTACTAGTACTTGACCCTTTTCACTGGGAGATGGCGACAGAATGGCCAGCGATGCTGGTTAAAAAAGCAGATTCCTGGGGTCCGCTCGGTTATCTATTGACTGTTTTAGGTGGAACTCTGGAATCTGCAATTTTAACCCTTCCGGATGATTCTACAGCACACCAAGTCCGAGGGCTGTGGAAGATTTTCAGGTCTGTGGGCGAGCTGCACACCTACAGAAGTCAAGCCGTCAGCAAGGCCCTGTTACTATAAGAGCCGCCTGGACCGTGAAAGGTAGAAGCATCGGACTAGAAGTGGGAAGGTTTCAACCTTTGCTCATGCAAGTAGAATAAGCTCCATCTAAATGATATGAAAACTTGTAATGCAGCAAATTAAAGTTATTATAGAGCATTGTAAACCCCCAATTATAGAAATCTGATGTATGCATTCCTTGAAAGCAGAAACCTCTATTTATTGATCTTTTTGTACTTAACATGTAAGACTGGCCCTTGAATATGGTACGTACATTAACAGAATTAGGAAAAGAATTAACCCATTGATGAACATATGAAACAATTACAAAAAATAAAAAATAAAAAGAGCTAAGTCCAAATGAGGAGTTTAGGCTTAGGAGGATTTTTTGGGTCTATAATCCACTGAATAAATATTGAGTACCTATGAGGTGCTAGCAGGCATCGTACTAGGTTTCTGGAAGTAGAAAGCTCAGATAAGAACAGACACAGTCCCTGCTTGTGTGGGCCTCTGGAGTGGATCCATGATGAACAGTAGGAAGATGTTTTGAGCGCTTACACAGGGGACTGTTACCCAGCCTGAGAACTGGATACACGTGTGTCAGAGGCTTTCAGAGTGATAACTGAGTTAAGATCTATAGGTTACATGGACATTAAGTGGGGTGAAATTTCCAAGTAAGTAAAATAGTATATTAGAAGGCTCCATAGCAAGGGAATCCTGATATTTTCAAGAAAAGAAAAATGTCCTATGGGATGTGAGCATTAAAGAGCACAGTGAAAATAAATTAGAAAAGCAATTAAGGACAAAACCATGAAGGGATTTTGGTATATATTAAATACAGTGGGCAAGTAGAAATATTTTAAGCAAGGAGGTGATTCGGATTGGAACTGCATTTCAAAAAGATCATCTCTGCAGGCTGAAGTATAGGAAACAGATCAGAGATGTAAAAACTCGAGCAGAGACAGAAAAAACAGGAGGTTCCTGTATTTCTCTAGTTGGAGATGACAGTATAAAGCAGAAAAAAGAGATTTTAAGTATTTTAAAAAAATCAATAAAACTTTTCATTTCCCTTTTCCCTTCTTGCTTTCTGTCATTCTAACTTAATTTTTGTCTTTCTGTTTTTCTCAAGTTGAGACTGGACTAGTTCCTTGCTTCTTGAATTCGTTCAACTTCGATCAACTTAATAGTTCACTTTAAAGAGTTAAAAAACTTTATTAAGACCAGAAGAGTTGGGAGAGAAGTAGGTAAAGCAGTTAGTTTAATATTTACTTAAATGTTGTTATTCCTTCCATTTTACCACGGCCTGCTCGGAATTCTTGCTTGGGTTTAAGACTCTGAGGTGGAGGAACATTGCCATACGTAGGGTATTTTTCCAAATATTCAGTGGTGGGGCAAGATATGCCAGAATTTTCATAAATCCTTGAGGCTCCACGTGGACAGTGATGTCGCCTGTGCAAACACAAATAAACTGAAAGATTATTCTGACTTCCCAAAATATTTTAGGATAATTGTATCTTAATCAGAGAGATCTTCAATACACACAGACTCTCTAAATGTAAAAGCAGTTTTCCTAAAACACAAACACAAAATACCTTCTGTATATTCTGCAATGGTATTTATCAAAACAAGAAAAATTGATGTTATATCCTTTGTGGTGGAGACTCTGGTTTCCTCTGACAAAGATTTGGAGGGTCTCTTGTACTAAGAAGCTGAAAAGCTCACGAGCACGGCTCCCGGGGCCCCCGCCCGCAGGTTCCACGCAATTTGGCTTTCACCTGTTGGACATTCACCTGCTACTCTGACTCAGACAGTGCTATCTAGGGAGGGGGGAGCGCGCAGCCCCGCTGCTGGCAGCATTGTGGGGGTGGGACAGAGGCTGGAGCCCTAGGTGTCCGGAAGCATTCAGGTTTCCAAGGTGCCTTCCCGACCCACCGGCAGCTCCCTGACCTTGGCGGTAAGGGGTGGTTCTGAGGCCTACAGCTCAGCTGCAGTTTCCTGGTTGTTGGCCGAGGCAGGGGCTCCCTTAGCAACCCAGGGCTGAGGTGAGATTTTGGGGAATTTTTCCTGAAAAGTTTATTTTGGAAACTGTTTCTTCGGTTCTTCCAACAATTCTGTGAGCCACACATACTCCTTAGTAAGTTCTTTTATTTCTGGGCTAGGCCGCAGTAGATGATATTGTCCATAACGCGGAGTCCTGACCAATATATCATAAAAGCTGACAGCGCACAGTGGTTGCAGACAATGGGGTTCACCATTAGGTGTGGCCGTTGCAAGATGCAGAAATTGTAAACAGTGAAAAAGTGGGTTGTAGAGTATAGTATGATGGTATGCTGTTTCTCCGTTTCCTTTCGGAGGACTTGTAAAGCAAGTCTTAAAGAACATTTATGGTGGGGACTATGATTATGAGGGATTTTCACTATATTGTACATTTTTTGCCTTGCATTTTCATACCATGCCTCATGTATATTCATTTCATACTCAGAAAAAAAAAAAAGAAAAAGAAAAACTTCTTAACAAGACAGAAAAACCCAAGCAAACAACAGAAAAGTAACATCCCACAATGCTGAAATAGGAGGTCAGCTTCTCAGATCCGATGTCATTTGGGGACCCGAGCTATGTGCTAGGGCTAATAGTACAAGCCCAGGGAAGGCTGGATTTGAAGAAAATGCATATGCTGTGCCGATGCAATCAGAACTGGCGAGGGGATCGGAACTCAGTGAACCCTCAGGAAGAACACAAGAGATTAGCTGCTCTGCTTGGAGGGTTCTGGACAAGCAGAACTGCGGCTTAGAGGAGAGGGAAAACACCGTGTCGCGGCTCTTCAGGAAAATTCCAAGTCAGAGGGGTCGAGAGATTCGGGATTGCTGGCTGGCCGCTGAGGCTTTGGGAAAGTCCTGAAGTGACTTAGCGCCACACCTGATCTCTTGGGAAGCCCAGGGACAGGGTGATTAGGTCATGCATGGAGGTCCTGCTAGGGGTGCACCGGGTTACGAGAATCAAGTCGAGCGAGGCACTGGAGTTTCTCGTCGTTCTTAGTTTTATTTTCCAGCAAAGGCATACGTTCACCTTATAACAAAACAAAAACACTGAAAAGCTTATAAAGGAAAGCAAAAGTCTCCTGTCCCAACGTTTCCCGTCTCTAGAAAAGAAAAAAAACTTTCCGACGATCTCTCCTTTTTAGTTTTTCTGGAGGCTGCGTCGGCTGGTTAATTTTTTTCCGTGCTTTGAACATCTTGATTGATCCGCTTAAATGACCTCCCAGACACGAGACGGACTTGGCGGACACCACCGCACTCACTTCCCGCTGTCCCGGGGTCGGTCGTTCGTTCCGCGGCACCCACGCGCTCCTGGCACGGACTCAGCAGTGACCCGTCCCGGGGCCAGCCGGAGGCTGCGGGAGGACACCGCGTTTACAGGCGTGGGAGGCTGTCAGGCGGGCACAGGCGCCCAGTCCCGGTTTCAGGCCGCAGCCACGCCCCTCTCCGTCGGGCGGATCCCGAAGGGAGCCCCGCCTGGAGCAGACCCGGCCGCGGTCGGGCTCGGGGGAAGAGCGGCAGGCGGAAGGACGCACCGCACGGGCTCAAAGCCCATGCACTGGCCCTGCGTCCTCCTCCTCCCTCGTTCCCCCGAGATGTCCGGAGCGTCCACTGTCCCGCCGGGATCCGATCGCACCCCCGGGCAGCCGGAGGACCGGCGGCTCCGGCGCTCGCAGCCCCCGCCCGACCCGCGGGCGCTCAGCCGGCGGGCGGCCGGGGGTCTAAGAGCTGGGGAGGCTCGGCTCCGGAGCCGGGCCCGTAGGAGGGGCGGGCGGAGGCTGCGGAGCGGGCGTCCGCGTCGCTTCATCTCCGGGGGCGGCTGCGACGAGGCTCCGGCCACCCGCACCCCGGCCCGCCGTCGCGCTGGCCGTTCCTTACCCGCAGGTGCAGATCTGACACAGACACCGGCTCCTCATGCTCTCGGCGGGCGGCTGCCGCCCCGCGGGCCCTCAGCACTCGCGGCTCCGCGCGGCCGAAGCGCCCGCGGTCGTCAGGGCAACCGCAGGCGCCAGGGAGACCGACGCGGCGCCGGCTTCCGGCGCGTCAGAGGCGCGCGCGGGTCAGAGGTCGTGCGCCCGCCGGCTCCGCCCCCCCCAGCGCGCGCGTCCGGGACCGCAGGGCAGTCGGCGCCTGCGACGCGTGCGGTGCGGCCGAGCGAGGGCTGAGCGGAGCCGAGTAGGACGGAGCTGGACGGGCGGCGCGGCCGCAGCCGGTGAGTGTGAGCGCGGGTCCGCGCTGGCGGCCGGCGCCCTCCTCGGCAGGCTGCGGGCGGCGGCGGGCCGGGGGTGCCGGGTGCCGGGAGCCGGGGCGAGCGCGGGCTGGGAGCGGCTGCCGCCCAGAGCCGTCGGGTCGCCCCGGGGGCCCGGGACCGCCGCCTCTGTGAGTGTGTGGACGCGCGATCCCGGGGACAGCGAACGCGGGTCCCAGGGAGGGGAAGGGACTGGGCGGGGGGCCGACCTTCCTTTCCGGAGCCCGGTGGTGCACCTGCCTGGTGAGGGAGCGTGTGAGCCGGGACTTTCTTGGGGCGCCGCGGGCGGTGCTGGAGCCGGGAGTTTGGTCTCGGGTGAGCGCGGGCGAGAGTGCCAGAACGACGGTCCTGGGGGACGATCGCGGGGCGGAAGGGAGAGCTGTCCGCGTCTTCCCTCTCTCCTGCAGACGACCCTTCCCACGGGGGACAGTTGCCTGGGAAGGGCCTGTCTGGCGGCAGTTACTGGTGTCCCCGCCCCGGCGGGCTCCCGGATCCCGCGCGCCCGCCCAGCCCCAGAGCGTGAGCGAGCTGCGTGATGCCGGCGTGCTGTGGCCTGCGATTCCGAGCGCGGACTGGACTTGGGCCTGGGTGGGTGTGTCCCCTTCCGCAGACGTTCCTTGGGTTCCCAGCTTCAGGGACCTGACAAGTCCTGTCAGCTCCTGCGTGAGAGGAAGAAAAGTGTCAGGCCCTGCTCTTAGGGCGTGCGCCATGTGTGACGCTTCCCTGATGTTTAGTCACAGGAAATAAGGGACCATGGTGCTCGGCGGTTTGGATAAGATGATTCACCTGCAGAAAAACACTGCTCACATCAGGAACATCTGCGTTTTGGCTCACGTTGACCATGGTAAGACTCCTTTCTAAATGGGCTGTTTTCAGTAATTAAGGGGGTGTGACTCCACATGTGTCAGAAGCCAGTATGACTGTAGGAGTTTAATGACTTTAGGGACGCTGGCCATAAAGCATTTCAAGCGAACACAGCTAACTGGTGATTAGCATTCTTTATATGCTGGATTTCATTGCTTCAAATTTTTTAAATTTTATTTTTAAAGATTTCTATTGATTTACGTATTTGAGAGAGAGCCAGGGGAGGGGGAGGGGGAGAGACTCTCAAGGGGACTCCCCGCTGAGCAGGGGAGCAGGGGTCCCGACTCCCAGATCCAGAGGTGGGGCTCAGTCCCATGACCCTGAGATCATGACCTGAGCTGAAACCAACAGTTGGAGGCTCAACCGACTGAGCTCCAGTGTCCCCGTATCATTGCTTTTTTAAAATGAGGACTTGAGTTTTTGTTGAAGTGAACATTTCTGAAGTGGATTTGTAGTATAAAGAGTCGTAGTCTCGACATGAGGTCTTCAGAGCCTGTGTTAGGTGACTCTGTTCAGCTCATCAGGTCTGTACTGAACATCTGTTAAATTCAAGTTATTTTGCTCCGTGTGTCAGAAGGTGGGAACTTACAAAGAGGGCAACAGTCGAGCTCTAGAGGAGATTTGGGGGTTGAAGCAGCCCAAGACGAGGGGCAGACAGGGGACTCTGAGGGGTGGGAGAACTGGGGGATTGGGAAGGCAGGAATCGGTTAGGAAGAGGCTTCACGCTGTATTTAGTATTAAAGGTGACCCTTGAAGGGAGACTCAAGCTGACAGGTGGGGCACACGTCCCAAGTGGGAGTAGCATCGGTAGGGAAGAAGGAAATGTGGGTGACGGGAGCACAGTTCCTGGGAAGGGGGGAGATAGCTAATGGGGGATGTGTGTGCTTCTGACACACTGCTCTCACACCATCACATTGCTTCCTGCCCTTGATTTCAAACTCCTTCTTAGCTTGGGTACCCACAAGGTGATAGGAGGGCGTGTGTGAAGTGAGATCTCTTTCCCGAGAGGCAGGCTGGGTCAGGGCCCCTAGAGCCCTTCATGTCAGCTGGGCACCAGGCTTAGGGTTAAGGGCTCCAGCCCTGGAGTTGGACAGCCTGAGTTCAGACTCCATTTCAAGCCACTTCACCTTTCTGAGCTTCAGTAAGCAACGCCTAGACTGGGCTGTAGATCCTACCCACCTTACAGGATTGTGGGGGATGAAATGAGGTGATCATGAGAAGCCGTTGGCCAATACACGCTTTATTGTGAAGGCAATCATTTACAGTTATTATTAGGTTGTAGGGAGCCATTGGGAGAACGAAACAAAGCAGGACTGTTGTAACCAGCACATTAGGAAGACGAGTCTGGTGGACCTGTTCATGTGCATGAGAGGCAGAGATGAGGTTAGTGAGGCGGCTGTTGCCACTGAGGCAGGAGCTGCGGGCTAGTGTGGGGACTGCGGGAAGGAGAAGTGGTGGCTCACGAGGTCACCGAAGCCAGCTGAGAGTGCGTGGTACGTACAGTTCCATCACTGACCCTCTGCCCTCTTGAGTTTTCATAATGACTCTGCTCACATTTTGAGGACCTGTGGTCTGACAAAAGCATTTGTTCTTTTGCTTTGTGAATTAAATCACGTGGTTTCTGGTCCTAGGGATACAGGACCTAGGGATACAGGAAAGAGAGTGCAGAAAGATAGTGCTTTCTGGGCTCTTAACCCTCCAGGGGGTACATGCTTGCCATACTGAGAATGAGTTCTACTCCATCGGATCATAGGGAAGTGGCCCCCTGGGATTGTGCGGACACGCAAGATGTCCATGCCCAGCGGACGACACGTTAAAGCCCTTCAGTGCTCCCTTGGTTGCCTTCTGGTTTGTACTATTACAGATTCATAGCTTTGCTCAAGTCCCCAGAGTGTTCCAGGACTCACTGGTTGTAAAGAAAAGCCCCTCCTTTTGGTGCTGCAGCCCAGCTGCGGTAACTGTGTAAGCAGCACTCTCGGAACAAAGTTATCTGCCACTTCAAGTTGTGTGGACGTCATAAAACCTTCATGAAACTCTGGGTGTGTACTTGAGTATGCAGAGGCTTTTTTACTACATGGTGGCTCCCTGGCTTCTGTTTGGCTTCCAGGTAACTGGGAGTAGCTCAGTTTAGCTGGTGCCCTCACAGTAGGAGCTTAGGGCACATTTCCTGAATTTCTTTGCTAAGTATTTTCTTAGTTTAACTGGCAAACACCAGCCAAGGCAATACGTGGGGAAATACGGCAGAAGATTATGTTCTGTTTCTTGGCTGTGGTTTACCCAGGATGCCGTTGAGAGATGAAAACGAGTGCTCTGCTGTGCCGTTGCTGTTCTAGGCTGCCAGGAGTGTAAGGTAGTAGCATGATCACTGTTACGGATATCAGATGAGTAATAATTAAGATGAGCAAGGTCAGATTCTTGTAGGACAGAGATTTACTAACTACGTAAACGCTGTTTATCAGATGATCTCTTTTGATTGGCATGGTGGCTTCTCTCATCACCTGGGAGTCTGCATTTGAATCTACACATGATGCCTCTGTTTAGAAAAAAAAAAAAAAAATTTTACCCTAGGGGGGAAAAAAGTCACTTGACAACTTTTCAGGTGAGGGCGATGGGCTCCCTTGGGATGGAGGTACAGATTACAGCACTTTGAGCGCTCGAGTCTGTGTCCATCCAGATGGTGTTCTGTTGCGAAGCCTGAGTGCTCCTTAGGTCTTGCTGCGCTCTGTGTAGGTAAATAGAAAATCTCTGTGAAACCAGTTCTCACGGTCAGAAGGTAGCTCTGTAAGTGCGGTACATCTCCCTCCCTGTTTAGAAAAAGAGAGATTCGAATCAATGTTGTTGTTTTAACAGGAAAAACTACTCTGGCTGACTGTCTTATATCCAGCAATGGAATCATCTCCAGCCGCCTGGCAGGCAAGGTAAGTTGTTCTATTTGATGAATACTTGTCGTCTTTCAGTAAGCATTAGCTGTCTACAATGTGACGTGTTCTTAGAGATCCCAAAAAAGTACAGCTTATGTGTCTAAGAAGCTGCTGATCTATTTAGCAAGATAAAATAGATGTTGGGAAAAAGTTCATCTTATATTGCTTTCTATGAACATCTTACAAATGCAAAATGGGTTTTTGCAAGAAGTCCAGTGATAGCCTGGCACAATTGTGGAAGATTCCACAGAGGACGAGGTTCTTCCTGGGGATGAGCTGTGTGGATTGAAGAGAAGGCGGAGAATGTCCGGTGGGGGGATAGGTGGGTGAAGGCGATCGGGGATAATTGGTGTGTTGTGCTTGATTTGAGTGGAGCGTTTGCCAGGAGACTACCACAGAGGAAAAATCAGGGGTGGAGAGGATGTGTTGGGTCATAGAAGAACTTGAAGGCAAACTCAAGTACCAAGGGAGGGCTCCCGAAATCTGAGTGTCATGATGAAAATAGTGTTTTAGGGAATGAAATTAAAGAGATACTGTTTCTAGCTGTGAGTGAAAGGACATGGACTAAGTTACTGGCAGTAGAGAAATGGAGGTGTTCCTTCCTTTAAAGCATTTAGGACACAATGCGCAGAATTTATCAGGTGACTGGGAACGGAGAGGAGAGCAGGTAGAGAAGCAGAAATGAATAGGAAGGTAGCTGTAGGAGACCGGTGTCGGAATCGCGCATTGGAGGCAGGTGGCGTGGGGACTGGCCTAAAGGGGCCACGCGGAGGGAGTGAGGAAACCAGGCTGCGCGAGATAAGGAACCGCTTGTGTTTTCTCTACCTGAGAAGTTTGCAAAGTGCAGTAGCTCTAGAGTAGACAGAAGGAAGTAATAAAGCACATGTTAATGAAGTAGAAAACATATTTTATAGAAAAGGTCAATGAAGCCGGAGTCAGTTCTTGGAAAAGATTGACATAACCAACACCTATGGTACAGTAAAGGTAGACACAGGTCATTATACACGTAAAGAGGAGCCCTAACGTGAGCTAGGGACCTCAGTTCACAGTGGTGTTCGATGCGGGTTCGTGAAGTGGAACGTGCTCCACGCCAGCACTGACACAAGGTGGGGATCGTAGGGAAACTGCGTGTGTTGGGGTGGTGTTTGAGAGCCTCTGTACTCTGATCAATTCTGTGAACTTAACATTTCTCTGGGAAGGTAGTCTTTTAAAAACTATTAGCAATACAGACAGTTTCTGGTCTTTTAACATGAGTGATAAGTATCTCGCAAAACTGATCAAGAAGAGAGGCGAGGAGGAGGACGCCCAAGCTGCTAGGGGAGAAAGAGCGGGCGGGATAGGGAAGGTGCGGGAGGGACAGGACAGGCCACTGCCCAGCACCAGGCTTGGAGATGGGGAGCTGGGACTCCCTGCGTGAGGTCAGGAAGAAAGAGGAAATAGACGCTCCAGAAACGGAATTTGTTGGCCAAAATCTTTCCGCAAAATCCAGATGGTTTAGCTCTCTCATTCTGCCACACATTCGGAGAACAAGCGCTCTCGGTTCACTCACCCATTCCAGAGCACAGCAGGGAGGAAGCAGGGAGGACTCTGCAGCTCCGCACCTTGATAGCCGAGGTCGGCAAGGGTAGTAATGCCGGATGGCGCAGTCGCGTGACGCCGTGCGATGGGAGAGGCAACAGTACAACTGTTACTAAGAAACAGAATCTGGAATTGTATGAAGAGCTAGTTTTTCATAGCTGGATAGTTTATCACGAAGAGTTTGGGATTGCTTTAACACATTTCACCATGTTAACAGGTGAAAGGTAGGAAAATTACGATCATTTCAGGAGATGCAGAAAACATAATAGAATTTAATATCCTTTTTGATAAAACCTCTTAGCGAAGTAGGCATAGAAGGGAATTTCTGCAGTGTGATATGGAGTACTTAGAAAAAAATCATTCTGGGGCGCCTGGGTGGCTCAGTGGGTTAAGCCTCTGCCTTTGGCTCAGGTTATGATCCTAGGGTCCTGGAATCGAGCCCCGCATCGGGCTCTGCTCAGTGGGGAGTCTGCTTCCCCCTCTCTCTCTGCCTGCCTCTCTGCCTACTTGTGATCTCTGTCAAATAAATAAATAAGATCTTTAAGAAAAAAAACTATGGAAACTACAGAAAAACTATAGGAAAAAAAATCATTCTGTATCCTTAATGATGCAGTGTTGACATTTTTGCATTTCTTTCAGGAATAAGGCAAGAGCAGCTGTTTCTCCCTTCTGCTCATTGCGTTACAGCTTCTGCTCTCTGCTGCAACAGTAAAGCAAAAAAAAAAAAAAAAAGTTTTAGAAGGGGTGATAAAACTTTGTAGAAAATTCAGAAGAGTATACAGATAAATTGCTCGGATATTAATAAGAATTTAGGAGCCTTCACGGTACAAAAGTCGTTGAAAAGAGTGTACATGAGCAGCACACAGGAAATACAGCGCTTACACAGCATAAAAAATGGACCTGTGAGGTATTGGGGAAAACGTGAATGGACGGAGAGCTAGCTAGACCATGCTCACAGATTGTTGGGCTCAGTATTTTTAAAATGACAGTTTTTTTTAATGTTAACTTACAAGCAGTTCTTGTTTTTATTTTTTTTTTAATTTTATTTTTTAAACAGGTATTTTATTTTGAGTGAGAATAATATGTAGCCATATCTTCAAGAGACAGTCTTTTCCCAACATTCTTCTGGTTCTTCAAGCTTCTTTTTCTCTTACTTTTTATTTTTATTTTAAATTTATTTTTTAAATTTCTTTTCAGTGTAAAAATTTCAAGTTTTATAACATTTAAGTGTGACATGCTGGTTCTAAAATACTGGAGAACAAAGGGCCAGTAATGACTTGTCTGTAAAGACATGTCTCAAGAGTAGGGTGTGCAGTGCATCTTACTGGAGAGCAGGACTTACTAGGAAGTAAGTCATTATAGCAATAGCTCGTGGTTTGCAGTTGGCTGAGGGGTAAAATTGACCGATGGTCCAGAATAGTAGGTCTGCAAACGGGTCCTGACTTATCGCAGAGCTGGCATTTCTGATCTGTGGGGAAAAGACGAGCCTCTCCCCATGTTGTTCTTGGACGGTTGGTTATCTGTGTGGAAAGTACATAAAATTGGACATGTGCCTAATACTGCACACAAAAATCAGTAGCTTGTCATTTAAAATACTTATATGTGAGAGGCAAAATTATAAAACTTGTAGAAAGAAATACAGGGCAATACTTTTATGACCTTAAGAGGAGATTTCTTCTATAAGACAAAGAAGTACAGACCGTTATGTAATACCACTTGAACAACTCAACTACATTAAAACTAAGAACCATCTATTTTTCAGGGAGACCCCATAAAGAAAGTGAAAAGATAGGCCTGGTACCCCGGGGGAGACTAACGACACATAATTGACCAAGGTCTAATAATCAGAGACTATAAATAACTTACCCAAAACAGAACAGATCTGTCGTGTAGCCCCTTAAAAAGATGGAGAAACATCTTGAACAGGAAACTCCCAATAAAACCCCACTGATAATTGGAGAGATGTAAATTAGAAAGATACTGTCATCCGTGTGATTTAAAAAACAGGCTGCCCGCTGCCGGTGCTGTCGAGGTGGCAGAGCGGGAGAGGCTCCAACCCGCTCCTCGGAGTGTGGGGCGGTTCTTCGCAAAACAACGTGGAAACAGCTAGAAGCGTCGAAGATGTGTGCACTTAATAACTCAGAAGTTCCGCTTCTTGGTGGACATCCACCCAGAAGAGACAGGTGTCCAACTGTTAATGACAGCTTAGTGGTAGTTTAAAAAACTAGAATCCGTCCACCCGTCCCAGGGCTTTGTGTGGTGGAATCCTGCGGTAATGGAAATGGAAGAACGGGGACTCCATCCGTCAGTATGGACGAATCTCAGGGACGGGATACTGAGCAGAGACCAAGTGACGGTACCGTATGCGTGTGTGGTGCGTGTGCGTATGTAGGGTACGATTCTGTTCGTCCGAGGACTAAAACCTGCAACTCTTAATGATACGTTGCTTGGTGAGTCACATTTTTAAAAATTAGAAAGAAAGCAACTGAGTGAACAGGGTAAAATTTAGGGTAGTAGTTACCTGTGAGCCAGGAGCACAGGGGGATGTGAAAAGTAAGGTAAATCTTTGTTTTCCTTCTTAAATAGGATGGCCCACACATGGGTGTTCACTGTATTGGGACTGTTTGTGCTGTACACGTGTTTTCCCTCAACTCAGTGCTTAAAAACACGTGGAGAAGAATGAGCAGGGACCGAGACTTTGGAGGGAGGCCTCAGAGGTCCGAGAGGTGAAGGGGGGCCAGCAGACCATCTCTGGAGAGCTAGGAAGGGAGCTAGGTGATTGCAGACTTCTGGAAGGATCTCGTGTGTGTGTGTGTACGCACACCCGCACACAAGGCTCCGTAGCGGTGCCGGTCTGGGGCCACACTGACGTCAGGAAGACGGAAGAGCAGAGAGGATGACTGGGTTTGGCCGGAGGTCACTGGAGCTTCCAGGAGTTTGGCTTAGTTCGGGCGTGGACGGCTGTCAGCCGATGAAGGGGTTGATGTGGGGTGAGTCAGCGCGCCAGGCCCACATCAGTAAGTTACTCCCAGAGCGTTTGAACGAGAGAAGTGAGTCCATGTAAAGACGAAGAATTTTTCAAACCCAGTGGCGAGAAGTGAGGCAGGGCAAGGGACGGCAGCCTGCAGAGGGAGGGAGTCAGTAGGTGCGCAGGGCCGCGGGCGTGCAGAGAGGAGCGGTGGCTCCGTAGGTCAAGCCCCGTCGGTGTCCACGTGCTGCGGTGCCCCGAGAGTGAGGTGCGGGCCCTCGTTCGTGGCTTTACACTGATGAAAGCCATCGACTAAGTGGTCATGTCAGAAATACCTTCCAGTATATCAGTCTTTTTCTAAAAACATGTTTAAAACCTGCTGATCTGGGGAAAGGAGTGAAGGCTCCTCATGCTTCTAGAGACCTTCTGTTTAGTCTTTGCCGGGACTTTGTCAAGCGACCGAGGAGTCAGGAAGGACCAGCTCTGGTCTGGACGTGCAGAAGGAACCGCCGCCAAGTCCTGCCTTCTGGGACTTGATCGCGGAGTACCTGCTCTTTCCTGCCCGGGTGTGAATGAGCCGCCCTCGGGGGCGGGGGGTGCGGTACTGGGACACATCAGAGAGTTCTCTGGCGCTTTCCCATTTGTAAAACATACGGAGAGCTTTTAGTGTAAAAATGGTGTGTTTAAATTAAATCAAAAGTCCAGCTCGGTCCATTTTAGTGATAAGGTTCTGATTCACTGGGAAGTAAGGATGCGTATGTCGTGTTTCCACAGTTAAGGTACATGGACAGCCGAGAAGACGAGCAGGTTCGAGGGATCACTATGAAATCCAGTGCCATTTCCCTGCACTACGCGACAGGTAAATTGTGTTTTAAAGAAAAAAATCGCTCTGTATCGTCAGTGTCCTTCTTTCTCTTTCAGAGTTAATTGTGTGCCTCAGTTTCTTTGCTTTATATTCCACACATTTCATTCTGGCCTCCAGATGACCTGTTGTCAGAGACAGGCTGCCTAGACTGGGATGCAGATGGGGACCTCTGACGGGCTCGAGGGCGAAGAACGGGCAGTTCCCACCTGCTCCCACCCACCCAGGCGACTGTGTGGTTTTCTTCCCAAGGATGGCGGGGAGTCTCAGGACTTTGCTGGCTCAGCCGTAGTGTTCCATTTCCTGGCGGGATCCTTATTCTGTCCTGTGGCCTCAGGGTTGGATTTAGAATCTGACCTGATTGGGTCACCATGACCCTTACAGCTTCCTGTGCCCAAATCAGGATGCCATTTTCATGGTAATTTCACGGAATTTACGCAACAGAAATAGTCTTACAAGCCTGTGAGGCATATAGTCAGTGATGTTCACCAAAAAGTTTGTATTAGTTCAGAAAAATGCTAGCAACCTTTATGTCTGTCTTTGGAAAGAGTAAGTATGCTGATGCATCCTTCCCGTGAAAAGCATGCGGCTGTCAAACACCTGTTTGATCTGTATGTGATAAGACAGGAAAAATATGTCGAGACAAAAAGCAAGTCTCAGAGTAAATACTTGTATGATAAGAGTGTGTTTGGTAATAAAATATTACGTGTGTAGGTAGATGTCTGGAAGGGTACACACTAAAACCTCAACTCCAGTTATCTCCAGGGGCTGAGTTGTGTGAAACTTACATTTTCTAAAATATTTATTTTTGTACTCCTTGGAAATTTTACACCAAGTGTGTATTTTTATAATTAGAGGGAAATAATAAAGATGTATCTCGTTTCCCTAAGTGACTGATCTGTGGTTCATCTTTTACGGTGCCCTCTCTCTGGCACCGGCACCAGGGAACCTTCTGCACAAGGGACAACTCTCTTCTCTTTGACGTCCATCTGCCAAATATTTTTGTACTAAACCAGTTTTGAAGCTCTTCCTAATGTTTAATGTTTAAAGTAATGCCTTATCTTTTTAAAACTACCGCGCATGTTTTAAGGGGCGTGTCCCCCTTGTGCGGCGTGGGTCAGTGCTCTGCTTACTTAGGTCTCCCCTTACTTCTTACAGATGTGGAGAGGTTCGTAGCCTTCCTCTCCACACTCATGCCATCAGTCTGTTTCTCTTTGACAATTCCTCTAGTTGTCAGTTTTCGTTGTTGCCTCTGAGTTTTGTCTGCAGTTTTGCCACCCCCTTTTTAACCATTTTATTAAGGTTTATGTTATATCACATAACGCCCATTCCAATTCACTTGTCTTTCTGGCATAGTGTTTGTAGGAGGATGGCTGTAAGACCCTGGGAATGGAATAGTCTCACCTCTGCTTTGTTGACCTCTAACCTTGGGCACCTTGTTCTCAGAATGTTTTAGATAATGCTTATGTATGTATGTATGTATGTATGTATTTGACAGACAGAGATCACAAGTAGGCAGAGAGGCAGGCAGAAAGAGAGAGGAGGAAACAGGCTCCATGCCGAGCAGAGAGCCCGATATGGGGCTCGATCCCAGGACCCTGAGATCATGACCTGAGCCGGAGGCAGAGGCTTTAACCCGCTGAGCCACCCAGGCGCCCCCCACTTTTTTTTAGAAGATTTTATTTATTTATTTGACAGAGATCACAAGTAGGCAGAGAGGCAGGCAGCCGGGGGTGGGGAGGAAGCAGGCTCCCTCCGGAGCAGAGAGCCCGATGCAGGGCTCGATCCCAGGATCCTAAGATCATTACCTGGGCCAAAGGCAGAGGTGTAACTCACTGAACCACCCAGGCACCCCTAGATATGCTTTCTTGACTGCACAGAACCAAGACTTCAGCTCGCTTGTGCTGGCTTAGAATGGCTTATTGACAGCCTCTGTGAACTACAGTGTTGGAGACAGTGTTCATGAAAACCAGGAAAAACAGGAGCATCATTGAGTGGCAGCGCATAGAAATTGGAGCTGGATGTTGATTCTGGATCCAAGATGGCCCTAGAAACCACCAGAATAAGTTAATATTCTTCTCTCTGGAACCGCACTTTTATCCCTGGGTCTTGTTCTCTGTCCTTGTCTCCATTACTCTGTAAGTCTGTCTTTATTTCATAGCTTTTTCCTACTCTTAGTGTCCCCATCTTCATAAACTAACTTTGTCCTGACCTCGCATCTCAACTCCTGTCTCTTTTTTTTCACCGTATTTCCATTGCTTACTGCTGCTTTGCCTTGTGTTTCTGGTCACACGTTCTCAGGAGCAGGATGTGGCGCAGCTTATTTAATGCCGGGCCCTGGTAGAGGTTGTGCCTACGGATTGGCCACCCTTGGCTTGGATGGTCACCTGCTAGTCTGGTGTGTGGTGCCTGCAGTGGAGTCACAGTGTATCAGCTGTGTCTGTGAACGTGGCTGCCTAGAGGGGCTTGGACGTAGGCAGCTGCCACACCTGACCATTGGTGCAAAGCCTTCCTTTCCCACCTGCAGAATGGGAGTAGAAGTTGGAGGTGCTGAACAAGGCACATGCTGTCGGGATGCCTCTGAGATAAGAACATTCTTACCTGTATCTCGGTGCTCATTCTCTGCAAGACGGTATCCCTGCTGTGAAGGTGGGATGACCCCAAGGGGACTCTTCCTGGAGGAGGCGGACCTGTTGGTTGAAGAAACTCCACACATGGTTTTTACTTCCCTGTGTCTTCCCCTTCCCACCCCCTGCCAAATCACCTCTTCGTTAGGAATCTCTGCATTAAATGTTAATTAAGTCTGTTCTGGTTCTGACTCTTGATTTAACTGGCTATCAAAAATTTTTTCAAATCCTTATTTGGATTGAAAGAGAGGGTATTTTTCTAGTTTAAAGTAAGCATACTTAACCAGGGATCTTAGACAAATGGTGAGGAAACCCCAGGTATATTGTAGAAGGTGCTACTTAGCATTTTCCAGGGACCTGGTTCTTCCTTGAGAACATGGAGCCGCTCATGTTTACCTCTGTGACTAAAATTTGCTACAAATGTTGGACCTGCATTATTAAACCTTGTTATTTCCTTGTCTCTTAGCTCTCTTTGTCCTTCCCACAAGGATACTATCTACTTATCTAGTCATTTCAAGAGTTAGGAAATACTGTACATAGTACATTGTATAAAAAAGAAAAAAATCCTAAGGGAATGTAATTCCTTTGAATCCGTTAGCCCAGAATTCAGATAAAGATGAGAGAAATGTCTTTAAATGGGTCACATAACTTGAAACTCATGGCGTGTTCTTCGAGTAGTCTCACGGCATATCTCTGCTCTTCCACTGTGTGGCCCTTCTTTGTGCCTGCAAATACCTATTACTATGGCAAGAACTTCTGAAATGAAGTGTGTGTTCTAACTCCTCTTTTTAAGAATTCTAAATGCATTTATAAATTTATATCTATTATAGAAAACTCAGTGTATTATAGAACCTACAGGAAAACACAAGAATGAAATAAAAATCACCCATACTTTTTCCGCATTATGTTTTCAGTTTCTGTATCTAATCCAACCACCATTTTGTGTGTGTGCGGTCGTGCACACAATCAGAGGGAAGCGTCTAACTTAATTTTCCCCCAGATCATTAACTACTTCTCACAGCCCCAGTCAAATGTGATTATTAAGTCGTATGTTACTAGTTCTCGACGTGGTGTTGGTGTTGACACCTCCACCTGAGCAGACAGGCTAGAGGGTGAATTAATTGTACCCAGCCCTGAAGTACCCTCTCTCCAAGCCCGCAGGTGGGGGCAGACACCATTCAGCTCCGCTGACTGATGCTCTGTAGGAATCTGCTTTTTTCAAGAGAAGTTGGCATCGAGCTTTTGGTAAAATCTTCCAGGTTTTAAGCGATTGGCAGCTTCTTTACAAGTTCATGAAACCCCCCGTGGAAGAAATTGCCGCGGGTTCTAACTTACAGGCTTTCGGTTTGTAACGTGAGGCTCATGGGCCCACTGCCGGCTGGGTTCGGTGAGACACTCAGCATTTATCCACGAGGAGCCGCGTGGAGCTTGGAGGCCAAGGACAGCTTCTGTGCAGGCTCCTGGGTCTTAATCTGCAGAGACGGGGCCACTGGGAGATGGAGTCCTGCCACCCACACTCAGGCCAGGCCAGTGTGTGCGGGAAAGTCTTCTTCCTGAGACACTGTAGCTTCCCTTTCCTTCTGGAACTGTGAGCGGCGACCCATGGTCCCAGTTGCTGTCCTGGTTTGTGGGACTGAGGCTAGGAGGGAGGGGTTCCATCGTCTGTTCCTTGTTTGACTGAAGGTCAGACTGTTTTCTCTTAAGATAATGCTTTTCTTTGCGAAGCATTCCGTTGGTGCTGGGTGTAAGAACAGGGGTGCGTGATGGTTTGGTTCTAAGCCGAGGCCTCATGCACGTGATTTCGTGGGCAGTCCTCACAGCAGCCCCGTGAGATGGATGCTACCCTCCTTTTACACACATCCAGAGTGGGTTCAGGGACTTTCAGAAACGTTCCCATGGACAGAGGGCTTGGCATGTTGGCAGTGGTCCTGGGAACCAGATGATTCTGTTTCCAGCTGTTCACTTGGACCAGGAGTCTCTCGGAGGTCAGTCAGTCCAGACCATGGCTGATGGCTCTTGACCTGTGCCTCTGTCCTGTCCACGAGGGATTGCTGGGGCTGCGTACAGACATCTGGCAGCTGCATTGCCCACATCCCTGCTGTCCTTGGTCGCCGCCCAAGATGGGAACCTCTTCAGCCGTCTCTTCCTCATGTGTGTCTGTGATGTTCACACCCTCCCTCAACCTCCTGCTGTTCCCTTCCTTCCCCAAACCTACTCTGTACATGTTCCAAAAGAAACAAGCTTCTCTGTAGCCTCCGCGTCTTTCTGTTGATGTCCTCTCCGCCGCCAGCCTGGCAGTTTTCCCAGGATGCTGCCCTCCCTGGACGCATTCTTCCTCGCTCTGTCCGTCGCCGGGTTCAGATACGGGGTTGCCATTCTCTTCGTTCCTTGGTTCTAGTTCAAAGCTTCGTTCTTCTAGCCTTGTTTTAAAACCCTCCTCTCTTTTGAGATTCATATGGTCTAACTGTTCTCTTTCTTGTCCTTGTCAGCTTCTGAGGACGGTGCAAGCTCTTTAGTGACGTGGGCACCTGGCTTTGTCATTTTCCTTTTTACCCAAATCTGCCCAGGTAGCTTTTACCACTCCTGACAACGAGCCCTCTGAGGGCGTGCGGCGGCCGTGTGTAGATCACTTTGCCCGCTCGCTGTCACACTCCTTTCTGCCTGTTAGCCTTGCCTGGAACCGCCCAACTTGGTCATTGCAGGCTGGAGAACTCCCTTCCCCGCAGTCTCCACCCTCCTGCTCTCTCACCTGTGGGGTGAAGTTCCCATTCTTCGACTTCATCAAGTTCTCCAGCCCTGTCCGTGTCCTGCATTCAGTGCCCACCTCTGGCAGCCCAGACCGGTCACCTCCCTAACGGTCCCTCCAGGAGCCTCAGTTTCTTTGCCTTCTGTCGTCTTTCCCCGAGCAAAACTATAACCCTGGGCAGAGCTAGCGCTCCGGTTCCTCCTTCCTCCCCTGGGCTGGTCCCCCGGGTGCTGGCAGACTTCCCTCTGCTGGATCTGGTGTTCTCTCCGGCAGGTCATTTAACACTCCTTCTGACCCAGCTCACCTCCGTCCCCCTCCCTCACGATCCCAGCAGACATCTCCCCACGGGCTGGTTTTAGATCTCTGCTTGTCTCCTGTCAGCGTGGAAGACGTGTGCCCTGGACATGGCTCCTTCTCTCCTGTATCTTCACTGACACTTGGCCATCAGCATTCAAGGATGCTCCCTGCAGTCTGTCTTACCTTGAGAACAGATGCTCATTCGTCCTTCTAGCTGCACGTGCCCCTGCCCCGTCTTGGTCGGGGGCGTGCTGCTGTCACTCTTCCAGCGGCTCTGGCATCGGACCTGCACCTTAGAGTGATGACGTGTACGGGCTGTATGAAATTGAGTAAAAGATAGCCCTTGGTCTCTGACTTTCTCTCCAGAACACAGATTCTGAGCAGGTTGCCAAGGTTTGGAACCCTGACGTAGGTTCCAAGAAATGAACGTCAACCTTTTTTATTTTTTTACACAAGTCTTCTTTATTCTGCTTCTTATTATATCCTTATAGGCAAAAATGCCAGTAAGTAGAAAGGTCAAGATAGTGTAGACGTGTAATTGCTAGATTCCCTACCCACGCAACAGGATTTCAAAGGTGGTGAGGTTCCTAGTGATGGCGAGTTCGGGGAGTGGCCAGCGTGGATGGGCCTGGGGAAAAAAACCACCAGCCAGTGAGGACGACCATAGTCAGAGGTGGCCCATGTGTGGTTTTCGTTTCATGTCGGTGGAGGGTCTGGAGAGGACTTGGGGGATGGGGCCGTGCAGCAGGAAACGTTTGTTCGCCATTCATGCT
Organism: Lontra canadensis; assembly: GCF_010015895.1. Classification (NCBI taxonomy): domain Eukaryota; kingdom Metazoa; phylum Chordata; class Mammalia; order Carnivora; family Mustelidae; genus Lontra; species Lontra canadensis. The sequence continues at coordinate 5,217,337 of NW_022631088.1, forward strand.
TGTCTGTAGGTCATGGTCTCGCTCCTCCCTGAACCACCTCATTTCTGACACTTCTACCATCAGATCAACCACCCACTGCTTCTTCTTGTAACACCTACTCATGGGGACCCACTCAGCTCTCCTGCCAAGACCTCTTACTGTGTCGGCAAATACGAAATAAGACGTGTCGTCCAGTTCTGTGAAATAATGAGCCACATCTGTGGATTTACAATAATCTTATATACTACCTTAAAACGGAAAGGGATGGAAGTAGCATTTCCTGTGGAAACTTCCTGTGGAAACTCCTGCGGTTGCCACATAATTGGGGCCTAACTTGTGTCCGTAAATGTCGTGTGTTCTGTAAGTACCGTGCTGGGGAACACGTTCTCATGTGGCTCGGGTTTTGTCTGTGTTCCTGACGCCGTGATCGTGCGGCGCGGCGCTCTCCTAGCGCGCCGAAGCAGAAGAGACCCTTGCACGAGGTGCGGGTCTTCGTCCGGGACTGGGGGGACAGCTCTCTGTTTGAAGGCACGTTGTCTCCCGTCGGCTTTCCATGTACGCGCGCTAGCCAGCATCTCCCGTGTTCGGAAATTTAACTTGACCTCACGTGAAGTTTTCCTCTTCACAGAGGAGACCTTCAGCAGGCACTGGTGACAGGTGTGCACCTTCCATGACACAGTTGCCTGGGGCCTCCTAATCCTGGAGGACTCATGGGCCAGGGAGGGATGCTTTTCCCCTAACTCTGGGAGCAGATACTGGAGGATCCCTGCCTCAGTTAACTTCAGGGCTCCCAACTTCCTCTTTTCCCCAGTCACATGGAGTGTGGGAAAAAAAAATTGGATTGGTGCTCTGCTGATTAGATCAGTCCCTGAAATGAAGAGCTGTGTTTTGGAATGTCGGGGAAGGATGGCTTAATGCCTTAGCAAGTGTCAATCCCATAAGCACCTTAGGACCGTGTGGCAAATCAGAAAGGCCATTTTGCATGCCTCGAAATTATAGTTTCCCGTGGCAGGAGTAGTGATATCTAATGTGATAAACGCCACGCTTGTTTGTTTTTTAAAATATTTGTGTGTGTGTGTGTGTGTGTGTGTGTGTGTGTTTGATCCTTAGGTACATAGTGGTAGATGGCATTCAGGGAAACACATCTTAAAGAGGCATGGTGTGGTGAAGACGGCAGAAGAGTTGGGTTTATGGGCTTTTTTTTTTTTTCCCCCTCTGCTGGATATTGGACTTCTTTCCCCTACCTTTGAAATTTAGTTTGAAGTTATATGGAAAGAGGGAAGATAAAACCGGTGAAAGCCAGAGACTGGCTGTGTGCTGAGCTCTGTGCTTACCAGCTGTGTGAGTCACCGCCGCCTGAAGCCCTTCCCTCCATCAGGTCCATTTGGGAAGTCAGACAGGCTTCTTTATTATAGACCTTTTCGGAGCCTTTAGTACATATGTGTGTCGTGCACCTCTTCCTCACCCTGAGCCCCCCTCCACTGCATTTCCCAAAAGTTTTCAATCACGCAGTCTTACTTTTCACTTTGCCCATTTGTAGGTGAAAACACTTGGTGTGTCACTAGCTTTCTGTTGTCTTTTGAGATCTGAACTTGTTGTCCTTGAATGAATTTCAAGGGGTCTAGAATTGGATACTTAATTAGAGGAGGGTAGATGGGGGATGGATAGGTGGACTGGTGGGTAAGAATGTTTGTTTTTCTGGGTGCCATCTAAAGGGGGGGCGCCTGGGTGGCTCAGTGGGTTAAGGCCTCTGCCTTTGGCTCAGGTCATGATCTAAGGGTCCTGGGATCCAGCCCCGCATCAGGCTCTCCACTCAGTGGGGAGCCTGCTTCCCTCTCTCTCTCTGCCTGCCTCTCTGCCTACTTGTGGTCTCTGTGTGTCCAATAAATAAATAAAATCTTTAAAAAAATTAAAAAAAAAAATAAAGGGTCTGTAACCCCAGTAAAAGGCAAAAGAACTGTTGTGTAGGAAGCCCGAAGTTTCTCTGTGGATGCTTCTTACTTTCTGTAGAGGGCCTGACAGCAGACACAGGCTCTGGAAGTTCTGTCTTAGGCCCCGCTGTTGTCAGACAGGGTGGGAGAGCGCTTACAGTTCTCCTGCACTGGCATCTGGACGTCATCCCCATGAGTGAGCAAGTGGTGTTTCCCCAGCTGCAAAGTCTAGAGGAATCCGACTCCTCCTGGTGTGACCTTGCGTATATCTCTTCCCTCTGGGGGCATGTTTCTCTATGAAGTGAAGGGTTAGGCTGGGAAAATGTGGAGAGATTTTAGGAATCTCACGGCTTCTCTATTTTAAAACGTGACAGGAGCTGGTGGGACCTTGGGCCCTGCTCGTGCTGCTCCTTTTCCTTTGGCTTATTTGGTAGAGAGCAGTGGGCTTATTCAAAAGGGCACTGTGAGCCCTGGCAGTAAAAGGCTCCACTGAGGCCCAGGGGCCACCATCCCAGGGCACTGGGTCTTTGACGTCTTTGGTTTTCCCTGGAGATGTCCACAGTCCTCTCTGGTTGGAGCCTTCCCCGGTGGGCCCAGCAGAGCCATGATTCCTTATAACGCAACTTGCATGAGAAGACCTGGGACAGGTTGGGGGGAGGTGGTTGGTGTGTAAGAAGCAGCCCGCTGCTCATTGGTGGCATTCTCTGCCACTGAGCCCCAGTGCACTTTGGAATCTTTAACCTCATGTTTAGGAATTCACTCCCAGTGGACTCTTGACATGTGAGATGAACTTGATGCCATGTTGAGTGGCGTGGTTTAAGGTATATTTTTGGAGTTAGATGGGTTTGAACTTCTCTACCATTTTGAATGGTTTGATCTCAGGCAGTTTACTTCGGAGTTGGGTTACGGTTTAGATGTTCTCGAGAAACTTTCGTTTGCCCCAGTTTTTCTGCTCTGAAATCGTGCTAATGGTACTAGTAACCACAGAAGGCTCCTCGTGAACAAAACCCAGGGTCTGCAGAATGCTTGGTGCAGTGCCAGGTACAGAGCGCACAGATGTGACCTCTGGCTGTGGTTACTGTGGTCTTTTCTCAGTGTCACTGTCACCTAGGGCACAAGGCAAGTCATCAGCTGGTGCAGATGGCACTGGGGCAGATCCTCTCAGTGGCCTGCAACATGTACTATCTAGTCGTTGGGTCCTGGAGGAGCTCTGGAGCACAGGGAAGTAGAAAAACACAGAGTTAGGAGGGCGAGCACAAGTAAAGTGTGTGTGGGGGAGTCTGAGCCTTCAGTGAACGCTTTGCCTTTAAAAGAGAACTGTGGGGCGCCTGGGTGGCTCACGGTGAAGCGTCTACCTTTAGCTCAGGTCATGATCCCAGGGTTCTGGTATCGAGTCCCATGTTGGGCTCCCTGCTCAGTGGGGAGCCTGCTTCTCCCTCTCCCTCTGCCCCTCAACCTGCTCGTGCTCTTTCTTCTCTCTCAAATAAATAAATAAACAAATAAATATTTTTAAAGAAATCTGTATCAAGTTTAATGAATGGGGAATGAGTGTAGGCATCTAATGAATTACTGTTCTCCTGCATGGCTTCCTTCATTATGTTCCAGCAGAAGTGTGTGTAACTGAGGGCGGCTTATTGTTGGCTCTTGTGGGACTGACCTAGGAGTTAATGGGATGTGGGACTGACTTCAGGGTTTGATGAGATGTGGGGCTCTCAGTGCTTGGGACAACCGCTGGAGTTACCATCCTATTAAAGGCTCAATACTCATTTGTCAAGAGGATAGAAGGAGGTAAATTTGTGTGCGAGCATGTAGCCCACGGCTTGGCACAGAGTGCCTCCCCCTTGCGTGTTTGGAGAATTGGGTCTACATCTCAGGCTCACAGCCTGCTCTCCGAGAGCTTGTGGGGACCTAGGGGCCAAATGCTGTGTGTCTTTTTAATTTGGCATTTCTCATTTTGGCCCCCGTGAACAGCTTTTATGCTCTGGCATTGGTTTCTTTGAGTCTCAACCTGGAATCTGTAGAGCGAAATAGTAACATTTATGTCCTCTCGTCGGGCTACTGTAAGGGCTCAGGAAGGTGTGACTGGCACACGAGCGTGTTTGGCGCAGTGCCGGCTCACAGTTGGCTCTTGGGGAGTGGGAACTTGGAGAACAGTAAAGTCGTTCAGCATTTTCGACAGATGCTCCTTGGAATCAAGGGTTCCATCGGCGGGAATTCCTCGATTGGAATGACAGCTGTTGAGTGCGCTTTTGTGGCTGCTTTACCTTTATTCAGCCATTTCTTAGCTCCTTCCTCGTTCTAGGACGCCTGTGGGGGATCTCGAGTACCTGCACAACTGAAAAGGCATGTTTTCAAATTCCGCTCTAGGTAACGAGGAGTACCTGATTAACCTGATAGACTCTCCAGGACACGTGGACTTCTCCTCGGAAGTGTCCACTGCCGTGCGCATCTGTGACGGCTGCATCATCGTGGTCGACGCCGTGGAGGGGGTCTGTCCACAGGTAGGAGGTCATCCCGTGGAACTACGTACCTGGTCAGATAGAGAAGGTGGGGAAGACGGGAGGGACTGGCCGCTGATGGCTCCAGGCCACGTTATGTCCGAAAGTCGGTCTTACATTTCATTCGATCACGTTCTGGTCTGTGATGGCATTATGTCACCCACACCTGGAAGGGGTCGTAGCAGGGATGACTTTAAGTACTTGGAAGCATCTGTGATGGCCCCTTGCAGAGAAGGCCTGGGCCAGAGTTGAGAGATGCTGAATTTGGGGAGGATTCTGAACCGGGAGAGGTGCTTGATGGCAAGACACTGAGCCAGTTCTCCCTAGCGGGAAACTCTCTCTTGTGTTGGCTTCTCAGGCTACACGGATGCCTCTGTCCACCTACACACCCACTCCTGGCCCCCACCCCTTCTGTATCTCTCTCCTCTGTGCCCTCGTGCTTGTGTTTCTCCTTTGCACCAAAGGTGGAAAAGTTCACCAGGGTGATGTGCCAGGTGTGGACTGTGGCATGGCTTTCCATGCTCGGTTTTTTACAAGGACTTGTTTGGAGGCCTCATGTTTTATCTCAAAAAAATGTTGTCACCCTTGTATCCCACTTCTTAGCATACCCTTGTTTGTTGTAATGTTTTTAAAAAAGAATGATAAAAGCTTTAAATTACTCAAATGGAGGAAATTTGATAATTCCAAGAAGTTGTGCCCTAACTGTCCTGTCCCGTCCCGTCCGGTTTCCCCTGAGGGCGCGGGTCCCCCAGCACGAGAATCACGGCCTTAGTGTCTGTCCTGACAAGATAACACCGTTGGTACGTTTGACTCCAGAAGAGCAGCTGGAGGGGAATGCTGGCGGAGAGTGCGGTCAGCAAGGTGCACGCGGGGCCTTCTGGGGGATGTTCTGGTTCTCCGGCCCGTGTGCTGGCGGCCACCGAGTGTTTGTCTTCTGCTTGTTGAGTAAACTCTGCACGGGTTTATTTATCCTTCTCAAATGACTTGTCAGTTCCATCAAGTCAAGGGCGTTTCTTGTCCATTACTTTCCTTCCGTGATGCAGGCCTCATGAGTGTTTGGGGGGCACCTGTTGTGGTACAAGAGAATGGAAATGAGGGGTCATGACTCAGGGTTTTCTCATGTGCTTTAAGTATTTCCGACCGTGCGTTTTACCTTTGCCTTTGTTTCCCCCAGACACAAGCCGTTCTGCGCCAGGCCTGGCTGGAAAACATCCGTCCGGTGCTGGTGATCAACAAGATAGACCGCTTGATAGTGGAGCTGAAGTTCACTCCGCAGGAGGCCTACGCGCACCTCAAGAACATCTTAGAGCAGGTATTTCTGCCTTTGCTTCGGGGCTTTAGAAATCGGGGCTCCAAGAAGAGTTGTGAGGAAGCTGGTAAGTCGGCACAGAGCCTCGAATCTGTAGAGCCCATGATTGCCGTGTGCTGGGACAGGTCTCCCCTCGGGAGCCCCCTCCGTTCCCGGAAGCACCCTTGAGTACGAAGCTTGGGCAATAGGTTTTGATGCTCTTATTAAAAAGCTTGGCGCTTGCCCTAAAGTGAGGCAGTATTTAGAGGCTTCCTGGTTTTGGATCGCGTGCCTTCAGAGGACAGTTTGCCCAACCATTTCTGTGGTTTTCCAGCAGACATTTACATAGCTGTATGTCGAGTGAATGAATTTTGGGATGTCCACTGTGTGCTGGGGACTGTGAATGTACAAACAGGTCAGATCCCTGTCTTCAGAGATGTCGCAGTGTGGTGGGGAGACCTTGAAAGAGATCTTCGGAGAGCAGCGAGAGGCTGTGGGTGTGGTTGGAGACATGGATGTGGACTGCCTCACCCTGACCGGGTCCAGAGGGAGGAGACTTGGGAAGAGTCATGGGACAGAAGCCTTGAGATGGAAAAAGGTCGGGAGTTATGGCCAGGGCATTCAGGAGAGAAGGAATAAGATATACAAAGTAAACGCCAGAAAAAGCATTGTAGGGTGTTCGTTCAGAGAGCCGCGTGGGACTTGCTGTCACTGAGGAACGAGATGGCGGGAAGCAGAAGCAGGAGGCGGGGGTGGGAGGGAACATAGAGGGCGTTGATTACGGGGGATGTCATGTGGCACGTGTGAAGGTTTGGACTTTCTTCAAGACAGTGGGGCAGGGCACCCTGAGGAGACCCGTTGAGAATGGTTCTTTGCTGAAGGGAGGGAAGGAGGAAAGTAGAGCAGCGAGAAAGCCTGGATCGATGGGTCTAGTTCCCTGTAGAGCCAGATGGGGAGGGGCCCCAGGGAGGCAGAAGAAGAGGGGCCCGCGGTGTCTGCAGGCAGATACGGGCTGATCGGTTGGAGTCTGGGAGCTTGCAGGATTTCTGAATAATAGGTTCCATTTCTCTCTGGTAGGAAATAAGGCCACTTACTTGGGAGGGAAATAGTTGAGGACCGGCAGGCAGGGGAGGGGCCTGAGGAGAGTGGTGACAAGTCCGGCTATGAGAACGGGCGAGGGAATTGTGAACTAGGGCTCAGGCTGTGAACTAGGGTCATGGGGTCGTGAGTTCCCAGTATCGCGGATGCCACTCCTCAGGTCACAAAATGACCTCACAGAAGCCCTACAGTATAGTCTTGCTGGGTATGGAAGGAATGGGTTGAAAACGTGTCCGTTCATTATCGTCGTGAATGCCAGCTCCATCCGTGCAGCCCAGACTGACTGGCTCCATCCGTGATCCCAGACGGCGTGTCTCCCATGTCTCCAGCCTCTAGTGACGTTCTGCCATCTCCCCCTCTCTCCTAGATCAATGCGCTTACGGGAACTCTCTTCACTTCTAAAGTCCTAGAAGAAAGAGCAGAGAGAGAGACTGAATCCCAAGCGAATCCCAGTTCTGACCCAGGAGAACAAGTGTACGACTGGAGCACTGGCTTGGAGGACACGGACGACTCTCACCTGTACTTCTCTCCGGATCAGGGCAATGTGGCGTTTACGAGCGCAATAGACGGGTGGGGCTTTGGGTAAGTCTGCTCCGATCTCCTTGGATCTCCTCGTGGCCGTCGATAAAATTGATTTCTTTAATGAAACTTGCGGTTGTTGAGATGATGACTGAGTGCTACAGGGTTGTGAGAAGGAACAGCGTTCTCTTGTCCCCTTTACTCAGGGTCCCCCCAGGGCTACCATCTTGCAGAGCTGGAGCACGACGTCACAGCCGGAGTATTGACGTTGATGGCGTCCGTCCCAGCGAAGACCCTTCCCTAATACATCCACCTGCTTCCCTCCAGCCCCCTGGAGCCATGGGGGTCCTCTGGTTGCATAATTTGTTGTCTTGACAATGTTATTTAGGAAAGCAGAATCAAACATTATGCAATCTTTTCTGGATTGGCTTGTTTTCCCTCTCTGGAGAGGGAACCCAGTTGTTGGGTGAATCGGCCGTGGTTCCTTTCTGTGGCTGAGCAGTGTGCCCTGGGGTGGCTGTGCCACAGATTCACTGTTCGTGCGCGGAGCCACATCTGGGTTTTCCCTGTTTGGGGCTGTCCTGAGCGAGACTGCCACAAACATTCACGTATACGTTTTTCCATGAATGTAGGTTCTCTTGTCCCGGGGATGAACGCGTGGGACCACATTTGCTGGGTCATGTGGCGGTTGTAGGGTTACTGCGTCGGTTTTCCAGAGGGGGTGCTGTTTTACACCCCCACCCACCACGTGGGGGTGATCTGGTCCATCCACATCGTCACCGCTGTTTGGTGGCGTCCCTTTCTTTTAGCCATCCCAACAGGTGTGTATTGTTAGGTTATTGTGGTCTTAATTGCATTTTCCTGACTGCTGGGGCTGTGGAACCTCGCTCCCTGGGCCCATTTGTCCTGTGTGTCCTTGGGTGAGACATCTCTTCGTGACCTCGCCTCATTTTCTTTCCTTTTCTCTATCTTTTTTCATTGAGGGATGAATGGCACAGAATATTGAATTAGTTTTAAGTGTACCGCAGAACGATTCCGTATTTGTATAGACTGTGACGTGACCACACTGGTAAGTGTAGTTTCCCACACGCTGGTACAGAATAAGTTTGTTTCCTGTATAAGGACTTTGACGATTTTGACATCTTGACTACGTTGTACCTTCTAATCCATAAACACTGTGTTTCTCAGTTTTTTTCAGATTTTCTTTGATTTCTTTCATTAGCATTTTGTAGTTTTCACCATAAAGTACTGTACACATTATATTGGATTTGCACCTAATTTTTCATTGTTTCTGATCAATTAGACATGGTATTATATTTTTAGTTTTGGTGCTCCCATATTCATTCCTACTTTTTGAAAATACAGTTAACGGGTTTTTGTATGTCCATCTTGTCCACTGTGACCTTGCTAAACTCACTTATCGAGTTCTTGGTAGGTTCCTTGGGGTTCTCTACGAGGCAGTCATGTCACCTGCCGTCAGGGGCAGCTTTCTTCCCTCTTTTACTTTGCCACTTTCTTTCCTCTTCTTGCCTTACTGCTCTGCCAGGAGCTTCCAGGACTGTTTGAATAAGAGCAGAGAGAGTGGACATTCTGGCCTTGTTCTGATCTTAGGGGGAAAGCACTGAGTCTTTCACCATTAGGTATAAGGTCAGCTCTAGGTTATTTGTAAATGTTCTTTATCAATTTGAGGAAGTTCCCTGTATTCCTTTTTTTTTTTTTTTCCCCAGAGTCCTTTTTATGAATGGGTGTCAAATTTTGTCAGATGCTTTTCCTGCATCAGTTAATATGATCATATGATTTTTCTTCTTTAACTTTTTAAAATAGTGGATTACATTGATTGATTTTTGAATATTGAACCAGTCTTGCATCTTTTTGTAGGTTTTATGTAAAAATGCTTTGTTTAGAACTTTATTCTTTGAATAAATCTAAAAATCAAAATGTACAAAATGTGTCCACGAGAGACCATGAGAAATCTCCCTGCCCCTTGGGTTTTCAGTTCATCCCCCCACAGGAAGCTGGAGCGTCCTGGCAGTTTCTTGCACACTCCGGAGGCTGTTGGTGTGTTTGAGCAAATACACTCTGTTAACTTTATTGTCCGCACGAGCAGTATGGAAAGAGGCCACCTTTATTCGGTTGTGCCCATGCTGGATGTTAGGCTAGTTTGCTGAGATGATCTCATTGAGTTCTTAGGACAGTCCTTTCGAATAGGTACTCTTATGTTTTATGCAAGGCTCGGAGACATTCGGTGCATGTTTAATGTTACTCAGCCTTGAGGTAGAGGAGCCGATACGAATGTTACAGTCCGCTCGGCACCGAAGTATACGCTTTCTGCCAGTGGGGCTTCCGCGGGCTCTGCGCTCTGGGAGGCGGGGACCCTTGTTCCTTCCGGATGTGCACGTGCGGGCCAAGGACTGGTGACGTCAGTGCTTCCCGGGTGGTGGGCATTTGATTACCTTCCTGAACCACAACAATTACTGACTTGTGGAATCAGAAAACCCACATACAATTAAAGAATTATTACTTCTCGAAGAATGTCTTGAGCTTGGATGAACAGTTGTGGGACGACAGTGAGATGGACTTTAGCCGTGGGCTGCATCCTGCGTCTGTAGCCGCGTAACAGAACCAGACATACCGCACCAGGGGAAAACGGAGCCTGTTGATGAAACATCTTGAAACATAATTTGCAAATGGGAAGGAAGAAAGGATCAGAAATTGAGCAGAGAGCGTGGCCTGGGAGGAGCCCAGCCAGTCGTGGCTGTTCTGTCCTCCTTTTACAGGAACTTGATCTTCACTCCCTTTTCACCAAACAGATTTTGCCTTGACAGGATAATAAATTACAATACCATGGTTTTTCCTTGTCAGTGTGTCATCAGTTGTAGAGACCGCAGTCCGCTTGGTGCCCGTGAAGGTCCCAGCGGAAGTCAGAGAACGAACGTAGAATGAAAACAGAAAGTACCGACCTGCAGAGAATGTGCCCTTCACCCGCTGGCTGATGACTTGTCATGGTCACCATTTGGGGCCTCAGTGTCCTCCCCTGAACACTAAGAACGTTGGGCTCAGATGATTTCTGAGAACGTCTTCAAGCTACAGAGTACAGTGATTCATTCCGTCCTATAACCGGGTCAGGCCCGTTAGTTTCCTCATCTGTCAGCATTTTGCTGGTGGGGGGGGTGCTCGTCCTTTGCTTGGAATGATTTCTATAAATCATGGAATGTTTCAGGCAGATTTGAGTCTGAATCTCAGAACTTGGTGTCCGTTGTATCGTGGAAGGAGAAGGGATGAACAGAGGCTTGCACGGATGGCTTCGGGTCCTCACGACTCTGAACGCTTTGATGTGCTTTCAGTCAGCAAGCGAATCCCCTGCCTTAGGCAAGGCTGCATTTAGAGTTCGTCAGTGCCTGTTGCTGACTGGCGGGCGTGCTCATTTGCGGGGGGCTGGTGGTGGGGACTGGCGGGCGTGCTCATTTATGGGGGGCTGGTGGCGGGGAAGAAAGCACTGGAGATGCTTTCCTGTCAGCCTCCCTCTGACGGGTGAGTGACCAGGGAAAGGGGGTGACTTCCTGTGTCCCAAAGGATGGGAAAGGAGCACATTTCAGAATTTGGAGGATGGTTTAAACTCTCATGCCGGGGGACAGGAGGAAGGAGTGTGACTCGAGGCTGACCCTTTGGGTATGGCCTCAGTCTGTCCTGTTGCAGATGTGAATCTGGGAGAGTCTGCTGACTTGGCTAGGTCAGGGTCCAGCTCAGGTTTTAGATAAGCGCAGCTGAGTTCCTAACCCCATGAAACAGGGACAGGAGTCCTCCCTAGAGCAGTTTCCTTGGTCTTTGTACACCAGCGTTCTCAGATCCTGCCATTAACGTCGGCCCACTGGGCGGCTTGGACGCACAAGGATACCCTGTAGCCTCCCCCTTGGCTCCGTTGTGGTTCAGGAAGATAGGCCAGATGGATGGGTCCACAGGTCAGTGGGTCCTCCTGAGAATCCCGTTTGAAGGTACTCTATGGAGGAAGTAAATTAAGACAGAATCTAAAAGTGGAGAAATTGTCATAGTTTTAAAATTACAACTAATGACAGACAAAGAGCGCGAAGCAGTAGTGGGGGAAGGGTTGATGTTAAGCAAGTTTTATGACAACTGTGGGTAGAAAAAGAATGGAAAGGATAAAAACCAGGATTTTGGAAGTTTTCTGTGCCTATATGTGTAAATGAATGGTGGACAGGAAAGGATTTGAGGCCCGTCGGCTGAGCAGATGGACAGGTGCCTTACTGTGCTATCATTTATGATTCTGATGGAGGTTTGAGTTTGTGGAAACCCACCACTTTTTTGAAATTAAAAACAGGACATGTATCTGACACAGGGTTGTGCAAGGCTAAGAAAACACAAAAGTCTGGGTACCACAAATCAGCATATTAAAGACATCCTGGACGCATGAGCAGAAATCATAGTAGAAATCCCCCTGACCAGAACAGTTAGGGCACTGACTGCACGAAGTACCCCATGGAGGAGATAGCTTTTTAAAAGACGGCAATTCCATTATAAAAACAAACCACCACCAACAAAAAAACTCCAAAGGTTTGCTACGTAAAATAGATAAACGGAAAGCATCTTAGCCAAGGGGTAAATACCAAAGCTTTGGCTCAATATGTCAATCAGATATGAGCCAAAAGGAAGGCAGTTTGGCAGTATTGATGAACAAGGCAGAATTTATAGAAATATGTTGTTGTATAAGGATCCTTTTTAATGGATAACGGACAGAGATTACCTCTGCATCAGTACCTCTGATCGTAGCGAAGTGCATGAGGCAAAAATAGAAGTATAAGTGGAAATCTGTATGGTTTGGAGATTTTATATCGCAGACTGTTGATAAATCAAACAGAAACACAAGCCATCTGGATAGTGTAATAAGTAAAGTCAGAATGTGTCAGTGAAGAATATACAAAAATTGGTCCTATGTCAGGCAAAAAAAAAAAGCAATTTCAAAAAATACAAAATACTAAAATATTGGAAGTTTGGTGTGCTAATCACTCAGTCATTCCCTTCAGTTTTAGCCACATAAGACTAGACCCAACTTGCCCATATGTCCACCAGCGGGTCCTCTGTATTCGCTGAGGCCCTTGCAGGCATCCAGGTAAAGGTGGGGGCTCTCGGGGAAGGTTGGGCTGGAGAACGTCCCCGGGACCTCCGGCCACGCTGCTTGCCCTCTGTTGTCCCCCTCGCATAGGTCCTGGAATGGATCTGCCCCTCTGCACGGAGGTTGGTACCGTGCCTGGCAGAACCGGGGGTTAGCAGCAGAAGCCGCAGGGAGATGCGGTGTGCTGACCTGCGTCCGGAGGGGAGCTTCTGGGCCTTGCTCTGGGCGTGCTGCACTGGAGCGGGAGGGAAACCGGTCATGCTCCTTTCAGCCCCTGAGGCAGAGGCTGTTGGTCTGTGGACTGAACTGGGACTTGGTGCAGAGAAGGGATCCCTCCTTCAAAAATGTAACAGTTATAAGGTAATCATATGTGGTGTATGTAGAAAGCATATAAAATTTTATGTATAATGAATATAAACAAAAGAATAATAGAAACTAATATTTGGGAAAATTAAAACAAAACAAAACAAAACACAAACCCCACCTGAACAAGTCACTGTGGGGTCAAACGGGAAGTGCGGCCAATCATAGCGAGTCCCTTCGAGGTCATGGACCCTCGAGGCCGGGCCCGGAATGCCCGCGGCCTGTAACTGCAGACTTTGGATTTTAGTTCCTGGTCGGGTGTCTTCTCTCCCTCCATCCGCAGTGAGAGGGGACGTGGGACCCTACCTCCAGCACTCTCCGTGCTGCCTCCTCTTGATGCCCGCCGTGAACTTGCCCTCCTCTGGCTTCCTCTTGCTCCCACCGGGCTTTGTTACCGCAAGAGAGCATCAGCTCGTTGGACTGGGTTGTAGTGAACCCTGGATCCTGGCCAGAGCACGCTTGCCGACCGATAGGGTACAAACCGGTCCGAGTATGTTACTTTTGGAGTCTGCGCAGTGGACTAAAGGGCAGGCATCTTCCCAGATGCTGGCGCTTGGAGAGTTGGATTCACACTGTACTTGCATCATGCTGTTCCCTGCCCGAAAGGGGTTTTTCCCAGGTCTTTGATCCAGACGGTGCAGATGCTCCCCGTGGCGCCCCGATGTGTCAGGGGACTACTGTCCTGTGGCTGGGGTTTGCAGTAGAGCAGACTGGAGCTGACTGGCTGCTCTGAGGGCTGAGGAGAGCTACGGAAGCGTGCCTCTGTTTCCTGTTGAACCCAGGAGGCTAAGAAGCCCTATTCTGGCAGGTGCTGGCTCTGGAGCCTTCCCTTCGGGGGCACCAGGCGCCTCTAGCGGTGATGGGCTGGGATGAAGTTTGTTGCTGGCAGAGCTGCAGAAGGCCGCTTCAGATCCCAGCAGCCCTTTTTCCTGGTGCTTCGTTTTGCACAGGCGGAGTTAAGAGAGGGAGCACAAGTGTGAATCCTAATTGGTACGGACACAAGCTATTGATAAGAGCGTGGGCTCTGCACCCGGACTCCTTGGGTGTGAGTCCAGCCTCGTGTACTCGCTGTGCGATATCTCGGGGCACGTAGCCTCTTCTGTTCGCGGGGAGGTCACGAGCAGCAGCCCGTCGGACAGCTGAAGCGACGGCGTCTGGTTGCGCACTCAGCTCTGCACGGTGTGTGACACTGACACCCCCCGCTTACTGCTGTTACTCATAACACCGACACTTGCTTTTCTTTCAGAGTTGAGCACTTTGCCAAAATCTACAGTCAAAAAATCGGCATCAAAAAGGAAGTTCTTTTGAAAACCTTGTGGGGAGATTACGCCATCAACATGAAGGCCAAGAAGATCGTGAAGGTGGGTCGGGGGATGGGGCATCTGTCCCTCGGGCGTGTGGCTCACGGGCCTGCCCCACTCCGAGTTGTACTGCAGCACCTTTAACCCATGTGATCTGGCTTTGGGGAAAGTGGCTCAGTTCTTGGCGGGCTCACGGTCACGGGCGCACTTCCAGGATTGCTTGCGTGGAGTTCTCACGCACACGGAACAAAGGACGGCTTTGTGTTTGTTTCCTTTCTCTGTCCGAGAGGAGCCGCACTCTCAGACCCTGTGCACCTGAAGACGTATTTTGGATCCTGCTTTTGTGTCCCCTTCACTGTAGAGAGACGGCTCTTCCCGAGCACGCTGTGTTCCTGGGCTCAGCTCAGGCTTCTCTTGGTGAATGGGGACACCAGGCCCGCTGATGGGAAGGAGGTGGCAGGTGCTCCCGGAGCCCTTCCTTCTTCTCGGCCTGCGGAGGCCCAGAGCCTCAAAGGATACTTGACACTGTTTTGCTGTTGTTATTTTTTTAATGTAAAATTCAGGATTTTATTAATTTATTCTCATGGAGGGGCATATAGATTCCTTTTAGGATATATTTATAAATATAAAGACATTAAAAAAAAAAAAAGGAACAGAAGCCAACACAGCTAATACTGTGGTTTTAATTTTTTTTATTCTTTCGGGATTGAGACGTCCATCCCTCAGTTGAGCGTGTGTTGTTCATATAATAGTGTAGCTGGTTTTTTGCTTGACATCGAATCATGAACGTCCTCCCTTTCAGAAGGCTCCTGAAGGAGGAGCTGGTGTAGTGAGGTGGCCAAGAGCCCGGGTTGAGAGTCCGAGTCTGTGTGTGCGTCTTGGCTACCCTGCTCACCGGCCCCGCCGACTTCCATCTGGAAAGTTCTTCCATCTGGAAACGGGAGATGGTCAGAGTCAGGCGGGGGTGGGGCGGCCGTGTGTGGGACAGTGTCCTTCTCCAGGTGCCATTATTTTGTGTATAGAATTGGTAGAGCTTTTTTTTTTTTCTTTTTGGTTTTTTACTATCCCCTTCCTTGAAGGTGAACAGTTTTCGTGTTTAAGAACATTGCTTAGAAGAAGTCTGTGGAGGGGACCTGCACACCCAGCACTCAGCGTGGGTGTCGTGTGTCTCTCTGATGACAGAGGTGGGGCATTTGTGGTGGCACGCCCCACAGTCGGTCTTGTTGTCGCGCCCCTGGTTCCCAGAGGAAGGCGAGTGGTGTGTTACCGACTGCGCATTGTTGGCTGTCCAGTGCATTCTTACGACCGTCTCCCACTAGATCCTGTTAAGCAAAAATTTTCTAGAAGGAATGAGACCTACTGTTCACAGAACACGTCTGTGTGTGAGCACGTGAGGCCTGCTACATATTCAGAAACTTAAGGGCGCATGTTCTTGTTCACAGGCTAAAGGGAAGAAACCTTTATTTGTGCAGCTGATCCTGGAGAATATATGGAGTTTGTATGATGCCGTCTTGAAGAAGTAAGACTGCCATAAAACTGTGTGTCTTTGGGCGGTGTGACCTGCCTCCCCTTCCCGTGTGATGTGTCCTGCCTCAGAAAGCCGAGACAGACCCAGGAAGTGAAGGGGCCTTTGCAGGCCAGTTGTTCCCAGGCATTGCCTGCGAACAGTGGGGAAGAGGGTGTGTAACCAGGTCAAGGGTAGCAGGAGGGACAGCAGTCAGGGTTTTGAGTGCACAGAGGAAGGGGCAGACGGATGGAGAGAAACACCGGATCTTTGTTTTTGCAAACCCAGCTTAAGCAAAATTGGAATTGCTGTAGAAGGGGTGTTGGATATCCAGGATCATTAATGGGGAACTTGGGAACATCCTTGCCTAATACACGTAGAAAAGGAAGTTTGCTTCAGTAAATTGACTTTTTTCAAAGTTATCCCAGAGTCGGAATCACGACCTTGAGTGCTCACAGGTCAGGCTGCTTCACTGGTCCCCACATCTCGCCTCCGGGGTCTGGGAGGGTGCCCCCTGGGAGCCCTGCAAGAGGGGGCCTCAGGGAGTGGAGACCCTGCGGGAGCCCCTCTGGGCACGTTCAGTCTCTTGTAAAGGAGATACCTTGGGACTAAGCGTGTCGAAAAATGTGGAGCTCCTTCCTATCTGTGTGTGACCTCCCCCCCCTTGTATGCTTACTACAGGGACAGAGAAAAAATTGATAAAATAGTGACTTCTTTAGGATTGAAAATTGGAGCCCGGGAGGCACGACATTCAGACCCTAAAGTTCAGATCAATGCCATCTGCGGCCAGTGGCTGCCCATCTCCCATGCTGTGCTGGGTATCCTTTGTCTTGATGGTTTGTAGTGAAATGAGAGTTCGGCCAAAGCAAGAGGAATCCACGTGTTACTGGCAATCTGGAAAGCCTCTGGGGAGAACGCGTTTCCACCCAGAGTAGGTGTTCTGTGGTTCACTAGTGTTCTGCCCTGCGACCGTGTTTACTGCTTTGGCAGGAGAGCATTCTGGTTCATCGTGGTCTCACGGGTCGCAGTTCAAACGCGTGTTCTCGCAAGAAGGCGCATCTTTAGTTTTGTTCAGGAGTCTGTAAAAACGAAAGAGTTTATTTTACTACGATTTAAGTCGATAATTTAGGTGGTTATGTTGAATCAGGGTTTCATTTTAGTGCCATATTTTCTTACCTGATTGATATTTCCTGTCATGTTAGTGATTCCCAGAGGACTTGACCTGAGATGGTTCACATTAATTAAGACAATTTTATGGCTGAATTTAAACGGTCGTCTTCTCATTGACATGCGTGTCCCATGCAGTCCCCACGTGGAGGGCCGTGAGCGCAGTGTCCTGGGTGCGGGCTGGCAGGGGCACCTCAGCCCTCCCGTGACATGGGCTGTGGTAGGGGACGTTTCGGTACCCTAGCCTGTGGCTGATGGTGGTTTATGAAAGGTTAGATGCACCGGAAGCAGGTGAGGAAATGGTAGCAATCGACAGTCCCCGGAGGCCCAGCTGCCAAGCGGTGCTGTGCTCACTTGTTCCCGGGGCCATCAGCGTCCTGGAATGTCTACGTCAGGGACATCGTCCCTATATCAGGGAGTCCATGAACTCCCCGAAAGCGTGTCTGTGTTCCGAGCTGTGTGACCGTTTCACAGCCTGGGCATGTTCTGTGGGGACCGACGTGTCACCTCGGTCCCTAGTGCGTGCGGGGAGTCTGCGTGGGGACGTGCCGTGGTGGAGGGCACATGTTCGCGGTTGTGAGTCCTTAACAGCAGGCGTCAGCGATGGTGTGTCAGAAGCTTCCTAGCCCCCTGGATATGACAGCCGAGAGGGTGGAGAGACTGATGTGCACGGGATCGCAGACGTTCGACTCTCTTCCGCCCGAAACCCAGGCCCTGAAAGCAGGTGAGGTAAAGGGGCCTCAGCAGGGGCCGTGCTTGGACCGTCCTCAGTCAAGGCTGCTCCACACCAGTCGCCAAATGCCAGTTTGCTGAATGGCCAATCCCACAAAAGGCCGTTTTGCCAAGAGTTTTAGTGTTGCTGTAGCCGTTTTGTTTGCCCCTTGGTGGGAGACCAGAGACTCTGAGCCCCCTCCCTTCTGCCTTGATCTCATCTCAGAAGCTCCCACGGACCCTGTGTCCCAGCCCCTGCACAGCCAAGAATGTGTCCCAGAGCTGCTGTGTCGGGACCGTGGAAAGGGGTTCCAGGGCTGGACTGCCCGCGGAGCCCCACTGCTCCCCGCAAGAGGGGAACTGCCCGCTCCAGGCTCTGCCAGCTCTGTGGAGCTCATCTGTATGTACTCACTGTCTCCGCTGCTCTTCCCCCTGTGCTGTTGAATGTGAGAGCCCCATCCCCAAAACCACTTGGCTGCTGTTCTCAGGGCCCCTGTTGACTGTCCTTTGCTAATCATCCGACCAGATCTGTCACTAGCATTGGACACAGCAGGCCACTCCTTCCTGTGTTCCTCTCGTCTCCTCTCCCCAGCTCCTTCTTCCTCCTGTTTGTCCCTCGTCCCTTTCCCTCCAGTTCCTCGCTCTGTCACTGTGGGAGGACCCAAGCAGGGCCTGCGCTCCCTGTCCTGGCTGTGTCACCCATCTCAAGGCTTGTCACCACAGCAGTGGGCTCACGACTCCCACAACTGTGTCTCAGAGCCTGTCTGTCTGCCCCTTGGCTCTAGACTCGGGTACCCGCCGCATCTCTCTCTGCTTGGCTCTCCGAGAAGCATCCGAACCCTCACGTGTCCTCCGCCAGGCTTCTCCCTTTCTCCCTCAGCCTGCTGCTCCTAGCTCTTCCCAGCTCAGCCAGACGAGACTCCATCCTTCCATGTGCTCACGCCGAAAAGCTCGGCATCCTGTGGCTCACCTGTGTACTCCCACCCCTGTGTCCAGTCCCTTTGCATATCCTACATACTCTTTGCTCAAAATCTGTGCAGCTTTCGGCTTCTTCCCAGCATTTCTGCTTCTGCCTCCTGGGGCCAAGCCACCGGGTCTCTTGCCTGGGTGTTAGTACAGCTTTTCACTCGCGTGAAAAGGCTTGCCCTCGGCTTCCCTCGGTACTCACTCCTGCGTGTGGCCGGAGCGGTCCCAGGACAGCATGGGTCAGGGCCCACCACGCGGCCCCTCACCCCTCACACCCGCGTCCCCGGTAAGACGTCTGCCGTGCCCTTGCTTTTGACTTCTGTCGTCTTGCTCTGGTTTCGGTGTTACTCTGGAATTCTTTTATTTAGGTAGCTGTTATTTTGGCGGGGGGTTATTTTTTAAGGGAAAAAACCCCCTCATCAGTGGTTTTGTGTATACCTCCAGTAAGGTGAAGGGAAATGTCAACATGTTGATGTGAAATCGTGTTAGCATGTGTAGATTCAGAGAAAACGGACATCTTTATAATACCAAGTCTCTGTTTCTAAGTGTTTTGTTCCTGGCGTGATGGGATATTCTGGCCCATTTTCTAACCTGTGTAACTTGTGTGTATTTGATTAACAAGCTGCCTTGTTGACGGTTGACTTGGCATTTGTTTTAGCCCTTCTGCTCTGGGTATAGGGCAGGATCTCTGGGGCCTGAGAGTGGGGCGGGGGTGGGGGTGCCCCGTTCGTGGGCCTCAGCGGCCAGCCCTCCTGCCCTGCTCATTTTGCCTTTCTTCTCCCATGCCTGCCAGTTCTGCTTGTTCTTGCTCTACGGTGTTCTAGCAATTTTACACTTTCCTACAGAGAATTTTTACCGCGGTCAGAAAAGATTATAGGCCACTTACGCATTAAGATGAGGCCGTGTTCTAAACGTCTTGTGTTTTAGAAGTCTGCCTTTCTGGTCATGGCAAAAGCGAGTGACCTTTTTCCTTCTTGTTTTTGTAGCTTTCATGAAGTGTGGAAGCGAGGACACGGATCCGGTTATTATCTTTGTTTCCAAAATGTTCGCCGTTGATGCCAAGGCTCTGCCCCAGAACAGGCCCAGGTAAGGGTGAGGGGGGTGGGGCCTGGCCAGGGAAACCACGTGTGTGGGGGGCGCAGAGGCGGTGTGCGTGGGAGTGCGTAGACTCGGCCTTCGCCGTCCCGCGGGATGGGTGCGAGCACCGCCACGGCAGCAGACGCCCTGCCTGGCGCTATCTTTCCCCGAAGGCGCGGAGGAGAGTTGTGAGATCAGCTCCGGGTGACGGATTTGAACTGATGTGAATTCAAGAAGAGCAGTAAGCAGAGGGGCCGCGGTTCACGTGTGTGGTGCACCCGCACGTTCTCCAGGCCTGCCCGCTGACCCCCGGGGAGACCCACGACTGTGGGAGCGTGTCTGCTGCTCCGCGTGGGTCGGGGTGCGGCCAGGCGCTGGGGATACGGGGTGTTTCTCATGTTTCCCGCGTCTTAGAGAATCTCTTCCGCATCATCTGTGTTTTTCACATGTGTCCCCCCACCCCCTTCCTGGCTCCGCTGCCTCCCCGTCTGGTCAGACCCTGATGGGTTCCTGTGAGGATGAGGGCAGCCTCGGCCTGGCTGGTCCCCTGCCGCTGTGCATGGCTCTGCTGAGCCACGCGCTGTCCGTCCCGCACCGGGATCTGGGCATCTGGAACGGAGACCCGCTGTGGGTGCCTCCGAGCTCGGCTCCTGTAGGGCCCGTGTCTATGCCAGCTGCGTTTAGCAGGGGTGTTTGGAGCAGCCCGAGAGAAGTGAGGTGGGTAGTACTGCTTCAGCGCGTCTGGTGCCTCGGGGCACCTGTCCTGTGAAGAACAGTGGCAGTGACACTGGTCACCGGCCGCTGGCCGCAGAGCTCCTACGGTGTTCGTGGCCCCCGTCCACAGGCCATTGAGATCTGACAGCCCTTCTCCAGCGGAAGGAGTCAGGCTGTCACCTTTACCTGTGACGAGAACAAGGAGCCTGAGAAAGCGTTAAGTGAGGGGCTGCAGGTCGCAGCTGGGGAGGCCAGCAGCGTCCGAACCTGGGTCTCATCAGTTCCCTGCGGGGACTCTGGCCTGGCTCATCCGGTGTCTCTTGTCTGTCTTTTCTTCTTTCCTGCATTTATGGTAGAGTTTGCTCCTCATTTAGCTTTGAAAACAGCGCTGTTGTTGAATATTGAAGCAAGAGCAGTAGAGAACACCTGGGGGCTTCGTCAGTGAAGCCTCTGCCCTCAGCTCAGGGCATGGTCCCGGGGTCCAGGGATCGAGTCCTGCATCGGGCTCCCCGCTCGTCAGGGAGCCTGCTTCCCCCTCTGCCCGCCGCTCCCCCTGCTCGTGCTCTCTCTCCCTCTCTGACAAGTGATCGCACCCCTGAGTCGTGGGCTCTGATTACAGCCCTTCGTGCAGCCGCTCACATCAAGGGCGAGCGGTAGGGTTAACCCCCGGCCCCAGCGAGTTCTGACACTGAGCGCCGCCCCGGGATGACGCGTGTCAGCCTCACGTGCGTGTCCCTGGTAACAGTGGCCTCAAGGCCCCGGGTCTGGCTGGCCCGTTTCTTCAGTCCCGCCCCACCTCCAGGCAGGTAGGATTCGGGGAGGGCTCATCAGGGGTGAGAAAGCTGTTCCCGGGAAAGTTTACCCTAAATCCAGTGACTAGGCGACCCTTTGCACGTGGTCTACAATGAATGGGCGTGAGTGACTTCCTTCAGCACACACGGGACATGGCCGTGCTTGGCAATCTAGCCTGGGTGACAGGTGATGTCCATGGCTCGGTCGTCTAGAGCAGGGCCAGGCCCTGAACTCGCACAGTGCGGCAGCTGGCTGTACGTCCACACACGGAGAGGCCGCCTCGCCGACGATAGTCGGCACAGTCCTTCTGATAGTATTGGAAGCAGCGATCCTATCTGCTGGCTCCAGCCCTGGCTCTCGGTCTCCTTCACCTGGAATGTTGTCTTCCGGCCACCTTTCATGACTTTGTCAACATGGACTTCTAGAATCTTCTCTCAAGCGGTCTTCCTTCCGTCGTAGCTTTCCCATCTGTCTTTAGTTCCCCGTGGCCCTGGCCCTCTGCACACAGACTAAATGTGCTGAGCCGTTCCAGGTGCCACCTGAGGAACTCCCCCCGGTCCGGTGCCTCTGCCGTCGGGACAACACGCCGCCGCTCCTCCTACCACCCCGCCCTCGGGTTTGCTCTGCGGGAAAGCTAGTTTTCCTGTGGCACTGTTACCTGGTCTCTAAGGTAGGTCTCTTACCTCCTTTCTCTCTGCACTCTTCCTCGTCCTCCGGAAGCCATTGCGGACCTGTCCCTGGAGAGCCGGGACCGCCACCAGCTCCACCTTCTTGAGCTGCTGCTCCTCCTTTGTCCTCTTCGCCCGCTTGTCCCTTGTCGTCGCACCGCAGAGCACTTTGCAAGCCTGACTAGTCTATTCGAATTCACACCAGGGGGGTGCTTCAGGGCCAGCGTTTAGAAGCTTTTTCCAGTTCTGCCTGGTGGAGTCGGGTTTGACCCCCAAAGCATAGTGAGTGGTTTCTTGCACCGTCTTGTGCAGCCGGTGGACAGGCCAGTGCGGGGGCGGGAAGGAGCGTGCACTGGGTGGTTAGGGCAGCTGCTGCTCCTCGGCTTCTCACCGAGTGTTCCGGAAAGTTCCACCCGGGAGGCTTATCAGCCCCCACCCCTAAATCTAGGCTGGCAGCCGGCCGCCCTTTGAATTCCGGGCCTTTGTTTTTGCTGTTCTCAACCAGTTTATCACAAATTCTTACCAGCAGCGCTTGGTCTAATGCCTGTTAAGTAACGTTTTACGGAGGGTTTTCAGGCAGTCCCTCTGCCCCTGAATCTTCGAGGTTGTGCGTTGCTCTTGCTTTCTTCTTGAGAACCCGCTCCTTCTGGTAACAAGGTGCTGTCTTCAGACAAGCCACTCTTCTGGGTCTGTCTCTTCCCACCGTCTCTGCTGCCTCTGGTAGCCGCTGCGGCCAGCCTTCCGGCATGTTCCGCGCCGACCAGAGCGTGCGCATTCCGCCCGCAATCCGGAGGACGCATGGATGTGTGTCCTCGCCTCCTCTCCCTCCCCTCCACACGTGCCTCCCGGCCTTCCAGTCAGCGCGCTCGCCTCGGGCCGCCTTCCTCTCTGCTGCTGGTGCCTGCCAGCCCTTCAGGAAGTGCTAGCCCGGCCACAGCCTGAAGAACTCATCCCCCACGGCCGTGCCTCGGCTGGTGGACCTCCATTTTCTTGTAGATCAATTCCTCTTCGTCCTCCGCAAACGCGGGGTACGCGGTGGGTGCCTCCCTGGCTGATTTCCGTCCGTCTGTCCGCTCCATTTCCCTGCGCCAGCACTCCCAGCCCACGGCAGTGCCGGCACGGAGGGGCATTCCCTGGATGGGCGGGTGGACGCTCGACGGGCAGCAGGCTTCCGCACAGCAGATGCTACCCTGATGAGTACGGACGCTCGCTTATTCCAGACCGGGTCACGAATTTAGGTGGAATGAGGATGTAATTTATGTGAATAAATATGTGTCTTTCTTAACCGAAGTTAAAATGATTTACTTAATGTGATGATGAGTTTATCATCTTTAAGTCCTTCTAAGTGGGAGACATCCTGGGGTAACGAGTAGGGTTTGGGGTCCGATCTGGATTTGAATTTCAGCTCCTCCATTTATTTTCCGGGGGACTTTGCGTTAGGTTAAATTTCCTAAGCCTCTGCTTTCTCATCTGTAAAATAGGGGTGATGGTATCTATTTCATTTAATTGTTGGAATAGGTATGTACTGTAATTACATAAAGTGTTTAAGACGATGTCGAGATCCTAGCGGTAAACTCATTGAAAGAGACTTTCCCCTGCTATGCGAACAGGTGTCTCACATTTTCTCCTCCCTGTTCTTAGGATAGTGTTACATCCTGCATTGGTGTTTTAACTTGCACTTTTCAGATACTCGTATATGCAGTTTTACCAAAAGTTTAGAAACATGTTGTTGATTGAAGGGACAGCTGGGGTGTTGGGCCTGGAGCAGAGCGGGGGAAGGGCCTGAGTGCCAGCCATCGCAAGGATGGGGGGAAGTGGATTTACTGGCTGTCACTCCAGAGGAAGCCGTTCCCATCCCATACTTGAAAGGGCTCCCAGTGCTTGGAGCTTACAGGAGAGGGGACTGGTCTCTTGCCTTACGGCCCCTGGCCAAGCCATTCTCAAAGATCGGTCTCTCAGGTTCCTGTGTCCTGGGACACAGCCCTGCAACGACGGGTCTGACTAGAAGGGGACAGCTCCGAGAACCAAACTCAGCCATTCTGAGGGGGCAGGTGCCAAGGGAGGTAGAACTAGTGTCCGGTCCTGGTGGGGGGCCTTGTCCAGCAGGTAGGAGTGTGAAGAGGATAGCAGTGGACAGTCAGTGGTGGGAGCAGTCACCTTCCAGGCTCACCCAGATGAAGTAAGATAGAAGAAGGGTTTTAGGGCTCTTGGCATCAGAGCTCCAAGAGTATGTGGTCGTTTGGGATGCACAAGAACGGTGTACATGCAGCAGGGTTATCTGAATGGTTTCCAGTGCTTCGGGGAGATGGAGAGCGGGGCGGGGGGGCAGCATGGCAGCGTGGGGTGAGATTACCTGTCAGGTGTCCAGTCTGAGAGCCAGGAGAAGAGCAGCAATCACAGGGCCTAAGGGGAGGGAGAGGAGGGAGGCACGGGGTCACAGGGCCAGGCCCCGGCGCTCAGCTTCCAGAGCTGGGGCAGAAAGCCGGGAGCAGACCGTTAGCTTGCGGATCCTGATGCTCGGTCCCAGTGTGCGGGGCCGAGAGGCCCCGGTGCTGCTGACTCCAGGGCAGCTGTTGTTCTCGCTGTGTTGGGGTGGAGGGCGTAGGAGGGTGTAGGAAGGCCCGTACGTGGGAAAGGAGCCAAACCCTGGGAATTAGTGTACCTGCCCCGTTTCTGCCTTCCAACAGAATACTCATTTTTATTCAACTTAGCACTCCCCTTTTGTACAGAGCTTTGTTATTAAAGCCGTGTGTGCCATTTTTGTGGCCTGCTAGACCTGAGGATAACTCTTCAGGAAGAACGACTGAACCCCCTACCCCATGCCAACCAAGACTAACCCCCAGCAGACACACAGACACACCCACGCACTGCCTTTTCCGTGGTGCTGCTGGGGTCTAACACAGTGTGACCTTTCAGCCCCACTGAATCACCGTCCTTCAGCTTGACCTTGAAACCCTACCTCTGGGACCCCAGTTCTCCATGAAGATCTATTTTTGTGCTTGTGGAGAAAACCTCCGTTTCCTATTGAGGTCTTTTGCTTGCTTCTCCACAGGGAGCTCTGAGCCCTGGTATCGGCCACTCATTTCCCTCCCTTCCCTGTTCTCCTCATCTGGAAGGAATGTAGGCATTTCCGAACGGCTCGATGCTGGTGTGGACGGCTCTGTGGGGGGGCGTGGGCTCTCGCATACCACTCCAGAATCTCAGAAGAGCTGGGCACAGAGCATTCTAGAAAGCCTGAGAGGCCTTCTCTCCTGTCACCGTAGCTAGGGGCAGAGCTTACAGAAACCTTTTGCCTGCAGGGGACCTGGGACCCATCATCGTCTTACCCAGCCACGTTAATTTAGTGGCCGTTTCCCTGCTGCAGTGACTGAGAGATGCTTGGTGTTGCCAGAAGTTAACATAGCTGTGATCTCCTGTAGACTTCTCACGCAGGAAGAAATTGCTCAGAGGCGAGAGCGTGCAAGACAGAGGCATGCGGAGAAGCTCGCCGCGATGCAGGGGCAGCCACCCGCGGAGCCCCCCCAGGACGGGAGCACCCTTGAAACAAGTCCAAAGGGAGAAAAACCAAAAGGTACAGCTTTCCGAAATAGGTTTGGTGCAGAATAGTTTTTTTGACTTATCTTAGGACACTCATCCTCTCGCTGTTGAGCTTGGCTTTATAACTGTAGCTTCCGTTGGTTCTTGTCTTTCTTGGTGTTCTTCCCTGAAACTGGGCCAGCTGTATCATATTCACTGTTTCTGTTTCTAGGCGGGTCCTGGGTTAGAGACCGCGTCTGGCGCTCATGATCCTTTTGTGTCCTGCAGGTGATGAGCCACGGGCGGAGAGCGCGGCCCTTAGATCGCCGCCCCAGGACGGAGACGGCCAAGAGTCTTTCATTGCTTTCGCTCGTGTCTTCAGTGGTGTGGCTCGAAGAGGAAAGAAGATTTTTGTCTTGGGGCCCAAGTACAGTCCTGTTGAGTTTTTGCGGCGGGTAAGAATGGGAAGTAAAACATTAGTGTATTGTTCCAAAATCCTTGTATCTTTCGGATTGGTTCAGATCACCTTATTTTTTCTCTAGATGAGCACCTTCAGGCGAATGCATGTGTCTCCTCTTACGTCACTCTGGTGACACTTGGTAGCTCGGTCTTGGCGGCATTTGGAAAATGAAACCAGTATGTTGAACTCAGTGTTCAGGCCTTACTTAGTTAATTGTGGGACTTCTCAAGGCCAGAGAAAAGAACTTGGGGCACAGTTGTGCTGGAGCCAGGGCAGTGGCAGACCGTCAGGAAATACAGAGATCCAAGAGCGGGGTGGCGCAGGCCAAAGGCCTGGGCAGAGAGCAGGTGACAGACCACAGTTGCATGGCACGTGGGTCCCAGAAATTGATCAGGAAGGTCTGGAAGCAGGTGAACAGCCAGCATCCAAAGACACCTGAGCCGGAGAGCGAAAAAGAAACCACAGCTCCCTCATCATTTTTGGACATAAGCAAGGTGTTTCCATAGTAGGTAAGTTATAAAGGTCGTCGGACGACGGAGGTGCCAGACGTCCAGGGAGTGAGTCAGGACCAGCGAGAAACGGCGAGGAAGAACTTGGAAGGCGTGCTGCATCGTAAGCGGGAGAACACCTGCTCCCCTCCTCGCAGGGAAGCCTGGAAGCTGCTGGACTTGGCAGCAAGTGGCGGGTGGGGCGGTGGGGGGACAGTTGGAGGGGGTCTGCCCTCAGCGTGCCTCGAATGCTTATTCTGTCAGTTTGAGGAGTTTAATCCCAGGGATCAGGGTGCTGGGTGGGGCCAGGCCGCCTGTGCTGGGCGGTGGTGCGTTCAGCCTCGGCAGGAGGGAGCGCAGCAGCTGTGTGCGGGGCTGTAGCTCACGGGGCCGGGGGCGCTGTGACGGCACAGATGAGAGCCCGGTTGTGAGTTGTGCTAGACATGGCTGGTAGTTTGTTATTTCTCAGTAAGCGTCAGGCAGTGGCGAATTGTTTTCTTTTTTGTTCTTTCCATTGTCAAGGTGAGTAAGAAATTGTTAGGTGCCGTAGCACAGATTTATTGAGCATTACAGATCCCGGGAGCGTTCCAGTTCATCTTTACGTGCTGTGTCTTTGCTTCCGTGGGGCTGGAGGTTGACGTTACTCCGTGTGTGTCAAGTCACTAGCGGTGCAGTGACGAAATGAACGGACGGTTGCACGTGACTCCACACTCCAGTAGTCGGGGCCCATAACATCTCGTTCCCGCTTCCTTTAAAAACAAGGGGAAATATATCACACATGCCCCAAGACATACTACCGTACTTGGACTTGCGTGTCCATCCGTTAGGTTGCTGCGCGTTCTAGACTCCTGCAAATTCAGCCAGCAAGGATGACACACATTCTGTCATCTCACGGTTTCTGCGGGTTGGAGTCTGAGCGTGGCTCAGCCTCACAAAGCTGCAGCCAGCGTCAGCGTCAGCCAGCTGGTGTGCTCTTCTGGAGGCTCCTTTGGGAAAGGGTCTGTGTCCAGGCTTACTGAGGTTGTTGGCAGGAGTCACATCCTGGTGCCTGTAGGGCCGAGGGCTCCACGTTCCTGCTGGCTGTCGGCCGCCCTGAGCGCCTGGAAGCTGCCTGCGGCTTCCTGTCCCGTGGACTTCCCAGCTTGGCTGCTCTCCTTCCAGCCCGCAAGGTGGGTCCAGGCTGAATGTGTTGGCAAGACAGTCTTGCGTGATGTTACCGGATCATGAGAGTGACATCCCACAGCCTTTGCCTGTGCCATTGATGAGAAGAAGTAAGCTACGGGCCCCTTTCCCACCCAGGAGAGGGGACTGCGTGAGGGCATGAACAGGAAGCAGGGGTCATGGGGGCCTACCTTTCATCTGTCTACTCCATCCTTCTGCTCTTCTCTGTGGCTTTACCACTCACGTACGCGCTGTGGAAGGATGTATAGTCTTACGCAGCCTCCCCAGAAGGTGTTACTGTCGGTTTAATTTTTGCCAATGAGATGCGTCCGATATGCTCTTTTCAAGAGGTTTTAGTTTATATTTTCTTTATTACTCGTTTAATATGCTCATTGACCAATGAGCATATTCATGTCTTTTCCTGTGACGCTATCTTTGGGTCTTCTGCCTATTTTTCACTTGTGCTATACACACACATTTTTTAATACTGGTTTTTCGATGTTCTTTGTAGGAGCTGCATACTAATTCCTTGTCACTCTTAAGTTTTGCAAATTATTCTCCAGTTTGGGATGTGTCACATTTTCTATTTAGTATCTTTTAATGTACAGAAGTTCTTGATTTTAATGTAGTTTAATTTATCAGTCGTTTCCATTATGGGTTTTGCCTTTTGTATCTTATTTAAGAAAATTAAAATTGTGACTGGACCAAAGGCAACATTTTCGCCTGTGGTTCCTTCTAAAGTTTAAAGTTTTGCCTTTCATATTTTAAATGTTTAATTCAGTGTTCATATATGATAGGAAGATGGGATCCAATCTTATTTTCCCCATACAAATACCAGTTCCAAAACCGCTCAGAGAATGCGCTTCTCTCTGCCCACTGCACAGCCAGCTCGGTCATAAGTCAAAGTTCGTATGTGAATTGGGCTATTTCGGGACGATTAGACTTCCTTATTCTGTTTATCACTGTCTCTATTCAGTGCTGACTTCACTTCTAAAGGTTTAGGTGTTTAAAAGTCCACGTCCTCTAGCTTTTTTTTTTCTTTTGGTGAGCACCTTGCTTATTCCTCTTTCCTCTTCCATGTAAGTTTTTGGTCAGCTTGTTAGGTTCCGTGAAAAGCTCTGTTGAGATTCTGATTGCTTTCGATCAGTACATGTATTTGGCATGAATCAGCATTTGCAGTATATTTGTATACTGTATTTGCAGTATATATATATATATATATATATATATATATATACTGTATTTGCAAATACTATATTTGCAGTATATTTGCAGTAAATCGATGAGGCCTATCTTTCTATTTATTTAGGTTATTTTCAGTGTTTTTCATTAAAGTTTTATAATTTTCTCCATTTTAATCACTTTTAGACTTATTCTAGCTAATATTTTGTTGCCACTCTAAAAGTTACTATATAAAAACATATTTTGGGGGGCACCTGGGTGGCTCGTGGGTATAAAGCCTCTGCCTTCGGCTCAGGTCATGATCTCAGGGTTCTGGGATCCCAGGGTCCTGGGATCGAGCCCCGCATCGGGCTCTCTGCTCGGTGGGGAGCCTGCTTCCTCCTCTCTCTGCCTGTCTCTCTGCCTACTTGTGGTCTCTGTCTGTCAAATAAATAAATAAAATCTTTGAAAACAAAACAAAACAAAAAACAACATATTTTTTTCCTCTTGCTGATGTAGACAGTTAACTTTTGTATACTGTCCTTGTGTCTAGCCTCCTTGCTAAACTGTCTTACTAATTCTAATTTATGTGTGGTTTAAGTGGATAATCCTGTTATCTGTGGCTAACTCTGTTTCTGTTTCATCCTTCTCCTTTGTGTGTTTCCGGGGTGTCTCTCCAGCTACCCTGGAGAGCTGCCGCTGAAATGTGGCATGTGCCTGCAAGGCCAGCATTCTTGTGCGGTTTCCACGTCTTCCTGAACACAACAGCATCTCCCTCCTCTGGGTTTTTATGAATTTACTTGCCTCTAGTGCTTTTTGGTCACTCACTCTGTGATGTTAGTTATGTTTATATGTGCGTTTAACTTCATGTTTTTTGCAGTTGGGCCCAGGGGCACCAGAGACAAGTTCAGGGTACTTGCATTTATATGGGGGTTGCTGAATGATTCAAGGCAATACCTTGAATGCGTTTCAAGATCTTGAATAATTCTTGACAGAGGTACATAATTTGAGACGGTGTCTCTCTTAAGAACAAATGTGACACGAGGTGAGCTCATCAGTCGTTACGCTGGCAGCCAGGTTCGGCTGTGTCTTTGCTGGGTCTTCTCATCGTGTCCCCAGCATCTCTCAGCTGCTCCCTTGCAGATTCTCAGCATGAGCGTAGACTAGCTGTTGTGTGGCCATTCCCATGCCATTTTGTATCACATCTGGCCACTCTTCTTAAGTTCTCTTCCTGTGGGACTGAGCACCAGGTCCTGCTCTTGCTGGATGCCCGAAGGGCAGTGTAATCCGATGAAAACGATTGTGAGTGACGAGAGGAATGACACGTGTGGCGATCACAGCATGGTCACCACTGGAACTGGTGTGTGACGTGGTGCACGTAAATACTGGCAAGGGGCTGTGGGGGGTGTGTTTATTGGCTAATTTGGTGGGACAGGTCACAGGTCACCGCGGAATTCATATTCCTGAGCCATAAAGCTTATGACTCTGTCGAATTCTTGACAGATTTTAAGTATCTGAGAAGTTTCACCACTTTAGATTCTGTACTGTACCGTTTCAGACTTCCATATTTCAGGTTTACGTGAAGTGTGACTGCACCATCTCGCCTCTGAATAGGAGTAACTTACAGATTCTAAGTCATGTCTGCATTTAATGCCTCCTAACTTCTCTTCAACCATGTTTCTTCGCCCAGGTGCCATTGGGCTTCTCCACTCCACTAGAAGACCTTCCCCCGATCCCCCACATGGCGTGCTGCACCCTAGAAAACCTGTATCTGCTGATGGGCAGGGAACTGGAAGACCTAGAGGAGGTCCCTCCAGGAAATGTGCTAGGTAAGGCGGTGCCCTGCCCTGGGTCTCTGTATCTGCCCTCCGGCCGAGAGCTCACCCAGCACGCTGCATGCACGTAGTGAACTCTTGGAAAGAGATGACTCTGATCTCTGTTTTAGTTTTCTGCCCCCCTCCCCCCGCCCCCAGTGTCCTTAGACTTGAACCTACCGCATCTGAGCAGTTAGCATGTGGATTGGTAACTTGCTGTGAGGTACAGTAGTTCTGTTTCCAAAAGCCCTGCTTAAGTAGTTTGGGAACGCTCGACGTGGGGGTTCTATCTGGTTGGGAACAAGAAAGGGGATTCCTGTGTAAAAGTCTAGATGAGTGAGACACTTCTGGTTCTAAATTATTGGAGACTGTTCTGATGTAAAGGTCTGTTGAACTCATTTCTTTTCTCCCTGTATTTTTAACCCATTGAATGTTGCTTTGCTGATAGTGACCAGCTTACATCTGTAAATACTGCTTGTCAAGCCCATAATGTTCATTGGCTTCTGCTTCTGTGTGCAGAATCCACTTTTTGAGGTCCTTAGAGCAACCCGGAAGTCCCAGACTGAGGACCTTCCCTTGAAGCGGCCCAGGGGCCCCGCGCATGTGTGGGGCACCGTGTCCCCTGTACCTCTGGTTTCTGAGTCCTTAGGTGCTCATCAGCCCTAAAGCTATTTCTTGGGTAATTGCTTGGGCTGGGAATTCTCTCCATGTTTTCAAGAAATGGTCCAGACTTCTGGGCCAGGACAGCTCATGATTTCTTTGGATTGGGTGAACTCGAGTCCATGAAATTTGCCTCAACATTTTGCCATTCCCTCACAGAGATCCATTCTTTTCTTTAGAATTCTTTTCCTTTTCTTTTTTCTTTTTGGTGGAGGGCCACAGAGTTAGTAGAATCCTAGCTTTTCATCCGTGTCGCCCGTTCTCGTCTATCCCTTTGGAGGATATGTTGAACGTTGACAGCTGATGGAGCTCTGAACTGCCGTAGCCAACTTGATCAGGAAGGACGTGCGGGAGAAGGATGGAAAACACTGTCTTTGGTTATGACACTACTGTTTTGCTCAGACTCGGTCCATTTTGTTTCTTAAATGGAAGGTAAGGCAGAAGATCTCAAACACCACACTCAAGCGAAAGAGAAGGTGTTTGTAGAGTGAATGGTTTTTGTCCTGTTTCCTCCAACTAAGGCTAGCATTGGCAGTCTTTCCCCGGTAGAGGCTGGGGACCTGACGAGCAGTGGTTTCCGGATCTCCACGTGCTGTCCAGGGCCAAGGCTACGCGGTTTATAAGGAGGAAAACCACCTGTCTTTCATCTGCTGCCCGGGGCAACCCTCCACCTGCCATCTGCTGCAGGAGACCTCTTATAAGCTGAAACTGTCTTCCTCTTGGAGAAAAGAGGTGTGCCTCGTTCCCGTTTACTGCTGTTTGAGAATAATGGTGGGGGGCTTGGTAGGAGGGTGATGGTGCCAGTGATGAAATGTTTGTTCACCAAATTTAGCTGTGTAGAAATAACACAGATGGACACACTTTGGGACAAAGCAGATGAAGGAAGAAAGCCACATTTATTTTGCCTAAGAGTTAGGGCTGTACATAGCTGTAGGTAACCATAAACCGACTGCGGAGATTTGAATTTCACTCAACAGGAAGCCTGAGGATAGGTAGGGCCAGAGTGATGGCCCTCCTGGGGCTGGAAGGAGCCTGGTTCCTTCTGTCTGCCTCTTTGCAATTCTCAGCCTGCGGCCTTTGCCCTCGGGGAACCACGACAGCTTCAGCATCCCAAGGAATCACTCCCACGGTCCTGGCAGGAAGACTTCTCACAGCACTGCTGTTTTCATTTGGGAAGAAATGCCCACTTAGTGATGTTTCTCTCTTGAGATCCTCATTGTTTGTGACTTCTGTCCCATGGTCAGCCCTAGTTGCGGGAGAGGCGAGGGACTGAGTGTTTTACTCTTGCCTCTGCGGTTAAGGCAGGGGGTCCTGGGTTGTGAGTAACCTTCATAGCCTTTGACTAGCCAATCCTTGCTGTCAGCGCCCTCATCCCACCCACGCCTGGCCCCGCCTGGGGCCCTCCTGGGAGATTCTTTGTACGTTAAGGAGGAAAATAGTCACCAGGAGGATTAGGAATGTAACATTGAAGGGGTGGGAATCCAGCCAACCACTTTGATTTGCCTTTGGAATTGAAACTAAAATCATTGTTTTCCTTTTATTAATCCAAATCTAATTGCGCACAGGCAAGACAGGAAAACATGAGTACACCAAAATTCTGGTCCTGGTTTTGCCACCAACTAGTTGTCTGGCCTCCGGCCAGTTGTATAACCTTTCTGGACTTCAGTTTCCCCGAATGATTGGGACTAGAGCAGTGACTGCTAACATTTCTTACGGTAAAAATAGAGCAGCCACTTTAATTTTTTTTCTAGTGAGACTATTTGTGGGTTCCCAGGGCTGCTTTTGTTATATTTATCACGTACTGTTAGATTTGTCATACATTCTAAATGTTAAGGACGAAGTATTCAATACCATTACATGGAGGACATTTTATTGCTGTAGCTAGGAAGTGCATACAAAATTCTACTCTGTACATTTCCTTGGTAAGACAGGGATGGCCTTGGAGTTTCAAGTTGCCACTGTCTTATTGGAGGTGGACATTTCAGTGAGGATGGAGCAAAGTAAAAATTCTTAGTACTTGTGTCATGAAGACCGCCCATGGGTTATGTCAGTTTATCACTGGTGGAAAAAAGTCCTAAGCTTGAGTATCTCTCAGGTCCCTTCCAGCTTTAACTTCTCAGGCGTGTGCTTCTTAGAGAAAAAAAAAGTTATTTCAAGCAATGAGGCTTTTTCCCTTCCTACTGTCCACTGAGGAAAACAGTGGGTTTCCGGAACGGTTACTCAGTTGGGTTGATAACCCATTTATATGGCTTCATGGAAATGTCCTAAGCGTCATTACCAGTGCTGGAGTCAGAGCGACACTTTCAGGCAAATCCCACTTGTCCATTGATCAAAAAATGGGAGCACATGGCGCGGGGCCGCAGTTTCACGAGCGGGGGTTAGTGAGGACTTTCTGAGGCTACGAGTGGGTTTCAGGCAGCACAAACGAGTGGGCCAAGGCTCCTGGCCTGCCGAGTGCTGGGAGCCACACGGCCCAGGAGAAAGCTCGCTCCCAGCCAGGGCACCGGCTGGGACCACCACCACCAGGCTGCCCCGGGAGCCAACCGAGAGCGGGTGTGCAGCACAGGTGGGTTTTGTCTGTTCGCTGGTTTGCGTTCTTGGGGAGATGGGAAGTTTGAAGAAAGTAAGACGGTGGCTGAATCTGGTTGAGCTGATGTACACGTTGCCGTTATCGTTGCTGCCTCCCAAAGCACCGAAGCCCAAAGACAGCCTGTGGTTTTTCCCACATCTGCGGTTCGGGCGCCGTTTGCTGGGACACCTGGTCTCCGTGCCCCGGGGTGTCTGCTTGGGATTGCCAGGCCTGGGTGCTGGAGTTCGAGGAGGCCGCTGCTGGCCAGCTGGGGCCTTGCCTGGGGGTGGGACTGGGGCCAGCACACGCGGCCTTCCCATCAGGCGGTGCTGGGATCTGCGGGTGAGCCTCTAGGAGGACAAGCCCGGAGAAGCTGTGTCCGCTCTACGACCTGGCTTCCCCCGGTTTCGAGCTCATTTGTAGCAGAAGCGAGTCACCACGGCCGGCCCGTACTCGGAGGGAGGAGACGGACTCCACCTTCTGGTGGCACACATGTCAAAGAATTTGTGCACATGTTTTAAAATGACCACACCATGAACCATAGATAATTTCTTGTTTGCTTTTCGACTACAGCAGGCCTGTGACAGGACGCATATTACAAATTAAGACATAGCAAAGTTTATAGTGATCAGGGCAAACCTATAAATCCCGTCTATTTTGCTCCTGTTAACTTAGAGAAAAGGTTGTAATTCCTGTTTAATAAGGACATAATAGAGAATGCTATGACGGATACCCATGTGCTTTTCATCAGAGATGGTGCGGAGTCGGATTGATCAAATGCAGATGAAACTTTCTTTTGGAGAAGGAAATGAAAACTTCTGTGGCATTTTTTTAACAAGTCGGAGCATATGTAGAGTCTGAAGGAAAGTTCCTTCACTGGCACTTGGAAGACGCTGATTTCGCATTTGAACTCCGTTATAACTCACTCGGAGAACTGACGTTGACCGATAAGTGTGGAGTAGAGTTTGTGGTCTGGAAATAGTTGATTTAAAGTTTAAAATCACTTAATTCCAACCTGATGTTTAAAAAACTTGGATAGATGGGACCAGAGAGACCTCCCCTTGTTTAACACACAATAGCCCTTTGTTCAGTCCATACCAGGAACGTCTCTTAAAATAAATGTTTGCTACAGGCTCCTATTAAAATGTGAGGGGAAATTGAATTAGGATTCCAAATCTCTAGCCATTTCTTATGCACTTTCAGAACTCTTCCATATGGTTAAGTCTTCAACATTTCAAGGGCATATTCTGAGGGGAAACATGATATTCCTCTTTTCACAACAGGAGGAAAATAACATTAATTAGCTTTTTTCTGAGCTGGTTTTAGTTCTGCCACGGTGGATTACTGGGTGTTGGGAAGTCGGTGGAGATTGAATGAAAGGTGTGTGTGTGTCCGTCCGTCCGCCTGTCCGTCTGTCCTTCGTCATGTGGGGTACTTGAGGAACCAGAGCCTTTGGCATTATACGCAGAATTGATTTTGTTGTTTCCAAGGAAATCACAACAGTTTGTGACTCTTAAGTCTTTGTGGTACTCTTTGTAATACACTGAATTCACTTACTAGTGAGTTTCTTTTAAATACACCTTTTTATCAACATTTTCACTTGGAATCTATTTTAATCAGTAAATAATAAGTAGCCTTACTGGTCACTTCTAGGATTAATTTTCAGCTGGTTTTAATAGTTTTTCTTTTACAGATGATAGTGATCTTATTGTGTCCTTATCATGTGTCCTGTTTCTTATTTTTAAATCGTCTCCAGAAATAGGATAGGTGCTCGTTACAGCTCTCCTGTTCTGTCTGGTTCCTTCCTAACTTTAATGAAAACACTCCTTTTAGTTTTGGGCTTGCCAAGGCTGTGGGTTCACTTCTCTGATGTGTCATGCTAGCAAAGTATGCTTTTTTTAAAACCAGGAATAGATATTAAATTTCACTGATGTGTTCCCAGTATCTGAAGACAGAGTTCTAGAGCTTTTCTGCTTGCTGTAATTGATGTCATGGATTGCATTTAATTATTTTCTGATTGTTCAGTTGTCCTTCCATTCCTAGAAGGGAAAAAAAAGGCAGGCTAGCGCTCGATCATTGCACATTCTCGCGGTATACCCTTTGGTTCTATTTACTAGCATTTTGTCCAGAATTTTCTTGGCTACTAAGTAAGTTTGGCCTTTATTTTCTTGGTATTTCCAAAATGGGAAGCGTCCTTTCTTCAACCTTCTGGAGCCGTGCTTTGTGATGATAGCCACTGGCCCTATATGCGTATCTACACAGGCTGGTACCAAACAGCATTAAACGTTGACTCCCTCAGATGCGCTTGTCACATTTCAAGTGTTTGGTAACCACGTGTCCCTTGTGGCTGCCATATTGGACAAGGCTGTTCTAGGGCAATTTCTATCGACTGTGATAATTATCTTCTCTTTGAAAGTTTGGAAACTATTCACTCGCAAGATCGTCTGGGCTAGCTACATAAGATGTTTGATTCTTTCAATCTGGTTTATTATCTTTCTCATGACCAGTTCTCACTTTGTGTTTTCTTGCTTTGTTTCTTTATTTTTAAAGTTTATCTATTTTATTTTGGTGTTATAGCTCTTCTATATGAATGCTAAGTGTGATGTTTTAAGGCCTCTTTAAAAGATAATTTTCAGTATCGTGTAGGCCATACTATAGGTGCATTGGAGAAAAGCAGATAGGCCGAGTAAGAGTTACCTCTTATCATAGGGGTGACCACCAGTCCCTTTATACGCACATGTGAGCACACTGTTCCTTAAAATTGTGGTAAAAAAATATAATAATGTAAAATTTGCCATCTTAACCATGTTTAAGTGTATTCCTGAATAGTATATATTTAATACAAAAATAATCATGTTTTCTAACCTGTATATATTTCTCCTAGAGATGATCTCTTCTCATATTTAGAGCTTTTTGTTTCAGTGCATTTGCTCTAACTCCCAGGATGGTAATAAATGGCGGTGCAGTCGTGGGGTCTCATTCCCGACATGGGAGCAGTTCTGACAGACGGTGTACTGGGTTATAGAGCAGATCTGATCCACATGGTCTTTATAACGACATAGTGACTGTAACGACTGTTTCTGCTTACTAGATTAATTTTTTAAATGCAGATAGATGTTGACTTTTATGAAATGGTCTTTCCTGTACCTTTCAGGCAACAGATGCTGTTTTTTTCTTTTTTGAGCCGTTTTATGCCTTAAATCTCAGTAACACGTTTCTTAATATCCATGAGTCACATATTCCTGGATTAGGCTAAAAGTGAATGTATTTCAGTATGTTAATAGAGCAGTGAATTGAATTTGTTGGTGTTTTTTTCATGTAAAATATTTATAGGTTTGGCTGATCTGCGTCTTTTATATACGTGTTTATTTTGTACTCAGGGAGGATGGGCAAGAGCATTGTGCTGGCCACTTGAAACGAACAAGAACTGAGGGACAATTTTCACTGTTTTTTATTTTATGGGACAATTTAAATGGCACAAGAATTTTATGCTCCTTAAGCAGTTTGATGTTAACACCCGTGCAACCGACTCTACCTGGTTGGTCGTCAAGGTTGTGATTTGAAAGTTTTATCAACTGTGATTCTCCCTTTCAGGTTTTCTGGGTTTTTTTGTTTGTTTTGTTTTGTTTTGTTTTGTTTCACTGTTCCCTACATTGATTGTGGCACTTCATGCTCTCATAGGGAATCACGTATTTCAGATTGGTTATTCAGTTCATTTGCATGGATACGGGTATCGATATTGGTTATAATAATGACATGAGAAAGGAGCATCTTTTGGTGTTTCCCGTGGGCCGGGAGCTGCTGCGGATTCAGGGGCGAGGATCTGATCTGCTCCCTGCCGGATGAGACGGATGCATTTTACAGCTGGGAAAACTGAGGCTTGTGAAGGTTGCAGTCATCTGTAGAGCAAGCTGGGAGGTTTGTCTTCCTGTGTATCTTGTGTTCTTTCACCTTCTGTTTCTGCGTTAATTGGGGTTTGGTTTGGTTTTGTTTTGTTTCCCCTTTTCTCTGTTAAGTCTTGCTTGGTGGTGGTTTGTTACATGGCATTTTTACTTCTGTCCTTAATTGATTCCTCATCTATTATAGGTTCTTAATACATTGATTGAGTGCCCTGAGGAGACCTTCTGTCCTATGTATCAGATATTGTTTTATTTCATTTATTTTTTTAGAAGAATTGGTTCACTTTTTTTCTCTTCTTCTAATGAATGTGTTTATGGCCTGAATCTTCATATAGCCTTGTCTGGATTTCTTTAGAGTTTTATACATTGTTTTCTTTATCATCGAGGTTTTCTGGGTACCTCCCAGCCAGTGGACCGCAGCCGCACGGCTACAAATGCGGGGCCTCACATGGAATGTATCCAGGTCCTCACATGGAATGGTTAGCCTGTGCTTTGGCAAAATGCTTATCGCACAAGTTAAGTTAGTGTGTCTGTTAGTCCTTTCTTCACAGACTGAAGTAATCGTTGTAACTATGTAATTTCTTTTGAAAATTATTACATGTTTGTAACCACAGCATCTCGGAATAGGACTTTTCCTTTCTTCCTGTTAAGGGGCACTGACAAGGTAGAGGGCAGATTTGACCTCTCTTCTTGGTATTTTTAATGCATGGCAATGGGGAGGTCCTTTGACTTTTGTAAATGGTTTAATGAAGGTGGGAAGATGTCCTTGATGATTGATACAATAGTCTTCTTGTT
Organism: Lontra canadensis; assembly: GCF_010015895.1. Classification (NCBI taxonomy): domain Eukaryota; kingdom Metazoa; phylum Chordata; class Mammalia; order Carnivora; family Mustelidae; genus Lontra; species Lontra canadensis. The sequence goes on from NW_022631088.1 coordinate 5,255,564, forward strand.
GACAAGGTGAAATTTGACTTTTTTCCAGTAGACAATCAGCTGATTGTCAAAAGTCCTGAAAAATGTGCTCTCTTAGACCCCTAAACTGAACACGTGGCCCCACGATGCAGCAGCTCCGCTTGCAGGTGTGCACGTCGGAGAAGCTTCGAGTGCGCTCTGAAGGCCACGGGTGTGAGAGTGTTCGTAACAGCGCTGGTGCTGAGAGCCGGAAGAACAGCTGGTAACTGCCTAAATATCCATGGGCAGCAGAATGGATGGTAAGTTACGGCGCAGCCGTACTGGGGAGGAATGTTACAACCGAGCGAGAGTGAAGGGCTTCACACCACCAGCCATCGGCTGGGGTTGGGCTCGCAAATGCAGTGGATTTAGACAACAAGCGAGTTGGCAAGCATTTTATAGAGGTTGAAAACATGTAAATACCATGTGTCATTGAGGGACGGATGCGTGTGTGATGCATAAAGCCGGGAAAGGTAGACTGTGAGTTCGAGGTAGTAGCTCTCTGGAGAGAGGACTCGGGTGAGGAGGAAGGTCCGCTGATCTGCGGAATGTCTCCTTTCTGCAGATGCCTGGTGGGCCCTCCATTGTCTGTGCTATTTTTCTTTTTAAGTTTTTTATATCTTGAATGTCATCTCCTGTATTTTTTAAGTTCAGAGGAGAGTTGGTGTTAATATCTCTCCTTGACGTCCTCGGTGCTGTCTTACAGAACTTGTCCCTGAGGACTGAGTTGGGAGATGGGACGTGTATGGGTTGGGGCTGGGATACTCTGGGTTACATTCCCGCTGAGCAGCTTTTAGCTTTGCGGCCTTAGGTGGGGTGCTTAACCTCTCTGCTCCTTAGTTCCGTCTTGTAGATGAGGATAGCAGAAGGCGGTGGGTGGTAGCCTTTATTTTGTTTCTAAAAATATCGAAGGGCAGAATGTTAATTAAGTAATGAGGTAATTACCATTGATTTCCACGGGAAATATCATTAATTGGCAAAAGTCACACATATAAAGAAAATAAATCCCGAGTGAAACCCTTAATTATGAAGATTAAAGAACACTTTTCTCATCTAACATGTCATTTATTTAAGTGAAGTTCTTTTTATCTAATGAAAAAAAACCCGAGTAGGCCATCGTCAGCATTTCAGTCCACCCCTTATTGTAGCAAAGCGCACCTGAGAAACGTCTTCCCGCAGGATGTAGGAGAGAAGTCAGGTGCCCTGGCTGTGACCGAAACTGCTTTGACTCATCCTTACTCCCAGTTACTGAGTGACAAAGGATGGACACTTGGGTTAGCTTCCCCAGGAGAAAGCTCTGGGTAGCAGAGATGGCCGGGAATTAGTCTCCCAGAGAAGCAAGGCGGAAGGGGCGACCCGGTGAAGCCCGAGCATGGGCAGCACTGATGGAGCTCCACTCCAGACCTTGGGTTGGAGCCTGACTCCAGGCGTATGCACGTGGAGAAGGAGTGGCCGCCTGGCCCAGCTCTGGCTTGCCGGCCACTGTTGCCTGCAGGACCCGTTTGAAGCCCCGTTCCCGGGTCCTGAGCTCAAGGTGCTCCCCCAGCAGGCAGGACCCCATGGCCTCCTGGCCTAGGGAGCACGTCTGCCCCTACTTGTTATTTGTGCGGTATTCTCAGGAGCGTGGTTTGAGAGACCTCGGCTCTGCTGACACTTGCCCACCTTTCTTCTCCATTCATCGTCCTGTTCTCTACCAGGTCCTCTGTACACTCACAGTGCTCTTTGGATGTTTCATGTTCTATAGATCCCGTGCGCTCATTTAAGCTCTTCTGGGGCAGGGACTAGGTTACCTGTAAAGTACATACTCGGGCTTTTTCCCCAGACGCACAGCTCTTGTGCCAGCACAGTTTAGGAAGTAAGCCTCACCCACCCCTGAGTTTTGCTCCCGCTTCTGTCATTAAATTTCCACCGATGCTGTAGTCTGTTACTGTGTTCTGCTTTCTGTCCTGATGGATTTCCCAGTCTATATTGTTTGGTTTCAGTGGTTTCAACGATTCATTTGTTAATCTCATTTTATCACTATTTATTTCAGTAAGTTTTTAGCTGTTCTTGGACATTTCTTCTTCCATGTGAACTTGAGATCATTTTAGCTCATTCCAGTACATTAAATATCTATATTAAGACATTGTATTTATGAAAGTGAATCATGGGGGCACCTGGGTGGCTCAGTCAGTTACACATCTGCCTTCAGCTCAGGTCATGATCCCAGGGTTTTGGGATGGAGCTCTGCATTGGGCTCTCTGCTTAGCAGGGAGTCTGCTTGTCCCTCTACCTCTGCCTCTGCGCTCTCTCTCAAATAAATAAAATCTTAAAAAAAAAAAGTGAATCATGATCGTCTTTTACTATGAAGCTTATAATACAGAAAAACTAGGTAAATGATCATTGTAGGTACTACCAGTGTAATGTGTTTTCTTCCAGATTTCTGTCTGTAAACACACATCCATATGTACACCTGCTTCTATAAAAGGAACTCATTTTATTGTGTGAGGTTATAAATTCATTTGGGAAGAACTGACATCTTTATCTTCTTGAGCCTTTTTTGCCGATACAGAGCTAAGGAAGGGCCGTGATTTATACCCAGATCTGCATTGTATCCGTCTCCCAACTTTATTACCAAATCATGTGAACAATTAAAATCATTCCGGTACTGGTCTCTTTGGGGAAGAAGCCCTTTCCTTTTTCACGTGGCGTCTTGTGTTGTGGGCCCCAGACCTACCTCCCTCAAACTGAGCCAGTTGACGGTTGCCAGAATTACTTCTTCTGCCCCAGGGTCTTACCTAAGACAGGGACTTCTGGTATTGGTGAGGTCTGGGATCTCTTATGTTTAATTCCTGGAGAGAGCAGTTTCTCTCTTAGTGGCACAAGTTAATTCTGGTATGCCTGGGTGACTTATAGTCTAGTTCTGCTTTTCAAAGTTTAGATTTGGTTTGCCCAAGCATTGGATGAGACCTTTTTCTGTGTTGCCATCGATTTTCTATACTTTTTACCTTTCTTGAGACATTTCACTTGAGATTTGGGGTGGAGTGATTTGGGGAAGGGGGAAGGGATACCAGTGTTTCTGAAGAGCCTTTCTTTCTCAGGATCCAAAGTCTCTTTAAAGAAAAATAAAATACTTTTTTTTTTTTTTTTAACATGTAGTGAACTGTTTGCTCTGAAAAGACAAACCTTTGCTAACTTTCATAGACTAATCATTCTCTCACATTCAGGCATTTCGTGTTTGCTATACATTCGACTCTGTACTAGGTTGGACTTTTCATGCTGGGTGCTTAGATTTAATCTTCCAGATTATTTACAGACCTTTCACAGTTTTGCTCCCAGACTAACATAGCCCTGGGTTTGTCGGTTGAGATCGCTGGCAAGTTGGCCACACCCATGGACCTGAATCTGTGAATCTGTATCCGAATAAAATAAGGTTGTGTCACGTGATGTCTTACGGCCTTTCTTTGTCTCTTAGCTGCTTTTCCAAGAACCTCCCCACTGTCCTAGACCTGGTTTCCATCTGTTTCAGTTGCTTTGCGGGGCTCAGCATGCCCCTTGCCCTCCTCTCTCTCTGTGGATTGCTCTAGCCGACGCTCAGAAACCCACAGGTGCAGGTGCCATTTGGCGTCAGATTAGGAGCCGCACCCCCCACCCCCCAGAGCTCTTCTCATAACCAGGAGCTTTAAAAAAGCAGCCTTCATCCTGATTGGATGCGCAGGACCGTGCCCCGAGAGAGGTCTGGAATGGCTGGCTCGGACTTGAGCCAAGTCAGAAGCGTTGGCACCTTCTCTGATCCTCATTTACACCAGCCTTGATTTCGGGGCTGAGGCTGAGCGGCTACGCCTGTTTTGGGAAGCCACGCAGCCCGGCGGGGGAAACGCAGCTGGTTGGTCCTGCTCTAGCAGGGGCCGCAGCTGCGCACAAGAGGGCAGCCTTTTCCACGGATTTCCATCCTGTCTGAGGCCGGACAAACAAAGGAGGGTGTCTCTGAGCGCTGGCCAGAGCCCACGTGGGGAACTTGTAACTGCTGACTGTGTCTATAAAGAGTGTCAGGCGGTCGGATGAAGGGGGTGTGTGTGTGTGTGTGGAGTGGGACCGAAGTGTGTGTCCATCTGGGGGCCCGAAACGGTGCGCTGTTGCCCAGCCCAGGCTCCTGCACATGGCGGGCAGGCCTGTCTTATCACTGGAGGGTTAGAGACGTCGGAGTCCTTGGGACAGAGCAGTCGCTCGTGGATGCGGATTTGCTGTTGGAGCCTGAGGACCAACTTCGTAGCTGTCCCTGAAACTTACTGTGGTGCCTGCTTGCTCTCGCTGTCTTCCTTTCTTTCTCTTGCCCCTCCCACCTCTCTTCCCGGTGCTAAAGGCATCGTTTCAGTTGTATACTTGTTTCTTCCCTTGGTTTCCTTCTCACCTTCCAAATTGTTAGGACTCCTTTGGTTGTCTGCGCGGAGGAAGCATCGTTAGGGAAACACATGCTGTTGGTAGGCATGTTGGAAGCAGAATAGAAAACATTGCTGACACCGTGCTGTCCTGTGCAATTAGAAGCACGTCGTCCCTGGTTTTGTTTTACGGCTCCCAGGTGACTGTTAATTTACAGCAGCTCGGCACGTAAACGCATTGACGGTCGTATTTCAAAGGATCGGGGTCTTCTGGCTCAAGCGCACATTTAAGGCAAGAGTTGCTGTTCCTTCACCGTTGGAGCTGAACGTGTCCTACGATTTGCCTCTGTAAAAGCTTCAAGAAATCAGATACACCTTGAAAATCAAAGGCCAAGCCCCTCTCCTCTGGGGGTGGCAGTGTGATAGGGGCATGTTTTCTTTCAGGTTTCTACAAAAACAGCAATTAGTAGATTTACTGCGGAATAGTTGTTTCTCTTCAAAGCCGCGAGCCTCCAGTTTTTCCAAAATGACCATCATTGTCTCATTTTCCAAACAGTTTGTATTTGCAGATCTTCTGTTAACTGACACACCGAGAGATGCCCCATTTATGAATGTACTTGGATGAGGTCTCAAGCGACTTAACCCGCACTTGCTGCGCACCAAGGGCATGCCGGGTGTTCAGTGAGTCCCTGTCATTTACATTTGTTTATGGCCGTGGTAAACTGATCATGTCGCTTTGCCGACGAGCAAATAGAGACCGGGAAGTTGGACCTCAGACGAATGACACTGTCCCGGCCACCCCTTTTTATGTGCACCTTGTTCCCTGCACAGTTGTGCGGCCAAGGTTAATGTAAACCCTACACCAGGTTCTCCTCACTCCCTCTGCTCGTGGCGATGCAGAAGTGCTGGGCCTTGTGACATCTGCCTGCGGAGTCCTTGACTTTCAACCTTCTGTCGTCCAGTCCTTTCCTCCTGTAACGGGGGGATCTGAGACTCAGAGACTTGATCTTTTCTGAGCTTGGTTGAGGAGACTTGAACTGGGATCCCATCTTTCCTTTTATAAGGGAGAAAACCCTAGGGAAGGACAGGAGGGGAAATAGCCCGGTTCCCCGCAGAAGGGAGAAGAGAGAAGCTGACCAACTAGAATTTGTCAGTTTTGCCTGGTTTACAAAGAGGCTCTGTATACAGGGGTGAACTAGTGAGACTCCCGTCCCCAAGGGGCAGTCTTTTCCAGCGGCCCCTATACTTCCCCGCAGCAGCCTGGACTTCCTCTTGTGTGCACGCCTCCTAGACCCTTCGCTGTCTGTCTGCTGCTTCCCTCCTTGGACCCTTTACTTCAGCTCTCACCACTCCCGAATATGTCAGGGTTGTTAAGGATTTATTTTTATTGTGACATAATTGACATACGACAACGTCTAAATTTAAGGTGTACAGCGTGTGGCCTTGAATTATTTATTTACTGCGGTATGATTACCCCTGTAGTATTAGCTTATATCTTTATCACATCACATAATCATTTCTTGGGGGGAGCGCGTGAGATCTCGTCTTTAGTTTTGACGTTTATAATACGGTTTTGTCTCTGGAATCGTGCTTGTATTAGATCTCCAAGACGTATTTATATGCTACTTTCGAGTCCATACCCGTCAGTGCCCCTAGATTCCCCCAGCCTCTGGTAACCAGCACTTTACTCTCTGAATTTGGCGATTTCAGATTCTGTATGTAGGGGAGCGCATGCAGTGTTTGTTTGACTGGCTGGTCAGATGGTAGCTCCGTCCGTGTTCTCTGAGGGAGGGCTCTCCGTGTTGCTGCCCGGCGGCCGCACCGTGTGCATTCCCACCAGCTGTGTGCACGCCAGGGCTCTGCTCCCCACCTGTTTGAGCACACACTGTCTTCTCCTCCACTCATCCTTTTCCCCGTGCTGCCTGGTGAGCGCAGGCACGAGACCCAACTCAGATGCCACCTCTCTGAAAGCCTTCTCCAGCGGCTCCAGGAGACCCACCGGCACCTTACTTCAGGTTCCTATACCTCTTTCAGTACATCTGTCTTAGAACATTTGTTCCTTGGACCTGTTACCCAGCGGGGGTGTATTTCCAGGGCACAGTGTGGGTGTGTGGACAGACATGTGTGTACTCCCCTCCCAGTGCTCCTTCTGAGCACAGGGGTGGAACGGAATTTTGAGCCAGAATAAGAATAGAGTCTGGAAATCCTGGGAGATATCATGACGGTTATTCTTTGGTTTACTGACATTCCCTCTGGAGTATCTGTGGGGAAACCGAGGTGCCACAGGTGGGAAAGGGAGAGCGGAGGGGCACCTGGGCGGCTCAGTGGGTGAAGCGTCTGCCTTCCACTCAGGTCTTGATTTCAGGGTCCTGGGATCGAGTCCCGCGTCGGTCTCCTTGCTCAGCAGAGTCTGCTTCCTCCTCTCTCTGTCTGCTGCTCCCCCTGCTTGTGCTTTGTCTCTCTCTCTGTCTCTCTAATACAAATAAATAAAATCTTTAAAAAAAAAAAAAAAAGGGAAGAAATCTAAGGGGAGTGAGGGCCCAGCTTACTGGGCACTTGAGTTTCCAGCCTCTGGCCACCAGCCATGTGTCTGGTCTGCTTCTCTGCCGCTTCTGATGTTCAGTGTGTTAACCAGAAATTAGTTTGTCCTAAGAGTCGACATTAGTTGGCTCATGCGGAACGTGAGCCCACTAGGCTGGGTGTGCGCACGCGTGGTGGGGTGTCTTTCATACGTGGGTATATGACTCTGCCCAGACGTGACGTGCACCGCCTGAAATGCCAGAGCTGTAAGAGATGACGAGTAGTCGAACCTTGGTCTTCCCTGGAATTTTCAGATTAGCTTCGCTTTTTGAGTAACTGTTTTCTGGATTTGTTTGGCCCATAAAAGTCTAATATATTCATAGTTATTTAGATACTAAATTTGGAAAACAGTCCCCTTTATGAGGTTAGACAAGTTTAAAACTGAAACCAGGTGTGTTACCCTGTATTAAAATATAAAAGTGTTGGGGCGCCTGGGTGGCTCAGTGGGTTAAAGCCTCTGTTTTCGGCTCAGGTCATGATCCTAGGGTCCTGGGATCGAGCCCCGCATCGGGCTCTCTGCTCAGCAGGGAGCCTGCTTCCTCCTCTCTCTCTCTGCCTGCCTCTCTGCCTACTTGTGATCTCTGTCAAAAAAATAAAAAAAAATAAAATAAAATAAAATATAAAAGTATCTTTAAAAAAAAAAAGCCCAGTATTTCCAAAACTCACATTATGACCAAATTTAAATTTAGTTTTAAATATAACAAGTCTGTAGCTTTGTTCTTTGCAAACATCATGAAATATTTGTGTGTGTGTGAATCCTTTTTTGTTTTCCGTTTGTTTTGTATGCCTCTCTGACTTTCAGATTCTGAAAGCAGGACTGTGGGGACGAGGGATGTGGGCAGGAAAAGTGAGTGCTAGAGCCTATGACTTGATCTCCCTTCCTTGGTCAGGCGAGCTGTTTATTTTTATACGGGCTGCGACCTCCCAGCCTGGCTTGTCCACGGCACCTGGTTTATTATGCCTGTTGTCTTGGAGAAGGCTTTGTGACCCCTTTCACTCCTGAAAATCCTAGTTTGGATGTTGAATTCTGTGGTCCGCTCTAGTTATGACTGAAGTATTTGTCCTTGATTATTTTATACTTTGGTCTTAATGTATCTTTTATGCATTTTTTTTACTATACTTTTGTGTGTTTTGTGCATTTTTTTTTAAATTTTTTTACTATGCTTTTATTTATTGTTGGATTCCATAATGTTTTGGAAGGCATATCCTACTTTTAATTCCATAAATCATTGCCTTTTATGTTTTTCAAATCATTCTTTAAATGTCAGCTTCAACTCCAAAATGCTGTCCTATATGTCGCACCAATTTAAGACAGACACTTACAGATACTTTCAGGATGGCACCTGGCTCATCTTTGTCTCCCACAGTGTCTGGTGATATGCTTTGAACTAGGTGAGAGCTAAAGGAACTTTCTGGAATGAATCTTGGGGGAAACCGTTGGGCCATGTGGAATGAGGCATGGAGTTGGGTCTGGTCTGAGGCTGGTGTCAGGTCGCGTGGATGAAGGAGCCGGACTAAGCTGGGGCCAAGGAGCCGGTGAGCCCCACAGCACCGCTGACCGAACCCAGTTGTGGAAGAGGTGCCGTTCGTCGTATTCTGTTAACCGGGGGATCCCGAAGAAGTCCTCAGGGAACTGTCTTTCAGTTAGGGTTCTTTTGCAGAGATGACAGAGACAAAGGAATTTCCCAGTGCCCAAGCGGAGAGCAGCTTGATCTGGCCACCGTGAATGCCAGGAGTGTTGGCAACAGCACCATGTCGAGGCTGAGGAGAGTGGGGCCCCAAGTTAGGCGGGAGAGGCCCCGTGGGACAGTCATTGAAGAGCCGGGCAAGGAGATCGTGGAAGAGGCCACAGACTTTTGTGGGCATATCCGACTGATTGAACCACGGGTGTTTCTAAAGAATGGGTTTGGCTTTTTAATATGAAAGGTCAGTGTATTTGGTAACAATCAGTTATGAGCCGGAGGAGGGAATAACGCCCTTTTAAAGAATTTAATTTGCAAAATATGCCTCGTACTTTGATAGGGATTTTATACCAACAACAACCAAAAAGAAAAAAATAGTTCTTTTAAAGGCTTTGCCAAATTTTATTCTAGCCAAGTGCCTCCACATTTAAGGAGAATATGGACAAACATAACTCTTTTTACATGTAATAATGCTGTACGTAGACTCTCTTGAATAAAAACCTTGACAATGATAAAGTACAGAAATCTTGGACTTTGTGTTCAGAGTGTGAGGGTTGCTTATCTGCAAAGCTAGGAGGGGGTGTAATTGAGTACAGAAGGAAAGCTGTGGATAAGTCGAGTGCAGATGCTAAGTCCTAAGTCATCAGCTAACTGTTCAAACCATGAGGATCGAGGGTCAGTAAATACGCAGCGAGTTGAATTTTTTTCACTACGCCGTTTTCAGGATCCAGTGGCCACAGACCAGAGCACAATCCAAGGGCGTTTCCATTTTTGTTTAAATGTGTGAGAGAGTGTGTGTGTATAAGTGTGTGTCTATAAAACTGGAACTGTTTTCTGTTTTGAAAGTTGGCAGCGTTAACCGATGTGGTTTTATTTTTATTTCACTTATTTGGCTCACACAGGTGGCACGTGCTGATACACTCTGTGGCCACTCTTCTGACGTTACTGTTGGCGACAAATTGGGGTGTATCCTCCCATAGGTTTTCCTTATACAGCACGCACAGATACACACACACACAAGCGCGCACGTACACACAGAGTTTTCGCCTCTCTGTTTTGTAGACTTGGCACTGAATCTGTGCTGACTTTGGTGCAGTTCAGCGGACGGTTCTGGACTCTCCGTGTCAGGAGGGGCTGTGCACTGTGGGTGTGTGTATAATTTACCACATTCCCTTCTGGCCCAGTTTCAGGTTCGTTTGTTGTTAATTTCTTTATCCCATGAGGACTTTGCACCTGACAGAGTCGTGAAGCCCAGAGGAGGAGACGTGTATGAAAACCCCTCGTTAGGCACGAAGCAGCAGGCTCTGACCACGATGATTGCTCGGAATTATTTATGAATAGCTCTGGTTTCTGTAATTCCTACAGGACAGGATGGTACATCTGCTTGTATTTTAATTACTGCAGTAGGTTCCAGACGTGTCCACACCTGGTCTTACTTACTGCGTTTGTTGCTTTCAGACACAGTGCGCTGAGCCTTTTTTTTCCCCTCCAAGATGCTAAAAATCCCTTTAGTTCGTATCTCCAGTAGCCCCTTCCTGCACAGCTCCGGCTGGCGCTCAGCCGTGTGTTTCTGGGCAGGCGAGTGCGACGCTGTAAATTTCCCTCAGCCAGCACGTTGTGTGCAAGAGTCAGATTTTTCACAGCTGGTATTGCGTGTCCATTTTCCTTGTGACAATTTTACCACCGCCTAATTAGTTACAGCCAGAAATTGTCACTTTGCTGCAAACACAGAGCTCTTCTTTGACAGGAAGACAAAATGCTGCTCCTGAAAAGTTACTTTCAAATTTGGTCCCGTAATTAGCAAATGTCCTCCGAGAAAGTAAGCATGATGAGTTTGAGTGAAAACCGGGGACACTTGACCGAAACCTGTTTGTCTCTAATCACATAGGGGCGGGATGTAATTTGACTGGAGTTGATCGGCCCGGAATGACCCCAGTGAGATGCAGAATCGGGTCTGGATTAAAATCTCACTGTTCTCTGCCCTTGCCCAAGGCTTAACGGAATCATTGAAATGAATGAGTTTGGGATTTCACGTCCAAATCCATTTTTAATACCACCACCTTATGTTTTTATAGCACTGTATGCTTTTCAGAGTGCTTTTATCTGTAGTATTTGATCTGTCCAGTCTGCTCCCAGCTTCTATATTTCAAAGGCCAGTAATGGTTAGGTTGGAAGTAATACCTATTAGAATAGTGACTTTGAAAACTTTGAAATCATTTCCAGGTGTTTCAGATAGGCTGCATTTGAATGATGAAACTTTAAACTTGCTTTTCTGTAAAAGAAAACTTCACTGGTTTAGGTAATCTTAGAAATTAGCAACCTCAAAGATTTCCATTCTGTTGTTGTTTTTCTTCTTCTTTACAGTGAGTATATGTAATTGACCGAGATGTGAATAGTGAGTAATATGTGTACGGAAAGTTCTGGATGTAGCTGGGGGAGAATACGGGGTGAAGAAAACTGACAGTTTTCCTTTAATACTTAAGGTGCTGGAGATGGATTTTAAATAATTTTCATTGTAGAAAATCCTTTAAATCACAGTAGGGATGCAAGCTAAGATGGAAAAAATCCATGGAGAATCAGAAAAATAAAAGAATAGCTGTGCCATATATATTTTGGAGACTTCATTCAGATTTTACTTGTGACTTAGTGTCCCTTTTAAAAAATATTCCACAGATATTGGGGCGCCAGGGTGGCCCAGTCTCTTAAGCATCCAACCCCTGATCTCAGCTCAGGTCTTGATCTCAGGATTGTGAGTTCAAGCCCTGTCTTGGGCTCCCAGGGTGAAGCCTACTTTAAAAAAAAAAAAAAAAGTCCCACAGACATTAAAGATAAGGTGTGCCCACGCACGCACACACACCTATATTCAACCAGTATTATTGCTTATATTACTCAAGACAGTGAAACAACTTATTTGAGGCAAAAGGAAAGCCCCCTGCTCTGATTTCAGTTGCCAACCCTTTCTGTACCGTAGAGATGATGACATCACCAAGATGGCAAATGTGCAGTAAGTCCCCGACTCTCCCTCCTCTTTCCGTGAAGACTAAAGATTCAGACGGAAGCCGAGTACTCGGGCACAGCTCCCCACCACTCACAAAGCAGCCGCTTCCCTCTCCTACAGCGAACCCGGGAAGAAGACCAGTTTGACCCACAGAAGCGATAGGACGGTCCGAGACAGGCTTCTGCCAAGAACTGGAGGGATCTCAGAAAAGTGAATTATCATCCCACGTAAGATGAGGAGGCTGCAGCATCGATGAGAGCCAGAGCAGATACTCAAGAAGAACACGTGAACTGAGAACAGACACATGACTGGAGACGACAAACCTGGCTGTAGGGTTTTAACACGGAGCCATGGAGGAGCAGACCCAGGGCCGCGGAGCCCCGAGCCCGTGAATGAGAAGGCGGCAGCTCTCCAGCAACTCCAGCAGAGCTCAGACCCAGGCCGGAAAGCTGGCACGTGGGAGACAGACTCGGCGAGTTCGGTGTCAGTGGACGTGTGTACTGACGGGCCTGTGTGTGTGTGTCTTCACACCAGAAAAAAGTCACGGGAGGAAAGCATCCAGGGACGTGTGTCCTTGAGTGGAACACACGCCCTAAGGAACAGATGCAGTTAGGGATGGGCAGGAGTGTGAGAGAGATATCCTGATCAGAAATCTGAAGAATTTCAAAGATAAAGATGTGTGTGTGTGTGTGTGTGTGTGTGTGTGTGCACATTCCAGAACATTCACATAGTTGAAAGCAGGGATACCCACAAGAAGAAATTAGGGTCAGCATCAGGCTTCTTTTCCCATCCCCAGAATTCTGAGAAGGGAAAGCTGTGATTCTTGAATTCTCTGCCCTTCTGGGTCCATCTCTTTCCCTCATTAGAACATAAGCTCAATTCAGCATGTGCATAGAAAACATTGTTCCCTATGTGTAAATTAAATTTAAAAACCGGATTCTAGAGTATAGGTCAGATCTTGATAAAGTCCCTAAAATATAAACTGCAAGGCATTTTCATATTGTAAGATAAACTAAAGATCACAGTTAGTAATAAAACTAATTCAAAATACTTCTCACCAGCTAGATATTAAAATACAACCTCTCAAGTCATGTTTAGAGCAGAGTAGAAATTAAATCTGCATCTACCGGATATAGTAATCTCTTGGTTTAAAATGCTTGAATTTCATTTTAACCAAATAGTGGAAGTTACACCCATTTCACAGTACTTTTTCCCTACTCTTGGAAGAAAAAGTGGAACTTGGACTGTAAATGTGTATCACTGTGTTGGCTCCTTTGCTCACTGGCAAGTGTGTCCTTCATACAAAACCATGGTGTTTGTCATGGTGGTGGTGTTTGTCACCCCTGCTAACGTCCTCTGTAGGGTGACAAGTAACAGAGAGCATTGGTGAGGTCACACCCGAGATAGATCAAAGATAGCTCACACAAGAAGGTTCAACAAAATACCCTCCGCGTAGGGTGATTGGGGAGCCCAGGGTTGAAGGGGATGGTAAGCAGTGTCACTCTAGAGTAGCTAAAATCAGTGCAGGCGGAGGTCCCGGGGTGGGGGGGGGCAACTTGCTCAGAGCACAGAGAGCCCCTCAGCCACGGGAACTAGTCGCAGGCCACTGTGGGGTGTCGGTCGCCAGGGCTCTGCACAAACAGCAGCACCAGCCTCTGTCTCCAGGGAGGATGCACATGCCGTGAAGGTCATGAAGGTCATGAAGGTCGCTTCTGCAGAACAGGAGCCTCCAGAAAGTTGGAACAGAAGACTCAAGTCTGGAAAGCGTGTCATAGGCCCTGCAAGATGTGGAAAAAAGGAAACCGCCGAGCTCAAGAGAGCCAAGTGTTAAAACCATTTTGCTAAACCAGTTGTTAAACTCAGCCATTATCCTAAGTTAAATTGTAAGGGAGGTGGGTGGGGGGATGGGCTAGATGGGGGGTAGGCATCAAGGAGGGCAGCTGGGGGTAATCACTGAGTTCTACTCCAGGAACCAATAGCACGCTGTATTACAAAATGTAGTTTAAAATTGCAAAATTTAAATAAAAATAAACACATTGTATAAACACATTGTATAATCCAGCTAGATTATCAAAATTAAAGGTAATAAATAATCAGAAAAAGCATCCAAAAGTAAGTGTGTGGTTCTTCTGGCGTTAGCAAAGTGCAGTGAAGCTGGACCACCTGGTAACTGGAAGTGGTTCGGTTCAGCCTGATGTGGTGTTCCGCTGCTGAAGCAGACTTTCCTCCGACGTCCTATGTGGAGAGAACTCACTTTTGTGCTGGGCTTTGCCAGAGTCAGACCACACAGGACCATTCCGGAGAATATTTCTGTGCTCTGTTAATGGCCTCGTACCTCTTGCCCAGTGCCTTGCACTTTATGGATATTATTTTTTTTATTATTTACTTTAAAGATTTTATTTATTATTTGACGGAGAGAGACACAGCAAGAGAGAGGGAACACAGGCAGGGGGAGTGGGGGAGGGAGAAGCTGGCTTCCTGCGGAGCAGGGAGCCCGACGCGGGGCTTGATCCCAGGATCATGACCTGAGTCCAAAGCAGACACCCAACAACTGAGCCACCCGTGCACCCCTGGATATTATTTGAAGGTAGAAGGGAGGGCGCCTACGTGGATTCTGAAGTTGACAGAAGTAAGATTCTACATATCAAACCCTGGAGCTGTGGTTCTGAAACGGAGTCTAAAACCTAGCTTCTTGCTTTTATTACATCATAAGAAAAAAAATCAGCAAGTGGTTGCACCGAGGGACTCCGAGAAAGAGCACCCACCAGCAAGTGCATCACCGGGAGAGCTGGTGGGCGCGCACACACTGGAATTGGGAAAGAGCAGATGTGTTTGAAGTGATCAGTCTAAGGGTAGCGTTCTCCTTGTGTGGCGGGGGTGGGGGGCAAGCCTGCATTAGGGAGTGCGTGGGAACAGAGGTGGGAACAGAGGTGTCTCAGGGTAAGAGAGCCCTGTCCACTCTTCCCGGCTGAGCTGTCAGGTCCGAGAGCCCTGCGTTTGTGTCAGTCCGCGCAGTTCTGAGTTCTCATTGGAATTTGTGTGTATTTTGCCAGGCGGAACGCTCCGTGTAAATTGGCCCCCCGTGTTACTTCTTTTGAATTGCTCCTTTGGCTCCACTTTTAAATTTGACTGTATTTTACTCATTTTCTCATTTTTTTTAGTGGAAAGCGTTATACGTGTGGAGGCTGCTCCTCTTTGTTCCGCTCTATACTTTATGTAGTTTTTTACAGTTTTTGGTTTGCCTTTTCACTTTTCGTTTTTGCCATAGAGAAGTTTTTCACATTTTTAGGCAAAGATGTACTTTTTCCTCCCCCCGCCCCTCCCCGCAGTTTCTCTGAGGCAGTTGAAACTGTTGTTGTTTTTCATTCACTTTCTGTACTTCCTTCCGTCTCTCTCCATTTTCAAGTACGCACGTTGATGAATCCAGCCGGTCTGGCCTGTGGAGCAGAGTTCTGGCCCCCCCCTTCTCTGAGGAGCCCCCGTCTCCAGGGTGCTCCTTGTGGGGCTCACACAGACAAGACCGAGTCCCTGCCTCACTTTCCACCCCCACCCCTGCCTTTCCACCTAGGCCGCCCGCGCGAGGTGTACATATAATTTTAGCTCCGAGTCTTTATTTTTGGAACTAGGTGGCCCGATGTCCTGGCCCTGTTGAGGGACGGAGGCCAGAGACACATCTGTGCTCCTAGGAGTCCTACGACTTGTGGACAGGGCAGGCCTGTGGTCTGTCTGTCCTGGAGTCTGTCTGTGCCGACATCAGAACTCACGCTGGCTCTGTCTGACAGAGGTCATTGTCCCCACCGACTTGGAGGCCAGTTTCTTTTCCTCCCTGAAGCATCCGCTGCAGGTTAGCCCTGCGTGTGACATGAGGGTGTCCTGACTTTCTCGTCCAGCGGCGGACTTCTCGTCCAGCGGCGGACTTCTCGTCCAGCCCGCTCTGACTCGTTCTCATCCAGCCAGCCTTCCGGGGTAAACGCTTATGACAGTGACCTTCCTAACAATATCAGGGTCAAATCTCTGGATGAGAAAGAATTATTCCCCGCTGGTTCTCAGGATGGCCAGAAGACTGAGTCACTTTTCTCGGCCTCTGTGCTGGCCTGCTTCATGACTCTCCTCACCTTGGCGGTCTTGGAGCGCCACAGCCCCACAGCGAGTAAACCAGGCCCTTGGGGAGGAGGGCACGGCCCACTCTAGCCTCCCTGAAACGTGAGCCCTCATTAATAATAGGTACCGATCGAGAGTTCTGCTCTTGGGCTCCTAAGATAGTCTGACATCCTTCTGGGCAGGCTTCCCGGTACTTTGCACTTTTTAGGGAATCCTGTGCTCGGTTTTGTTTTAACGTTGGCTTCAGTACCTCCCTAAGATATGCAGCCGGCTGCCAGCCTACCCAGCTCACAGACCGAGAACACAAGGGCCTATTGTGCACCCGGTGATAATATTCAAAATGGCCAGAAACTCAGTACCGCGGAGCCATAGAGTACGTTTTCCTGGACCCTCCCTAGAACCTTGTTATGATTGTGTTTCTTCCCGCTCCTTCTATCAGATCTAGGGAGGGCGGGGTCCTCGCCAGACCTGCTCGCCTCAGCTGGCCTCCGCGGCCGTCCAGGGGGGTCAGTGCGGCGGGCTCGGGAGCGCAGGGACTCAGGGCCGGCGACTGCTCACCGGACAGGGCGCCCTCGGGGGTGACGTGACCCCACGCCCGGAGGAGGCAGGAGCGACCCCTGCAGCGCGGGGAGAGGAATGCAGGGAAGGAGCCGGCGAGCGCTGCGTACCAGGAAGCCAGCCTCCCTGCGGAACCGTTCTTACTCCCGGGTCTCGAGACTCGGGCGCACACCCGGGCGTAGCCAGCACTTGGTGTTACTAAAGAAGGGACAGAATGACTATAAAACGTGATGATCAACCTTTCTTTCTCCCCACATTTGAGAAATTGATCCTTTCGGGCCTCGCCTAGAATTCAGCTGAAGTGCTTCTCTGTCCAGTAAATTCCCGGGACAGGCCCCACTTGGGGCTGCCTCTTCCCCTACAGACCTTGCGTGCGCCTTACCTGGGCTGCACCAGGCTCCCGCCCCCACCGGGTGATCGTGGCCACCCGCAGACCTCACTGATGGCCTTTCTGGCCTGTGCCCTTTAAAAGTGCCCTGTGCCTGGGAGCTGCAGCCCAGACGTGGGGGTGGGTGCCCGGCTCCCCTCCCGCGTGGGCTGGCCCTGCCGTCACTGGGTGACTGCTCTGTTCCTTAAACCTGACCTCACACCACGTCTTGGCTCCTTGTCCTTCGTACCCACAAAAGATGCCGTCCTCTTCTGCCACCTCTGGATGGACTCGGTCCTTGCTTCTGCTGACAGAATAATCCTTTGGATACGGGTGACCCTGGTGGGAACCCGCTCGCTTGTGAGCCACCCTGTGCTTCGTGGGGGAGAGGCCACCTCAGACCGCTGGCTCCTGGCGGACCCGTGCTCAGCACAAGCCGGGCACCTTTTCACACAAACAACAGCCTAGAAGTGGGCCCGGAAGCGGAGAGAGTTGGGTGTTTCGAGCGGGGGTTCTGAAGACAGAGGTGCTGGGAGGACGTGACAGCCAGCTCCCTGGTGTGGGGAGGCTTGTGTGACTCCGGAAGGGAAAGTAGAGGCAGCGGCGTTACTGAGGAGGAGTGCGATCTGAGTACAACCCGAGAAGCCAGGGAGAGCCCAACACGCGGAGGCCGTGTGACATCCGTGTGCGTGTCAAGCCCCGGGTGTTTGTGACGAAGCCAGGAACTACGCACACTCACACGAGTTAGAAGCCCCGCTCATTGGCGGGGACGCGGGCTGCTGTGAGTGCCCCGTCCCCGGGATGGTTCAGAGGAGGCACCACGTGCAGCAGGTTGTTTGGAAGCACAGAGGCCGTCGAGGTCCCTCTGCGCCTGCATGTGCCATGATTCCCTGCGACTTTCTGTGTTGTCAGGGAGGAGGCGCGGTCTGACGGTTGTCGGGAAACTGACATGAAGCAGGCGGTCATTTCCTTCCTGTGTTCAGGTAGAGTCACAGACTGTATCTGAAATGATGTTCAGTGGCTTTAAGAATGGTTTTCCTGGCCTTGATGCATAATGCAGGAAAGCAGATTAACTTGGAGTCTTCTTGGTCACCTGGAGATCATTCTGTCACATCCTTTAAATTCAGGGCAAAATCTAGTGCTGAGTTTGTGTCGAGTCGGCCATTTATGAATGAACAGAAACCTGCCGGTGGGGTCTGGTTATGGCTCATCTGACCCCGCTCGTGGGCAGGAAGGCCTGAGAGTGGTTTGCACAAGTCCGTCCCAGGAAGGCTTCTTCACAGACGTTCCATCAGCACTTCTGCGAGGCGGTGCCGAGGAACTGTCTGGTTGGTAACGGGGTTCACTAGGGATAGGGCCTGTTGGTAAGTCAGAAGGACACTTGTGGTGGTTTGAGAAAACACACCGGGGCCCTGGTAGAGGAAGGGAGGTTCCCCTGACATCCTTTTTTATGGGTCTCCTCTTTGGGGTCAGTTAGAAGCGATCGTCGTACTCACAGTGGTACTGCTGGGGTCTTTGTCCGGAGACCCCCATACACAAGGCCATCATGGACCATATGACAGAAATAATCCACTTGAAATGACTTTCACATTATTTTGCTGACCTACTTTCTGCAGCACTTTTTCTGTTTTTCTTGGAGCCAAAGAAATGCTTGCCATGATGTAACTGAGATCGTCTTACTCTAATGGTGTCTAGATGTCAGCACTGGTAGCTGGGGAGAGCGGAAGGAGATGCTCGGAAATTCTTTGGGTAACATGTTGGATGTTTTTTATAAATAGAGGTAGAGAAGCATGTGATGTTTGCTAGGAATTGTCTTGTTTTCCTGAAAAATAAAACAGACCAAAACCCAAAGAATAGTTTTCAAAGCTGTTTTGAGCAGCTACCAATGGGAATCCAGAAGGACCAGCCTCCGCATGGACCACAGAGGGTCAGGAGCCAGAGGGTAGACATAGACATAGTGTCAGTGGTAGCCAGAGGGTAGACAGACGGCCACAGCCAGAGGCTGCTCCGATTGGAATAAGGAAGTCATCTGCTCAAGGACAGAGTCCAGAGTCTGTGTAAGAACGTTGCACCGGGACACGCATTTCACTGGTCATTGGACGATGTGGCGGGAAGAGGGACGAGGCGACAGGCCATGTGTTCTTTCTGCGGCGGCTGGTTCCTTTGTGACGGCTCTGAAATGGTTTATCCTCACCAGCTGAGTTGTGGCATCCCTGGAAGACTCAGAAGCACCTGCGGTACCCATAATTTGTGTCAAATAACGTCTTTAAGTAAATCTTCCTGGGTGCATCACAGGCACAGAGGAAACCACAGCTTGATAGGTGTTCCTAAACGGCACACGTGCCAGTGCTACTAGCTTCCAGATTGAGGCAGGGAACACCACCGGCATCCCAGAAGCCGAGTGACCGTCCAATTCCTGCCCACCCCCCCCGCCACACCCACCCCTAGGGGTAGCTGCCGTCCTGGCTTCTCACGTCATAGATTCATTTTACCTGCTGTTAAGCGTCGTGAAGGTGAACCGTAGAGCGTGTCCTTGTGCGTCCGGCCTGTTGGTGGTGAGCGTCGCCGGGTCTGTCCTTGCTGTCTGCTGGGACTGCGGAGGCGCGCGCCCCCTCTTCGGCTGGTGGATGGCGAGTTTGGCTCCAGCGTGTGGCTCTGCGGGATGCTGTTGCTTTGAACATTCCCTGCACGTCTCCTCCTGGATACTGGATCACCTGTGTTGGGAAGGAAGTTGCTGTGTCGTCGGGTGGGCGTAGGCACAGACTTGGTGAGGGTACCGGTTTCTGCTTCCGCCAGGAGCTCACTGAACACTCCGGTGGCTCCTGCCTTTGCCAGCATCTGTTTTGTCTCTCACCGAGCCACTCTGGTGTGTGTGGGGGAGTATCTTATGTCGTTCCCCGATGACTAGTGAATTTCAGTTCCTTTTCATTTATTTATTGACCATTGATTTTTACCCACTTATGAAATGCCTGTTAAGTGCTGCTTTTTTTAAGGTTCTCTCCTTTTATATTGATTTGTACGCATTCTTTATATATCTGCATGAAAGTCCCTGCTTGGATGTATTTATTGGAGATATTTTTTCCCGCTTGGGGAGTGACCTTCTGCTCTCTAACAGTGTCTTTTGGCAAACCACAGTTTCTAACTTTAATATAGTGTAATACTTATCAATTTTTTATGATTACTGCTTTTTGTGCCCTTTTCCAGAAATCTGCTTGCTCCAAAGTCGTGGGAAATTCTGTCTTATTTTTCTATAAGTTTCTTTGTTCTATTTATGAGATTAAGACTTGTGATCCATCTGCAGTTGGTTGTAAAATGTGTGAGGCGGGAGCCAGATGGGTTGTTTCTTTCAGGGCGGATAGGCCAGTGACTAGAGTCATTACGAGACCCTCCCTCAGTGCCTCGCGGTGTCCCCTCTGCCTTACATCAGTTTATATGGTTTATGTTGACTTTATTCTGTTAATGACAGCTCTTAAGAAAACAAAAAACAAAAACATCTCCAAAGTTCTTGTGGCCTGTGTCTAAAAACTTTTCATGGTAAAATTACAATCTTTTCTTTTTTAAAATAATCATTCATAATTCGAATGATGCTACTACTCCAGGTTTCATCTTTAGTTATATTTTCTCTTCTGTTCATATCATCTTTTCTGCATAGGATTTTGTATTCCGCTCTATCTGGGTCTAAGTGGTCTTCAGAATTCGATTTCTCGTATGGTATTTTATTGCCAAAAACAGTGTGATTAGCATATTGCTAGACGTGTGGGATGTTCTTACCAGTGATGAAAACTGCTACGTCGTGGAGATTTTACTGACCTCTCGTTTACAGGAGAGCAGCAAATGAGAAACGGTGCATCAGTTTGGGGCCCCATCTTTACTTACTTCCACTTCTTTTTCAGCTGAGTCGCCTATCAATCCAGCCTCCAGTACCGATTCCTTGGTCCTTGTTGGGGGAGTTGATGCCACACCAGTACTAACCAACTGCTTTCATTTCTTGTAAACTTAAATCCCGCTACTACTATAATGTGAGCCTCACTAACGTTTAAAGTGACACATTCTTCTTTCATTCATCCATGAAGGGATCAGTCCACGGGCACAGCAGCTTTGAAAGCTGCGTGAACTGGCAGAAGTACTGGCTTGTGCTCGGATGACCCGTGCTTGCTTAAAGTCTAGTTAAGTTCCAGTGTTTTCCTTTTCTTCTTAGGAATGACCTTTCTTCTGGCGTCTGGTGGGTTGATTCTGTGCCCTGGTAACCATGTTTCCTCAGGATGTGGACACGTAGCCGTAGTCTCCAGCGTCCCAGACTCCAGGGCTGAGGGACTGGATAAAGTGACTGAGCTTTCAGAATGCTCTAGGGGCACCTACGGGAACAAAACGTGAGAAGACTGAATGTGGGATCTTGGTCTTCGTTTCTTTCTCCTCGTGGTGGCCAACACAGACCTGCAAACCTAAGTGGTCAACAGATGCTTGTTGACATAAGTCTAAAGTGCACAGGAATTATATGGGACATTCCTTTCCCAACTGTGTTGAGCTCTCCTCCTAAATAAATCACGATGCATGAGATTGTAAGGTTCTGTGGGACCCTCTAAATTCTACAGTTACTAAATTGACTTTGAAGAAAATATTAACCACTGGAAAGGTGATCATGACGAATGGTAGAGGACACGGGGGTGGGGTCCGGTGACGCAGGCCCACATCTAATGCCGGGATGGCCCGTGAGGGGATCTGGAGATGAGGGTCTTCGTGGAACTAAGAGTGAACAGGGGCCTTCACTGCACAGCTGTCAGATGCCTCGCTCTCAGAACCTTGATTAACCTCAAGAAGCATTCCAGCCCCCGATCAGATAGGAATCCAAAACTCCCTCAGCGGACACCAGGCACCAGGGAAATCCAAGTCTGGTGGTCTGGGGGTGAGAGCACGGTTTTAGTTTCTAGTGTCTAAGCCATCTGATGCCGATGTAACACATATGCAGGGTAATCGCAAGGCCTCTTGCTGTGTGGTCAAACAGGGCAAGCATTCAAGGCACAAAAGCAACTGAAGGCTGTTTTTGTTTTTGTTTTTTTAATCTTCTGATTGAAAAAAAATTATATTCATAAAAAGAACATACAATGTAATGAACATCCACCTAGAAATGAAATTCAAAGATAATCTCCCTGCTTACCTAATTTAAAAAACATCAGTAGTTACCTTTGCTGTGATGGGAAGATAAATAAAAGAGAAATGATCCGCAGTGATGTTAAGTACATTGCAGCGTGCAAATGCTCCGGCTCAGCACACCAATGGTGTCCGCAAGTCAGCGGCTCGCAATCACCGGGAGCGTGGCGGCAGCAGGTGCGGCTGGAGGCAGGCGGGGCTGGAGGGAGGCGCGTGTGTGCTACTGATGACTTAGGCCGCGAGTGGCTGTCACTGATATGGTGAACAGCTCATTTTCAGAACAGAATTCCTGAAAACTTGAAGTATATTTAATTGTGAAGAAAGTACTTTGTTATTAAAAGGGAGTTAGATTTAAGCGCAGATCATTAGAAACAGGTGTGTCCAGCAGAACACTCAGAAGCTGTGCGACCTGGGGGAATTCCTTGAGGGGGATGTTTGTGCACATTCCCCCGACCCTGCCCGCTGAATGCCAGCAGTAGGCCCCAGCCAGAAGTGTGTCCAGGAGAGGCCAAATTGCCTGGCTGTGTCCCCCTGGAGTCGTATTACTGCTTGTGGGACGCTGCGGGTGCACCGGTGTGCCTGTTGCCAGCGCTGGGCGGGGGTCTACAGCTGGCGTCAGGCTGGCGAGTTGCACCGTCCAGCTGTCCTTTGCTGAACGTGCACAGTTGTTCTCCCGAGGGTCGTGACCATCATTTCTGTCTTCCAGTGTAGAAGACCTACCCTTTCTGCACTTCTTTACTAAACCCAGGCTCTCTTTGGACTTACACAACACTTGTATTGGTGTGAAATACCATCTCTTTGCCCTAATTTGCATTTACCTTGTTATTACTTAGATTAAGATTCTTTTTTATACGTTTTCCTACTGTTCGGGGCTTCCTTTTCTTTTGATCTTCTCTTGGAACTGCTGGTGTTTCTTGCCCGTATTGCTAAGGGGTTGCCTGTCCTTCTCATTGATTTGTACTAGTTCTTTATATATTATGTTTACTAATCCTTTGTTTTTCAAACACTGAAAATATTTTGTAACCTTTAATTTTTGGCATTTTTGTGAT
Organism: Lontra canadensis; assembly: GCF_010015895.1. Classification (NCBI taxonomy): domain Eukaryota; kingdom Metazoa; phylum Chordata; class Mammalia; order Carnivora; family Mustelidae; genus Lontra; species Lontra canadensis. Next base: position 5,278,402 of record NW_022631088.1, read on the forward strand.
ACGGCGCTAATACTAATAGTTGCCCATCTTCGTGTGTCGTCTTGTGATTTGTGCTGTCGGTTTTTGTTTTATCCTCAGCTCTTTGATCCCTGTGAAATTTGTTACTGTGCGTGCTGCATGGTAGAGGCGTGTGTACTGTCGTTTCCGGGTCATTAGCTAATTGTCGCAGTGGTCCCTCCCTCTCCCAGTGCTGCCCCTCAGTCACTTCTGGGTTCCCACATACATGGTTCTGGGCTCTTCATGTGTTTTCTCTGCCGTGTAATCAGACACACCGCCGTGGCTGCACTGTCTGTACCTTTGTTTTCCTCCAGTTGCGTTACTGTCCCGAGAAAGGAGATAGGAGCGGACCCTTGCTTACTATCTTTAATGTGACCCGCAGTACAGAGCTAGGGTCGCTGTTTTCTGGCCTCACATGCGTCCTGGCTGTCCCCCATTTTCTTCCCTGGATCATTTCAACCAGGATCTGTTGTGCGCCTGTGACACAGTTGCCATTTCATCCAATGTGACTCCACTTCCTGCCTTTAATTGGAAATATTTCGAGTTTAAATATAAAAAGAAATCTGGTTTTGGGGCGCCTGGGTGGCTCAGTGGGTTAAGCCGCTGCCTTCAGCTCAGGTCATGATCTCGGAGTCCTGGGATGGAGCCCCGCATCGGGCTCTCTGCTCAGCGGGGAGCCTGCTTCCTCCTCTCTCTCTGCCTGCCTCTCTGCCTGCTTGTGATCTCTCAGTCAAATAAATAAATAAATAAAATCTTAAAAAAAAAAAAAGATTCTTAAAAAAAAAAAAAAAAAAGAAATCTGGTTTTAACTTCCTGGTTGTGTAAAGCTGTATCTCTTTTCTTTCTTTTAACCTGGAAACATTTCCAGTGTTTTAAACTCTGCTAGCCATTTTGTGCTTTGTGCTTTACTTAAATCATTTGAGTTGAAACGTATCTCAGAGGAGCAGCCTTAAAACTGTATTACTATGTAAAATACAAATGTAGGTCATCGGGCCAGGATACAAAGCTCATACGTGCATCTGACTGTGAATATGATTTTTGTGCCTCCAAGGGATCTTTACAGTTAACCAGCTAGTAGTATATATACAAAATTAAGTAAGCAATTCATACCATACACCAAAAACCCCTCGAATTGGTCACCAACTTTATTAATAAAACAACTACCATAAACACTTTGCAGGGTCCCTGAGGCTGAAAATGAAAATGGCTGTGCCGTTCTACTGGCCCGCAGGGCCTCTGTGGGTGGTGACCACTCCCCCATGCCCGGGCAGCTCCTCTCTCTCTCTCTCTCTCTCTCTGATGAACAGACCTCCTACTTCTCTCCTTGTGATGCTTATCTCCATGTATTGTCATGGCTTCCTTTGTCCCTATCCGGATTTTAAGCTCTGAGGACAGAACTGTGTTCATGGTCACGTGTTCATTGAAAAAACTTCAGGAAGTGCCTGCTTGTGCCCTGCCCTTAAAATAAAATCATCAAAAAGAAAGTTGAATCATCAATAGAGAGTTAATAAATATTTATTAGTTTTTGGAAAGCACAACTTTTCTACGCTTTTAATCTTAGATCGCCATACAAAAAAGGCTCAGAAAAGGTATTAGAAAAAAAGAGACACAAAATGGAAAGAGAAACCACAGTCTGCAGGGGAAAATGTGATGAATCACAGGGTTTATCCCATGAAGAACATATACGATTGACAGGAACACTTGGGAACCCGAAAGGAGGGTAGAGAAATGCTTTGAACAGGTAATCCTCTGCTGAGTTGTCCAAGTCTGAAATCCGGATCTGAAATCTCGATCTTAGCTCCGTCCCTTCTTCATGGCTCCGAGGTCACGGCCAAGGCTGCCGGCTCCGCTTTGGGTCTGGCTCACCCGCATATGCCCTCCGTGGAAAGTCCAGGCGTGACGTGGCACCTGAGTCCCCAGATGCCCTGTGTATGTCCCATTGGCCTCCTTTCTGCCCTGCCCACTGTCCTCGTCGTCCCCTGTGCTGCAACCGCCCTGCATGTCCCCCAGCTCCCAGAACACTCTGGGGCTTTGTGCGCTGGGTCCTGGGCCTGGGATTCCTCTCCCCACTGTCCTGTTCTCCTCAGCCCTTCACATCAACTTCTGCTCCAGTAGAAAACATTATTTTTTAATAAATTAATTATGTGGGGCGCCTGGGTGGCTCAGTGGATTAAGCCTCTGCCTTTGGCTCAGGTCATGATCCCAGGGTCCTGGGATCAAGCCCCGCATCGGGCTCTCTGCTCAGCAGGGAGCCTGCTTCCCCTCTCTCTCTCTGCCTGCCTCTCTGCCTACTTGTGATCTCTGTCAAATAAATAAATAAAATCTTTTTTAAAAAATTAATTAATTAATTAATTATGTGCTGCCTCCTTTGCCTAGGGCTAGCCTCTGGACACTCCTTTTTGTCCCGTATGACACACCAAAAGATAACCGAAGGGCCTTTTTTTTTTTTTTTTTTTTTTTAACTTTTTATTTGCTCTGAGGTAGGAAATTAGGCAGCATTTAGTGATCTGTTCTACTTCCAGGCCCAAGATGGAATTTCTTCCACTATTTTATTTTTTCTTTTTTTAAAGATTTTATTTATTTATTTATTAGAGAGGAAAAAAACCCACAAGTGGGGGAGGGGAGCAGAGGGGGAGAGAGAGAAGCAGGCTCCGCGCTGAGCAGGGAGCCCGATGCGGGGCTCGATCCCAGGACTGTGGGATCATGACCTGAGCCGAAAGCAGAGGTTTAACTCACTGAGCCACCAGGCACCCCTTCTTCTCTTATTTAATCCTGGACCTCCCTGCCCATGTCATTCCCTGGGTGAAAGCCAGGCTGTACGGTGTTGTCTATTCCTGCAGGAGCAGAGGTGGTCTGGCTCCGTTAGGACTGCTTCTTGGGGCGTAATTTGAGACTCCGTCCCGACACCCCGTTGTCACTGCTGCTGGACGCAGAGCACTGCAGGGCAGGTTCCCCCCTGTTCTCTAGCACCGGCAAGGACAGCAAGCCCACACATCCCCAAAATAAGTATTTTTGATTCCTCTTATAATTCGTTTTTCTCCTTACTGTAGTCTCTCTTCTGAGAATAAGGCCCTTGTCTTGATGTAACTTGCCTAAGAACTATTATTAACAGGTTATGAGCTCCATTGTGCCTGTGAGAAGAAAAAATTCTGACCCAGTAATGTCACTGTTGTAAGATTTTCCCCGGGGCCTCTTGTAGCACCAAGAAGGTAAAGGGCAGTGGATTTAATGGATTGTGTAGCGCACCGGGGAAACCTGACCGATCTCTGAAAACCTCAGCTACGCAATATTGGCCCACGTCGGAGCTGTTTATTTTATCAGCCCAGGAGGCCTGGGAAAGGCGTGTGATTCTATTTTGCATTCATGTACCTAAGTGCCCACGTCCCTCCGTGATAAGTCACGAAGTGCGTGATGCCCTGTGATGGCCTCCGTAGTTGAGACAAAGGGGGCGGTGTCAGAGTTCTGCTGAGAGATACGAGATCAGGGCAGCAGACTTCAGGCAGACGAGATGGCTTCGGTGTCCAGAGACAGGCCTGGCTTAGAAGGTGGGCTTCCAAAACGGGGGCTTCTCTAGACTCGCGCCGCTCTGGAAACCTGTACTTGAAAAAAAATTTTATCCATTTGATCCTTGAACAATACAGGTTTGCACTGTGTGGGTCTACTTCTAGGTGGACTTTTTCCAGTAAATGAAGCACGGTGCTGTGAATATATTTTCTCTTATGGTTTTCTTAGTGACCTTTTCTCTGGCTCACTCTCGTGTGGGAATACGGTGTGGAACACACGGAACACATGTTCATCAGCTGACCGCGTTCCCTGTGGGGCTTCTGGCCCACAGCGGGCTGCTAGTGGTTACGTTTGGGGAGCAGTCCCGAGTCACATGTGGATCTTCAGCCGCGCAGGGGCTGGTGCCCCGAACCCTGTGCTGTTCAAGGCTCAGCGGCACGGCTCTGAACCCTTGGGTCCCTCCGGAGGTCACATCCACGGCTCTGACAGGCCTGAGGCTCTGCCGGCGTCCGCGGTGTAGAACTCGCCTTTACCGCGGGGTTTGAAGGAAGCTGTTCCGTCAGGCGGAGTCAGCAGATGAGGAGGACAAGGTGGTGGTGGTTCCTGAGCAGTGAGGTTAACGTTGGCTTGAAATGAAACCGTGGCAGTTAGGAGACCGTATTCGAGCTAGAGCATTGACATGTGTTCCCACAAAGTGTGTGTATGTGTATGTGCATGTGTGCGCTTGCGCGTGTGTGTGTGTTTTAAGTTCCAGTACCATCTTTATACCAGCATCGAAAGTGCATGTTAGAATCTAGACTTCCCGGAGCATAGAGCCGTCCAGATGGGCGGAGGGCTCAGTCCGCAGGCCTCGATGCGGGGGGCTCCACGACAGTTTCTCCATCTACCCGGCTGCCGTTGTGCCTCGGCCTAGACGCGTTCAGCCTGTGCACTTGGGGAGTTGTTCAGAGTAGAACATTGTCAGCAAAGGGCCCTTCTGTCTCTTAGGCTCCGTATTTCCAGTCTCAGATCCTAAAAGCTGCTCCTTGATACTGTTTCTGAAATACTTTCTAAAGGGAACATTAGAGAGAGACTGGGAAAAAATTGGGTCCCACCAGTGTTTGTACAGTGCTGCTGTTTGAGGAAGGAGACTTTGAGGGGGTGCCGGGCCGGCCAGGCGAAGGCGTGCGGACACGGTGCGGGGCTCAGCATTTTCTTGGGTGTGGTTACCCGTTACTACAGCCTGGGAGCCAGAGCTCACCCGCTCCCATATCTGAGCGCGCTTGTGGAGGGAAGAGTGAGGACCAGAGAGGGCTTGGATCATTTCTCTCGTTCCTATAGAAATAAGCTGGCGTTCCAGGTGCTATGGCGTGTTCCTGTTTCCTCAGCCTGGTTTTCCCTCTCTCTCATATTTAGATCTCGAGCCTTTTTCAAAAAATACTAAAAAAAAAAAGCTTGTCCTCTTCTTAGTCTTTCAACCAAATCGATGGCATGCTAATTTCTGATTTTTTTTTTTTCCAAACTGTTACTTGTTCTGTCCCAGAAATTCTGAAATGAGTGTCTTGAGGGAACATGTCCTTTACCCCCCTCAGTCCCACTTGAAAAATGCCTTAGCAGACGTCTTTTTTGTGAAGACACTGTTCCTCCATAATTGTTATTAACGTGACTAGAGCCACAGAAGTAAAAGAGAAAGGATAAGAGTTCTGTGGAGGAGCGCCTGGGTGGCTCGGTGGGTTAATTTAAGCCTCTGCCTTCGGCTCAGGTCATGGTCTCAGGGTCCTGGGATGGAGCCCCGCATCAGGCTCTCTGCTCAGCAGGGAACCTGCTTCCCTTCCTCTCTCTCTCTGCCTGCCTCTCTGCCTACTTGTGATTTCTGTCTGTCAAATAAATAAATAAATTAAAAAAAAAAAAAGTTCTGTGGATGTTGTGACGGTAAATTATGTGTGGCTGTGGGGGCGGGTTAAGAGGGAAATACATCAAAATGGAAACAGTGAGTCTTAGGACAGTGTGATTCTGGGTGTACTTTAAAAAAAAAAATTATACTTCATAGCATTTGAGAACAAAAAAGCTTTTAAACTGTGTTTTGCATAAATACATAAATATTAGGTTGTATGCTTAGTAATTATCTGATAGTATTTCAAGAAATTCTCAAAGTGATTTTTAAATCTTTTTTTTTTTTGTGATTCACCCAAATAACCTCAATGTTTCCTTTCTTAGATTTTAAGATTATTTTTTGAAATAAGTGAAAATGGTGACACGTAGTGCAGGTGATAGATTTTTTTACTCTCTTTAGAACGTTGCTTTTTCTAGAAATCCTTAATCTTGACTAGGAATACCGTGGTATTGACTTTTTTCTGTTTTCAGGGGAGTTATAATCATGTTGACAAATCTGGATGTACCTAAGTAGCAAGAACAGATTTGGTAATTGGACTAGCGGAACGTAGCCCAGACGTCCAGACAGACAGTGTTCCTGACATGCTGACCGTCTGCAGCCCACATTCCTGGTGAGAGAGAGGACGGACTGGCCTCTCTTACCCCGTTGAAACCACATGCGATGTGTGCAAGAAAGACGTGTGTGCTGGTCGGACGGAATGTAGGGTCTGGCCTCAGGGGAGATGATGTTATTCCTAGTGGACTTAGAGGAAACTAGGGTAGCCCTGGATCTGTTCTGTCGTCATGTACCAGTGGGGGGAGGTAGCAAGAAGCCAGGGCTAGTATAGACCTTTCTGGGTGCTGGGCCAAGAGGCGTGGTGATGAAGTTACACCTTGACCGAATAAAAACACAGAAGCGCAGGGACTGAATTTCATACCTTGGAAACCTCAGTCTGGGGAGGGTCCCCTGCACAAGAAAGGTCTAGAAATCATGTCAAGCTGAACAGTTAAAGGAGCTAATGATGTTTAGTGTGAGGCTCCGACAGATGGCTTCAGACTCCTGAGGGCAGTCAGCGAACGTGGAGGTGCATCTTGGGAGGACCTTCTGGAGAGCCGAACTGGGCACGTGTGGCCATGGGCTAAAGACCGGTGTCAGCGTGACGGAAGGAAGGTTTCCTTGTGGTTGGAGCTCGCCCTTAGCGCGGTCAGGTGGTGAATTCTGGAGGTGTTCAGTGGGCGACGGCGGAGGTCCATCCACGCTGTGTGGTCGCAGCAGGAGACCTGGCCGCGGCCTCCTGAGCTTGTGTGCCGGAAGCTTCTGTTTCAGTTCCCCTCCCGGGCAGAGCGCTGGGTTGTGTGGCGTCCATCACCCAGGTACCTTTACATCAGGGTGTCAGCCGAAGGCAGCAGCGTTGTTTCCTTGTTTCCTTTCCTTAGTTGTTTCTGAGTTCAAAATGGACATGTGGAATGCTGATTGAATGTCCCCTTCCCCTTGAGTGGACAGCCTCCCCTGACATGCCCTCCCCAATCTTTACCTTAGCTCAGAAGCACAAAAAATGGCTTCATGTGTGTTACTTGATGTCTTCTAAAACGTTGTCTGCCCGTACTGTGGGAGCGCGGCTCGGTGTGCGCCTTTGGCTCTCCTGTGCTCCCATCCGCTCAGAGACTGGAGCCTTCCTGGAGGGTCTTAGGCAGCCGTCTTCAGGAGCCTGCAGTGGGGAGGGGCAGGAGGGAGGCCAATGTCCTCTTCTAACATAGGGGTGGTATGAAGGGTGGTTTGGGTGGGGTACCCTGGAGCAGCCTCAAACTTGACATCTCTAAATGCCCTTGACATCTATGCGAGTATTTGGGGAAAAGAGAGATTCATTTTCATCAAACTCATGTATTTTTTTAAAATATTTTATTTATTTATTTGACAGACAGAGATCACAAGTAGGCAGAGAAGCAGGCAGAGAGAGAGGAGGAAGCAGGCTCCCTGCCGAGCAGGGAGCCCGATGGGGGCTCGATCCCAGGACCCTGAGATCATGACCTGAGCCAAAGGCAGAGGCTTTAACCCACTGAGCCGCCCAGGCGCCCCCAAACTCATGTATTTTAAAAAATGAGAGTTACAATTTAAAAATAAGATTTTCAGACACACGTATACATGCTCACTTCTGTGATCAAAGTCGGGCTGTGTTAGCCCAGTTCGGTGTAACCATGTGAAACCATAGGCCACAGAATTCCTGTCTTTTTAACGGCAACGAAATAGCACCCAGGGGTGCAGGTCTGCCTCATTCCTTGCCACATTTGCAAGTGTTTTTCCTCCATGACATGTACGCTGAGTTGATGGTCTTATTTTTCTAACGTAAATTCCGAGTTGATCACCCATTACTGACCACCCAGATCTTTTCCTTCCTGCAGGCATAGGGGGCCTTCAGGACTTCGTGCTCAAGTCGGCGACTCTGTGCAGCGTGCCGTCCTGCCCACCGTTCATACCGCTCAACTTCGAGGCCACCCCGATCGTGAGGGTCGCTATTGAACCAAAACACCCAAGTAAGGCGACTTCAGTTTTCAGAGCCCGTGATATTCATGACACCGTGTCCGTGTGTGCGTTTCGTACTTGGTTCCTCACTGTCTACACCAGCAGTGTGCGGCGGGTTTTCATCCGGGTGTGAGGGAGCGATCTCCCCGCCAGGAGTCGCTGCATACCACCCGCTCGCCAGAGGGAGTCTGAGCTTGCCTTAGGAGCAGGGGTAGTTAGGCCCCTGTGCTCCCTGGGAAGCTGGGTCCTTGTTCAGGGCAGAGACCAGGGCCTCTCTGCCTCCCCCACAGCCCTGGCACGGGGTGGTCCCCCAGCAAAGCTCCTGTTTCATGTGATGGTTTTAGGATCTTAGCTCAAGCTTCTTGCTTCAGAATCACACGCTGTCCCCTGCAGGTTTGCTGGGTTATGTAGACACGGAGCATTTCCGGCCATTTCAGGAAGCACTTGCTGCCTCACCCCCATGCGGCCCATCATGTAGCAACCGGTTCCTCGTCTTCTCTGTGCACTGTCTGCCTCACCAGTCCCCGGTGATTCTTGTATGTCGCTTCCCGAGACAGTGCTAACCTGTATCCTCAGTGCTCACTGGTAGGTCCGTGAACCACTGCCAGCCTTGCTTCCAGGGACCCAGAGGACAGCTCTGCCAGGCGGTGGTCCTCTGCCGGGACAGAGGATGGCCCCGTTATCCTTGCATGCAGATACTCCTTCTCGCCCCGGAGCTGGGGCTCTCCGATAGCTGGTCTCGACCTCATGTTCTGCCAGATGGCCTCAGCGCTGAGGCTCCCTGGGCCCCTAGAGCAGACACTCGGAGGACCGCATCTCTGACCTTTGGGCTCAGTCCTGGCCGGCAGCCACCTCCGCTGGGCCCCGGAGCCAGGCGTCCTCAGTGGCCGCCGCCATAGACTCCGGCGCCTGGTGGCTGCATTGGTTCACGCCGTTTGCTCTGACGCTGGCTTCCTGTCTAGGCTCGTCCAGATCCGGGTCCTCCTGGCGTGCTCTTGCCTTGCTCTGCCGGCCGGGCTCTGGCCGTCGCCAGCTGCTTCCAGCCCTCGGAAGTATGCACAGTACAGGGAGTTCAGATGAGCTGGAGTTTTGACCTTTGGGTCTGGCAACCATAGCTCATTCTTAGGCCTTTCTAGTAGGACTTAATTCTTCTCTATTCCATGTAGATCTTAACGTTTAAAACAGAGAGTAAAGAAAGAATTGCTCATTCAGACCACAGTGTTTTCATAGAAATGTGCAAGTTTTGAGCTCGGGCAGTTGTGTGCTGCCCTGTGCTGCTGGCCCAGCCACGGGGACTTCTCCCCAGCTGTGGCGGCAGGAGAGGGGTCCCGGGGCCCTGGCCCAGCCCGGCCCATAGCAGACTCTCAGTAAGGCTGACTTCCTCTTCTTACATGAGGCGATGTGCTAAGGAGGACTTGGGCTGATCCCTTGGATGCCAGAGTGTTCCTCATGTGTGTTTCATTAGAATGTTCTGAACTTTGTAAAAAATAAGTTAAAATGATTTAGAAGGGGCACCCAGTTCACTTCATAATTTTAAAAAGAGTGCTGTTCCTTTTTCCCACCAGATACATTGTTTTTGCTAGATTTACTGTGCGTGTTCTGGACGGTACTCTTGCGGGCCCCGCTCCCACGTCTGCGTCTGAACTTTACACGTAGTTCTGTCTTCTTGTGTCGCTGTGAGGTCTGTTGTGGTGCGCACCGAGAATGTCTGGGAATACTTCTAACGCTGTGCTGGCTCCTGGGAGCCCTCAGCGGGTGGTTACTGCGAGTTTGCTCTGCCCTGGTCCCTTGTGCCCCTGCCCACTGAGGGCAGAGCCCCGCTCTCCGTGGATGCCGTGTCTGCCGACCGCAGGGGTGGCCACCCTCCGGGACTCAGGCTTCTTAGTGCCCCGCCCCCGAGCGCCACTGGGTGGACATGGCCTTTGCTAGATCACAGCTCCCATCTTCAAACCCAGTTGCCAGTTTATATACCAAGGTTTCCTGAAATCCAGATGGTGAGTGTTTGTCATGATCTCAGTCTTTCTTACATTATTAAAAGATGTTGATTTTTTATCTTCAACGGATCATTTGGTAGAGTTTTAGGCAGGTTAGGAAGATCAGCTTCCAGATTTAATAAGAGGTTAAATAGAGGCCGTTTCTGCCAGCAAAATGACTATCATTATAAATAAACATTTTCAAACATTTAATTTCAAAACATTGTCTCTGTATTCCAGGTTTTGTTTTAAGAAAGTTTCTCTTTTGTGTGTTGTTGAACTGTCACCTTTCCCATGGAGAGAGAGATTTAAGTGTGTATGCCTTTTTATTTTTTTTTAAGGACTTGGTAATTTAGTAAATGGGGAGCTGGCAAAAAAGCTTTTTCATTTATTTTATTGTTCCCTTTGTGCTTTGTGTTACTCATGTTACCAGTGGTCTTTTTGCACAAATGCTTTTCAGCCATGTTAAAATTTCTGTGAAGGTTAAGTTCATTAACGCTGGGTAGTATCTGTAAATCCACTTAATGAGGCAAAGGAAGACCCCACTATGCTGAAAGGGAGCAAATGAGACCGCCCGTGGCCGCCCCACAGGCCGGGGCGGGGGGTCCTCTGATCCTGTGCAGCCCACGTGTGGCTCGTGGCTGCCTGAGCCATGTGGGCGCTGACCCCCGTCCTGCACGCACCAAAGCCAGCAACGCCCTGACCTTGCACAAGTCCTCAGCTTCTCCGTACCTGTGTCCTCATCTATAAAACAAGAACATTCATCCAGCCGCGTCATTAACGCGTTCCTACCGGTGAAGTACTTGCTGGCATGTCGCTAGCTGATACAAAGTGTTAGTTGTCACCAGAGAAGCCTTATTTCAGACCCGAGTAGGTACGGATGAACAAATCGATCTGGAGTTCGAAACCCTGATGGCAGAGAGTTCCTGTGGCTTTGTTTGGCCTGTTGAGAGCCAAGCGTTGAGGATGGTGGGGCCTTCAAATGCCGACGTGAAACCAGGCTGCACAGAAAGGCCTTCAGGGCCGGGTCTCTGCTGATGCATCAAGGAGAGACGTGCTCTGCCCGAGTGGACGGGAGCTGCGGAGCGCACGGGAAGGCGTGGAGAAGCAGCCGAGCTCGAGACGCGGGCCGCAGACTGTAGCAAGAAGCAGCCGCGTGCCGGCAGCAAGGGCAGACAAGAGTGTGGAAGGTTCCAGAAGCACATGCGCACAGTGGCCCTGGCCCGGAGGGCAGCTTTCTCCAGAAACACGCAGGTCCCTGAAGCAGTCTCGCGAGATTCTTTTAAACGTGTTTCTTCAAGTAAATACCACGGGAAGTGGTTTTTTTGTCTTTACTCGTTGATTTGTTGGTTTTAACTCTTCTCTGGGGGAGGGTTCTGTTACGTTTATAGGTACAGAACATGGACGTTTGTGGTAAAATTAGGTGGATTCTCACATACGATGGTGGTAGTTTGTATTTGCCCAGTGTTTGACAAAGCGGCGTGGACCACCTTTGGGGCCCCGACGGTGAGTGCTGAGGGTCCCGTGTTCGCTCTGTGGCCTCGTGAGTCAGCAGGAGACCATTCTCCTCTCGGGGCTGCACGATCGGGAGGAGCTGTTCTAGGACTTCCGTTCCCTGTATTTTTCCCCTTGGTGGCCACGGGCGTCGTCTGGGCGTTTGACCCGTCCGCTCGCTGTGCCGAGCCAGCCTTCTTCTCGTTGACCTAGGTGAGGTGCCTCAGCTCGTCCAAGGGATGAGACTGCTCAACCAGGCCGACCCGTGCGTCCAGGTTCTGATTCAAGAGACGGGAGAGCACGTTTTAGTCGCGGCCGGGGAGGTCCACCTCCAGCGATGCCTGGACGACCTGACAGAAAGGTAGGTTGGCGGCAGACGGAGCTGTCGCGGCCCCCAGGGTGGGGGGGGGGGGGGGCGGGGCCCGGGGGGGGGGGGGGGGGGGGTCGGCGTGACCAGTGGAGCGTAGACCGTGGATTGTTTTTGGAGCAGAACGAAAGGGCCTGTCTCGGGCATGAGCTGTTACGGTGCTGTTGGCCGTAGATTCAGTTTCTGACGACCGGCAGTTCAGTCCTGTGCTGGAATAATGACACATGTTTAAGCTCGAGTCCTGAAATAGCTTCCCGTGCGAGCATCTTCCTGTGAGCCTATACACACGCGGGTCAGCGGAGCAGAGTCCTACGTTGTAGGAGCGGCTGCGGCAGACTTCTGTCCCTCCCGAGGTTACCTCCACAAGGCACGCCTTTGCGAGATCTTTCCATTTCTCCATCTTGCTGACGGGGACCTGTCACGAAACAGGCATCCCAGATCAGGTTTTGTCGATAACGCCCGCCCACTTTATTCCCAAGCTGCTGTGTGTTTATTGTAGCAATTAGGAGGCTACAGAAGGGTGAGAGGAGCCATTCAGTGACAGCGCAGAGATCACGTCCGTGACTGTGGGCTCGCGGACCCGCAGCCTGCTCCGTGCACGCTCCGCACACACGGACCCTGCGCGGGGGCGGCGCAGTGGCTCAACACGGGCCATGTATTGCTGGCACAGTTTTTAGGCTTATGAGTTATATTATCCTTAAGAAAGGCCCGTACGGCTTACCCCTGCAAAGAGTATTTAAAAGTGCTTCTTTTCTCAAATTTTGCCAGCCCTGTTTGTTATTTTAACAAACTCCCCCCGCCTGGAAGGCAACAGGTGTTCATAAACACATTTTCTGTGCTTACTAGTGAAACATTTCTTTCTGTGTTTATTTGGCCATTCATTTGTCTCCTTTGGTGAATTGCCTTGTAATGGCCTTCCTTCCTCTTATTTTAAAATTTTGGGGGACCATAGTAATTATAATCGTCATTATAAATAACCAACATAGTTATATACTAAATATGACATACCAGTCACTGTGTTAAATGGTATTTGTCTCATGTAATCCTTATGATGAGTCAGATATGTTGGTAATAGTACTACCAAGTAGTACTCCTGCTGCAATACTTCTGCAGTACTCTTGATGCAGTACTTGTGTACAGTACTCCTGCTGCAATACTCCTGCTACAGTACTTGTGCTGTAGTACTCCTGATGCACTACTCATGCTGCAGTACTCTGCTACAGTACTCCTGCTACAATACTGCTACAGTACTCATGCTGTAATACTCCTGCTACAGTACTCATGCTGCAGTACTCCTGCTACAGTACTCCTGCTGTGGTACTTGTGCTACAATACTCCTGCTACACTACTGGTGCTATACTCCTGCTGAATACTCCTGCTACAGTGCTCCTGTAGCTGCTGCTGATAATGGATTAGCATGAGAACAGCTCCCCAACAGTACCGTCCTTGGAATGTTATAGACACTCCTGCCGGAAGGGGAGTTTTCTGAGCTCTGTGCTTCAGTTTGAAATGACATTGTGTTTTATTCCTCCTTTAAATGTCTTGTAGCCATGATTAGTGCAAAACTGGACGGCAGCTCTTCCGTCTCCTCCATGTTTGACACCATTTTCTTACAATTTCTGAAGGTTATAATATTGGTTAGAGAGTAATACTAATTGAATAATTTTTAAGGTATATTTTAAAATAAGAACAGTTCTCAAGAGGATTTTTTAAAAACCATTGAAATGTTATGTTAGTTTTTGGGGTCTTTGAACTAAATTACTTTCTCTCTTTTCACACTCTGCTGCCAATTAAAATCCATGTTAAATAACCTTATATTTCTCGGGCCATTAACTCCTCTTTAAAAAGATGCTTTTTGGCACTTAGAATTACATTTCACATAATGCTTTCCCATTAACCTAAAATTGATTTTAATTGATTACTACTTATTTGTATGTTTGTTTCGTCTTTTTCATTTTTTCCTCGTGGCTTTCATTATGGGTACTTTTTTCTCTCAGGAGGAAGAAAACTATAGTGTATATATAATAAAAGAAACTAGTTTTTTAGAAATATGTTCTTAACATAGCGCTAAAATATTTTAATAAATCAGTTTATTTTGGGAATTACTCTGTGTAAACCTTTTTAGAGAATAGCCTATCCAAATACCTGAAAATAATTTAGACTTACATTGAATGAGGCTAACAAGAGCAAAAACCTGTCTGCTTTTCAAAAATATATATACTGCTCAAGAAGATACTTGGTAAATTCTGAAGTGTTTGTTATTTGCTTTTCCTATAAATTCCAGTTTCTAAAAGTGAGGATGCCTTCCCCTTCAACACAAAACAAAAATAACAATTCCTTTGCGTTGTGACCTGGTGCAACAGAAGTGACCTCACGTTCAAGCACGCCGCTCTCTTTCCGTGTCAGAGAAGAGACCTGGAGGCCACAGAGGGAGGAACCCCCTCTTCCCCAGGCGTGGGCAGTTAGCTGGGGAGGCTGCTGGACCAAGCGTGGAAGAGGAGGGTGGACAGGCCCATTGGGACCCAGTTAGCCAGTGTTATATCACATGCTGTACGGTGACCCTGAGGCAGCCACATCAGCTGGTGTGGACAAAAAGTCATTGCATTCTCAAGTGCCCTGATGGCATGTCGGAGTTCGGGGCACCTTAATGAACTAGGTGCCAGGTAGCTTGTCCTGGGTCAGGAAACAAGAGAATATCATAAGCAGTTTCATATTGATAAATTTTAAAGGAAATGGACAAAGTCCTTAAAAATCTGACCAGTGGGAAAATAGAAAGCCTGATAGTCCTATAACTATCAAAAGAATTCAAAGTTGGAATAACATTAAAAAAAATCAGGGTGCCTGGGTGGCTCAGTTGGTTAAGTGTCTGCCTTCAGCTCGGGTCATGATCCTGGGGTCCTGGGGTTGAGTCCCGTGTTGGGCTCCCCTGCTCAGCGGGGCGTCTGCTTCTCCCTCTGCCCTTCTCCCTGCTCATGCTTGCTCTCTCTCTCAAATACATAAAATCTTTATTAAAAATATATATACCAATGTACCTTTACCAGATTAACAGAAAGAGGAGAGAAATCATCTCAGTGGACAAAGGAAAAGGCATTTAATAAAATTCAGCATTCATGCGTGCTCAAAACTCCTAGCAAACTAAGAATAGAAGGGAATTTCCTTAAACTGATAAAGCGTATCTTCAGAATAACTCTAGCAAACATGTACTTACTGGGTGAAATGTTTGAGAGCTCTCTTTTGCGATCAGAAATAAAACAAAGGTACCCCCAGTACAGGTTCTGTGGAGTGCTGTACTCTCGGTTTTGGACAGCACTATAAAGAATAAAAAATAAAGGATGTGGGAATCAAAAAGGAAAAATTAAAACCACCACCGTTTGCACATGATTATGTACGAAGAATCCAGAAGAATCTATAGAAACTGTTAGGATTAGTAAGTAAATTCAACAGGGTTGCTTTATTCAAGATTAATAGGCAAAATGGATTGCATTTCTGTACATTCTGTACATGCATTAGCAAACATGAAACAAAAATTATTTTAAGGTGACCATTTACAGTAACAGAAATATCAAATATCCAGGAATAAAACTTACTCATTTGTGGGTCTTCTGTGAAAAAAACTATAAAACACAAAAGACGGTATGTACCATCTTTATGGCTTTAAAAATTTAGTATTAAAATGATGTCAGCTTTTCCCAAACTGATTGTACATTCAGAGCAGTCCCAGTCAAAGTTGCAGAGCCTGACAAGTTGATTCTAAAATTTGTGTGGAAATGCAAAGGGCCAGTAATGACCAAAACCCATTAAGAAAGTAGAACAAGGTGGAGGTTCTTACTGCACTAGAAATCAAAGCCTGTTACGAAGCTACAGGAGTCGGCCACGTGCCGTGGACACAAGGCTAGACAGGTGAGCGGACTTGTGCGGGGAGCTCAGATGTAAGAGGTGCTGTGGAACAGCGGGGAGGGCCAGCCTCTCCGCAGACGGTGTTGGCAGCTCGGACCTCTGTCCCGAAAGCCTCGACCTCATCCCGAACTCAGAAATCTATTCCAGGTGTACTGTCAAGCGTAGAGGGCAAAATCATAAAGCACCTAGAAGGTAACAGGAGAATATCTTTGAGACCTCCGGATAAGGCGGGCTTCTTAAATAGGGTGTGAAACGTGTGAGTGACAAAGTCAAGTTTGATCATGGAAGACACCGTGAAGAGTCAGAAGGCAAGCCACGGGGTCAGAGAGCCCATTTTGTAATACGTACAGTAACCAAAGGACCTAGAACCCCGATATGCAGGAAATTCCTACAAGTGAACGAGAGGCAGCCATCCCTAGAAAATGGAGTAAAGACTTGAACAGGTGCTTTACATAACAGAAGCCTAAGACCAATAAATGCATGATTTATTCAACTTATTAATCAATGAAAGGAAATTAAAACCAAAGTGAGATACCTCTACGTACCCACCAGAGCGGTTGAAATTTACAAGTGACGGTATCAGCTGGTGGCGGAGATAGGCGGTAGAAGTCCACCTACAGAACTAGTGGGAATGTGAATTTCTGCAACTACTTCGGAATCTCATTCCATACGACCTGCCCAGGTAGGAGGTAGGTGCTTCCTCTGGCTTGGCAGGTCGACTCCCCTTTCTCAGCTAAAGATACTTAACACAAAGCGTGACAAATGTGCATCGTGGATACTCACAGCAACAAACATTTAAATAGCCTCAAACTGGAAACCACTCAGACAGTGTAGTGGATAGACAAATAAATCACGATATGTCCTTACCATGAAACTCTGTTGAGTCATCTTGTGAGCAAGCTAGCTGTTCGAACATGGAGAAATCTCACAACATAATACTGAGCAAAAGAACCCAGCAGAAAAAGCAAGGTTTGAGGGCGCGTGGGTGGCTCAGTGGGTTAAAGCCTCTGCCTTTGGCTCAGGGCATGATCTCAGGGTCCTGGGATCAAGCCCCGCATCAGGCTCCCTGCTTCTCTCTCCCTACCTCTCTGCCTGCTTGTGATCTCTCTCTCTCCCTGTCAAATAAATAAATTTAAAAAAAAAAAAACAAAAAAACAAGGTTTGATTCTGTTGCTCTATACAGTACAGAAAGCAGACCAGACTGAGCTGTAGCATATAGGGGTATAGGTTTAGGGGATAAAAGGAATTTTGAAGAAGGGACTCCAGTCAAAGTCAGGATGGGCTTGGGGGAAGGCCTGGCGGGTCCTTCTGAGGGCCAGTGGCTGACTCAGGTGACCGTGTACGT
The DNA here is from genome assembly GCF_010015895.1 of Lontra canadensis. Classification (NCBI taxonomy): domain Eukaryota; kingdom Metazoa; phylum Chordata; class Mammalia; order Carnivora; family Mustelidae; genus Lontra; species Lontra canadensis. The sequence continues at coordinate 5,295,351 of NW_022631088.1, forward strand.
GGGCGTTCACTGTGTGGTAAGCTACAGATGGGTTGATTTTTGGTTTGTCACCTGTCCTGTAGAATTTTATAGCTAAACCTATTGAAAAGTATACATAACATTGTAGAGTTCTTTAGCTTTCTTGGAACAGAACCTTTCTGTTCACAAGCTTCCTTTCCAGCTCTCACACACGTTCAGGAATATGTCATGTGCAGGAGAAGGAGGTAGGGGAGAGCCTGTTGTCCCAGCCAGAGAGACTGTCACGGCTCTTTGTGTCCAGATCTCATGAAGTACTGGCCAGGGACGGCAGGACCTCCGGGTGGTGGTGGTCAGGAATGGCAGGGAGCCACTGGGGTGGCCAGGGTAGCCAGTCTCCTGCATGCTCTTGGAAGTCAGTGCGGGCTCTGCGTTCCCGGGAGTTTTAGAGCCTCTGGTCCCGAGGCACCCTGCAGGTGCGACGGTCATGGGCACGCTCCCCCTGCCATGGCGAGGAGCGGCTTCCATTCATCTCCGAAGTGATTATCGCAGGGGACTTCTCGGGAGCCTCAGGAAGTTGAAGGGCTGGGGAGGTGCACAACTCTTTTCACCTTTAGGACACGAGGAAAGGGGGCCGGTGTCCTAGATGGAGCCATCAGAGGCTCACAGCTCTGCAGCTGGTTTTCTTGAGTGTTCTGAGAACATGGGTGTGTTTTCTCAACAGAACGATAATTCAGAAATGCTTGCTATTGCTGAGATTTCTAAATGCTTTCCCTTTTTAAAAATCAGGAAAGGGTATTAAATTTTATTGAACGCTAATCCGTTTTACAGATGTTACACAGATTGATTACTTTATTTGACATTTTTAATGTGCTATAGTATTTTAACAGATCTCTTAATACAAATAAATTTTTATACCCCGTGATAAAAGCTGTTTTGGTGTCACGGTGAGGTGTTCCTTTGATGTGCTGTTTGAGTTTTCAGGGTGGCAGAACCGGAAAAAGAACAGATTCTGAGGTCAGATCTAAATTTGAGTCCTGGCTTCTCCACTAAATCTGTGACTTTGGGGGCGTGCCTCAATCTTTCTTACTAGGTTTTCTCCTCTAGAAAATGAGGCTAATACTAAAGACATAACGTGTGAAACACTTAGCACAGTGCCTCATACACAATAAGTAAAAAGAGAAAATACACAGTTTTTTTTCTCTTCGTAATTTTAGATTTTATATCTGAATTACTCAGTAAGATTGAACTGTGGGTTTGTGTGTGCTGTCTTTGTCAAGTCAAGCAGTAAAGTATATTTTATTATTTTCTAATACCTAAAAATGTAGAGGGCATGTCCCATTGTGTGTAGTGGGCACCAAATACATGTTGATGATGACTTTAGCTGTCACTTTGGTGATTAGTCACAACACCTTGAATAAAGTAGTGATTTTTTTAAATTAAGTTTTTTTTTTTTTTTTTTTTAAATTCCAGCACAGTTAATCCTCAGCATTCTGCCAGTTCCCAGTGTGCAGTACAGTGGTTCGGCAGTTCCATACGTTACCCAGAGCTCGTCCTGTGTGTTCTCTTAATCCCATCACCTGTTCCACCAAGCATGTATACTTTTTTTTTTTTTTAAGCTTTTTTTTAGAGAGATGGACAAGAAGAGAGAGAGAATCCCAAGCAGGCTGTACTGTTAATGCAAAGCCCGACACAGGGCTCGATCTCACAACCCTAAGATCCTGACCTGAGCCGAAATTAGGAGTCGGCTGCTTAACTGACTGAGCCATCCAGACGCCCCTCACAAAGTCTGTTTTAAATGAATACAGTGTAAGAAAAGATCCCTCTGTGTCTTCTGTAACGGTAACAGCAATGAACCATAACAGCACTGAACTACGCTGACCCTTGAAAGTGAACACACTCACTGGCGAAACCAAAACCTTTCCTGGAAATAATGTTTTTTTCATGTTCTTTTCTTCCACACATGATGGTGTATTTAGGTTCCATATTAAAGTCAGTTAGGTTCAATTTTACCAATTTTGGTAGCATGCTATTTTTTAGGAAACCATCCGCTTACTGAGTTTTCAGATTTAATCAAAAAGCATAAAATCGGATAAACTAGATACCTGCCCAGGCCCACAGAATGTTCTACAGAAACCAGAAATCTAGAATCAAATGTAAGTATTTCGAAAACTGAGTATTGGGTTCCCTTACTGAGTAACATTTCTCAGAGCAAGGCATTGTTCTCCGGTCCCAAAGTGTCACATACAGCGTACCTGTGAACACACACGCACACCTGTATGTGTATTCAGACATAAATCCATCACGGCAGTGGCAGATGGGGAGCAGCCAGAGCCCTGGTATTACCTGGGAGTGAGCTGGACAGAAAATAAGAGAGAGCGTGCGTGGTTTCCTTGTGCTCACAATCCGTCCACACCAGTTCCCCGAATCCACCTTCCGTGAACTCCGTTCACTTGTGAGAAAATGCAGCGTGAAACTAAACCTGATAACACGTGGAAAAGGGGACTTCTGAATGTGGTACTGGACCACAGTTCGAGACCCGTATACAGTACAGGAGCCACAGGCCATGTGTGGCTATTTCACATTAAAGTAAAAAACTTCGGTTCCTCAGCCACACCAGCCACATATCACATGCTCAGTCGCTCCATGTGCCTCTTTAAATTCAATTAAATAATTAAAGTTTCCCCGGTTACACTAGCCACGTGTCGGGGACCCGGTGATGACAGTGCGGACAGAGCCTCTCCATCACTGGGGGATGTTCTTTCGGAAAGTGTTGCTCAGACGCACTCCTGCATCATGCTGGCCTCGCCAGGAGCCTCATGATCGAAGCCAAGTCCATTGTCAGCCCTTGATGAGGGGTCCGGAGGTTCTGTGATTCTTCCTCTGTTTAGAGCGATAACCGTGGAGCTTTTCTTCTCCAGGTTCTGAAATTGGCAAATAGTATTTTAAAGAATTCATATGTCAGGTCTTATTAAAATATTTATTTTCCACTCAAAACATTTTTATCTGAGTAGATGGTTTATTTATTCTGAGAGTGAACAAAGCAGTGAAATTCGTATCTTTACAGAGAGCTCCCTGAAGGGGTGTTCCTGTTAGAGATAGTCCTTTCAATCCGAAATGAAAGTGGTCTTTGAATTCTGATATAATGTACAGTACCGATCTTTCCTAGTAAAATCACTTTTATGTCCTGTGTTTTTGCAGAATCTCCGTTGTGTGGTAGTTCTGCATAGGAGTTTCGATGCCAAATAACCTTGTTGTTTCTCTTGAATTTGTCTGTAGGTTTGCAAAGATTCAAATCAGTGTATCTGAACCCATTATTCCATTCAGAGAAACAATCACAAAACCACCCAAAGTCGACATGGTCAATGAAGAAATAGGCAAACAGCAAAAAGTCGCAGTTATCCACCAAACTAAAGAAGATCAGAGCAAGATCCCTGAAGGGATCCAGGTTGACGCTGATGGGCTTATCACCATAACAACCCCAAATAAGCTTGCCACACTCAGTGTTCGAGCCATGCCCCTTCCGGAAGAAGTCACACAGATTCTGGAAGAAAATAGTGATCTGATTCGTTCTCTGGAACAGCTGACGTCTTCTGTGAACGAGGGCAGACATACTCAGCTGATCCACCAGAAGACCCAAGAGAAGATTCGCGAATTCAAAGGAAAACTAGAGCGATACCTGACAGGGCGGAAATGGAGGAACACTGTTGACCAAATCTGGTCATTTGGCCCAAGAAAATGTGGGCCCAACATATTAGTTAATAAAAGTGAAGACTTTCAGAACTCAGTATGGACAGGCCCAGCCATCAAAGCTTCAAAAGAGGCCAGTAGGTACCGAGATTTGGGCAACAGCATCGTGAGTGGTTTCCAGCTAGCAACCCTCTCTGGCCCCATGTGTGAGGAGCCTCTCATGGGCGTCTGCTTCGTTCTGGAAAGATGGGACCTGAGTAAGCTGGAGGAACAAGGGTCAGGTGGCAGACACAGTCAAGAGCAAAGGGATGTGGTGCAGGATGCCCAGGGGGAAGGAGAGGTCTGTGCTGGGGGCGTCGAACAGCCAGGGCTCCAAGATGGCGGCTCTGAGCCCTCGGAGAAGAAGACCTCCCAGAAAGGAGAGCCCTCACCCACTGACTGCTATGGACCCTTCTCAGGACAGCTCATCGCCACCATGAAGGAGGCATGTCGCTACGCCCTGCAGGTGAAGCCCCAGCGTCTGATGGCAGCGATGTACACGTGTGACATCATGGCCACCGGCGACGTTCTCGGTAAGAAGGGTGAGGACAGCGAGAAGTGCCAGGGGTGACCCTGAGGTCCCCAAGGTCAGAAAACTCAAACACACTTACTGTGTGTTTTATAGAAGCTGCACCAGCATCTAGTTACTAAGAACTAAGATCTTTGAAAGCCGGTGCTTTAAACATTAAATCATGACGGGTTGTGGGGGGAGGAAACTCGTCACCAGAGGTCTTCCCCTTGCAGCAAACAGACTGTTTTGTGATGAGAGCTGTGGTGGACGAGGTGTAAACTGCCCGTTCGTGTTACCCCCCAAACCTTTGCGGCGTTCTCTCTCTCAGTCAGTCTAGTACCCAGAGCCCTTCTGGAAGCAGTCAAGGAGGGAGGGGACATTCTCACACACCTGATACAACAGGGCTTCTGGAAGACCGTTATGGGGGCTTTATTCGTCCCTGACCATTACGTCAGATCCTTCTCTGACCCTCCTCTCTCCGGAAGAGGATCCTCTGGGATCCCTCGAGACTTGTAGCCCTGGCATTTAGTAGCTGCTGACAGTTAGTCCTTGCCGCTGAGATGTCTTTCCCTTCCCCTGTGAGAAGGACGTTCTCACTCAGCGTTCAGGGAAGATCAACACGAGAGCCCGAGCCCGGGGCTGGGAGCCGAGCCCAGCGCGGGCGACTCTCCCGCAGGCCCAGGAGCTCAGAAGGGCGGCTGAGCAGTGGTTGAGAGAGTGGACCCCGGTGACCCAGTTTCCTCTAGCGCGGAGGCCCTTTGAGTCGATACGTGGTTGTTCTACATTCATTTTAGTAAGGTTCTTTTACTGATTCATTCCTAAAAGCAGATACCTAAATTGTTGGGGTGTTTCTCCCCCAAAGAAATTCAGGCCTGCCTCTGTGGCAGGGCCCTGAGGATAGGGACGGAGCGGCCGCAGCAGCGTGTCGGGAACAGCTGGGTGGACCAGCCCCATGGGTTTGGTGATGTGGGACCGCTCAGAGCCCGTGTGTGCTTGAGGGACACCTGCCGGGAGGGGGGCACGGGTCCTCTGCAGGGGTCTCAGCCTTATTTGGATGCAGCATATCGTTCACGGCTTGTGGGACCCATAGATGAGTTTGAGGAAACCAATCAAGACCATTCCCAGCTGTTGCCCATCGTCAGTGAGAACTTTCCCGACTCATGAAGGCAGAGGTGGAGTTAGGGTCAGGGAACCATGAAGGAGACCCTGACAGGTGCCACCTCCCCCCAAACACCTCCATTGACGGGCAGCTCACAGGCTCTCGGTGACGAGGTGTCACCGTGCCTCTCTTGGGCGAGAATCTTGTCTCCTACCCGTTTCCAGCCATGTGGGCCCCATCCGTCCCTCCTACGAGCGGTGGCCCACCCTGTGCCCGAGGAGTACATCTGTTCTCTAGTGTGTGTCCAGCAGGGAACTCTCTGGAGCCCTCGGCTCTGCTTCACGGTGGGGTCTTTTGTGCCCTTTCGCTGCTGTGTCGCTGTCCCTTGGGCCATACCTTTCTCAGCGTCCCGCTTCAAGCAGCCGTTCGTGGACAGAGCCCTGCAGGTGTCCTGACCAGCGCGGAGCCCAGACGCGCTCTCACCTCCCGGGTGTGGCTGTGCTGTCCTCCTGGCGTTTGGCGATTGCATCCTGTCTCTGACTCACAGCGCGTCAGGAGCGGCATCATTTCTTTTGTACATAAGTTCCATCTTCCACTTGCCCCCCGGGAGGCAGAATCCAAATTTTGGTGATTGACTAGACTACAGAAATTTGTGTGTCGTCCCACAAACGCCTCCATGACGTATGAGTAAACCGGGTCTGTGTGATTCCTCGTTTCCCTCGGGTTTTATGTAGATACACAATAGGACAGGAAGGCTTTTTTGTGGGGTTTTTTGGTTTTTTTTTGTTTTGTTTTTTTGTAATACCAAGAGAAAGTCCCATCACCACAATCTTAACACACGGATTCTTTTTTCATTTTTTTCGTGTCTTTCCTTGCCTGGTGAGACCCGAAACTCTGTGAGCAGCGAGCGGACTGTTTCAATGGAGGGAGGCTCCTTCTCTGTGTGCGTCCCCCGATGATCCGTGTTACCCACCGCACGGGAGAAGTAAGCGTAGGTTGATGAGATGTTGTGTCAGAAACGCCACGCATCACCAGAGGCCTAAATCATGCTTGTATAAATATGTACAAATCTTTAATATTTTCTTAAAACTGTAGGAAATTACCATATGGCTTCTGAGTCTGCAATTTCTAGAACCTGGGGTTATTTTTTGCCCCAGAAGTTCTCTTGTTGGCAGAGATTACCCATGATTTCTTAGAAGGACAAGTTTCGTGAGGACCGTGAGGTACAGGCTCCGGCCCCAGAGACGGAACCCGCGTACGAGGTCAGGGACCTGCTCATCTGCGTCTCGGCTGTCTTGAACGCGGGTATCCTCTCTCCAGTGTTTGCTCCCGGGCCACGGTCTGTTCCCTGATCTCCTCACTGAGGACAGTGCAAGACACACGTGGGAGGGACCCTGGCCTCCCGGCTCTTTTCTATTGACTCTGCCCACGTTTGTCCACAGTGTGGGCATGTCTCATCCTTACCTCGAAACGAACGGAGAAGATCCTTTCTGGTGTCATTAGTTGTCATTAGTTGGCCCTTTAATTCGGGTAGAGTCAGCGTAACACCCTGCACGCTCTCCTGACGCCTTTTCTTCTTCCGTCTGCTGTGTGTGTCCCTCTGGAGCAGCGTGAGGATGCAGCAGCCTGCCTTCCTTGGCCCAACAGATTCGTGTTGGAGCTCCTGTTCTATTTTGGGGACAGGGAGGATCTCTGCTCTTTTTTCTCTCACTGGGACCATTTGTGGTTGATATTTCAGACTCTTGTTATTCCTGGATGGAATTGCATCTTCGAGTGTGTTGTCCTAAAACTTGTTCTGTTTCTTCTCCTTTATGTGGTTGAAATGGTCCTTCTGAAAATCGTGGGTCCCGTACATCTGTGCCTGTCCTTCCCTCTCCTGCGCTCCTGGGGGATTGACGGGAACACAGGTCTCCTGCCCGAACTGCCGGCTCCCGGGCGTTTTCTGTTGGGAGGGGCACTCGTCCTTGGCTCTCGGAGAAGGCAGATGTCCCACCTACCACAGGAAGCCAGGATCGGCTCCGCATTTGTCAGACCCAAACTCCAGGCAGACTGCTGAATCATCCCTGCTGAGTCAGTGCTCCGTGCCCGCTTTCCCGTTTCCAGTAGGAAATCAGCACCAGGCCCCTGCACGTGACCGGGCAGCCCTAGGACAGTCCCTCAAAACACCCCTGTGATCCTGTCCCTTTCTCCAACCTGGCTGTGCACCTGGCGCGTCCCAGGAAGAGACACGTATCTCGATCAGGGGGATTTCCCTCTTCTCTCTTAGGAGCAAAGTCGGTCTTTTCCTGGCCTGCTCCCGGCACACGGTCCATGGTGCGGGGCCTCTGATCCCGCGACGTGGCACCCGTGTGGGGGTTGGTTCGTGCGTGGCCTCCATACTGTGGCCACTGGCCGGCCTTCTTAATACCTTTCTGGAACCTGTGCCATACCCTCCGCCTTTGATGTGCTCTGGAATCGTTCCCTCCTGAGCAGGTGTCAAGCCCTCATCCGTGTGAAGCTGCTTAGAGACGTGGGTCTTCTCTTCCGTCCGTTTTCTTATTGCTTTGAGAGGTTCTTCTGTAGCGATGGCCACGTTCTAGCACCCAAGGTCCACACGGCCAGCTGCTCACTTTCTCTGTTTTCCTTCTTCTTTCTAAATCCCCACCTTCATCTGGAACAAGAAACGAGGCAGCTTCTATGTTCCCAAGGCCTTCGCTTCCTGCCTAGATATTCAGGGATCTTCCAGGCTTTGCTGGCGAATGCTCTGATTTCTCCAAGAATTGGCACAAGTAAAAAGACAAGTTTAGGTCTTTTTTATTGGGCCAAATGACTGTCCTTGGTCTGTTTTAAAAACTTAATTCTTTCTATGCAGACTTAAAGCAAGAAATCCTTTTGTAAGTGGATGGAATTGCTCACAGTCAGGTTGGGACATTCTGCGGAAAAAGAGTCCTCTCAAAATCGCTTTACCTGGGGAAATGACGCCAAGAAGACGGCTTTCTTTATGCATGAATTCTGCTTTCTGAAAGGTGTGGTTCTGTTCTCATTTTCTACCCATGAAAATTACCTTTGAAGATAGATTTTTTTCCCATGTAGAATGCAACTTTTAACTTTTTTTAAGTTTTTTAAAAAAATTCTATTTATTTACTTATTTGAGAGAGAGCATGAGCAGGAGGGGCAGAGGGACAGGGAGAGGGAGAGGGAGGATCTTGGGCAGACTCTGCGTTGAGTGCGGAACCTGACACGGGACTCGGTCTCACGACCCTGAGCTCACGACCTGAGCTGCAGCCGAGAGCTGGACGCTCAGCCGGGCATCACGCGGGCACCTTTGCCTGTAACTTTCAGCAGCGGACACTGGAATTCGTTTGCGTTTGTGATTGTCCCCTGAGGAGCCAGCTGTCTGTGTATTCCCTCTTCTAACTGGACAGCTTCTTTCATTCCCGGCTCCTCATGGTTTTCATCTTTGGCAGCAACTTCATGTATGAAAAATAACTTTTCCTGCTAGTTCTAGAGTTTCCAACGCCGCGTGGGCTACAGCGGTCCTCCCTGTGTTTTTACCCACAGGGATAAATGCTCGCGTTGGGAGAACACACGTGCCTCACCGCTCAGGAACAGCCTCAAGAAGAGTCACCCTTTACTGTTAAAAACCTCTCTCTCCCAAATGCAGGTTCTTTTTCGATTTCATCAGCATCTCATAATTCATTTCAACAGAAATGTATGGACATGTAGAGATGCCTGCGCTGTGTTAAGCATAATTCCTGCTTTGAGAGGTGAGTTAGCCGACAAAGCCTAATTATGTAAACCAGAAGCACAGCAGAGCTGAAACAAGTGAATAAATGTGGTCTTCCAGTGAAATTTTATGAGAAATTGGGATTAGCAAAATTCGGAACAGGGTAGACTTTTTGAAAGTGATGGTTCTTTGAAATGGGCTGTGCTGGCCGGGATGATCTGGAGTTGAGCAGCTAAGTGTGAAATTGGCTCTGTCTGTAGCTCAGCACTGAGGACTGCGAGGGGCGTAGAGAGGACATGTTCCTACTTGGTTTTCTAGGAGCTTCTGCTCAGCATGACCTCTAGCCCTGGATGGCTGGTTGGTTGAAGGACGCTGTGCAACCTTGCGCTGACTCACAGGAACCCGTATTGTTGAATGTGGGTCCTCGCCTCGTCACCCTGATTCTGTCCCGGTATTGATTAGCCTCCTGTCCACCTCGGATCTGATCATCCTTCTGCACCCGTGCACGGCCGGCAGTCATCGGAGGGGCCCAGCACTGCAGTCGGGGCGCGGACCCGTCGTGCCGGCAGGGGGTGGGGGGCAACTTGCTGACACACTTCCTGCACACTCTCCTGTAGAGGAGCCCCCACTCCCCGCCGTGTCCACAGCACACTGTGGCCCCCGTTCGGTGGAGGCCCATCTGCATCCTGTCGACCACAGCTGCCTGATTTAGCAGTCCGCTTGCTCTTTGACACGAGGGAGAGGGGTTGGTGTGACCTGATTTATAAGAATTGCCAGTGCCCACCGATTTCTCTGCGTGTGTGTGTTCATTGAAGTTACACCGCAAGGGTTACCAGCAGTAACAGAAACCACAAGACGAAAGCAAAATCTTCCTTCTTGGAAATCACTGTGTCGTTTTCCACTTTCTTTTGCAATCTTTGCCCATTAACAGTACCTTTTGCATAGCTGTAACGGTAGAAGGAGTGTGATGTTTTGCTTTTTACATTTATTTCTTTTATAAGCTGCCTCCATTTGGCTACTTAGTATTCGCAGAGTTCATTTTAACCTCTGCATAACGTCCCATCCACTCGTTGTGCTGTAATTTACTTCCCATCATCCCCAAATTGGAAATCTGTATTGTTTCCTGTAAGAGAAAACATTGCTGTGAACAGCTGCTGCTTTTCCTAAATTCTGGGGGGGATAAAAAAATCATACCTTTAACTACCAACCTTCCAGCTCGAACGGCTGGGGTCTCGCTCCCTATTACAGGCGGAGGAAACACACACTCGAGAATGTGTAATGCCGCCCCGGAGCAGAGCAGGTTCGGTGACGCCAGATGGCGAAGAGATGGTTTTGATCGTAGGATCCCACAGCAGACCCGGTGGGGCAGGTGACTGAGCGGCTGTGAGTCCTGAGCAGCTCGCCGCTGTGCATGGGACTGGGCGTGCCGTGGGGTGGCGGACGCTGCGCAGGGACCTCGGATGCGAGCCGCGGCAGTGAGCGCCCCCATGTGGCTGGGTGCACAGCGTCTGTGCTGACTTCCCTGTCCTGGGGTGGCTGCCGGGGTCCCTTGATCACGTTCAGGCCCTGAGTTCGGGCTGGGACATTTGTGGCGCGGTCTTTCAAAGGCCAGCCCTCACCAAGCTGTTCCCATCGGTGCGCCTCTTGGTTGCCATGTTTTCCCCAGATGGGTGCTTGCTCTTGGGACCTCGGCTGCAGTACAGTGGGCCACACGCGATCTTTGGGCGCACGGACAGGAGCACATGTGGGTTGAAGGGGGATTGGAGGAATCGCAGAGGCCACGTGCTCATGGGTCCTCCCAGCTGCGGCTGCCACAGCGTCTCCGGGAGTGGACGCGTCTGTCTCGAAAGCCACGTGCATTTGGAAGGTTCTGATTGGAGCCGTTTTCCTCTGTTCGGTGACCCATCACTGTGCCCCAGTTTTAGGACTTCGTGGAATTCAAATTGTGTGGCTCCAAATGACACGATTGATTGCACTCAGCCTCCACTGCAATTACTGATCCGCGCCCGCTGGCCTGACCCCTGAAGGAAGGGGAGGAGCTGCGGCCGTGGTGGCACAGCCCGGGGCTCATCCCCGCCGGTCCAGACCGCTGCTTCCTGCTCCGCAAGCTCGCGGGGTCAAGGGGACTCGTTCACACATGCCGGCTGCTCTTCTAAGGCTTCCTCCCTCCGAGGAACTGCAGGCGCATGCGTACGGCCCGCGGGAGACAGACTGTCACTGTGCTTGTCTCCGAGCTTCCGGACTGTACCCAGAGTGTCGTGTTCCGTTCTGGGCGCTGCATACCAAGAGCGGGGAGAGCAGGTCACAGTGGCCCGGGTAGGAAAGGGTCAGGGTAGAACAGGGAGTGAAGGGCCTGTCACGGAAAGGCGGGGGGTGTTCGGGGCAGAGGAGAGAAAGCCAGATAGCCGTCTTCGAGGAGCTGACAGGCTGCTCTGTGCCACAGGGATGACACTCGTCCCGTGTGATGGAAACTAGAACTGACAAACTAAAGGGGAGAAGATCTGGGGCTGGCGAGTGGCCCAGCGGGGAGAGTGGCCCTGACCTGGCCTGGGCCACGCAGGACAGGTGAGCTGGAGCCGGGCCCGCAGGATCCCTCCGTGATGGATCTTGGTGACCCTTCTGACCCTCCGTTCGGTTACTGTAATGCAGACTTCCGGTCCGGACAGCGGGCAGGGCTGGTGTTTCATCTCGGGGGTGCTGTGTTGGAGGGGTCAGGCTGCATGGTGGGGGTGCCCAGGCAGCCGTGGCCAGCATGGGGCTGGAGGGTGATGGGGGCTGGCGGGGGCAGGTGTACAGACAGGCTTGGCAGCCCAGGTGTGGCCTCCGTCGTTGGGACACACACAAATGATCACCAATTCAGCTCTCCGCAGGGAGAGTTCAGAGAAGCAGACAGAGCCTCGGCGAGTGCTTGGGGGGGACATTGGTACTGAGCAGTTGCTGCTGATGGTCAGAGGACCAGGGTCCGAGGGGGGCGATGCTGATGCCGGGAGAGCCAGCAGCGGCATTGGTCAGTGGCTTCGCGGCCACACAGAAATCATGAGCGGATGGGAGGACACTGACCGTCTGAAAGTGATGGGGCCGGTCAGCGAGGCAGGTCACTTGAGCCGGGTCCGTGGCAGAGCCCCGGTGTTGCAGTGAGGACCTGAGCACTGGGGAGATGGAAGAAGGGTGCAGAACGTGTGGGAGCGAAGGGGAAGGCTGTGCCTTTCAGCACTGCCAGAATTGCGATCTGTGTGGTTTTCAGCTAAGCCTGGAGGTGAGTTTGACCCATTAGAGTTTTTAGGGTTTTTTATTCTAAGGCTGCCCCATGACACAATGGGCCTCCTGCCTTTTGTTTGCCTGGGTCCTTCCTGATCCCCACCACCAGGGGGACGTCTGAGTCGGAGGAGCCCGCAGTCAGAAGGCTGGCTCCGGGTCCCCAATTTCCTCGTTGGAAACAAGCAGCCCTGGGTGGGCGCAGGTACCCCGCGTCATGCCCCCGGCACCCAGGAAGGGAGAGCCGGGGGGCCCGTGCTGGTACGCAGAGGAGGGGTCTGCTCTGCTCAGCCGCAGTATGTAAACCTTGAAGGACGTGTTCCTAGATCAGCTGTGCAAAAGAGCCACTTTTTCTAAGTGGCCTGTGAACTGGGAGGCTTTAATGAGAGTGTGTGTGGGCCCAGCCAGTCCTCACAGCCCTGGGCAATGCTCAGTGTCTGTTCACAGAGTCTGTCCTGCGTACAGGTTAGAAGGAGCCTTGTGCCCCGAGGTGCTTCTATGGGAGCATCAGGGAAAACCTCTCCCTTCCCAAGGTCAGCCAGCCTTAGGCCGAAGGACGGAGTACAGGTACCAGCCGAGAGGATTTTCTGGCCTTCCTGTGACGTGGCAGGAGATGTTATTACCAGACCTAAAAGATACCGAAGACCATCCGTTTTCGGGGAAATTAAATACTTACGCCACTTACATATTAGCAGTTTTTAAAAACATGAGCACGCATTTCTGTATGTGGTTTTCATTTCTGATACAAAAATGTCACTGTGCCCATTGCTTGCTTCCTGGGCCCACATAGCCTTACGCCATCAACGTCATATTAATAACATCTCATAGTGATGAAAATATTTCAGTATTTACAAAGTGCAGTCACACTCATCTCCCTGATTTCGTGCCCAGAGACTGCTCATGGGTGACACTGGATCCGAGGGTCCTTTTCACAGGCTCCGGCTTCTTGTGCCGTGTTGGGGGGTTGCCTTTTGGGTCAGGCCGCTTGGAGTGGTCTCACTCCTTGTTACCTTTAGGTCTCTAATTTTTTGTAGATTTACTTTTAAATACTTAAAAATCATTCCTGCTTTTGTAAACCAAAATGGTTAACCGAGTCACTAGTGGTTTGTTCTGGGGTGTGCATACTCTCGGCTCTGTGTGAATTTAAGAGTTGTCTGGCTTTGCAGGTCGGGTCTATGCTGTCTTGTCGAAGAGAGAAGGTCGGGTGCTTCAAGAAGAGATGAAAGAAGGGACGGACATGTTCATCATCAAGGCTGTGCTGCCCGTTGCTGAGAGCTTTGGCTTTGCGGATGAGATCAGGAAGCGGACGAGTGGCCTGGCCAGCCCACAGCTGGTGTTCAGCCACTGGGAGGTAACAGCGCGAATCCCTGCCCCTGCTCATCGGTCCCCGCGTGCGGCCTACGCTCGACACCAGGCCGAGTAAACACCTTCCCGCGCCGGCTCGCTTTCCTGGGGCTCTGGTCCCTTGGGGGTGCAGAAGCCTGCGGCTGCTTCTCATCCAGGGTGAATGATCCTCAGGTCACAGGCAGCCTGTAATACGCACGCACGCGCGCACACACATTCGTCCTTTCTTTTTACGGCATGCAACGTTCAATCCTATGTTTCCCTTCGAAGATAGATTTTTTTTCCATGTAGAATGCAACTTTTAATATTTTTTTATTTTTATTTTTTATTATGTTCAGCTAGCCAGCGTATAGGACATCATTAGTTTTTGATGTAGTGTTCAACGATTAGCTGCGTATAACACCCAGTGCTCATCGCAGCACGTGCCCTCCTTAATGCCCGTCCCCTGGTTACCCCATGCCCTCACCCTCCTCCCCTCTGAAGCCCTCAGTTTGTTCTCTGGAGTCCAGAGTCTCTCATGGTTTATCTCCCCCCTCTGATTTCTTCCCATTCCCTCCCTTACCCTATGGTTCTCCGCTCTAGTCCTTACTGTGCACATATGAGTGAAACCATATGATAATTGACTTTCTCTGCTTGACTTACTTCACTTAGCATAATCTCCTCCAGTCCCGTCCATGTTGATGCAAAAGTTGGGTATTTATCCTTTCTGGTGGCTGCGTAATATTCCATTGTGTATATGGACCACATCTTCCTTATCCATTCGTCGTTGAAGGGCATCTTGGTTCTTTCCACAGTTTGGCGACTGTGGCCATTGCTGCTGTGAACATTGGGGTACAGATGGCCCTTCCTTTCACTACATCAGTATCTTTAGGGTAAATATCCAGTAGTGCGATTTCTGGGTCATAGGGTAGCTCTGTTTTCAACATCTTGAGGAACCTCCACACTGTTCTCCAGAGCGTCTGCACCAGCTTGCATTCCCACCAGTAGTGCAAGAGGGTTCCCCTTTTTCCACATCCTCACCAGACCTCGAAGATAAATTTTTAAAGGAAAATCACAGACATTTTAGAAGTGAAGCTCTCAGGAACTTTGCTCCAGGGAAATACTTGTGGTGTTTAGAGGGGACAGATCCGCTTCTTGCCGGGGACAGCCTTCAGTTCCTGTGTGTCCCCTCGTCCGCAGCCCCTGTTGTGGGGGCTCAGGCTTTCTCTGGCTTTCGTGTGTGGTGGGATGAAGTAGCTCATGAGAGCCCCTCACTGTCAGCGTGGGCACAGGTAGTTGAAGAGCAAAGCTTATCCCTAATTAACACCACAAATGTCGATCGCGCGAGGACATTGTTTTCTCACCGGGGGAGAGCAGGAACCGGGGGAGAGCAGGAACCGGGGAGGGTGGGGAGGTCAGAGCAGGCTTCCTGAAGCATCCCTGGAGGGAGACCGTGCAGAGCTGAGACCAGAGGCTGGCGCAGCCGGAGGAGCAGCGAGCAGGGAGTGTAGGGCGCGGGCCAGGAGCCACTGTTATGTTTCAAGATGCGGCCTCAGGTCTGGAGTAGAATTCCAGAGACAGAGACAGAGAGCGCAAGCATGGGCGGGGGGGGGGGGGGGGGGGGGGGCGGTTGGGAGAAGCAGGCTCCCTGCTGAGCAAGGAGCCAGACACTGGATCCAGGACCCTGGGATCACAACCTGAGCTAAAGGCAGACGCTTAACCCACTGAGCCCCCAGGTGCCCCCGGAATAGAATTTGTTAACTACTGCATATAAGGAAAAAGGCCAGGGTAAGAAAGCAGTGTCTTTCGTCACTTTACAGGGAGTAGAAGTAACGTCACAGCATCCACTTTTCCCCTGGAGGTTCATGGTTTGGTGGGTCTGGTGTGGGACACTCCTGGTTTCGGGTATCACTTTGCACTGACTGGGGCTGACCGTGGAGCCTGCTGAGTTTGTCCCCGCTGAGATAAAGCGTGTGGAGTGGGGGACCTGGGGGCCGACGCCGTGGGCGGGGCTGGTGCGTGCTCACCTGGGCTTGCTCTCGGCCCCGTGGCCCAGCCTGGGCTCTCTCCCTTCAGCGCTGCTCCAGCCAGACCCCCGCCCCAGGTTCTCTCATCTCCGTCAGTCGGAGGGCTCCCATTTCAAAGCAGGTCACAAAGGGGAGTACAGTAAGTGAGGGAGAACCTCCTTTCTAAAATGAATTCTAGGGTACCTGGGTGGCTCAGTGGGTTAAAGCCTCTGCCTTTGGCTCAGGTCATGATCTCAGGGTCCTGGGATTGAGCCCCACATGGGGCTCTCTGCTCCGCAGGGAGCCTGCTTCTCCCTCTCTCTCTGCCTGCCTCTCTGCCTGCTTGTGATCTCTTTCTGTCAAATAAATAAGTAAAGTCTTTTAAAAAAAATTAAAATGAATTCTATAGTCAAGTCAGTCAGCGAAGTAGAGAAAGGGGACACTTGAGAGAAACAGATTTGACAGGGCAGTTTGTCATGGGCAGTTCGTGTCACCCGAATGGAGGCCAGCGAAGCTGCTAAACCAGGACTCACACGTGTGACTCACGTCCTTAAAGCTCGACAGTAGCACCGTCACTCTTGTTCTCATTTAGGTTTATTTTTTATGTATCTTTTTTTTGCCGGCACAATTTTCATCCTAACAGAGATTTACTGTGAACTTTTTCTTGCATTTTGTATCTTTGTCTAGAAACGAAGTGAAGTGTTGGTGGTTTTATTGGTTTATATCTGAATAGGTGTCATTGCTCTGTTTGATTATGTAGAAAACAGGAGCTCTGAGACATTCACCGCACTGGTTCCTTTCTTTTTTTTTTTTTTTTTTTAAAGATTTTATTTATTTATTTGACAGAGAGAGATCACAAGTAGATGGAGAGGCAGGCAGAGAGAGAGAGAGAGGGAAGCAGGCCCCCTGCCGAGCAGAGAGCCCGATGCGGGACTCGATCCCAGGACCCCGAGATCACGACCTGAGCCGAAGGCAGCGGCTTTACCACTGAGCCACCCAGGCGCCCGCACTGGTTCCTTTCTGCACGTAAGCGGTAGTCATTCCCCTCAGCCCCGCTCCCAGCTCTCTGGCCCTGGCTGAAAGCTTCTGAGCTTCTACTTCCAGGAGCGGGTGGGTCACAGCAGCTTCTGAGGAACCCCAGCTCTGGTGTAAAGGCGTTCATGATGCTCTTAATGAAACACATCGCGACAGTCCTCTGCCCGCGTTCTAGGGAGCAAACGTGTGATTACGGGGCGAGGCGGCCAAACAATACTCACGACCAAAGAGGAATTTGTGCCCCTTCACTGCAGTGACACTTTCGTCATCAGTGCTGCCATCACTGAAAACTGCTTCTAGAGCCTGCAGCTCACGCTTGGAGTATCTTGGAGGTGATTAGTCATCGTCTCGGGACGATGGCCTTGATGCGCGTTGGTGACGAGAGCAGGTTGTCCTGTGTTTGGTTGGAACAGAGAGAGCGCAGTTAGCCGTCCCCCGGGTTCTCGGCTCTGAAGGGCCAAAGCAGGTGTTCGCGGCAGGTGTAATGGCCTCACGACTGGAGAACTCGGATGTTTGAATTCCCACGGTCTGTTGTTTGTTAGAAATATGTCATCATCTTAGGTCGGGCTGAACCCTGACAGGGGGTTTATAAAATGCATTTTTACAAATCTGTCAAATTTCTATTATTTCGTCATCGCAAATAGGCAGGTAAGGCTGCTCTGTGCAAAGCATTTTGGGGTGGAGTGGCAGAGGTAAGGCAGAGGCTCTCTGGCTTGTCTGGGGCAGCCACCAGAGGCGGTGGGGGCTCGCAGGGAGGAGCCCGTCCTCTGTTTGCTGCCTTTCTCAGCATTTGGCTTCTGCCCCCCACCAGCCCGTACCCTTGCATTCCAGCATTGCAGCCGGGAAACAGGGGTGTGCCCTCCCCGTGGGGACACACATGGGGTTCTGCATGTGTCCCATTGCCTGCAGTCAGTCTTTGGCCACATCTGGTCCTGCCACCGAACAAGGAGGTTGGGAAATGTCGTCTTTGACTGGACCAGGACTCAGCAAAGTACGGCCTGTGACCTGTTTGGGTAAATAAAGCCACCGGCCTGCGGCCGTTCCCGCTCCCATGCACACTTCCTGTGGCGTCTTTCACGCCGAGCTGAGCGGCTGCCCCACACACCGTGCGGCTGCCCTCCAAGCTGTTTCCTGTCTGGCTCCTCACAGAGCTGTGCCCCCTCGTGCCGAGCCTGCAGATGCCCCCCCCCCCGAAACACCTTTTGGCCCACTTCCATCCAGGAACCAGTATTTAGGAACAACTAGTGTAACAGCGTCCAGGCCTTACCGAATGGGCAGATTTTGTTGATGTAAAAACCATGATGGTTTTTTTTCAGTCTCCTTTCCCTCTTGATAAGGGAAAAAAAAAAAAAAAAAGGCCAGAAATCTTACATACTTAATAATAGTGGTTTGTTTTTTTTTTTTCATCTGATACTTTCTGGCTTCGTTAGTTTGTTATTAACAATCAGTCTCTTAATAACTTTAAAGCAGAACATACTCAAGACTTTAGTGCCGTCCTCTGTCATCCCCCTGCCACCTGTCCTGGTCCTCTTCCCAAAAGCGTCACATCTTTGAAAGTCTTGAAAACGATGTTGTAATTAAATGTCATTGATCTGATAGTTTCTGGCTGTCTTGGTTTTCCCCCCATAGCCGGGTTTAGAAATAACACAGTTGTTGAAATCTGGCTTCTCCCTCCAAGGCACTTTCTTTCCTTTGTGTTCTGTCACACCATATAATTTACAATCAAGAGCTTTTGAGAGAAAGTGCTTCAAAAAATAGAGGAGATAAGATTACAGGCATTTTCCACGAGGAAACCTTTGAAGTCAGCAATCCCATAATTTCTCTTTCTATGTTTTGCCCCTTCTATGAAAAAGGAAGAAAAGGAGCTAATAACAGGCACAGAAAGGAAAATAGCCCAGCCAGTGCGGTGGTACACGCGTGTCGGCACGGGCCCGGGATTGGCTGCGGGAGCCTGAGCCCACCCCGCGGGGCGGGCCAGGGTTCACCCGCGGTGAGGACCGTCAGCTCCGATCACAAGAGCGCCTGGCGAGTGTTTCCCACCTGCCAGCCGTGATCCTGGTGGCGGCTGGCACAGGACCGCCGTGGAGCTCCCCAGGCTTTCCTCCCGGGCTCTTTTTCTTCTTCTTCCTTTAGATACCCAGGACAGCAGCGAGAATTTGGGTGCCTGCCTTCCCGTGAACTAGAAAATGCCATTCCCTTCAGGCTGTGGGGTTGCAAAAAATATCCTTGCAGTGGGCACATAGACGAATTCCGGGTGAAGCGGTTAGGAAACAGCATCTTTTCTTCCAAACCCATGGCTCGAGGATGCTGTTCTGTAGGGCACAGCACCGTGTGGGCACCGGAGCCAGCTGGGGAGGGGTGGGCTGGAGCAGGTCTCCAGAGGAGGCCTCCAGCAGACAGAAGTGAGGGGAGAAGGCTTGGAGTCTTGGCCCGCAAGCTGAGCAAACCTCGGAAGGCCTGAGGCCCACACAAAATGAGATCTTTGGAAACTCCTGGTCTTACATTTTTGAAACAAGGACTCTGGTCTGAAGTTGGCCAGTCCGAGTCGATGTCTCTCAACTAGTAGCTCATTTCTTGCTGTTTATAAAATTTGTCGCTTTTTTAGCAGGATTAACGACTCACTCACCCCTGCCCGCCAGACCTGCTAGGAACATACAGCTTCTCTATGCTCTGTGATGGGTTCCTCATCCCGCCGGGGAAAGCAGGGCGCCAGTAACCAGCCTAACAGGAGCCTGCAGTGTAGATGGTCTTTGGGCAAGGTGGCTCGTGGGACTGTTCGTTTCCCAGCCGCCTCCCCTTGCCCCTGAGGACAGGCCTTTGTGGCTGTGGGTGGGGAGGAAGGGGGGCCTCCGATCCGCTCGCCCTCCGCGTCCTCCATTGCCTTTGGCGATGTGTCTAGGAAGAAGTTGCTGCGGCTGAGGTCGAAGAGGTTGCTGCCTGTGTTCTCCTCGAGGATTTGGATGGATTCCTGTCTCACATTGAGGTCCTTCATCCATTTTGAGTCTATTTTTGTGTGTGGTGTAAGGAAACGGTCCGGTGTCATGCTTCTGCACGTGGCTGCATGTGACCATTTGCTGAAGAGACTGTCTTTTTTCCACTGGACGTTCTTTCCTGCTTTGTCGAAGATTAGTTGACCATGGAGTTGAGGGTCCATTTCTGGGCTCTCTGTTCTGTTCCACTGATCTCTGTGTCTGTTTTTGTGCCAGTACCACACTGTCTTGATGATGACAGCTTTGTACTAGAGCTGGAAGTCCGCAATTGTGATGCCGCCAGCTTTGGTTTTCTTTTTCAACGTTCTTCTGGCTATTCGGGGTCTTTTCTGGTTCCATATAATTTTAGATGATTTGTTCCAGCTCTGTGAAACATGCCGATGGTATTTTGATAACAAGTGCATCGAATGGGCACGTTGCTCTGGGCGGCACAGACATTTTCCCAGTATTCATTCTTCCAGCCCGTAAGCATGGGGCGTTTCCTCCATCTCTTTCCGAAGTGCTCTGTAGTCTCTAGAGTACAGACCCTTTACCTCTTTGGTTAGGCTTATTCCCAGGTATCTGATGGTTTTTGGTGCTATTGAATGGAAGACCAACTATTTTAAAATACAGTTTTCTTTCATTTCTGTATTTTACGCTGGAAAGTGTTAGGATTTGAGGCCACTTAATAAATACCACTCCTTTCTTCCCCTAATTGAGAAATGAGAGAAAACAATAACAAAAAGAACCAGGCACATTAATGTCAGACTGTCACCTTCATTGCCGATCACGCTGGCCGTGGAGAACGTAGTGTTGGCCACGGGTGGTCCTGAGCCCCCAGTACTGTGCTCCCGAGGGAGACCCGCTGGATGGCAGGGCTCCTACCACAGGGGCAGGGCAGGGCGGCCAGTGTCAGTGTCCCAGAGGGACAGGGCAGGCTCTGTGCCTCCTGGGGCAGCTTCTAGTGGATGGGGGAAGAAGCCCCACTCCCGAAGTCTGTTTCCTCCTCTCACACTTACCAGCCAGATTCTGTGCTGAGGGGCAGAGAGAGGCCATGAGGGTCAGTCTTGTGGAGCTTTCTCTGCCTGAAGGAATCTTCGGGAGTGGAAACTGTCCCCTACTTTTCTGCGCTGTCCTGGAAGTCAGTCCCTTGGACATGGACCTCAGGAAAGTCCATGTCCATGGTCATCACCTTCATGGGCATCACGGCCTGGCTGCTGGTCGACACAGAGTGACAGAGCCCCCCGCCTCGGCGGCTTCCCCCTGCCCGAGCTCTGCCCTCTCCCTCCCCCCAGCCGTAACCTCGGAGAGCAAGTGTCCTCAGCGTGCCCGCCCCTGGACTTGTCTTCCTCGCTGTGGGGTGGCGAACAGCCCAGAGAAAAGAGGGAAGGAGGTGCCTCTGTCTGCCTCTTGTCTGGGCAAAATTGGTGAACCAAGCGGTCTGGCTCACCAGGCGTGCCACAGAGTTTTGGAGCAGAAGGCTCAGAATCCTCAAGGACAGGTTTACAGGTGTCGGTCTTCGCTGGGGACAAAAGACTTGATGCAGAGAGACTAGTTCCCAGATAGATCCTAGCGAAAGGGATTTTTTTTATGACATTATTCCAGATGAAGTTTCCCTCGTTCCTTAGTGGGAGGTGGTGGCTCTGGGGTGTGTGCTCCCAGCTCTGTCCGTCCTGCATCCTTCGTTCCCGCCTCCCGCCATTCCTCCGGTCTCTTCCCGTTTCCAGCGCGTCGTGCCCGGCTCCGCTGTCGCCCTGCAGCGGAGACCGAAAGGCGGGCTCCATGAAAGCGTGGTGGCCCGACCCAGCACGTTCTGTCGCCTTCTCTTACAAGGTCGTCCCCAGCGACCCCTTCTGGGTGCCGACCACCGAGGAGGAGTACTTGCACTTCGGGGAGAAGGCCGACTCCGAGAACCAGGCCCGCAAGTATGTGAACGCCGTGCGCAAGAGGAAGGGCCTGTCCGTGGAGGAGAAGATCGTGGAGCGCGCGGAGAAGCAGAGGACCCTCAGCAAAAATAAGTGACCGCTGCGCCCGGTGCGGCTGCTGGGACGCCCCTCCATGCTGCCGTCGCGCCGCGCTCCCTTTCAATAAAGCCGATCCCTAGAAATGTTTTAAAGAGGCCGTCGGAGAGCGTGTTTCCAGAGCGTGTGTTTGATCGATCCCGGTGTGCGGGGAGACCCTGTATAGACGACGCGGCGGCGGCCTCCGCCCCGAGCGGCCCTCGTTCACGGCGGCTTCCCGCATCCCCGCGTGCAGTCTCCTCCGTCCCTTGGAAGAGACACGTGCTCCAGGGGCCACCTGCCTTTTAGCTGGTGAACCAGGCACGGTCACAGCGACCCTTCCTCCAGTGGGTCCGTCTGGGAAACCGGTGTCCTGCACGAGTGCTGCCGGCCTCAGCCCTCGGGTTGCGTGACGCGCACCAGGGACACTGCCCCTGCTCATTGCCCGTAGCTGTTAGTGACAGTTAAGCCCCACACCTTTTCTTTAGACAAAAAAAATAATTTCAGTAATTTCCTTGACAGCTTCCTCTTAGTCTTAAGGGACATTAGCTCACGTGACGAGATCATTGCCTTGATTGCAAATACTTTTCTTAAATCGCCTCGGCTGTGTCTTTCAGGGAGATCGCCATAGAAGGAGCAAATGCGATTCAGCCAGAAATAGATTTTGTAATTTTTGATGTTGTACGAATAATTTTTATTGCCACTTAAAGGAAGGATTCTTTTTCAAAACTCATAAAATTATCAGGCCAGACTTTTATTTCAAAATGATTTTAATGTTTTTTTTCCCCCAGCAAACTAAGTCAATAAACCAGGTCTTAATGCTAGTTCGAGATGTTACCTTTAGTCTTCGAGCTCTGGGCTAGTCGGGCGAGTCTGGTTGACCCCGACGTTGGAGAAGGTGTGACCAGGTGGTTGACTCTGTTTAAGCACAGCAGGTACTGATGCTTGAAGTAACTTAAGAGCGTTGTCCCCACGCGGGCTCATCTTGAAAACCCCGGTGGCGCGGGAAGAGCTGACACATCGATGTCTCGCGTTTGTAAATACCATCCTTCCCACTGCCGTATGCGCTGGAAGGAGGATTCTTAGACTCTGCCCTCTCCCAGCACGTGCGGCGTGTGATGGAGGGAAGAGGCACGGCCCGGAAGACTGGGAGCTGTTTCCGCACGTCCTTTGGCCCCGCGGCTGTGTGGGTGCGGGGACAGAGGCAGGCCCGGCCAACAGGTCCCCTCCTTTCTCCACGCTTGAGGGGGACGGGCCAGCCAAGGGATAAGCTGAGCTGCCAGGTGAGTCATCTCTGTGGTTCGTGGGGGGACCCCGGTCTCTGAAAGCCCGTACAGCGGTGTCCCTGTCCCGGCGCCATGCCCGCACCTGCCCGCGTGGGAGTGTGCCCGTCGCTGTTCTCACTCATGGATGCACTGGTTTCCGGCCCTCGTTCATATAGAAGGGCCTCCGGGGCCGTGAGGAAGCCCCAAAACCAGGACCCTCACTCCTGGAGGTCCAGAGGCAGCCGTCCTTCTGCTCGGGAGACATCAGCGTAAGCCTTCTCCCTGCCACCCCTGGAGCCCAGGCGGGAAGGCGAGAGGGGGCGTGCTTCTCGGGTCAGAGTTTTCAGAGATCTGAGGCAACATACCCAGATCCCAGTATGATCCTTGGGACACGGTATAAACACACACACACACACACACACACACTTGATTCTCACACACGTTGGATGGAGTAGGAACAGGGAAGTCCCTCGCGGCCTGGGAGGGGCTGAGTGCACAGCCTGTGATCCCAGTCTGCCCTGTCCCCAGGGCATCACAGGCAGAGTCCAGGGACTGTCCCCTGATTGGGGATGGGATCACCGGTAGAAGCTGGAGCCTCACTGTGGTAGAGGGGAACACAGGGGCGCCTTTGTGTTTATGACATTTATATTCTGTCTCAATATGTATTTTCTGTGTATACTCTGTGGCTCAGTTTATGGCTGGCAAGTTTAGAAAGAGAACTGATTTCAGAAATTAGGTGACCTTGTGCACTTGGAAGTGCGCACCGGGACCCAGTTAGGGAACAGCCCTCCTCTCCTGTCCTACACCGAGCAGGTGAGGCTTAGGGCCCCAGGCAGCTCTTTGCAGAGCCAGAGCCCTCCGGGGAATAGATGATTAAACCGGGGAATTAGAAGGGGTTCCATTGTGAAGCAGTCAAGTTAACCCTTGCTTTTTAAGGCAAAATGCATTCTAAACTTTCTGAGCTAGACAAAAACTGGTAAGATTAATAAAAGCCAAGAATTTCGATAGATCCTAAAAGCAAGATCGTGAAGGCCGACCAAAGCACTGGAACCAGAGCTGGAGGCCACGGAACCTTTATTTTGATCCCTTCGGTACACAGAGCCGGCAGCCCTGAGAGTGTCTCCTGATGCCCCAGGAGTGAGAGGGGAAGGTGCCCACCTGCGCTGTCCCTGCCGCAGACTTAGGAGAGACGGAGGAGCTCCTACCAGAGGAGCCCCAGCAGGAGGGGGCGAGGGCTTCCCCAGAAGGGCAGAGAGGAGAGGAAGCGTCTGGGCCTCTCCCTACTTGGGCCTTCCTGGCCTGGGGCTGGACGGAGGCTTGATAGTGAGAAGGGGATGGTGTGTCTTCCAACACACGTGTCCCCTTCCTCTGGGCCTGGCAATCCTAAGGAAGTCCCAGGTGGCCCGGTGGCCATGTTCACCCCACGGGGCCCTCCCCTGGCTCACCTCAGCCTCTCAGGGTAGAAACTTCTGGGTTGGGGATTACTTCATTAGCCCGTTGGCTTTGCATGTCCCTGCCCGGTCTCTGGGTCTGGCTGAGATGGTCTTCTACCTTATAATCAAGAAGTTCTTCGGTCTTAAAAAAAAAAAAAAATTAAAAATAGAGATGCAAAGAAAAAATAGTATCTTTTTTTTCAACGATGAGTTGTACAAAATTTATAGACTTGAGTTTCTGCTGTAATAAAATCCTAATGATCATTTCAAAAAAAAAAATCTTGAGTCTTTCCACATGTGCATGCTGTTATTTTAGGATTGAGATATGAAAGGTCAGAGGATAGAACCAACCAAAAAGTTTGATTTGAGAAAGAGCATCCACGTTCACTCCGGACAGAACACTGCTCCACGGAGGAAGGAGCTCGGGGCCTTTCAGGCCCAGCAGGAGCCAAAGAAGGGAGGAACCAGCCGGGGGATCTGGGGCACCTATAAATGTGCTTTTAAGGGGCAATGGTTGGATCACACCGGACGGAGTCGTTTGAACAGCAGATTTAGAGGTTTCTTTTTTTATTTGCCCTATTTCTAGGGAAAAAAAAAGAAAAAAAAAACTGACCTTATGAGAGGTCTGGTTATGAATGTTTACTCCCTTTCTTTTCTTTTTTTGTTTTTTTGTTTTTGTTTTTGTTTTTCAAGTATATCTAGAAAATTCAGAGCTGGGGACGTTTTCTGTTTTGCCCATCCCATGAGATCACTGACAATACACACTTGCCATCTTACATGCTCCCTTTCCCAAAGTCATTTTATTTTATGAAAACAAGTTCACTTTTGAGAATGTCACCTGGAGGTGAATTCACTTGGCTGTTTGCAGCAGCTTTGGGGCCCCTTTTTGAAATGAGCATCTCCCTCCCCACTCAGTCCTTCCAAGTAAATAATATTTCACATTTGGAATGGAGTTGGATACAGAAAATGTGGTGCTTCCTGGTCAAATATCTCTCCGAACCCGGCAGAAGCACCCCGAAGTCTGAGACTATCCCCGGCCTTCTCTCTTTGAGAGCCGGTTCCCTGCCCCCAGAAAAAGTGGATATTCCTGAGGTCATGTGCACGGAGCCCTTGTCCGCCCCGCCCGTGGGGAGCTCCCCAGCGGCTCCCCCCCTGGCCAACACTGCAGGGACTCCTCAGGCCCTGGGTCAGACCCATGTTCTCTGGGTCCCCGGCTCCCCAGGCCCCCAGCCCGCTACCGCCACCGCCATTCCCTGGGCCCCTGCCAGAACCGTAGAGCTGGATTTTATTTCTTTTCTGTCTTTCCCTCTTTGTGTTGTCCTGTTGGAAAGATCTCAAGGCAGTGGGCCTTTATGTCTTGGGGTTTTATGGAGTCGTGAGTAAATCAGCTCCTTGGCACCCAGTTGGCCGCAGGACCAGACAATGTCCCCGAGGCCTGGCTTTGGGCTGGATTCCAATGGCCGTCACCAGTGGACTCAGAATTATTACCTCCTCCTGTTACTCAACCCATCGTGTTTGCTGCCTTCTTGTTATGGTATTTTTCTCCACAAGAAAGTTCCCCAGAGTCCCCTACAAGTAGCTGGGTCTGTTCGCTTCTCATACCCGAGCTACTAAGGAGAAGCCCCCCCCATTGCTGCCATTATGTTGTGGGCCACCACACTTTCGTGGAGCCCACGCACAGCTGGCCACACCACGGCACCAGCAGGGAAACGGCCACCCCGTGGCCACTGCAGACTGAGCTGGACAAGCCACTCTGAGACGTGGCCCTGCCTGGTTTGGGAGTACGTGCTAGAAGGTACAGTGGGCATACAGGTAGCCCGGGCATCTTTCTAGAAACTTCTCCCACAGAAACATCTGCACGAGGCTGTGGGTAACAGACCCCAAAGGGAGGAATGCCAGCGTCCCTCGTCACACCAGCGGTGGCTCCAGAGACCAGCAGGGTCACCGACAGCCAACCCTGGACGTTTGAAGACCCAAGGTTCTCTACTTCACCTGAATCCGCTTTTATCACATGTCTATAACGTTTGTGTGTGGTGTTCACACTCAGAACAAACCTGGAGACCCAGCCACAGAGCTGCTCCATCTCTCCCCTCTATGGCCGTCATTACCTGGTGCTTTTCCTTTCTGCGCTGGGATTTCTATCAAGCTTTCCTGTGGCAGATCCAGTGGGGTTTCCTTTGGTGGTCAGAAAAGGGTAATTCCAGGAGCTGAAATAGCTTCTTCTGTTGTCCTGCCCAGTCACTTGGGCCACTGTGGTCTGGTTGCTGGGGGCTTGAGTGGCCCGATGTCCACAGATAATGGGGGTACTGGGGAGGGACATAGTTGGTGCTGCATGGAGAGCCTCACAGGCTGAGTGGAACGCTCTAGATCCCCCGTGACCTCAGGTGGGACATGTCTGATGCCGGGTCACCCCATAGGGCAACCACCAGGCCTGTGGCCCCCACCGCCCCCCACAGCTTCTGTTGAGGAAGGGCCTGGGATGCACCTGTTCCAGGAGTGGGCCTGTTCCAAACCCTGTGTCTGCCCCCGCAGGTCAAGGATGTAGACACGATGATGCTGGGGCCCCCAGGAATTTGAACAGGGACTATGGAGATTAGCGGCAGCTGGAGAAGACTGGAGGGGTAGACAAGAGCCCTTGAGAGTTCATAGGAGGAGGAGGGGCTGTGAAGTCACCAGAGCTCTGTGCTCCGCTCCTGAGATGGGGGTGGGGAAGGCGGGGGGGGGGGCCCTCGGGTCTCCTGGGACCCTAGCCACATTTCAGTTCTGCCTCCCCTCGACCTGGCCATGGGGCACGCCCAGTCCTGAGGCCTGACTGCACAGCCGCGGTCTTGTCCTGCTTCCGGGTGCACCTCTCCTCCATAGGGAATCCTAAGGGCACCGACTGCTCACCCCAAAGTGTGCAGGTATGGAGTGCTCCCAGCCCTGGGGTCCCCTGCCCTCCTTTAGCCAGAGCGCGCTCTCCAGAAGAAAGCCAGTGTGAGCAATCCGAGGGGCCTTCCTGATGGCAGGCAGGAGGGGGCGGCAAGGGGAGGAGGGAGGAAGAGAAGCCTCCGACCTGACCCCGAGAGCACGCGGCAGCTCCCGGCAGGCTCCATGCCACTCCGAGGGGTCAGAGGAGCACATCTGAGATCCCACAGCTGTAGGTCCCGCTCGGGCAACACACCCTGTGTCCCCCGCACACCCCAGCCCCCTTGCCAGCTCCCAGAGTTGCACACGTGCACACCATATCCAGTTCCCCGCCACCAGCCGCTGCTGACTTGCCAACCGAGCTCCCAGCATCTGCAAGCAAGGGGGGAACTGAGGTGACTTAGCTGCGCGTGTCCCCCGCACCCAAGGCTCCTGGTCCAGAAGGACGGGCTGGGCAGACACTTTAACTCAGTAGCGAGGCCCTGGATCGGGGGTTCTCAGAGAGCGGGGCCCACACCCGCCGCCGCAGCCTAGCCCAGGGATGAGTCAGAAACGCGAATTCTCAGGCCCACCGGAGACCGTCCAAATCAGAACCCGGGGGCGGCCCCCCTCATCTTAGTAGCGCTTCTCCCGCACTCTGCGGCTTGAGGACCACTGCCCCGGACGGTGGCAAGGAAGGGAGCAGCTCTGAGTTCTGAGATCTGCTCTTCAGATGTGTCTCCTGGACTAGCCTCCCACGACCCCACCGCAGGTCCGAGTGAACCTCAAAGAAGCTGCCTTGCCTGATCTCTCAGGCCGAGTGGGGGGCGGGGGGAGGTGGGGACAGTGTGGTCCCTTCCCTCCTGCTGCAAAGGGTGGCATGGGAGGAAGCAGAGACCCCTCGCCCCGTGCTGCCCAGAATGCCGCTCGGGCTCGGCACACGGGGCTCCCGGAGTACGGCTGCGGGCACGCCCCTCGGGGCTGCTCCCAGGGAGCTTCAAGGAAAAATCGGGGGCCCCTTTCCAAGAGCCAAGCATCTCACGCAAGCAGAGGGACCGGAGTCCTGTTCCTCCACAACGGTTTGGCCTGGTGAAGCGCCCTTGGATACAAATGGTACATTTTCCAAATACAGGCTCTGGGGCGCACATGCACACGTGCACACACACACACGCATGCACACTGATCGCTGATTCTTTCACCGGATGCAGCGACCCTCGGTCACCTTCCCTCTGGGTTTTTACATGATTTATGTACCGGAAATATGGGTCTCAGAGCTCAGACGCCCTCACACAGTTCTTGGTTCTGCACGGGCGACACGGAAGGAGCCCACGGACGTTACGGAGCACCGTCGGGCCGGGATTCTTCCTGAGATGGGGGCCTGCCTTGTACATAATACACTCACTCCTTCCCAAGACGATTCAGCATTTTTATGACAATACCAGGAGTTATGGGAAGAAATACTATTTTTTGAGCCCCAACCACGTGCTGGACCCCATCGGAGCACGTTCTGTGACTGCCCCCGTTAAACCCCACCGTGACTCCCAGACAGCGCCTTCTTATGGATGAGGAAACTGGGCAGACTGGCGAAAAGACCTTGCCCAGTCATCACACAGATGTTGGCACGCAGTGGATTAAATCACGAACCAGAGGGACCTGAGATGTCTCCTCGCCGTGCTCGTGTAAGAGGGAAGGCCGCGTGCCCGCCGTGCTCACGGCCGTCGGCCCGTGGATGTACTCTCCGGCGCTCCGACGCACGGAGGTGACCAGAGGCAGTGCGGGCACAGATGCTCGGATCCGGAGTGCCCCTAGAGGGGCCTCAGCCATGCACAGCCCAGCCTTGGACCTCCCTTCCTGCGGGTCATGACTCGAGGACCACCGTGTTTCCCCAAACAGGAAGCTGCCAGCCACGCCCCCCTACTTACAACGTCTCCTTGTCAACTGGAAAACACGTGCCCACTTGGAATCAAGCACGGGCCAGCATTACTGACCGTGTCAGCATCGGTTTTGCTCTGTTTATCTCCATCCCCGCAGCTGGACTTTGAAAACTGGAGTAGATCATCATTCCTGTCGCCGCCACTGGCTTTTCCACTCGGCCGTCTCGGAGTTTGGGTGTCCCAGGGCTGGAGGGAGGGCCGAGGAGGTGGAGGACGATGGAGGGGACCAAAGGCCAACTGCCGGCCGAGGCATAAAGGGGCGGACTCCAAACGCCGCGGCTGCCCCCGCTCTCAGCAAGTCGGGGACTCATTCCACTCCTGGCAGCTGCCGTGCACCGAGCCCTGCGGTGCCGGGCGCCGCGCCAAGCACTCTACGACGAGTCCTCCTGAACCATTAAGCATTTAGTCCGGGCCGGGCGTTCTGCTGCCTCTCCACCGCTGTCTGCGGCAGGTCCTCGTCTTCCACATGCGGGGACCTGGACGTGGAGGGATGAAGCTGGCTGCCCGAGCCCCCTCCCCTCCCCCGCCCACAGCAGGCAGAGCTGGGATTCGAACCCAGGCCCCAGACTGCCTTCTCCCGAACACTGCGCTAGGCTGCCCCCAACCGAGCGAGATACGTACCAGCCACGTTTCCATTTACGGGGCTGAGCTAGGGATCCCGGAGCTCAAGCTCCCTTTAAAAGTCGACAGCTAATCGGGGGCGGAACGGAGCCTCAGAGTCAGGGGGCTGATCCCTGAGTCTCTGCCTTCCCCTCTCCCCACGGTATGTCCACAGGCTGTCCTGCTGGGGGAGCCTAGGAAAGGCCGAGAGCCCCCTCCAGCTGGGCGCACTCAGACCAGAAGACCCACTTCGTGTCCTTCATAAGAAACGGTGTTTCCAAGAGAGTTCCCCGGTCTAGCGGCGGTAGACGGACACGCCAACCCGCTCTGGGATTGGCCCCGTGCGCTCCCGGGCTGGCCCCGCGGCCGTGCAGGCTCTTGGGCCCGTTTGCAATGGGAGGGCCCAGCTGGGCGTGTGGTGACGGGGACGGAGGTTCACAGGGTCCACCTCGCAGACTCTTGGGTGTTCAGTGGGCTGTGGGGTGCGGGCAGGGGGGAGGGGAGGTGGTTCACTGAGAATGGAGGCTCGAGAGGGAGATTCGTTCAGCTAAGAAGCAGGTACTGAGGTCCAGCCAAGGCCCAGGTGTGTGGCGGGTGCTTGGGAGACGCTGGTGGGGGAAGCGGGGCGTCCTCAGTGCGGGAGGAAGGCATGCCAGCGGGGGAGGGCAAGTGCCTTTGAGGGAAGGACTTTAGGCTCCAGGCCCTGACCTCCTGGGGGTCAGAAAAGCTTCTACTGAGAAAGGACCTTTGGGCGTGGCCAGGCCCGGACGGGTGAGCCCTCTGCTCTGAGGACCACAGGGGCCACCCTCCCCGCGTACCCGGCTGAGTGAGCAGATCTGCTTGCGCATGACCTCCTGGGTCCTTCAAGCCTCGTCCTTCTATTGCCACCCCTTCTCCTCCGTGGGCGGTCTGCCCTCACCCTCCGGTGGAGCAATGAGGGAGGAGGGAGGGGGACATCCCACCGGGCCCTCCAGGAGTGCCTGCGGGCACCATGCTGACCCTTTCGCTCGACTCCAGTGTTCCCTACGCCGGGGAGCTGGGTGGGCCAGGCCTTGGGGTCTCCTGTCAGTCCCTGCGATGCTGCCCTCCGGGGACCAGAGGGAAGGAGGTGACAGCAGCAAGCATGGTGGGGGCCATTCTAGTTGAGGTCAGTGCTGGGCTTGAGGGGGCAGAGGCCTAGGCCTACACTGAGGGTGGGGTTGAGGGTGGGAGGGGGAAGGGGACGAGTGGGGGAGTGGGTGCCACTGGGGGGCCTCCAGGAAGGAGTCAAGGGCCAGCACTTCCAGGAGGAAAATGCCACATTGGTCCTCTCAGCGACAGTGTTGCTGACTGAGGCCGGGCTAGGGCACAGATGGAGGGACCCTGGGGCCAGGACAGACCTGGCCAGGCGGCCACCATGTGTCTCCCCCATCAGTGAGCAGGTGCCCCCCAGCCCCTAAGCCCCCCTGAAACTCCTGGTTTGAGGTTCTCCCAAAGCTAAACACTCTGAGCTCCTGTACCTGGTTCTGGAGCGTTTCTGGCTCTTTAAACTGGTCGCTTGTGTCAGACCTAGAACAGGAGTCCTGCGCTGAGGATGGTGCTGGCCCCCGGGGGACACTCACAGACACCACTGGCGTCCCATGGGGATGGGCCTGTTGCTCCACAGCCGGCAGCTCACAGCGCAGGCCCCACAGCAAAGGAGTTTCTGGTCCCCAGCGGGGGCCTGTGAGCCAGGTCCTTTTTGTCCCAAGGCAATGTGAAAACCACAAAACTCCCATCGAGATACACAGACAAAAAATGCTCATAGGCACAGCCTGCTCATGTGTCCGCCCCTGCCCTTTCCCCAAGCAGTGTGGGGACACACGCCCACGTGCATGGTGGCCCAGAACGCGGGAAGGACTTTACTGCCCCAGTGGATGGCTTTTCAAGGATCGCCCCAGGGCTGTCTCCTGGGACCCGCCGGGGCCAGTGCTGTCCTGAGTGGGGACAGGAGTTCTCCCGGCAGGCTCAGGATCCTTTAGAGAAAGAAAATACTTTCCCTGTGGCTCATAGATCTGCTCCTCTGGGCCGTGAGCTGTGGCCTCTCCGTGCAGCTTCCTTGGGCTTCTGGAATGTACGGGGGGCCGGAGGCCACGCAGCTACCCATTCCTGGCCGCACATGGCCGGCCAGAGCGAGGCAGCTCTGAGGAAGGCCCAGGGTTGCAGAGATGTGAACAGAAGGCGTCTGGCTCTCTCCCTTCTCCACGTTGGTAAACATATGGTCTGAATTATGACATTTGAGATGGTTTTCAAAACACGCTGCTCCGTGTGAGCCCTTTGATTGGATCCTGGGCCCAGGGGACCGAGCACAGGAGACATTTTGGAGACTTCTGGGGCAATCTGAGTGCAGCCTGAGTAGAAGTTGATAAAGAAATCAGGGTTCATCCTACGAGCTGTGCTAACAGTATTTTGGTTCTGCAGAGCAGAGCAGGGTCCTTATTTTCTAGCAATGCAAACAAGTATCTGTCTCTAAGTTGGGGTGATACCTGTAGTTGCCTTATAATCTGTGGTGGAGGCAGGTGTTGGGCAAGGAGCCCCCAAGATAAGTGTATAGTTACAAGCAAATAAGATGATAAGGGCTAGAGAAGAGGGTGTGGAAGAGGGGCGAGTGACTGAGCCAGGAAGACCTACAGAGCCGAGTTTGAGGGGCGGGGGGGTGGGATGTGCAAAGGCCCTGGGGCTTGGCTGGAGGAAGCGCAGCAGCGCGGGGAGGCCAGTGCGGCTGCTCAGAGGGAAGATGGGAAAGGGAACAGGAGAGGAAGATAGAGGCGCAGGTGAGGATGCTTGGTCCATGGGCTACTTCAGCGGCCGTCCCTGGGTCACGGTGATTAACTCAGTTTGTTTCCCGTGCTGGCGGCTGACTTGCCCCACCGCAGCTCTCCACGGTTCTGCATGGCTTCTGGGAGTCAGATGCACCTTCCACGTGACCCCTCCTGAAATGTACCCTGTGTGGCCTTTGCGGGGCGGGGGGGTGGGAGTCCCCTCACCCTTTCCAGGCCAGGTCCCTGCGTCTCAACCGGAGGTCCTCATGCTCTTGCTCTCTGGTCACTAGCTGGCCGAGGGAGAGCCGGGCAGCCCCATCTCCGGGCTCGGCTCTCCCTTCCCACACGGAGCCTCCGTGTCCACTCGGTGTGACTGTTCCATGTCAACGTGAAGGGCTCCCTGCAAGGAAGACTCTTCCCAGAGTCACAACCCAAAGGCAGGGCGCTGGCCTCAGCCCACTTCCCAGCGACCCCCACCACCACATCCTGAGGAGGCCAGGACACATGGGTCCGAGCCGCTGCTTCTCCTCTCCTGTCTCTCTTCCTTCCCTGGCCCATCGAGAGGAAATAGCAGGAGTTCCATTTCCTCTTCCTGTCTGGAGGAGTTTCCTCGTCCCTGCCCAGGCCCTAAACCCCACGGGGTATCTAGGGCTGTTTTCCCCACATCCCAGAACACGCCCATGACCTGCGTCTACTGGGTTTGGCACGAGACATTATCACAGATGAGAGTATATTGGTTTGAGATGCTCCAAATAACGCCCTTACTACAGCAGCACGTTCGATGAGTAGTTGTTTCTGAGAGGGTTTCCTTCGAGACCCTTCTGCAGGCCAAGAGCCATCCCGGGCTTGTTGAGGTCTCTGCCTCTGGAGTCTTTGGTTTGGGGACACCAGCTCCTAAGTGCTAGACACCGTCAGGCTGTGATGACGGAGCCTGGAAGGGGCTTCCCTGAGCCCCCAGGGTGCCTGCCGGACCTTCCCGCTGTGGAGGCATACCCGGCCCAGCCCCTGGATCTGGCTCTCTGCTCCCCTCTGGTGGAGCCCTGCCACAGCCCTGCCGGTCCCTGCTTGGCTTCTGCTGGCCGGGCCACTGTGGCTGCTCCTGCTGTGTGGCCCCGTACGAGAAGCGTGCGCCGCGAACACCCCAGACAAGCTGGGCCTTAGCCTAGACCGGACAGAGGTGTTTTCCCCACTAGGTGATGGAAGGATAGAAATCAGGGAAGGGTACAAACCCAATACACAGCGAGTCCCTGTTAGACGCCAGGCCCTTCCTGGACCGCGATTTCCCCCTGCACGGGAGGGCCGTGGGGCCCGAGATCGCGCTCACGGAGCCAGGAAAGGAGCGTTTCAGTGGCTGGCCCAAGTTAGGACGTGCGTGAGCAGCAGAGCCGGGATCCCAGCACAGGACCAGAGCACGCTGCTTCCTC
Organism: Lontra canadensis; assembly: GCF_010015895.1. Classification (NCBI taxonomy): domain Eukaryota; kingdom Metazoa; phylum Chordata; class Mammalia; order Carnivora; family Mustelidae; genus Lontra; species Lontra canadensis. The sequence goes on from NW_022631088.1 coordinate 5,329,261, forward strand.
TAGGACACAGAGGTAGCATTGGGCAGAGAGAGGACAGAGGGGAAGCTGAAGCACCCAACTGCTTTGCATCCAGAAGGAGGCAAGACTGTCGGCAGAGGGCACAGAGCCTCTTGCAGTCCCCGAAGTTGCCAGCAGGGGTGCACGGGACGCTCTCCCCCAGCTCAGGAAGGGACCTCAGGCTAAGCCGGGAGCTTCTCCACCTTGCCTCCGCTCTGCACCTGCTCACCACCTACAGATCAACACCTGTCGCCTCTAGGCCCCACCATGCCAGGTCGGTGAGCTCGGGAGCAAACAGTCGTGGCTGTGCTTATTTGCGTGGGTCCTGTATCCCGTGGCACACCAGCCCCAGGCTTCGGTGGGATCCTACCTGGTCCCTGATCCAAGTGTTCTGACTTTTTACTGTTAGCTAGTGGGAATTGGATTTAATTAGGCAGATCAGGATTTAAATTCTAACTCTGCCTTTACCACTCAGGAGAAGCTGGGACACTAAGGTGGCCTCTCAGTTTTTTTTTTTTAGTTTTAACATTTATAAAAATGGAAACCATAACAGTGTGCAGGTCACATGCTAGTTGTGGGAATTAAATGAGACAAAATATATAAAGTGCATAGCCCAGCTCTTATCACATAGTAAGTGCTCAGTAAATGGTAGCTGGTAGTGTTAGAATAAAGACCACTTCTCTCTCTCTCTCTCAAGCTCTAGCTGTTTTTGGTCATATCTGCAAGAATTGCATAGATCTAAACCCGTCATCACTTCTAATATAAGTACACCATGGGGCGCCTCGACGGCTCTGTTAGTTAAGCCCCCGACTCTCGATTTCCGCTCAGGTCGGGATCTTTGGGGTGTGAGATGGGAGCCCCACGTGGGACTCCACGTGCTCAGCACAGGGTCAGGGTGAGATTTTCTCCCCCTGCCCCTCCCCATGCCTGCACACTCTCTCTTTAAATAAATAAATAAATAAATAAATATGTTTCACAATTTTCTCCCTTTACATTGGTTTGATTATATTTCACTTATAAAAGATTGGTGTCTCTGCTGTTAATTTTGTTCCTTTGTGTCTTCTTTGCCTGCAAGCCTGAGAAATGTCTCAGTCCTCCACACACGTCTGATACATCCCTCCTTCCTATTCTCTGTCTTGAAGGCACAGTGACATAAAAGTGAGCAAGTGGTGGACGGAGCTGGGAAACGCAAAGAGCTGGTTTTCCCAGCCATATCACGGGGGGCCTCCGCTGGCCGGTCTTCTTGCGGAGCTATGAACATTCTTAGAATATTCTCTGAAACTTCGATGAGCCGCTGAATTCCATAAAATGTATGAAAATTAATCACCAGACGTGCTCACCGGCTAATGATGAAAGATTCATTTGCCAAATATTTATTAGTGACTAACTACGTTACGCAAGGCCTGGGCTTCTCGTGGATCCAGGAGGCGATTCTCACCTGGGCTCTCCTGTCTGGGACTTCAGTGCAGGGATGGCAGCCGTGTGCTCCTCTTCCCAAGGCCACAGTTCCCGTCAAGTGACCCTCTCCCGACTCCTCCTGCTTCCAGTAACAACTTCACCTTGTCCCTCACAGTATTCATGGCTTCTAGCAATTGTAGCCCTGGGGGTCTTCACCATCCTTGTTAGTCTCCTTTAATCCTGCCCACATCTTTGTAAATAATCTCTTTGATTACACTCTCTTCCAAGGACTTTCGAGCATGCTTGACTGGAAGGCATGTATTTAAAATAGCTGTCAATGGAAAAAGAAACTAAGCGGCCACAGAGAGACCCACAGTGCTGAGAGCGGCCGGCCGTGGCGGAAACATTCTTTCCACTTGGGCATCAGAGAGGGCTTAGTGGAGGACCTGGCATTTGAGGGTGATGCGAGGGGTGCACGGGGGCAGAAGCAGCAGCCTGGGGACAGGATCAGAGGTGAAGAGAGTTTGGCGTAGGATAGTGGTTCTCAGAGTGTGGTCCCCAGATGAACAGCATCACCCGGACAAATGCAAATTCTGCAGCCCAGGTCCAGAACTACAGAATCAAACACTGGGGCTGGAGCCCAGGAACCCGTGTTTGAACAGGTCCTCCTGGATGTTCTGGGACAGAGTCCGGCTTGGGAGTCACTGGGACAGGGACTGCAGCTCAGAGACTGGAGGGAGATGGGGACAAAAGCAGAATGGCAGGTGGGCCCAGGGTGTGCACAGCTTGAGATCATCGGTAGAGTTTGGACTGTAGGTGAGTGCTGTGTGTGTGTGCGCGCGTGCCTGTGTGTGCAGATAACTTTTGTCGGGGAGGGGGGCCCCCATCCTACCCACAACAGGATATTTACCATCATCATGGGCTCTACCCACTAGATGCCAGTAGGCTCCCCAGTTGTGCCGGGCAAAAATGTTTCTCCGGATATTGTCAACTGTTCCCGGAAGGGCAAAACCGCCCAGGGTGGGGCCCACCAGGCTGACCACTGTCCTAAGGCTTCTGTCTTACTGTGGCAGTGGGGCAGGACGCCCAGGTTATCAAGGCCATAAAATCAGTTGTGTGCAGCCGCTGGCTGGAGCAGAAGGCCTGCGTGGGTGTAGGTGACCGATGGGGGAGCAGTCGGACTGAGGATCTCATCGAAAATGGCTCATTAGAAATTAAACATTGATCTGTTTGGGCAAAGTGCTTTCAGGAATTTTTCCTGGTGTTCACTTTGTTCCAGTGACACTGTTCCTGAAGACGGCTGCTTTGGGAGATCTAGAAGCACCGAGTGAACCAGGCAGGGGCCCGCCTGGCTGGGCTGCGACATGAGCTCTAGAAATAGTCTCCACCTTCTGCCTGCTTCTCCTCCCTCCTCTCCATCTGGTGTCAACCACCTCCCCCACACCTTGGCAGGGTTGCCCCAATGCTCTCCACTCTATCTGGAGGGTGACCATTACAGAGACTTGTCCTTTGGAGAATGAGCTTCCCACCTCCATGCCCTCCAGCTGGGCCACACTCTCTGGATGCTCAGAGCTTGGAGGATAGGTCATTCCAGCGACTGCTGGCCGCATGCTGGACCTGGGAAGAAAGGTTCGGTGCTGGAGATTCTTAAACTGCACCGCACCCCAGAATCAGCCAGAGGACTTGGTAAGACGCAGAGCAGCGGAGCCCCAGGGTTCCTGATTCAGTGAGGCTGGGTGGGGCCTGGGGATTTGCGGGCCCCACAAGCCCCCAGGGACTCCACATGCCCACGGATGGGTGCAAGCACCTGCTGGGCCAGCCTGGGAGGGACCAGGCCGCGTGCTCCAAGCTGGACAGCTGCAGAGCAGGCTGGGCCGCCCCTTGGTTTCTCACCAGGTGGCCCCAGGTAAGAGCAGGGACGGCTCAGATTCAGGCTTGGGTGTGGGCCGAGGTGTCTCCCGGGACGCAGGACTTCGAGCGCAGCACCTGGAAAACTCCGGGACAAACCTCCCAGCGTGCTGCTGCCACCGGGCAAGGATCCCGGCTGCCACGGCCGCACCGGTGGGCGTGTACAGCACCACAGTCCCGCCCCCTTGCCTATCCAGTCAGAGCTCTTGAGCCTTGGGCCAGCCTATCGGGAAGGGGCCGGAAGATGCGGTGCGGCGACAAACCAGCCAATGGAAAGCCAAGAGGAAGGGGCTCTTGTTCCAGCTCCACCAATCAGCGGTGACGTAAGCTCGGCCTGCGACGGCGGCTTCTTTGGCGGGGAGCCTGCGCGCCTTCCTCTGTAGCTGCGGGGCGCGGATGCGGGGCGCGGATGCGGGGCGCGGATGCGGGGCGCGGATGCGGGGCGCGGATGCGGGGCGCGGATGCGGGGCGGCTGTGTTCCCGCGTCGGAATGACAAGACCTGGCTGCTGGGGTGAGCGTTCCGCCGCCGGATCCTGACGTGGCCGCTTGCGGGCTGGCGGGGCTTGGCGCCCTCGAGCTGGCTGGGCCCCGCGCGCCTCATCTGTAGAAGGGGCGTCGTGCCCGGTGCGCGGGGCGGGCAGCGCGGGGCCGCGGTGCGCGCGGAGCCGTTAGGCCAGCGCCCGTCTTCTTACTGCAGTCGCTGTTGCTCCCGCCTGCGTGCGCCCGAGGGGACCCGAGGTTGGCCCGCCTGTGGGCAGCGGGCAGCGGGCTGTGGAACCCCGATTCCGAGGTTGAAACCGAGTTTCTGTCCCAGCTGGACGCCCCTGGGCGGAGATGGGGTCCCCAAGGTGGAGCCCCTGGGGATGGGGTTAGCGTGCTTCTAACAGAGACCCCAGACAGCTCGTGGGGAGGGTCCCCATGTGGGGTCCAGCTGGGAGAACCAGAAGAAGGCCTTACCAGACACCTCGATGCCGGAGTCCCAAGGGGCTCGCTGTGCCCCAAGCCGCCCCGTCTGTGGCATCGATTTCCAGCAGCCCGTGGGGGTTCGTTCACAAGACCTCCCTCAGCCCGAGCCCACCCAACTTGGGGTCACTCCTGAGAGAGGATGGCCCTGGGGTGCTGAGATGGGACAGGAGCTCAGACGTGCAGCTCCCCAGGACCTCGAGTGGTAGACTTCCCGAGGGTGGCTGGTGATGGGGGGCGTGAACAAGAGACAAGGATCTTGGAGGACAGGGATCACGCTTCGGCATCTCTGTCCAGATCATTACTGGGGCCCTTCGCAGGTGGTCAGAGGAGCACCCCACCGCCCCTCATCCCCTCTCCCATGAGCTCTGCTCTTCCCGGCTCTCCCATGCCCGGTTCACCCTGGAGTACCTGTGTGTCCATCGGTTCCTCCGTCTCTAAATCCAGCTCTGGTCGGCCTTGGACTCCCACCCCCCTCTCCCCCCGCTTTCAAGTCTCCTCTTTTTCTTTGTACACAGACTGTCCGTCCTTTTCCACATCAGATCAGGTGATCAATTTCCCCTCTGCAAGATCAGATGGTGTTTTGTCAGGAGAGACACTAAGGAACCACTAGAGAGCAGCCCCGGGATGGCCCAGCAGAGGGGAGGGGACCGGGCCAGGGATGAGGCTTGTGTGGTTAGGCTGTGGGAGGGGGAGATAGCGCAGCCACATCTGGCAATACTTTTTTTTTTATACTTTCTGATAAGCTTGTTATTTTTATCTATTTATTTAGAATTTGTCGTTGTCGAGATAGGACCAAAGTCAAATGAACGTTTCCATTAAGTGTCAGTGGCATTACTGAGAGGCAGGCCGCCCCAGCAAGAGAGGATCCCTCACTCCCATTTTCAGATTTCTTCTCCTTGGCTCTTGCCTGTGCCCCACGGTCTCTGTTCCACACTCTCGTCTACATGTCCTGAAAATAAAAGGAGCGGCGAGTAAACCCCGGGCAGCCTGGGAGCAGGACACGTGCGTTTGTGTGAGTGTGGTCAGGGGGCGAGGAGTATGTGGACAGGAAATACCGGAGTTTTGTCCCTTCCGGGCAGTGGGGCAAATCCTTCCGCTCAGTGGGGCACACCTGCAGCTCAGAGCAATGCTAAGGGAAACAGACACAGCCAAGCGTCCCCAGGCAGAAATGCCATTCTCAGGAAGGAAGCATCCTTTAAGGCCACGCTGTCCATGTTGAGGCTTCTGACAAATTCTTGAGATGGGACATTAGCGGGTCCTTAAAAATCTCAGGACCGAAGCTTGATTTCTGCTGTTGCAGCCCAGGAGCGGATGAGCTCTTTGCTGACCTCGCGGCCACAGGGGACACTCGGAGGACGTCAGGATGGGTCAGAGCTGCTGGAGGCACGGAGCAGCAGAGGAACGGGAGAGCAGGTAGGAGATGCCCCACTGTGGCTGAGCGGTGAGTTCATTTATTGCCACATAGGCAGGGATTGTGATTTGATCTCCTTGGGCCCAGGTCCTCCCTCCCACAACAGATCTGTGTGGGAAAGGACCCCCAAGGGGTGGGGGGCCTATGTCTTGAGGGCACTGCTGCCGACACCCCTGCAAAAGGGGCTGGGGCTGCCCCGGCCGGCGGCCCGCCATGCTCTGGGCACAAGGCTTTGCTCCTGACTCTTTAGCGAGTCTCTGACTAGGAGAGAGCTTGGCTATTTCCTCTCTTTTACATCAGAAGACAGGACTGTGGCTAGGTAGTTAGAAACTTGGGGTTTTTACCTCTGCTGGGCCACAGGACCGAATTGCTCCCATTCTGAGCATGGGCCGTTCCTGGGCTGTTTCCCAAGTTCTGACACGTTCCGTATTTGTCTTGGCGATGGCACCGTTGGTGGTGGTGAATGTGCCATTGTCCGTGAAGGTCTCCTGCTGTTTCCTTTAATCGGCCTCGTGAGGCTGCAAAGACTTCAGCCCCTCTCCCAATGACGCGCTGCTGGGGTCTGCCAATGAGTTCACTCGTAGAGCCAAGCGAGAAGCGGGGCGTGCAGGGAGCAGGGAGAGATTGGAGCTTAGGCAGGGGCACCTAGCCGGGGGGAGCTTAGCCTGGGAAGCAAGTCAGGTGCCGAGAGGCAGAGGGTTGGAGACCCTTCCGAGCGCCCTGGCGCATTCCTTCCTCGGGCACCTGCTGTCTCCTGTGTTGGTTCCTGTAGGTGCACGGATATGTCAAGAGTGTGAGCTTTCAAGGGTAGGCAATTATGCAAAATCCCATATGATAGAATTCCAGATGTTTGAGTTGGGAAAAGGCCCTTTGAGGGCAAGTTATCCCCCAAACCATCATTTAGTGGAGGAGGAGAGAGAAGGAATGAACAGAACCACAGTGGGCCCCGGGCTGCCAGCTCGTGCTTCTGAGAAGGGCGGGGAGGAGGAGGGAGGGAGGAGGAGGAAAGGAAGCGGTTTGGGTCAGCTCTCTACCTCTGCCATGTGCGGGCGCTGGGCTCAGTGTTTTCCTAGTCCGTCATTCCCTCGGGGGCACACAAGGACTTACTGACTCAGGTTAAGACGCCAAGCCAGTGGCCGGGGCATGTACGCCCACGGACCGTAAGTAGCTGGTGGATGTCACCAAGGGACAGACCTCTGTGCAGCATAGAAAAGTGAGCCCTGAGAGACAGCTGCTTGTCCTGTCAGATGCTCTGACCTTGAGCCTGGAAGGGTTCGGGGCGGCCAAGGTCAGAGGTAGAACAAGGCTCTGAGCTCGCCCTCCCTTGGACCTCTCTCCGAGCCCTGCTCCTCGTCCCGGAAGCAGCACACTATCTTCCCACACTGTCCTGGACAGTCCGAGCCTTGGGGTCGGTTCTCGGGAGGCTGGGTTACAGCACACCAATAACCACAAAGCCCCACATTCTCTGAGCACCAGGGACCAGAGATTTCACACACTCTCTGTCATCTTCACCCAAGCCCTGCTGTTACCTCCTCGTTTATACATGAGAAAATGAAAGACCCATCCAGAGTCACCCCGAGTAGACGGGACTCTACAACACCAGGTCAGCCTGACCCCGAAGCTGATGAGCTTAACCACGGACCATAATGCTTCCAGGCCCTGCTTTTTACCCAGAAGACATACACCACACACTCATCCCTAGCAGAGCGATGACTTACGACTACATTTACAAATGTGTCAAAGAAATTATGAATACGAGTACAAATGTACTCTGTTTGCAAATAGAGTAATGGAAATGCTGTTTGGAAGTTTAGAAAAACACATGCTAAGGGGAAAAAAAAAACAACCCAAAATTGAATTTACAAATCATTCATACAACAGTAACAACGAGAACTATATATTATGACAAAGATGAAAACTCAGCAGAAAAACTAGCAAAGGGTGTGATTAGGAAGCTGAAGAAAGTTGCACAAATGGCCCAAAATAAACGGGAAAAGGTTCAGATTTTCTAACTAAAGAAAGAGAACCTGGAGCAAGAAAGGGTTTTGGAAAATGACAAAACCCTCTGTTGGAAATGCTGTAGGGAGAGGGATGGTGAGGAGGACACTTTGCTATGCTTTGATGGGGAGTGTAAATGCTTTTGAGGACAAGGCGCCCCCCCTTTTTTTTTAAAGATTTTATTTATTTATTTGACAGACATAGATCACAAGTAGGCAGAAATGCAGGCAGAGAGAGAGGAGGAAGCAGGTTCCCTGCTGAGCAGAGAGCCCGATGCAGGCTCGATCCCAGGACCCTTGGATCATGACCTGAGGCGAAGGCAGAGGCTTTAACCCACTGAGCCACCCAGGCACCCAAGGACAAGGCCCTTTTAATGGCATCTTTTAGCCTTAAAAATATGTATGACCCTTGACTGTTAATTTCAGTTCTAGGGATTTGTCTTCAGGAGATAATCTTTGATGTGTATAAAGAATTATTAAAATGGCAATAAAATTAGCAAAAAATTGGCAAAATGTTGAAATTTAGCACAAAGTAGGAATTATAATAAGTAAATATGATGTGCATAGAATGGGAAACTATGTACCTATTACAAGGGTGCTGTCTAAGAAGATTGAAAACATAGCAAACATCTGTAATGGGTTGTTTGGTGAAAAAGCACTTTATAAAATAGGCTATCCAGTGTAATTCCAGTTTTCCTAAACAACACCTGACCTTCGCCAGGTGATGAGTGTTAACATCACGGAGAGTGGGATGCGCCCATTTCCTTCGCATCCTGATGGGATGTACTGGGAACACACAGCCCGCCTGGGGTATCCATACCCTGAACCACGAGGAAGCATCACCTACCCCCCTGCCGCAGGACAGCCTGTAGCATGCCTGGCCTTCTTCAAAAAGTGCCTAGGCCACTGGCCGGGCCGCTGAGTCGGGAAAGCGAGTGCTGTGAGGAACAGCATTGGGACAGTTGATGTCATCCGAATATGGACTGTGCGCTGGATATCAGTAGATGTTGGTGTTGGTGTTGTACTGTGGTTCTCTCGGGAAACAGACACGGAAATGCCCCAGGGTAAGGGAGCCTCCAGCTTACTGCAGATTGTTCAAAAAATCAACATCTGTCTGTAATGCAGATGTATGTTGTTAAAAATCAGTATTTTACCTTTCACCATCACACTGGATACATTTAACATTATAACAGCAATTCTGCCTACACATGTCTCCATGCACATGGAGACGGAAGACGGCGAGAGCCCGTGGGAGCTCCTCACACCCTCGTCACGACTTTTCTGCGAGTTCGAATGACGTCAGGATTACAAGTAACAAGAGCTACATTAGAGACTGGAGTGTTACTGCCCAAAACATCAATAATACTTTTTCGTTGGTGGTGGGATCCTGCTTGATTTTTATTTCCATCTTTCTGCAGACAAGTTGTTTTCTAAAATTGTCTGCTGTAAACATCTACCGTGGCGTAACTGGTTCATTGTGTGGTGTGAACTCAGCAGAACTGCCTTAAAAAGAAAAATCCCAACTGCAGCTGTGCGTTCCTCTCAGGTCCTTGATGTCATCTCAGAAAGATCTGGAAACTTTCCAGTCACCTGTAAATGTGAAAAAAAACTCTGGCCCGGATTAAGACGTCTATCCCCATCTCCACCTGCGAGCCCATCCTCTTGTCCTAACACTGGCCTGGCCTTGGCCTGAAGGAGGTGGGGCTGGGAGGGGGCCCCCTTTTCTTCTGGTCTCCAGGGTCAGGACAGGACAGAAGGCGGGAGGAAAGGAGCATCATGCTTTTGCTGACCTGGTCTGCTGAAATTCCCCTGTGGGCTGGGACCCCTCGCCCCTCCGGTAGCTGGAGCCCCAGGGCTGCTCCCACCCTGCGTGTCCCTATTTGAGCTCTTCAGGAGGCCTTGAAGGGGGCTTCCCCGCCCTGGCTGCTGTCCACAGCCTTACGCTGCTCTGGGCCCCTCACCAGCAAGCTCTTCATCCCAGCACACACCGAAGTCCCACAAAGTCAAAATGTCCAACACTGACTCCGCATTCCCCTCCTCCCAGCACCCCCCCAAACCGGGTCCTCTTCCAGCACTTCCCACATCAGTGCACGGTACCACCTTCCACCGAAGTCATTCCTCCCACATCCCCCCACGTCTTGTCTAGTCTGTTCCTGAATATTTTCCCCAAGCCAGTCAGTCTTTCCACCTTATTTTTGGATGAAGCTCCAGTCACCCGCAATCAGTCCCAGTGTCTGCAACATGGAGGCGACCTCCAGCCTCCAGCTCGTTAGATGTGTCTTCCGATATATCCCTCCCCGTCCCTTGACCCTCTTTGCCTGGCCTGGCTGACTCTTGTTGAAGCTTCTGGTCCTGTGGGCGCATGACTTGGAGGGAGGTCATCGGTGGCACGGGTTATACGGATGGGGTGCTGAGTCTGTTGGAAGTCCTGAAGGAAGGTGGGAAGCCATCCCGGCCCCACCCCAGTTAGGAAGGAAGGGATTTACGACGGAAGCCTTTTAGGCCGTGTTGGCACACTGGCCGCTCAGAGGTCAGGCACCCGGGGTGCCTCCCTGGGGCACCCTGTCTCCAAAGCCCTGTCCATATTTGCGCAGGCTCCTCTGTCCCTCGTCACAAAGACAGTCCCATCAGAGGTGGTTTCGAAGATGGAATGGAGATGCCTTTGTTCAGTTGAGGTGGGTCAAGTTTTGTGGGGTGGGAAGCTCATACTTGAGGGGATCCTCTTTGGGAAAACACACATTTACACATTCCCAGTGCAGAACCTTGGGGTCCCTGCAAGCATGGTTGCCTTAGCTTCCTGCGACGTGGGCTCTTCTGGTCTGAGGCTAACTCTGGGGACAGCGACAGCAGAGTCCCAGGGCCCCCGTTGTCAGCACAGTTCTGAGGTCCTCCCAGGCTGCGGCAGCGCTAGGACCACGGACTCTGGAGTCTGGCGGCCCCGGGGTCCTGTCTGTGCACTTTTTTGCCAGGCCACACAGTAGCTCTTGACCTTCTCCCGGCATGCACGTGGCCCCCAGTGGACGTGCTAGCAGCCGAGGGTTTGAGCGAGAGAAAGCTGACGGAACCGTTGACGTCATTCTTGACGACCTTACCCCCCTGGGAGGTAGCACTTCTGTGAGCCATTCTACAGGGGTTCCTAGTTGTTGGAATACCGGACAGAATGAGGAGGTGAAATTTGAAATGGGGCCGAGCAGACAAAGATCACTTTTGGAACAAAAGAAAGGGAGGCCAGTTCCACCCAGAGCTGGATCTCTGGTTTCATCATGTCTCCCCTTTCCTCTCCCTGTCAGATCCTCGTGTTCTCTGAGTATCCCAAGTCCTTCCCCAGACAGAGGGAGGCAGCAGGGGACAGAGCAGGGCAGAGGTCGTTCACAGGTGCGGTTTCATGCACAAGCCAGATGTCCTCTTGTGAGATGTTGGCCTCGAGGACAGAGGACAGAGGACCAGGGTAAGAGTTAGGGGACAGGAGAGCCCCATGCCGGGTGGCCTGCAACGTGACTTCAGAATCTCTTTTGGCTTTGAGCCATGGTATGAGCTGTTCAAAGTTGCTTTTCAGAAAGGCCAGTCTCCAGCGATCAGGTCTGCTGAGCGGGTTAAGGGACAGTGGAGTCCAAAGAGCCAAGCGTGGTTGTCCCAGGGAAGCAGCTGCAGGCAAGGAGTTTCTGTGGGATTCCAGGGAAACACAGCTACTTGGGGCAGGGAGGGTGTTAGGATGTCTGTCCTATGAGTGATGGTCCTAAGATACTGATGCCAGGGGACAGACGGACAGGTCCGTGAGACCGAGTGGGGATACCACTTAGCCTCGGCTCAAAGGCCCCACAGCCTGCCCCGCTTGCGGTTCTGCCCTCTGTCGTGTGTCTTTGTTCGTAGAACTATTCCTGAGTGAATGTTTCCTGCGGGTACTTTCCGAAAGGAGGGATTAATGGATCAAAGATATGTGCCTACTAATTCCTGAAAGGTTCCACCAAGCATTCTGTAATGCTAAGTCCCATTTGGTGAGAATAGGGAGAAACAGACTTTCTCCTCTATTCCTGGTAGGACTGAAAGATGCTGCACCTTCTCTGGAAAGGAATGTAGCCATTTAGCAGTCTTTAAAATTAACCATTAATTTAAAATTAATCTTCGGTGTGCCTATCGAGCATTTCCATCTGGAGTTTGTCCTAAGGAAACAGACCAATGGACAAAGGTGTCTTCATGAGACTCTGGGCAGCACTATGTCTTGTAGTGAAAATCTAGAGAAAAATTCCAAAGTTCTGGGATTAGGGGATCGATGAGATAAAATATGACTCATTGTACCCCAGTGTGCCCTTCAGCAGGCTATCGTAGAAGTGTATTTACGGACAGAGATGGTCTCGAGAGAGCGTGTGTTACAAAAAGCTGTTTGCGGAACAGCGAGTGAGGCTCCGTGGGGTAAAGATGCGCTTGCTGCCCTCAGCTCTGGACTCCTGTTGACTTTCTGAGTCAAGGTCAGTAGCGGGGCTCCCCTGGGTCCCTGCACTGCCTCTCTGGGCTGGACTGACCTCCACGAGGGATGAGTGATGGCTGGGTATCTTTCTCCTCGGCTCCCTTTGGCTCCCTTTCCCTGGATTTTTGGGGAACTCCCTAGTTGTTCCCAGCACTAACATGGACTCTCTGTGGCTACGTCCATGTGGACGTGTGGGTCCTGGGGAGGGAGAGACTGGAGGCTTTAGGCTCAGTAGCAGCATCTAGGAATGGATGTCAGGGCCCGACCCCATCGTGGGCACTCCCAGCAGCCTATCTGCTGATTTCCATGGGAATACCTGCTTTTTCCCCTCTCGCTAGGATTGATGGACACTCAATGGTCAGAATTTTATCCTTATGTTCTTATCTCTACAACACTTTTCCTAACCATGGGATTGGGACCATGTCTAAAACCCCTCTTTTTTTTTTCTTTTGTTTCTGAGGATGTCTTGAAATTTTCTTTTGAAATGGAAGGAAATCAGCAATGCCTAGTACCCTCGCTACTCAGGGTTGGAGACTTTCGGAGACACATGGAGCTTCAGGGGCCGGAGGGAGGGAGACGTGCTTGGAGCAGAGAGTGGGACTGGTGCCTGGGCTGTGGGCTCCCCGACCTTGCATCCCTCCCACATACCGGGCCGGTGGGCCTGGGGTCTCTGATCTATGCGCATCTCTCCCCTTCCTCTGGCCTGCCATCCTTGGCTCACATGTGCAAGCCCGATCTTGCAGCATCATTGAGGTGAGGGTTGGGAAAACCTAAGGGAGTTTCCTTCTCTCGCAGAGGTAGAATGCACCCCCCACCCCCGCTGGATGAGAACTTTAGAATTTGCCCACCATGAATAAAGCACACCATAATCGACCTGATAGGAAGCTGGAATTTTTCTTGTTATAGAAAGATTTGTATTGCGAGCACAAGTGGTATAATAGACTTGATTGTATTGAAATAATAGTAATAATGCTAATACTCATTGCTGTGTCGGGGCACATACATGTAGTGTGTTTTCTGTTATATATCATGTAGCCTGTGTTATATGCTCCGTGTATGTTTGTATTATCGTAGGTTATGTTTTACCTCTTATTTATAACATGCTGGAGTCGGAGACAAGAGCGCTTGGACTCCTAGTGCCTGAGCTTTCCTTCTTGCCAACCCACACCCAAACGTTGAGTGGTTGGGTTTTGGGGGGATGAGGGTGAGTGGTGATGGCGCCCGCGCTCTAGCCATCAATTTCCAGTGACCCATTAGGGTTTTGTAATCCCCTTCAGGATGGGAAAGGCAAGAAAGTAGTCCGTCCCGGGGCCTGGAAAGACTAGTGATGACGTCGAGTGGTTGGGTTGGTGGAGGACCCCCAGGCCAGGGCTGGGCCTGGGGCTGTGCGCGCAGGGGACAGTCGGAAAAAGGGCTGGGAGCGGCCTTGCTGAGACCTGCCTGTAGCCGTGGGCCTGGCTGCCAGCGCCTGTCATCGCAGCAGCGCGCCAGCCCGGGGCCCCTCCTTGCTCGGGAGTCGGAGTTGTTAGCGCCCACCCTAGTGGTGCAGATTCTCTTTGACGGCCAGCGGGGAGAGTTCAGTTTCCCTGAGGGCTGGATGAGACAGGAGGTGACAGAGTTCGGGTCCAGGAAAATCTCAGTGGGTCTGAGTGTGACCCTCCTGCTGACCTGCTGACCCCTGCGTGGCCACCAGCACTGGGTCCTGGCCAGGTGTCCGGCGCAGGTATGAGTGGGAGTTGGTGGGGAGGGGGTTGTGCTCCCGCAGAGGAGAAAGGGCCTGAGCACTACTCATGACCCAGATCCTGGCCTGCGGGGCATGGTGGGGGCCGTGAGACCCCACTTGGGTTTGTGCTTGGCTCCGAGCTCCCCGAATGCCCCCTTTCTCAGCCCCCTGGGGACCCTCTCCCCTCATCCCTGCCCACTTTCATTCCCACTGGCTCTACCCAGTTGGTTCCAGATCCTTCTCGGCCTCCTTGTCCTGCCCCCGGCCCCACCGGGTCCACCTCCGATGCTCTGCTGCGCCTTCCTTCCCAGAGCCCTCGGCAGGGCCTCCTTGTGCCCAGCTTGGGAGCATCAGTGTGCGGCCCCTGCCACCTCCCACCCCGGCTCCCAATGACAGGAGCCACTGCATCACCAGCTGTCCTGGGCCGTGTGGGGAGATGCGGGTGGAGGGGGAGATTTTAAATGAAGCCGCTCTTGGCTGTGCCACTCCCCAGCCCACCAACACATGCGCTCACTCTCTCAGTTTAGCTCTACAGGGATTTCTGTTTCCAAATATCCCCCAGAAAGAAGAAAAACAGATGTTTCCCGGGGGGTGCTAATGGGTGAATGGTGTGCTGATGGTTACCCGTGAGAGCCGGTTGTTTGCAGTGGAGCAGAGACGCACCCAGAGGGAGGGAGCGGCCCGCCCCGTGTTCTGTCACCACGCTTGGCCCGCATGTCAGGCCTAGCTGTCCTGTGACAGGAACTGGCGTGTGCGGAAGACCTGGGAGGTGTGGTCCCCGTGTTGAGAACTTGCCATCTGCAAGCTCTGGGCCCCTGTCTCCCCCGGGAAGGCCCCGGGACACTTGCTCGGATACGGCGCGCCGGCCCTGCCGGTCACAGGGACCAGGCCACCTCATAAGTTCTCCAGCGCGGAGCTGGAGTTCCACAGCCCCCATGTCAGCTGGTATCTCCCGGCTCTTGGCATCCCCGAGGAGATGCTGGCTCACGTCCCTGGTCCACGCAGACCTTCCCGGGAGGGATGCATGGAAATCTCCACTCTCTGAGATCTCTGGGGAGGAAGGGAGAGGAGTTGCTCCCACGGCCAGCTGCCCACACTGACTGAGTTTTTGCCTCCTGCTCCGTGCCTTGCAGGTGCTTCCTTGTCCCACTTGAGCGATACCCAGACAGACGCTCAGCCTTGTTTCTCTGCCAGGGAAGCAGGCCAAGATGTCCCCGGCCATTGCTTTAGCAGAACTTCTGCAGGCCGGGCGGGTGGGGGTCACCAGGAGTTCCCACTACAGAGGTACGTGCAGACCACATTCCTGTTAGAGAAGTCCTTTGGGCCGGCGCACCACTTTGCCCGATGTAGCTCTTGGCCTCTGCCATGGAGCTGACACTTCTCTCTGTCCTCGTGACCCCTTCTCTCCCTTCCGTCCCCTTCTGAACTCACCTCTGGCATAGCTAAAGCCATAGAAGTGTTTGGCGGAACGAAGGGTCTTCCTAGGACAGGGTGCCTTTTCCTTACAAGGCTGTTGTGCTTATAAATAGCACAGAAAGGGCCTTCCTTTACAGAATCAGGTTTAACGAACCCAGAATCCCCTACCTCTTGTGCTGATGCTGAATTCCAGACACCTGGACAGCCTGGTCATTGATGGGGACTCCGTCCCCTGACTGCCCTTGGAAGTGTGCGCACCTCCCCACACACCTGGGCACGCGAGGCTGCCTCGTGTCCCCCATCTGGGTCCTCCCCATGCTGGGTCAGCCCTGTATGCAGGCATGCACTAAGAATTCTCTTTTCTCCTCCTCCTCCTTTGTTTAATCAGTGGACTCCATTTTTTTTTTAACAGAACAGTTTTATATTTACAGAAAAATCGAGTGTGTAGTATGGAGAGTTCCCACATACGGTTCCAGTCCCTGTATGAAATTTCTCCTGTACTGTCATCATCTCACCTGGCCAGTAGGAGCTGTTTGTCAGAATTAGGGGAGCAGTATCGGTACATTTTTATATGTACCCACGCAGTGGGTTCGGACTTGCTAGGTTTTTACTTAGGGCTTAAGATCCCACATGGGCCACCACGTTGCATGAGGCGCCGTATGTCTCCCCGGGCTCCTCTCGGCTGGTGTCTCAGACAATCCTTGTTTTCGATGAGCGTGGCCATTCTGGGGAGTTAGTTGTTCTGTGAGATGTCCCTCTGCGGGGGGACCTTCTGTGCTGTGTTGCTCATGGTTAGAGCAGTGCTCTAGGTTTTGGGAGGAAGGGTCCCGGGGTGAAGCCCCACTCTCGTCAGATCCCAGCAGCGGCAGCACTCATGATCAGCGGGATGTCCGGCTGCTGATGTGGGTTCGGATCTCCTGACCAAGGAGAGGGGGTCCGGTTCCTCCCGACCCAAGAGGTCACTCCCCCTTGCCCGTCGTCCCACCCTTGGTCTTGGAAGGAAGCGAGGGCACAGCCCACACTCCTGGGATGCAGAGTCACCTGCTCGAGGGCAGACCACTGGCATAAATGACTTGGAATTCTTCTGCGTGGGAGAGTTGTCTCGTGTCTCCTGTTAATCCATTTGATCGTTTACGTCTACCAGCATGGACTCAAGTGGCTTTGTTTTCTACTTTGGTGTACGATCCAGTGCTCCTTTCTTGATTCTGTCGCCCTGAGTGCCCCAGCTAGGGCGACACAGGCTCCTGCCACTGGGCTCCCAGCCCTTTGACAATCCCCATCTGTGGGCGCGCTGTCACTGTCTTTGTGACAAGGAGACGCTCTCTTTTTTTAAAAAAAAAAGCCTCAGCTGCCCTGGGGCCACACATCCAGCATCCAGCCTTGTC
The DNA here is from genome assembly GCF_010015895.1 of Lontra canadensis. Taxonomy (NCBI): domain Eukaryota; kingdom Metazoa; phylum Chordata; class Mammalia; order Carnivora; family Mustelidae; genus Lontra; species Lontra canadensis. The sequence goes on from NW_022631088.1 coordinate 5,345,928, forward strand.
CCACAGGTGGCCGTGAATGTGCCGCCCCTTCCTGGCTGGGGGTGGGCATGTGTTCATTCATTCAGTTACTCCTACACGTGCCCCCCCACCCCGTGGCCGTCCTCCTGGTCCCTGCAGGCTGACCTGGACAGGCGAAGTGTGGGGGGCAGACGCACACAGGGCGGGGTGTGAGATGGGAGCCCAAGCCTTCCCCCACGTGGTGCAGCCCCCCACCCTCTGCCCGGAGCACCCCTGAGCAGACGCACACCCCCACCCTTGGCTTCTCGTGGAGAGACACTGCTGTGGGCCCTTTGGCCCCGTCGCCACCCAGCCCCCAGCTCTGCATGTGTGGGGGGTTGGAAATGCACCTCCCGCCACGTAATGGGCATGCATGACTGTGGGTGACTTCCGCGACAACCCACCGTGGCCCAGGACGCGGTTCTGAGCTCTGCTCCCCCGACTGAATTGTCTGCTGTGAGCGGGGAAATGTGTGACCAGCGCAGAGCTGACTTTACTCACCGCAGGACGGCTTGTGGTGGGTTTTCAATGACATTCAACAATGGGAAAAAAGTAACACCAACCTAAACCGGTCTATGTTTACGAGAGGGCATGCACATTTATATGTCAGTCTCATAGTTAAATGTTCCAGTTTGGGCTATGGTTTTTTGAAAAAGTACTATTTTTTTTCCTTTTTATAGAAACAAAGTTCACTTTGAATTGTGGCAGGTTTTCTTTGTTTGTTTGGTTAAAGAAAAGGCTGCATTTGAACTTGAGAAGTAAAAGAGTGTCTGGTCTGTAGCAACCACATAAGCCCGATTTCAGGCACTGCCGTGGGACCCTCCCAGAACTGGAACGGCGCGGCTGGGGGCTGTTGCTCATGGTCGAACGTCATTGTCACTGGGGCCTGTGGTCCTGACCACAGACATGTGACCAAGGACACAGATGAAGCAGAGCTGAGTCAGATCTTCTGGCCGCCTGGGCGCTGGCTCCGCAGAAAGCAGAGGCCACAGAAACGCCAGCCCAGCCGTCACCGGGCCCCTCCCACCTGCCCGGCCAGTGCCCCCACCTGGGGCCAGGGCTGTGGTCCCGGAAGCCGACTGCACAGGGTCTGACTCCTGGGGTGGGCGGTGCCGAAAGCGGCAGAGCGTGGCTAGGGAGTGTGGCTGGAAGTGTGGCCACATGTGACTGAGCCCAGCGGGTACACGGAGGAGCCTGGCTCGCTGCTGCCCGGAGGGTCCTTTGTGGGCCCTGGTGAAAGTCAGGTCCAGCAGGAGGACGTGCTGTACATTCTCTCCCTCGCTCCAGTGCTGGCCCAGAGCCTGGCTTGCATGTAGCTCTGGAGGGCAGATGAATTCAGCTCTTTGGATGCTGGGAGGTGCAGGGGGAACGAAAACACTCCGTGGAAATCCACGTTCCACTGACTGGCTCAGGTCGTGCTCTCAGATTCACTACAGGACGGGGCCCACCGGTCACTTTATTATTAAGTAAACGGAGTCACCGAGCGGCTCTGTGCACCAGGCACGGTCTGCGTGATCCCACCCGAGCCTCGCCATGTCCCTGTGAGAAGGTGGACTCGCTTATCCTCAGTTCACAGATGGCAGAGCAGAGGCCCGGGGAGGCTGGCGAGCATGGATCCAACCGCGGGGCTTGGGCAGCTGGGCTGAGCATGTCTCCGTCTCTGATCCCCGATTCTACCTGGCACATAATGTCAGGGGTTCTGAAGGTATTGAAATGACGCGTCCCTGTTGCCAGTGGGGACAGAGCCTCCGTACAAAAGGCCCACTCCCTTTGAGTGTCCTTGTCCCTCCTTGTGGCACTTGATGCTCTTGAGGCAAACCGTATACGTATCATCACAGGGACAGCCTGGCTCGAGGCTGGAGGCTTGAGGCTCGAGCCGATCAGGGGGAGGCTCCTTGCCTGACCCGCCAAACCTCCCACTCCGTCAGTCCTGACAGGACGTGAGGCTGGGAGGAGGTCACCCAGTCCCCAAAGCAGACCGTCCTCCTCCGTTACCCCTCACTTCCCTCGGACCCCATCCCTCCTCAGCGGTTCTGGATTTATCTCCAGCAGCCTCTGCCTCTGCCCCTGCCCCTGCCCGGCTCCCACCGTCTGACCGCCAGGAACGCCTGTTCAAGCTGCCCTTCTTTGCCTACAGTCTGTGGGGGCCCAAGCATCCCGCCCCTTTGAGGGCAGCCCCATCATCCAAGCCTGTTGCCTTCCCCAGCCAGTCCTGCCTCCCCCATACTTTCACCTGCCCTGGGCCAGCTCATGGGGCCCCCACCAGCCCTGCTCCCCACTTTGCTTGCCCCGTCCCTCCCTCGGAACTTGGTTTGGGTAAACCTCTTCCAGAAAACTTCTGTGCCCATCAACTCTGCTTGGGAGAGCTTGTCCTTGGACTCCCCGAGTGTCCCCCTTGCACCCCCTACTTCACTCCACGGGGGCAGGGACTGGGTAGGGACAGGTCATGGTGCCTGGCTCGCACCGGGCAGAAGGAATGCGCTCAGCTCCCCGCGGAGTGAGTGACAGCGGGGTCGGGCGCCCGCATCGTTGTGTGACTGGTTCTCGAGGTTGTTGAGCACCTGGGCGGACCCTGCTCCTGTGCCCCTGGCCCCCACTGCTCCGTGCTCCCCAAGGCGTCCGTGGTGCTCCACCTCCCTCAGGGCACCCCACCCCGAGACTCCCACCTGTCGCCGCAGTGAGAGGACAGGTGGCGCCCCTGAACGGTGGAAGTGGGAGGTGCGGGAGTGCAGGGCTCGCCCCCCGGGAGGCGGAGCTGGCTCTCCTGCTCCCCACAGAGTCAGGGGAGTCCCCATTCCTGGCCAGTGAAGCAGTGGGAGAAACCAGCTTCAAACTCATCTGCTCCCTCCAGGCGGAGAAGCACCGCAGGTTGGCCTGCTCAGTTATCTAAGGAAACATCGAATCGGCTCAGAATGAAATCTGAAAGTGCGCCGTCCTGCGCCGGGGGTCGCTGCCGCAGCGACGCACGCTGAGATTCTCGCGGCAGATTCGCCTCCCAACAGAGGTGCCAGGAACGAAGAACCGCAGCCACGGTACCTGCAACCGGAATCATCCTGGGATCGGGGAGGAGGGAGAGGACAGACGGGAGTGCAGGGCCTTCTGGTCTACCTGCCCCGGCAACTCTGTGGCCACTTGCTACGAGCAAAAGCCAGTCCCGTTTCCTGCCGCAGAGTCATGAGGAACACAGGTGCGGGACGGGGGCAGGGCCCACGTGCATTCACAGGCAGAAAGGTAATTCTTATGGAACGAAAGCAAACAAACAGTCTCAGCAAAATTCTCTGCAGTCTAGAATCTTCTGGGAAGGTGTTGCCCTAAATTACGGAGTCTGTTTATCAAGATGAAAGTTTATGTCTCAAGACATAATTATTATTTTAACCATTGTGGAAGGAAAGGGTTCTCCCTGAAGCCGGAGCTCCTCGAAGGCGGAGTTGGATCGGAATCTCTGCGTGGCTCCGGTGCTGGCTGTGACATTTGTCTGCCCAGCACGTCCTTCTCATTTCGTTCTTACTGCCAGAAGCTCTGTGTTGTCAGGGGCCATGGTGGGAACCTTCACTTCCCATCTTCTTGCGCACTGGGATCGTCAGTGAGATAGAAGCAAAGTCAAGTAAAGCTTACATGAACGGTGTTTCAGAGAAGTCGGTTCAGATGCAAAGTGTGTCTTTTCCCTCCCCATTGACTGGGATGTAGATGTGATGGCTGGAATTGCGGAAGTCATCTTGCGATCATGAGGTGCCTCTGAGGCTGGAAGCCACGTGCTGAGAATGGTGAAGGTTACTAAGGAAATCAGGAGCCATCTCAGTCTGACTCCTACCCCTGGGTTTCTTGGTATGTGGAAGAAAAACACGCTCCCTGGCTTGGTTCAACCAGTTTTATTTTGGGTCCCTGTAGCTAGTGGCCAAAAGCAGTGGCTAGCTCATATGCTAGCTCAGAGTCTGGTGTAGAGTACGGGCTTGGTAATAAGCCTCCAGACCTTGGGGGATGCAAGGCTATTTGCCTTCCAGTGTCATGGCCCAGATTTTGCACCCCCTCCTTGCTTACTGTCTTCCTCAGTAGGACCCTCCACCCTGTCAGGTGTCACTTTCTGTTGTTCTGGTACATTCCACTATCTGCTTCTGGTTTGTTACCTCTGATCTGCTGTTAGTTTGGAAGCCCCACATCTGGCCCTGTTGGAATTGCGTGCTGAGTGAGAGCACACGGGAGCAAGATGGAGAGGCTGCTGCTTCCGTGGGTGAACGGGGTTTCATTTGGGCTGCTCGGAAGCCTTCGTACTCACTTCCACCCTTGGCCACATTTTAAACACACCAGCTTGCTGCAGAGCGAGCTCTAAAAGGGTGTGAACACGAGAGCTACAGCTTGGGGTTCTAGGGACTCTTGCGCAGGGAGCTGAGTGACAACGCCTTGGGGAGGCAACCCCTGTGTACAACCAGGCGTATACTTTCTGGCCCATCCCTGGGCGGACACACACAGACACACACAGGCAGCATGGATGGTCCCGTATATACCTTAGTCCATGACTAAAGAAACTGCGGGCTCTCCTGGTTCTCTCTCCACATTGATACATGTATGTTTAACTCATTCCTTTTGTCCCGTCTATCATAGCCCATTGTATGGATGTTGGGTAATTTGTCTAGTAATTCCTTATCAAAAAGCATTAGCATGGTCTCCAGGGTCCCACTATTAAAAAAAAACAAAAACAAATCAACAACCTGCTGGGCCGTGAGATGAGCAGTGAGATGGAGGGCGGGCTTCTGTAGGGCACCGTCCTAGAGTAGGACTGCCAGGTCAGCGGGCATCCTGTCTACCCGTGATCGACAGCTCCTGTCCAGGTTCCCTCCCCAGAGTGTCCATGCTTTTGCTCCAATAAGCACATGTAACCATGAACAAGGCTGAGGGCCTGTGCCGTGTGCTGAGTGCCGTCCCCTGTCCATCCCCTCTCTGTCCCCTGTGCTCACTGTGAGCTGACAGGGCGACCTTTGCAATCAACATCCAGAGCCACCCATGCAAGGTGACATGTCTGAGCCACTTAGGCCGCGTGCCTGAAGTTCCACGTCCTCTGTGTCCAAGGTGACTGTGCCCGGAATGCCCTCCCCATGTCGCCTGCCACTCAGGCTCCTCCTGAGCACCGTCGTCGACACACCTGCCAGCCCCCGCCAGCCCCCGCCAACCCCCACTGCCAACCCCCACCGCCGTCACCTGCCAAACCCGCTGAGTTCTGCTCACCCCCTGCGGCCCCCCACCAACCCTTGTGCTAGCCCATTGTGCTTGGGGTCCACTGTTGAACAATCAGGTGGTGATTTCTGGTTCATGTTGGTGGTTTTCTGAACACCCCCAGCCCACCCGGAGCCTAGTAGGCGTCCAGGCCGTAACTGGGTGATTTGTTCAGTCGTTCTCCACGAGAGGGGAAACAGGTCACACAGAGGCATGTGGGATCAAGGGGCGGCGCGGGGCTGGGCAGGTGGGTCGGTGGGTGTCGGGTGGGCCTCGTCCGTGGGGAGAGGATTGTTGGAACCACATGGGCGTGCGGGTTCCATGGACGGCGGGGAGAAGAGGTCACGGGGAGGGAACCTGACAGGAAAGGCGACATCTGAGAGAGAGGTCAGAGGTCAGGGGCTCCCGGTGTCATCAGGGGAACTTCCCGGAGGCAGGGCACTGGGGTGTCCGGCAGGTGCAGGTTTAAGTCACCAGTGCTGCCACTTCCAAGCTGTGTGCCCTTGAGCTTGATACGCAATAAGCAGCTTCCATCCCCTGCTCGGTCCCCCAAGCAGTGAGAAGAGAGTGGGAACGTCTGTTTTCTCTGCTCAGCTCCCTGTTCGGAATAGTAACGTGTAAGGAACGTTGTTTATCTGCTCTCTCTTCGAGGAGGGACCCTTTAGAGATTTGTAGAGACGCGTGGGTACTGCCGGCACTCTTCCCCCAGATGTGGCATGCCCAGCGCATAATGCCTGTGTCACGCTCTGAGCCCCTCCTGACGGGGGTCCTTGGGGGGCAGCGCCGGTGTCCAGCGTCATCCGGGTGCCGCTAACGGCAGAGAGCGGTTAGTCCCTCCCGCTCTCCCCTTCTCCTTCCTGGGTGTTTGCAGTCTTACTTTCAATACTCCAGTCACTCCGCTTACCTTATAATGAGGTCGTGGACATCAGAAACTCTTGGGCACTGACTTGGACAAATACATTTTTCAGTACCGGATACATTTTTTGTTGCCTGATTTCATCCGTATTAGGTGAGCTCTACCTCTACACTCTCAGCTCGACGGCTTATTTTGAACCCTCCTTCTTCTGTCCAGAGAAATCTCAGCCCAGACAATGTTCTTGGCCATCTCTGCCCCCCTCCTCAGGACTGGAGGCCCGCGGAGGCCCCGGAACGTGTTCCCCGACCCCTACTGTGCACTCTTTCCAGTGCCAAAACATATGGGTCCAGCCCAAGATCGTGGCCGTTCTTGGCTTCTCGGGTATCTGTGTTCAGTGGAATTCCAAGATTTTTCTGTGAACTCTCCCATTCAGAGAAGCAGCAACCGGGAAAACCAAGGCTGCGTGAATTTTTGTGAAGAATCACGTATTGCCCCAGGGATTTCCCTGCCCCACACAGCAACCATTGCTTACTGTTTCCAAAAAGGGAATGGGGCGGGGTTCTGAGCACAGCACTCCCTGGCTCGAAGGGCTGGAGTCAGACATCTCCCCGTGAAAGGAGCGGACCCTCCGCAGGTGACGGATGAGATGGGCTTGAGATCAAGCCCCAGGGACAGGAACACAGCACACTTGAAAATGTCTGTGCAAACACTGCCCGACAGAGGATGTTTTGGAATCGGCAGGGAACGTGCGTGCCCCGCGCGGGCTCTCCAGGCCGGCGTCTGTGGTTATTGCTTTCTGCTTGCTGACCGTCTGCTTTTGGCCCCTTCCCAGCCCTAAATAAATAAGGATGATTTATCACGTGAGACGTAGGACCTTCCCCTCCCAGATCAAAAGTGCAGAATAATGGGGATATAGTGAAAGGCTGATTGTCTGGGAAAGGCAGGAAACGGTCTGACATCACGGCCGTGGGCTCTCCTCCAGCGCTTCCATCTCCAGCAGGGCTCCAAGGAGGGAGTGGAAGGTATCTAGGAGCAAAGGCATGCCCTGTGCCTCTCCAGAACCTTCTCTCTCTCCCTGTATATCTGGGTGCCCTGCTCGTCTGGTGACGCAGCATGACGCAGGCGCTGGGTCTGTGATTGCATTTCATGTTGATGAACATGAACGTAAGTAGCCGCTTGTGGCCAGCAGCAATGGGGTTGGCCGGCGTGACCCTGCACCGCAGAGCTGTGGTCTCGCTCCATGGGCTCTCCCACTCACTCTGTCACTTGTGACTCAGGAGCCGTTCTCGGAGCCACCTCTACCGGCCGGGGGCAGGACTGGAGGGCAGCAGAGGTCACAGCTGGCCCCCGTGCAGAGAGCGTGCGGTCTCTTGGGGCCCAAGGACGAGTATGGGGATGGGTGTGGTGCATGTGGAAGGTGTGCATGAGGCCGGCCCGGACAGCTTTGCAGAGCTCGGTGTGTGAAGGGCTTTTGGAGATGCCTCACCGAAGACGTGGTGTCGCCTAATGCGCGCAGTGGTTATTTCAGGAATCCTGGGCCTCGGGCTCATTTTTAGTAGGAACCCGGATGCTCCGGCTCTAGCCAAGCCTCCCTTTTGCCCCCTTTGGGGCTTTTCATCAACTCCTAAAATCATAAAAACACTTTTCTCTGTTTTGGTGCCACCCACCAGCCCGCGAACGGAGCAGCTCAGGCGGGTAGGAAACGTGCCTTCACCGCAGACGGGCCTCTGCTAGCCCGGCGGCGCGCCCGTCACCGAGAACGCAGACGTCAGGGAGGACAGCGGTTTAGGTGAGAAGGCAAACCTGGTCCCCTCTCACAGACGGAGGCTGGCTCTCACCTGGAGAGTTCTCTGCCCTTCCTCACTTAGCAGCTCATCAGGAGCATTGTGACTTAAGAAGGAGAATGAGTTTGGGCCGTCCGGATGGCAGGAGGCGTGGGGCGAGCGTGCAGCCAGTGACCGCCATGGATGGGAACGCGGTGTTGCCACCTGCTGCAGCACAGAGCAGCCTGGGCAACGGGAGGCGACATGGGAAGAGCCGGGCACAGAGGGGCAGAGTGTAGGGTTCCGCTTCTGGGAAGTGTCCGGGGCAGGTGTGCCTGGAGAGACCGGAGCAGAGCGGTGACCGGCAGGGATGGGGGTCGAACCCAAGCCAGCAAAGGCAGGAAGGAGGACCCGGGCCCGGAGCAGAAGCTCTGTGGACAGGTTCTCCGTACCGATTACTACCCGCAGTGCTGGACAAGTTCCTTTGTTCCTCTGGCCTGTCATGTCCCTAAAGGTCCAAGGACTCCAGGGACGAATAAATGAGAAAGTGCGGGCAGGGTGTTTTATCTCAGGGCCCGCGTGTAGCGAGGATTCAGTGCACGGTGGTTTTTATCGTCGCTCTTTTTATCGTCGCAGAACAACGTGGGCAGATCGTTCCACTCCCACACGTCGACGCCGGAGTCCCCGCAGCCGGCTGCCCAGGCGAGCGCGGTGAGCGGGCACGATGAAGCCCGCACGCGCTCTGCTTGTAAACCAGTACACTTGCTGGGAAGGGCAGCGCGGCCGAGCAGACATAGCAGGAGACTGTAAGCGTGGTCACAGCCCCCAACCCGGGACTCCTGATGACCCCCAGGGGCGCCCAGGAAGATCAGGACTGGAGCCGCACCTCCCCTGTGCATCAGGAGCTGGGAGCGCTGAGTCAGCTTACGAACCCTCACCTGTCCTCCGTCCGTGACACACATCTCACCTGTCCTGGTCCTGGGCCTGGCCCTTCTGGGCGCTGGAGGAGCCCCTGTGGCCCGGTCGGAGGACAGCTCTGCTTTGATCCTCTCCTTAGAATCTCTCTGAAGAAAATCAAGGGGGAGAGTTCAGCAGAATAAAAGAGCTCTGAGGTCTGCATTATAGATGACATCGGACAAAAACAACAGACCCAACCCAATGCCCCAAAGGAGGATGTGTTAAGACAGAGATGGTGAAGCTGTTCAGAGACACAGTCTGTTAGCACCACCGCCACTGGCCAGTATGACAAGCGTACGACCACATGGGGTCACGCACAGATGTAGAACCTTCAGTGAAGCCCATAGCTGTGTCAACATCTGCAGACACCAGGGAAGCCTGGGAGACCATCTGCAGAAATAACAGCCACCCACAGGTGGGTCCCACAGAGAGCTTTTCCTCCCTAGGCTGTCTCTTTCCTGTGTCTGGGGAGAGACAGGGTCATGGTGGGTAAGAGCAGGCTCGCTGCCCCAGTGCATTTGCACACTCTGCTCATGACAGCTAAGATTGGTGGACCTGCTGCCTGCCCCATGGAACTGAGATGGCACTTCAGACAGTCCTGCCCGCTCTGCCCAGTTTGGAGAGGTCCATGAGCCCTCTTCCGCTCTGCGCCTTCTCCCGGGGCCAGCCCACACTGGAAACCCTGTGTGCCGTGCTGGTGGTGGCTTCTCATGGCACTGTCCACTGTGCCTCCTGGATGTTTATCATGTGCCGGGTACCGACTGTGCTGCGTCTCATGGAGTCCTCGCAGCCCTCGCAGGAGAGGGAGTGTGGGCTCTGCCGGGGGCCGATCTTTAAATAAAGCTTTATTGGGACTACAGCCATTCGTATACATTTCTCGCGGCTGCTCTTGCACTATCCCAGCCAGAGCTGAGTAGTTGTGACAGAGACTCTATGACCTGAGAAGCTGAAAATAGCACCTGGTCCTTTACGAGGAGACTGAGGCTGCCCCACACATGGAGAAAGACCACAGGACTAGCTGTTCAGTAGCCGCTGAAGTCAAGAGCTGTCACCTTTTTGTGCAGCTTCTCGTGCCAGATGGTAAGCTTTACTCAGATCCCATGACATCACCGGATGGATTCCCCGAGCAGGGCTGGGATATCAGGTGAAGCCTTCAATTCAGATTCTTACCTTCACACGCAGCAGGGGAGCAGAGCACACGGCCTCTTCAGACCCGAGTCCTAACCAAAGTGGGAAGAGTCTGTTTATAGGCTTTGAATGCTGGAAATACTACCGCGTGCCCACCCCACCTCACCTCACACCGCCGTGTAATTGAAAATACGAAACCATACCAAATGCTAAAATCAGAACACACGAGTTCATCAGGGCTGACTTCCTCCATGGCAATGCCTTGTCTTTCTAAAGTATCAAATTGTTGTCTAAGCACCTTTTCTTGTCCCCACTTTGCTCTACCTTGGTGGTGGTGTGGGGGACTGTGCCCTGATACTGGCTAAAGTCGGTCAGTCTTGATGAGTCCCAAGGGCAGGGCACAGATGATGGTGTGCAAGCTGCTGGCGGGGCTGGAAGGAATGGAGCCCTACTCTTGCCCCAGGGGAGGGTCTGCCCCTGGAGGAGTCCCTTTCTTATTCCAGAAAGCCATGAGAGCACCTGAGCCAAATGCCGGTCAGACCTTCTCTCTCCGATCTGTGTCTCCCTGAGACAATGCATGATCAGAGATGTTCCTTCGAACAAGAAAGATGTGTCAGGGTCCCTCAGTCTTACACCTGTGGCTTCTTGGTGGCCTGGGGTGCTGCAGAATGGCTGGCTGTGGGGTTTCCTCCCCATTCCCCTCCTTTCTAGTCGTGACATTTCCAGGCAACTAATGTGATACTCTGACTCAGTTTCCTTAACTGTAACTACAAAGCCATAACTTTGCATCACAAGTAATGGAAAGTGATTTCAAAATAGTTTATTGTGGTCAGACAAGGTTCATCTAACTCAGCCTTAATTTGAAGCATCCCAGTAAACCTCAAACTTCTAATCCAGATGGGGGAGATAGAGACAGCTGGGCCTGTCCTGGAAACCACATGGGGAAACAACTTCCGTTCTGTTTTCCTCCTGTACCCCTTGGTCTGCGAGGCTGGAGAAGGTGGGCGGAGCCTCTAGAGGAGGCTGGAGGCGGCCAGGGTGCACCTTGTGCGGCTTCTCTACAGACATCCCAGGCGGATCAAGCAGTTCAGTGTGAAACCCACCAAGCAGACCACGCAACAGCGAGAAGGAAAAGCGAAGGCCGCCCAGCCTAGGACGTGAACTGTTCCTGGAACCCCGTCTTCCTTACCCCTTCCCCTCCCGCATCTGTGACCGCTAAGGCCACCGGCCTCACTCCCACCTCCCCAGCTGCCTCCCATGCTGTCTCTCCCTCTGTCCCGACTTCTGCATGGTAGGGACCTCGGGTCGTTTTACTTCTTCTCTTTCATACTTTCTTCCTGTGTGGTCATCAAGGCTCCGGTCTTCGGTGTCATTACTGCTGTCAAGTCCCACCACCATATGTGTGGCTCCAGCCTGCACACCAGCCCACGACATGTAAATGTTCCCCCGAGAGGGCGAGGGCATGTGCACGTCCATGTGCACGTGTAGCCCCTGTGCTCGAAGGAACTCAAAGTCGGAGGCAAACGCCATCAACGGGAAAAGCGTTTGCAGTAAATGTGAAAGACACACAGTTGCTATCTCCTATATAAAGAGTTCGTAGAAACTAACTAGGAAACATGAAGGGACCAAGAATTAGATAGGCAAAAAGCAGGGTCAGAAAATTCCCCCAAAAGAGAAAATGTGGTTAGTTTACAAACAGGGAAACGTTCAGCCTCAGGAGGAGTCAAACCAGCGCGAAATAGAGCGAGGAGATTCAGAGTCCGTTATGAGACAGGTGAAGTCCCAGGGGTGGCGAGGGCGGTCACCGAGGAGGCCAAGGGCAGCAGGTGCCCTCCCCATCGGAGCCGGCAGGCCAGGTGGGAAGCCGTGCGCTGCGTTTGGCCCCATTATACAGTTGTGATGCGCACACAAGGGAAGTCACACCGTCCACCCAAGAGCAGACTTGCTAGAAACCTCCTAACTGGAAGCAGGTGGAGGAGTCCCTGCTAAGCTGGTTAGGATTTGGAATTTCCCCGATCCCCCGATGGTAACGGGCGCTCACCCACTAGCACCGAGTGCGTCCCTCTTCCTGGGATACTGTGATTCAGGCAGGCTGGGACGGTGCCCAGGAACCCGTGTTTCAGAAAGACACTCCGGTGATTCTGATCTTCCGTCAAATTTGGGAAAACACTGACAGAGGAAATAAAATGAGATGCGCCACGGTGTTGCGGAAGCCGACGTTTACAGAGACAACGTGGTCGTACTGAGAGATGCTTGACAGCGCCGGAAACGTCCCGTGCGGTGACAGGCCAGGAAAGCATGCCAGGTGTCCTCTCGTCAGCAAATACTGAACGCCTACTGTGTGCTGGGGAGGAGGGGACAGAACAAAACGGACACCATCTGCTTTCCCAGAGCTTAGAGTCCGGTGGGGAGACGAACAGTGGGAGTAAGTGGACAGGAACCTGAAGAGAAGCCCCCCACCCCCCGTCGAACTACATGCTGCGACCTCCTTCCGTGCGTGTCCCCTTCATGGGGCGGGGTGTCCCCGGGAGCCGCTCGGCTCCTTTGAGCTCCGTGTTAGCTAGCCGGTGCTCACTCTGCGGTATCGAAGCAAAGAGTGTATCCTGTGGGCTTGGCAGAAGAGCAGAAACAGTAGGGCAGGGACGGTCAATAAACGTCCAGAGCGATCCCTGTAGCCTGCAGAGTGGGGCAGGAGAGAGTTCGCCAAACTGAGAGGACTCCCAGTACCTGCGGACCGCGGGGGATGAAGTCCGCTGCGGGGGCAGCGCGTGGGCCTCCAGAAGCCGGCATCCCCACATCCAGGATCAGTAGGGATCTGAGACCAGGACGGAGGCCTGGGACTGGGATAGAGGGCGACGTGACCTGCCTCCCACCCAGGAGGAGCCTCAGATGTACACTTGGGTTTCTCTCCAGATGAGGCTACGGAGACGTCACGGAGCCACAGCACAAGGATGGGAGAAGTACATCTTGCGTTTCCGTGCTGTGTGTCAGGACTGGCCTGCGTTGCTTCTGATGTACCAGGATGCTTTCTTTTAAGATTTTATTTATTTATTAGAGAGATAGAGAGCACAAGCAGGGGGAGCAGCAGAGGGAGAAGCAGGCTCCCTGCTGAGCAAGGAGCCTGGTGCGGGACTCGATCCCAGGATTCCGGGATCATGACCTGACTGAGTCCCCCAGGCGTCCCAGCTAAGATGATGTTTTTGTCATAGATCATGTTGTTACTGGGAACCAGCATGATTCTGTTGCAGTATTTGGGTTGATGTAAACATTTAATGTAGATGTTCTTCCTGTATCAAAGAATACACTGGAGTCCTCAAACACCAGAAATGGTTTAGGTCTCTCTTGACCCTGCGTGGTTATTCCAGGCTAAGAACGCTGCCTGGGCCCTCACAGTGACAAAGGGGGGCTGGAGCTCATTTCCTTAGGCTTATCTTTGTGTAGTTCATCTTTGATGTTAATTTGGTCCTTTTCAACTTCCCAAATTAAACAGGTTCCTAGGGGGCCATTCACAAGAGAGGTTGCTGAGCCAGAGAAGTTTGGGGTCATGTCCCCAAGATCCCCCCAGGGGCATGCCGGATGGGTCAGATTACAGGATGTAGCAGAGCTGGGACTTAGGAGGAGCAGGGGCCCCGTGAATGATCTACGAGTGCCAGTGCTTTCCTCACCCCGGCACTTGGAAGGGATGTTTGTTGGCATGGGGTGGGTGGCTGAGCCCCTGGGACCTGCTGGTCCGGCGGGGGGCAAACTGGCTGGATGAACTGGTCAGCCCCCCACCCTGCCACCATGGGCAACAGGGAAGATGTATGAGTCCTCTGTAGGGGCTGCGGTGGCTGCGCTCACCCTCGAGAAGAGACCCGCTTGTGCGGTGGCGAAAGGACGGGCGCCCGTCCCAGGGCAGCCCCCGACCCCGTGGGTACCTCCAAGCATTCTTCGTTTTTGTTGAGTCCCACAGGTCCTTGGCGCTCTGTCTGTTTTCTTTCCAAACTCCCGTTCCCACCACTGACCTATTTATATAATCCCTGAATTCTGAGTCTTGAAAAGAGCCGCGGGTGCCAGGACTTTCAGCGAGGAGTCCAGGGCTGCATAGAGTGCATTCAGAGAGAGGGAGTCCGCACGCTGCGGTCCTGCGAGGAATCCAGCCCTCGGGAGGGTCTGCTGGGCCCCCTGTGCCCAGCCAGGGTCACTCCTGGGATAGTGAACTCTAGCGTCACCCAAAATTGCCTTAAGCCGAAAAGAGATTCTGGGGTCCACGTGCTACAGGTGCGTTCCGACTGAGTTGCTCCGACCGTGTTGGCCATCATTTCTTCCTGTTTCTCGGCTCTGCTTTTCATCTGTGCTGTCTTCATTCTGGGGGCGAGCCAAGGTGGCCACGGGCAGCTCCAGGCCTACTTTGGCAGCTTCCGCAGGAGGAGGAGACTCCTTCCTCACAGGTCCAGCAGAAAGTTCTAGATGAGGCTGTCCTTGGCCCTGCTCCCTGGCTCCTATGCTTGTCCCCTGGACGTGACCTGCAGTGATGCGCTGCCCAGACAGGTGGGCGGAGTGGGATGTGGCAGCCTCGTCTGAACCAGGTGGACGGTGTGGGGTGAGGGCTATTTCCAAAAGGCAAATGGGGGTTCTGAAGCCGGAAGAAGGAGCAGTCAGTGACGGGGGGGGCAAAACCAGCCGATTTGTCTGGCGATGCTTGCCATGTGGACCAAGAAGTCAGAGGTGGCAGGGACGTGTGCCTGTTTATGGAAGACAGAGCCGGGGTGAGGTGACACAGTGACATGGCGGGGGGATGCCTGCTGGGGGGCCCACCCCAGGACCCGTGGTAGCTAAGGGGACTCACACCGACCCAATCAGATTGTCCCTACAATAAACTCAGAGACTCTGAAAGCTTCCCTCAGGGATTTGGCCTGAGGAGCTCCATGGACAGAAGCAGAGAGAGGTGGTCTGTGAGAGAAAGAGGCAGAAGTGCAGAGCAGGCCAGAGACCCGGCGGCCCCAGAGAGGCAGAAAGACAGACTGAGCCACTGTCTGTCCCGGCAGCCAGTGGCCCCATGAGACAAGACTGCTCTTCCCGCCCTTGCCAGAGCTTCCTGGGTCCTTCCAACTCGCTTTCCTGCAGTGGGTGTGGGTGTGTTTTCAAGCCGGACCGAATAGTGTGCCGTTCCACAAACCCCACACAACAACGCGCAGTAGGAACACGCAGGTTGGAAAAGAACGATGGCTTTCCCTCTACCTGCATGCAAGCAGGCAGGCGCTTCTGGAGAAAGGGGCAGCGCGCTGTGCACGCACACCAGCAAGGCCTGGCCGTGTGTGAGTGTTGGAGGCGTTGGGAGGAGCGTGTGCTGCCGGAGCCCCCAGGAAGGGCTGTGCTCGGCTCATCATCCGCACCCCTGCCCCGACCAAGGTGCGCTGTTGGGGGCCCTCGGGCCACATCTGCGGCAGCTGCCCCTCTGTCTTGTGTAACCTGCGTGCTCCTAGAGTTTCGATAAAACCCGCTGTTATAAACGGAGCCCCATCTCCAGTGCGTGGGGGGAACCTACACTTCGCTCTTAAGTACTCTCAGAAGAAAGCCGTTTGTGCAGTGAAACACAACCCCTCTGTCAGCGTTTGCGGAAGAGAACGTTTCTGAAGCCAGAAAAACAGAAGCGTGATTTTGTTAAAGAGGCCAAGTGAACAGGACACGTAACGTGGACGAACCAAATGTCCGCTCGGTGCTGGTTCCCCTTGTTGCTGCCGGAGCCACGGGCTGGGCCAGGTTAGACGGGCCGGGTTAGAGAGCCGGAGCCACGGCCGGGCTGGGTTAGAGAGCCCCGCTTCCCTTTCCTGAGCAGGTCTGCTCCTGGAAGAGAAGGCGCGAGCACTTACTTTCTGCAACCCGCAGTGTTGTAACAGCTCCAGGGGACGGTGCTGCTGAAAGGCACACTGGGCGAGCGGTGCTCTAAGGAGGGGAACCCCGGGGCCTTCGCATAACCAGCTGCCCCCAGGTCCCTTCCCACCGAGTGTGAGGCGAGGAAACAAACACCCTCTGACAGAGAGGTTCTTGACCAACACCACCTGGGGAGCCGGAGGCCCAAACACAGCCCTGCACCCCCGCCCCCGGCCCGGAGCCAGAGGGGGAGGGGAGAAGGTGGTTCCTGGTGACTCCGATGCCTCCAGCTTCCACTTAAGAACCACAGCAAATGGGGTCTTATTTCAAAGCTAGGGGTTGTGCATTCAGCAAAATCCGTTGCTTTCAAAATGGACCACCTTTAGGGAAGCCAGCACGCAGCATTCCACACCAGGATGTGTTCCCCCCAGGGCGAGAAGGGGTGCTGCGACCTTGCTGTGGCTTCTGGCGCTTACAGGTAATGGGAGGGAAGGGGGGCCTGCCTGACGCCCAGTGACCCAATACTCAGCTAACCAGTGATTTAATTAATTTGACATGCCAGATAACAAAGCTATCGCGGAGGGGAAGTTTTTTTAATTGCAAGTGCGAAAAGAGACTTAAAAAATATTTTCAAAATTATCAGTGATGAGCATTATTAATATTATAGTCGGAGTCTGGCTACCTTGAGCTCTTAAAGGGAGGGCCGGGCTGGCCTGGGGGCCGCAGCTTCACTAGCTCTGTGCTCGCCGCCTCGTGCACTCGCTTGCACCTGCTAGCGCCCCAGTGAGCGGAGGAGGACGTGGTCTGGGGACTCTGTCAGCCGGCAGTGGTTCGGAGAAAGCCTCCCTGCAAATCGCTTGTGCCGGCGCATCTGGGGGACCGTCCGGCCTCCTTTCCTCCCGGCCCAGCCCCCTGGTTTCGAGGCCAGCACCGGGAAGGGATGTGTCGCCTCTTGGTCCCCGATGCCTCGCGTGTATTGTGTCCTCTGCGTGGAATATGGACGGCCTCCCCTCCCCACGCCCTCCTGCTCCTGCCGCCTCCAGATTCCCTCCCATCAGTGGAAAAGTCACCTTCCCATTCTGGGTTCAAATGCGTCCTCTGAAGACACCTCTGACTGAACCTGAAAGGCGGCCTCCTTCTTGGGGATCCTTCTGGGCCCTTGCTGACCGTTGGAGCCGTCTGGGGATTTCTCCCTGCTTTCCCCCGACAGCATGTAGGTCGGCACTACTGAGTGCTTCCACGCATGGACACGGTGCCCATGCGGGACAGCTGTTCCCAGCTTCTGCCAGGGCCCCCACTGCACCGCTCAAGAGACTGAGGCTTGGAGCTCAGAAATCCTCTCTTGTCCGGCAAGAAGAACCCAGGCTCATCCCACCTCTAAGTCTAAGCTCCTCCCTGCAAAGTAACACCAGGGGGAGCAAGGTCAGATTTCCCGCTTATGCCTGAGGTGCCCAGCCCCGCGGACGGCTTGAGGGCTCGCTGCTCAAGGGATGAAGCCCAGTGCCCTTGCCTTGTACGCCTCGTTCCCCAAGGCTCCCTTCGGAGAACAGACGCCGCCCCACCACCCCCCGGCAGGAGGGCTTCCCTGAGAGCGGGCACGTGGCATGACGCGCGCCACGGCGGGCTGCGGGCAGCACGGGGGCTGCATGTGCACGTGTGTGCTCGAGGATTCACTCCAAAAGCTGGGAATTTTAAAATACATAGGACTCTACTCAATCTCTTTGAGATTTCCACCTTTTTGAGTCTTTCATCTTCCTGAACGGAGAAGGTGCTGGCCGTGATGGGCGGCCTCGGAGTAGGACAGCGTGACGAAGGCATTGTCTGCGTGGGGCGTGTCAAGTGGGTCACAGCCTGAGGGCACGTGAGGCAGGATCCCAGTCCTGGGATGTGCGCGTGAGGGGTTCCTGGCTGGAGGGCCGTGGTGTGCTCGCTGACTCCCCGCGGTTTTGGAAAATTGTGTGTGTGTGTGTGTGTGTGTGTGACACAAACATATGAGGAGAGAGAGGGAGAGACTGTGGGGAAGCAAAGGGATGAACAGTAGAGGAATCTGGTAGAGAACAGACGCGTGTTCTTTCTACTCTTACTGCAAGGCTGAGATCAGGAAAAGCTAACAAAAGAGACGACCGCCGAGCTTGGAACAGATGAAGCCCCCAGAGAAGGCGGGGTGAGACGAAGGGGGAGGCGCTGTGAGTGGCCCCTGTGAGGACGGGAGCGCCTCGGGACTGACTGGCCAGGCCGCTTGTCCTTCCCTCTGTGTGTGTCTTGCATCTGTCTCGGGCTCAGCTGGCCTGGTGCTGGGAGAGGCGACTGGGCCCCTGCAGATGTGGCCGAGGCTGCACAGAGCGGCGCCTGTGCCTCGAGCAGGCCCCCGACACGCGCTGGGGTGGCCGCACAGATGGCGGGGGGGCTCCGGCCGCAGATGCTGTGCCCCCTGCTGGGTCGCAGGGCTGCGTGCACAGTAGTCTCTGTGTGGTGCGAGCTCGCCCGCCATCAGTGGGGACAGTCACGGCTCTCTGTGGCCCTCGCATCTGCTGGCTCCATTCACGGCTGCGACGCCGGGCACCCGCCACCGCAGACCCTCTCACCTCAGCCCTGTGCTGCCTCGGCTGCCTTCCAGCGCCCCACGGACACTCTGAGCACCTGCCCTTGACACCACAGCCTTGGTGTGAGGGACTGCGCTGCGCGTTTGCGGTTGCATTTTAATTCCATTTAATTTTATTTATTTGAGAGGCAGAGACACCGCAAGCAGGAGGAGAGGCGGAGGGGGAAGCGGCCTCCCCACTGAGCAGGGAGCCCCACGCAGAACTTGATCCCAGGACCCCGAGATCATGATCTGAGCCGAAGGCAGACGCTTAACTGACTAAGCCACCCAGGTGTCCCCATGTGTAGCGTTTTCTATAATCCCCGTGCTGCCTCCATGCACGTACTGCGATAAGTGGGTATGGCCCCATTCTTTGGAGGTGGACACTGAGACACAGAGGTGATGTCCTGTCTGACCTAACACAGGAAACAGTGCCACCGGGATTTCCCAAATGCGCAGCTCAGCAGGGAGGCGAAGCGCGCCACCAAGAACGCCAACCGTGGACTGAAGGAGAGGGGTGCGCCTGGGAGACCCTCACTCCTGGCAGGAGGCTGAGAATGGGGGGGCTTGAGGGCTTCCCTGGGGGTTGGCGTCTGTGGGGGCCTAACAGGATGAGAAGGGTTATGTGCGGAGAAGAACGTTGTGAAAGATGGTGCCGGAGACAGAGCTGTGGAGAGCCGCGCTGCTGCTGCACGGGGTGGGAGGGGGAGGGAGGCAGCCAGCTCCGCCCGAGCGCTGCCTGTGTGCGAGGCCGTGAAGGGGGCCTGTGCACCCCAGCGTCCCAGAGCGGGTACACGGAGGCGCGGCGGGAGGTCGTCCGCAGCTTTTGTGACAACAAAGCCCATGAGCTGGACAAGAGCGTCGTCATGAGAGCGAAGGGGACGGCAGTGATGGGGGAGGCAGAGAGCGAGGAGGAGGACTGGTGGTGGGGGAGATGCTGGTGTTGCCGGTGGTGATGTCCGTGGTTTGGGGTGAAGTCCTCGAACACTCCAGAGCCTCACTCGGAGTTGGGTTCCTGTCCCACTCTGTCTTAGCCTGGACTGAGCCGGTCCCTCCCCGGCTCTCACTCCCTGCTCGGGCTCACAGAGTCGGAGATGCTCTGCAGACAAGACAGTCTCCCTTCCTCTGCCGTGTCCACATTCCTTTCTGAGCTCTGATTCTGGGATTGGACGTTTTCCCAAATTCTGCCAAGCCCCGGGCACAACAACCTCCACAAACCTATAGATTCCTTGAAGTTTGTGAGTAACTTAGAGGAAATGCATCCCAGCTGGGAATCCCAGGGCAGGACACAACTATCCTCGGGGGCCACTTGGGAGGGATCAGCTCATTCAGGATCCAGCTTGGTCTCTTGTGCACCCAGGGAGACTGTCGGGCCACAGAAGACACTCTAGTGGGGGGCAGGAAGCCCACATCAGTGTATGTCAGTTCCCAAAGACACCCTACAGCCTGGCGCACCTGCCCCAGACCCAAGAAAGGATAAGTAAATGCAGGAAAGTGTGTGCGTACGTGTGTGTGTGTGTAAAACCAATTTCAAAAATAAGGTTTTCCTCTGTAGGAGATGAACATTTTAAAAAGCTGCATTGTTCGGTCTGGGGTGAGGGAGAAGGCGAGGGGAAGATAAGCTGCCTTTGCTTCTTGGGGAATATTTGTCTAACTGACCCTTAAGTATGGTAAAGAGACAGGGGTTCCTTTCCCAAGGCAAACTTCATGGGGCTTTACTTATTCCTTACTGGAAACCAGAACGCCATGGGTGAAAAGAGAGCTCAGTAGGCAGTCAGAAACCCAGCCGGCAGTGCAGGGGCACAGCGGATCTCCCTTCCAGGATTCTGCCCCTCGTCACAAGAGCTGTTTCAAAGTGACATCCTTCTCCGTTTTCTGTGCCTGAGTCCGCACGGAGAATAGTCAGTCGCACGAAAGGAAAAGCTAGAGCCGTCCCTCCTGCTTTCCACCGACCAAGCTTCTGTCTGGTTTTCAGGTGACCACTGCCTGTCCCCCTCGCCATGAGGGTTCCCTTTCTAGAATCATCTGGAGTTAGTAATTGGGAGGACAGACATCATTCATCCCATCTCAGCTCTTCTAGTACATGGTACAGGGACATCAGGAGGGAAGATGGGTTTCCAAGAGCTCCAAGACCCTCTTCCACCCGACCTTTTGCATTTCTGTAAGAATTTGGCATGGGGGCCCCGAAGGAAACCCCCACCTTCTATAATTGGGCCGTTGGCTTTGTAACCCTGCAGGAATGCGTGCCTGTGACATTTGGGGTAAAGTTCTACTCTAGCCGTGAAGCAGTGGAGTGGATCTAATGAGCTTGTGTGCGCGTCGGGAGCACACCCAGTTCTGGGTTGCTGTCTGAAATGCATCCATTCCAAGGTTTGTGAAACTATGTAAGGCCCCTGGCTTTAAGGGAAAAACAGATTTACATTCCTCCCCATCTAGGCGGGAAACCTTAAATCAAAGACCGTCAACAAAATAGCACATGCTTATCTGTCCGTGCCCTTGTCCCAGTCTGTAATTAGACACGCACTTGTGTGGGATCAATGCTCGTCTCCTCATTACCTTGTATGCTGCCTGAGAGCATCTGTCCTGATTACCCTTGAACCCTCGGGCCCAGGCGGCGCCTGGTACACAGGGCGTTCTCTGAATGCTCGCATAGAGCAGGAAGGAAAGGAGGGAAGCGAGAGAGGAAGGCAGGCAGCGGGGAGCAAGGAAGAGGAGAGAGGTTGCCGGGAGACCCAAGTACTTTCACATTTCTATTTTTTAGACTCATTTTATGTGTCCCACGAGAGAGGCTCCTGCCCTGGGCCCCATGCTCTTGAGGGTCCCACTCTCGCTGCCCCCTGGCTGTGCTTTGCCCCAGAACATGAGGTCACAGTGGGACCAGCCCATTCCCAGGGTCTGGGTGGGCCACCTCCCTAACAGTCCCTTAGGTCCCCCACTGACAATGTGTGCACCTTTAGGCCTAAGGTGTGTTTAAGGGAGTGACTGTTCACAGGGCAGGGTGTGATGGGGCTGGGGCATCTACACACGTGTGCTCAAGACCCCATGGTGGTGTGGGATGGAGCCCTGAGCATAGGGCAGAAGTGGGGGGTGGTGGGAGGCATGGATCCTGCCCGAGGCCACCACTCCCTATGTGCCCAAGGTCCAGGGCCCAACCCCGTGGCGGCTGAGAGTTCTGAGTCCTAACCTGGCCTTCTAGCTCCTTGTGAAGGTCTGTGTGTCTAGTTAGGAGGACAGAACATATTTTCTACAACGCTTGGTACCTTGATTTATAATGCTGAAATATTTAGATACACGGTATGTGAGCAAATGTTTGTGTGTGTGTGATTCTAAAATCCTGCTGCCACTGTAGCATAATGGTCAAGAGGGAGAGATGTTTTTTAAGTTCTTTTGCCCATTTTTTAATGGAGTTACTATGTGTGGTTTTGTTGGTTTTTTTTTTTTTTTTGAATTGAGTTGTATGACTTCTTAATATTTTGGACAGTAATCTATAGTCAGATATGTGGCCAATGAACAGCTTCTCCCACTCGGTAGGTGGCCTTTTCGTTCTGTGGAAGGCTTCCTTTGCCGTGTGGAAGGCTTCGAGTTTGATGAGTCCCACTTGTTTGCTCCTGCTTTTGGCAACTCTGCCTTTGGTGTTCTCGCTGTGATTTCATTGCCAAGACCAGGTGAAAAAATGGACAGATGACTTGAAGAGACATTTCTCCACAGAAGACATCCACAAGGCCAAGGGACACATGAAAAGATGGCCTCCACCACTCCTCATTAGGGAAGTTCAAATCCAAACCGCAGGGAGGTCTCACCTTGCGCCGCCAGGATGGCGACTGGAAAGGCAACAAAACAGAGCAGAGGAAGGTATTAGCAGATCTGTGGAGAGTTCGGAAACCTCATGCGCTATTGGATACATGAGAGGTACGGCTGCTCTGGGAAGCAGTCTGGAGGCTTGTCCGCCCCAGAGTGGAGCCGCCATGGGATCCAGCCGTCCCCTTTCTGGGTGGAACCCACAGTCCCGATCTTGGAGACAAGGCTGTACCCCCATGTTCACTGAGCATCGTTCACCATTGCTGAGAAGCAGAAACAACCAAACGTCCACAGACAGATGACTGGAGAGAGGAAAGGTGGTACACACATAAACCAGGGAGCCGGGCTTCCGGAAGGGAGGGACTCTGGCCATTTGTGACAAGGTGGAGGACACTGTGGAGGGAAGTCAGTGCAGCACAGTACCCCGTGACTCCACTCACCGGAGCTATGCCGCGTGGTCAGACCCAGAAGCAGAGAGTAGAGTGCTGATTACGGGGTCGGGGAGGAAGAGACATTGGGGGGGGTGTTCATTTGGCCTCAGGCGTCAGTTACACACGATGAGTAAGTTCCCGATGTCCGCCATACCACAGAGCACCTGTCGTTAATACCACTGAATTGTGTACTCAGAAACGCGAGAGACTAGATGTCATGTTGGCATTCTTATCACGAAAAAAAAAGGGACACCAGGAAACTTCTGGGGGTGATGGATACACCCACTGCCTTGATTGTGCTCATGGGCTTGCAGGTGTGGACCTGTGTGCAAACCCATCAAATTGTACACAGTGTGCTCGGGGTTTTATATCTCGGTTATGTCTCAATAGAGGTATTTAAAAAACAAAAAAGAGGGAGAACTCCGGCTTGGACAGACTGGGTCTGCCTGCCACGTGCTAGCTCAGGCTCGGTTTCCTCTGGGCAAAAACAGAAGTAAGGATGGCGCCCCTTTTGCTGGAGGACGGAGATGCGGCTGTGGCGCCTAATCCTCATGTATCGTACGCGCTCGGAAACTGTTACGGGCTGACAAGTGCTTCTCTCCTTTTTTTCACCTCATGCGTGAACACACTTCCTGATCAATCATGTGTTCTTGGGCCAGAGATCAAGTCGGCTACGTAATAAGAACTGCCAGATCTTACCTGTCACACACTCCACGCACCATGGCCCTGTCCTCTGCTGCGCTTGGGGACGGTTGTCATTTTACACAAATGCCCATCACCTTGTTAATGCTGTCTTCCCTTCCAGACGGTAGGCGGTGCCCGGCACTGCCCGCGTCCCGCCCTGGGTCACCGTGGCCTTCCCATCCCCCAGCCCAGTGCCGGCAGGACGGGAGCGCTGCGCACCTGCCCAGGGATGGGTGTCCGCGCACAGACCTCCAGCATCTTGTGTCTCTTCTCGGCCTCCCCTCCGTTGCACGGAGGCCCCATGCTTTCTGGGATCTTCCAGAAGAACTTGTGAAAGATTTCATAACCCTGCTCCCCATCATAACTCGTGTTTTGATTAGATAGTACAAAGTTCTAATTACAAATTAATCTTTAAAGAATTAGCCTTAATTAGAACATCTTCTCATCCGTAGTTCCCATCTCCAGTCACCCCTCACTGACACAACACCTGCTTTGTACATTTCACCGTAGTTGGGAACCGACTCTAATGGTCTTCATCTCACGTCGTCCATTCTGACTTTTAAAACGCTACAGGCCAACTCTGGCTTCTTCCTTGCATCAATGTCCAGGAATTCCAAGGTTTGATATACGAATACAATTTTATAATATAAGTATGTTTTATTTACAGTAAACATATCGGGGGCTTATCTAGGAACCCCCCAAGGTCACCACTGCTGCCTCACATCTGGTGAGGCCTCTTGTGTAGGATTGTGTCCCACAGTATGGTTTCTCTGTTTTAGGACTCTTTCCCTAAATGATTTCCACTGTGAGGGTCATGCTCAGAAAGCCCTTCTCCTCCTTGAAATGACAAAAACAGCCACCTGTTTCTGTTTAGTTCTTTTATGATTTCCTTTTTCAAGCTGAACTCCATACTCCCCTGGAACTTACTGGAGTCTATGCTATGAGGCAGGAAAAGGTCCAACTTAATACTGTGTTTCGAAACAGCCAGTCCTCTCAGCTCCTCCTGGGGGTGATTTCTGGCCCCATTCATTGGCATTTCTACTTTTGCCACAGAGTCGAGACTCCTGCATTTGGGTCTGTTTCTAAACCTGTAGGATCGTTCCAGGGTTTAGCTCCCCTCTACGCCAGGGTACGTGGTTCTCATGTCTCCTGGCTGCCTGGCACGGCTGACCACAGCCGAGGGTAAGGGGTGCCCCCTTGTCTTCTTTTCCGGAGACCTTCCTGCCAGTTGTGCGGGCAGCGCAGCACCGTAAGCACCGCACGTGTCACTCAGGATGTCAGATGCACATGTGACAGATGAGGAAGCTGAGGACCAAGAGCAAAGACACACATACACTCCAGGTCTCCAAAATACGACGCAGGGCTGGGAGCTCTCGGATGGGGCAGAGCCCAGGGCAGGACCTCCGCAAGGTGCCATCCTACCTGAGAACCCCCCTGTACCTAGGGTGGGTGTGCCACCACCTCATCCTTGTCCTTCCAGCCTGTGGGTATCTGTTTACTGTATGTGCTGGTTTTATACTCTCCTCTGCTTCCTTGTGTTTGGTTTACGCTTTCCACTTAAGAGTGTGCCTTCACGTTTTCCTGCTGGAGACCACATCTTTCTTTTTTCTGAGATATGGAATTCCCATCCCGGCCTCTGTTTGAGTTACTCACGGTGGTGATCGCACTTCCTCAAAGGCATCCTTGCGCTCGTATTTCTTTGCTTGTCAGAGGCTGTGCGTCTTCTCTGTACAGGTGCACACACACGTTACTACAGTGATGACAGCAGAGTTTTAATAAAGTTGTAGATCTGTTTTATTAGCATAAAAATGATCCTATTATTAGCTACCATGTTAGTAGCTTGGTTGACGTGATTTTTATTTTTTTTTAACTGAAACGCATAGGGAAGAAATCATTTTGATCGTGAAGTTACACAGGTGGGTAGTTCGGAGTAAGTCATGACAACATCCTGGCTGTATTTCATTAATTAGTATCTTGACTTTCAGGGCTGATGCTTAAAATACACAAATTCTGTAGGTTATGAAGTTATTTTTTACTTTTTAGAAAAAGTTACAGGACAGAGACGGTGCAGTCATACAAGGTGTTGAGAGAGATTAGAGCTTTGAATACTTTTTCTGCTCAATTTCTATCCCTTTGTAAGTGGCATGAGGCGCCCTTAAGTTCAGGGAGAGGAAGCCGGGAGCCTGGGGAGTGAGACCACCTTCCTTTAGACCCCCTTGCGTGACTGCCCTTTCCTTATTCCCCACTACCTAGACTTGGGGGGCAGTTGTTGCATGACCCCCCCCCTCCCCAGGCTGACACGTGACACAGTGGCTTGTTAGGGGCAGCGCCATGCCCTTACAGCACTTCACCTTGGAAGTTGGGACTTTGGGTCCCAAGCCCTGACCCACCGTCAAGAAGTATTTGCCATCCGCTCAGCCACTTCCTGGCCCTGGCCCTCAGCATGCTACCTGCCAGATGGAGGTTTGGGACAACACCCGCACCGACAACCCGGACCCCGAGGTGCTGGCCCCCCTGAGGCTTTTGTCAGTTCATAGATGGGGCTCCACTGACAGTCTGGGCAAAGTGGGGGATTCACCTGCAGAAAATGCCCCGATTCCACTGATTTTTTTCATGTCTGCATAGGAAGAAAAATGTCACCTCCTTCCCGAAGATCAGTGAGCTTCCAGGCTCTTTGAATTCCTGTGTGTCAGAGATTTCTAAGTCGCCCCCTCCTCTTCCTCTCCCAACACCGCAGACTGGCTGCTTCTGGTTGTCAACCACATGATGTTGGAATTTTAGAAGTCAAGCTACTTAAAGGCCTATTTTACAAAATTTATGAAACTTCCTCTCTACTCTCATAATTCCAAAAGCTTTAATAAATATACATGTGTGCTAGGATTCGCGTTAGGTTTTTTCTTCTCCTCCTCCTACTTCTATCAGGTGCTTTTATTAAGCCCTTTTAGCACTATTTAACTTTTAAGCTAAGCACGCATTACTTTTAAAAACTAATTGAGTAAAGATGTTCAGAACTTGAAACATGGGGAACCCTGAAAATAAAATGTGGGCCCACGACTTAAGTAACCATCGGGAAGATTTTGATGTATTGCTTTCCAGCCTAATCCATTTGCTTCTCCTAATGCTTCCTGAGTGTTTAAAACGTAACACACACACCTCTTAGCTGCTTTTTTGTTCATCCAACATAAGGAGAGCATTTCCTATAGTAAAATATTCTTAAAAACGTGTGTTTCATGTGTTCCATGTGACATATATGTTAACAATACAAAGACTGAACAGGACATCAAAAATCAAGATGCTTCGCGGGGCTCTCACAGGTGATCATTACAGCCCTGTCGCGGGGGGATGGGGGAGCGGAAATACCGCCAGCTTCCAGCTGGGGAATCCCACCGCCCAGGGGCGGGAAGGAGCCTGGGTGCTTATGATCACAGGCTTGGGTATCATTTATCAGCTGTGCCACCTTGAGTGCAACAGCGACTAGGATTTATCGGGCTTATCACGTCAGTGTTGGTGTCCTCAAGGAAAAGAATAAAAATGTGACTCTTGAAAATGTTATTAAAACGTGCAATCTTGTACCTAGATTGCTCTGACCTCCCCCGCAAGGCCATGGAAAGGCCCAGAAGCTTGAGCTGTATTTACCTGCCTCAAGACAATCTGTCCTCGCTTGGGCAAGTGACTTGACTTCCCTTCATCTGTAAATGGGGCCAAGAGAAGACCCGACTTCGGGGTTTGGAGGCTCACACAAGAGGGTGCGCTGCAAAGCATTGGGTAAGCTGCCTGGAGCACAGCGAGGGCTTGATAAATACGGCCTGTGACTCCTCAGAGTCCGGCAGCTGTGGCTGGGGTCACTGGAGCTGCTTCCCAGAGACGCTTACTCACATCCATACTTAAGAAAATTACACCTGCAGCCTCTCCAGCCTACCTCAGTCGTTCATTTAATGAACACCGACTGAGTTCCTACCAGATACCACGCGCCACAGGAGATCCTGGTCTCCATTCTCCCACCTCGTTTCTGAAAGCACAACACAAACGTCCCTGCCTCTGGGAAGTCTTCCTAGGACTCCAGGCAGACTCACTACTGCCCTGCTGTGTAACTGACTTTGGACATGAATGGGGTTCCAGGGGAAAGGACCCCTCCCCACCCACTCGCCATGTTCATTTCTGTATCATCAGTGCTTTCCGGCTGTGTATAATAAAATAAGTAGATTCTCAATGATGTGGAGTTGACTGAAAGTGCGCTTGTTTTCCCATGAGGACGGTAGCTGCCTTCGCCAGCTCTCCAGTTGCCAAAGCAAGCCAGATGTGTGCCAAACAGTTCCAAGTCCTCTGGGAACACGTACAGGGTGGGCTCACTGTCAGTCTCGGTTGTTGTGAGTGACTACTTTGTCTTATTTTATAACAACTGAAATTCTCTATTATGTTACCAGATCACACTCTTCAAGCCCCTCTCTTTTGCTAATAAAAAAAAAAATAGTATGGCCACATTGGGGAAGTCCTTAGGGAACATGTCCTGTATCAGGAAAAGTAGTTAAGCACTGGGATCCTAAAGGAGCCTGGGAAAGTCTAGCCAGAAACTATGGAGTTGGGTTGTATTATCTATATAAAAACAGAACTGGACTTGGCAAGTTTTGTCACATCTTGGCTTATTAAATCCATTCATTGAGAATTAATTTTTCCAGATTGTTACTTCATAATAGCATTGAAGTGTCAGAAAATACCCTGACCAGTCAGTCCTGGATACAGGTCGGGGAGGTAAAGGGTGGCAGGTGAAGAAGCACCCATCTCCCACACGTTTGCTCAGTACTTTGTAATTTACAATGAGGCAGCTTTCACTGTCATTATCCCTCTGCTAAAACAACCCCCCCGAGGCAGGTGGGAAGCCGGATTCTAGCCTCTTTGCATAGGACGGGACACCGAAGCAGGGCTCCACTGGGAATCCGAGCTGTCAAACATCAGACTAGAATGGTCTGCTACCATGGCCATCACCCTCCCAGGATCTCTGGAGGGCCTTGTCTCTTGTGGGTATCTTCAGAAAACGATCCCATCTTTGCATCGGTCTTCCCAGAGCATTCTGGTCTATGGAGTGTGACCCAGGCTACAAGGAATGTCATGGGCACCTGGCATTAGCAGCTTTCCATGAATTCCCAGCGTCATCCTCTTGTGAGCTATGATGTGTGCTTTCACCGGACATGTGGAATTATAGACAGCTTCTGCCTTCATGATCCGGTAGGGGAGAAAGACACCTGTCCCCTATGCAAGGTGTCACGTTCACCTTCCTGGGAAAGGACCCCAGGGATTCTGAAGCATGCAGCCCTCTGAACAAATTTGATTTAACACATCTGAAATCCCAGCACTGCAGACTGGAGGGGGACGCTGTGTGCAGTCCTGTTTCCCACACAAGCAAGCCCCGGGGAGGAGGAGGGCCCATTTACCTATGTACAGGCCTCACCAGCAGTGGACTCTGGCAGCAAATTTACTTCCATCCATCGTGTTATCTGAAAAAAGAAACCTCAGCTGGCCTAATGGGGAGCCTAATACACTCCTACTAGCCTGTTGTGTGGGCAAGATATAAATGGCGAGGCCTTTGGAGTGCTTTTTCTGTCTGCTCTGGTGTTTACAGGCCCCGGGTGAGGCGCCTGGACCAGCCAGGACCCTCTCCTCCCAGAACCTCCATCCTCAAGGCACCCCCTCCTTGTTCACAGATTGCTGGTACTTGAGTCCATAAACCAGGTCAAAGAATTCTCCACCAGAGTTCTAGGTGGTGTCTCTGGGAGGACTGCGCACCCTCCCCCCACCCATCCATCACTCACTCCCTTTGAAGAAACACACCCCAGGGTCAGGAACGCTGACAGAAACATCCTGAGGAAATCACCACTCTAAGTGGCTTCTAAGCCTCATTTCCCCAAGGAGATAATCAGCACCTCTTCCCCAAGACAGCTCCAGGTGAGCGAGAAGGAACACCTTCCTGTCGCGGCGGAAGGCGTTGCCTGGCCGCCTGATCGCCCAGCGCCCTCGCATCTACTGTCACAGTCCTCTGAACCCACGAGGTGGCCGGGGCAGGTACGCCCCCCCCTCCCCATTTGACGCAGGGCACACCGAGGCCCGGGCGCCCGCTCTCCTCGCGGGGTCACCCAGGGAGCAAGCACCGGGGAGCTCTGCCTGCGCGCCCCGAGCTTAACCCGCGGCACCATCAGGTCCCCCGAGTGAGCCCGTCCGCGGCGGCGGCCACATGGCCTCATTGCCCCGGGCGGGCGTCCAGCCGCGCGGACGCGGGCGTTCACGGCAAACCGCAGTCCCGGCCGCTTGCGGAGCGACTCCGCCGGCCGGGCGCGGGGACGCGGCGAGCCTGGGAGTGCCGGCAACAAAGCAGGAGCGCGCGCGGGACCCGAGGGGGCACCGGCCCGGGGGACGGCGCGGCCAGCCCGAGCGCAGGGGGACGGGGCGGCGGCCGGCGAGCAGGCGGCGTGCCCCCGCCCGGCCCTCAAAGCCTCCTTTCTTCTCGCGCGCTGCTAGGCGGCTCCGGGAGATCGGGAGGGGGCGCAGCTCGCCGTCCCCGCCGGCCGGTCCGGGCGCTTCCTCCCTCCGCCGCCAACCCCACCCCGAGAAGCGCACAAAGAGCGGCGGGCCGGCGGGCGCACACCTCCCGTCGGGGCGGGGCCGCGGGAGGGGCCGGCGCGCGCTCGGCCGCGCCCGCCTTAAAGGGCCCGCCTGCTCCCGGCGCGCACCGCGCATGCCCGACCGCGGGGCGGAGGAGGGACGGGACGGCGGCGCGCGCACGCCCGCGCCGCTCGCCGGAGCCATGGCTGGCGTCCCCGCGGTGGCCGCGCGGCGCTCGTGCACGTGTCAGCGCCCGCGGGGGCTCGGCCGGCGCGCGGGGCGGGTGCGGGACCCCCGCGCCGCACATTCCGGAGGTCTAGGGCCGCAGGGCGGGCCGGGCCCCCGCTGGGGCGGGTGTCTGGCTGGCCCGGCCGCAGTTTGAGGGCCAGTTGGACGAAGTGCTGCCCAAGGGGCACAAAGCTGCGGGCGCGCGCGCGCGCGAGAAGCGATGCGGGCGGGCCTCTGCCTTTGTGTCTCCTGCGCTCCCGCGCAGGTGGGCATCCCGCGCCAGGAGCCACTTGGCCCGTGCGCACCGGGACCTCGAATCCCGCTTTTCGGGCCCGAGGGCTCGGGCCGCTCTTTGCGGCAGACAATAGACCCTTCTCCCAGTGGCACCGTGGGCTCTAGGGGTGGTTTATTTGGGGACGCTAACGGGACTTTCTCAGGACCGCTCTCTTAGAGCCCGGCCGCGGGCATCCGAGTTGGCGCGTTTTCTTTTCTCCAACAGGCGAGGGAAGAGAGCTGGGGACAGACTGTCCTCGGCCGATAGGTACGCGCGAGTGTCCCGAGCCTGCCGGTCCCGCATTAGACAACAAAGAGAGGCGTTAGCGGCGGCGGGGGAGGGGCGCGGCCGGGAGGAGGACGGGGCGGGCTGCGGCGAGCGCGGGGGTGGGGGGCGCTCGCTCTCGGCTCGCCCTGACCGCGGCCTCCGCCCGCCCCCGGCCCGGCGCGCGCCAATCGCCTCCCCCAGCGATAGTGTCAGTAGCATTGTAGTGTCAGCTCCCGCCGGTGACGTTGCGCCTCCCTCGTCCCCCTCCGGAGCCGTCTGGCTGCAGAGGCTCAGTCAAGAGGCGGGGAGGAGAGGAGGAAAAAGCGCTGAGTGAGGGCGGGCGGGCGGGAGGGAGGGAGTGGAGGAGCCGGGGAGGGGCTCCTTAAAGAAACGCTGCTGTCGCTCGCCTGCTTGCTTTTCGCTCGGCATTGTGGCCAGCCAGCCGGGCACTCGGGGGGCACGCGCGGCTGCCGCTCGAGCTTTGCCCCCACCCCACCCGCCGGCAGATCTGGGGTGGGGACCCAGGCGGGGGCTCCTGCGGCCACTGCCCGGCGCCGATCGCACCGAGCGACCCACTCCTCCCGGCGCCGAGAAAGGAGCAACGGAGCCCTCTGCAGCCGGCCGGCCTCCCCGCCCCTGACCACTCGCTTCCCGGCTGCCTTTGTGGCCGCAGCTTCTCGCCGCCGAGCCGAGGGCCGGCGGGGGCGCGGCGCGCACGGCCGAGCGATGCCCAGCTCCCTGTTTGCAGACCTGGAGCGCAACGGCAGCGGCGGCGGAGGGGGAGGCGGCGGCGGCGGCGGTGGCGGCGGCGGCGGCGGCGGCGGCGGCGAGACCCTGGATGACCAAAGAGCCCTGCAGCTCGCGCTCGATCAGCTCTCCCTGCTGGGGCTGGACAGTGACGAGGGCGCCTCTCTGTACGACAGTGAGCCGCGCAAGAAGAGCGTGAACATGACCGAGTGCGTGCCGGTGCCCAGTTCCGAGCATGTCGCCGAGATCGTGGGGCGGCAAGGTGGGTCCGGAGGAGATGGGGGGCTGGAGGGGGAGAGGGTCTCGGGCCACCGCCCCGAGGGGGGGCGCGAGTGGGTTCGGGATCCGCGGCGCCCGCGAGCCTGGGGAAGAGAGGAAGAGCCGCGCGATGGGCCGGCGCCCCAGACAAAGAAAGTGCAGGCAGGCTGTCTCCCGGAGCCGCGCCGCTGCCACGGCGGGATGCACTTTATCCTGCTAAAATCACTGCCTTCCCCCTAGCGCCCCCCACCCAGCCCACCCCGGGAAACAGAATTTAAATATAAGATGCTTGGGGGAGGGGGCCTTTGATCGGTCCTTTGGGAGGGGGAGGAGGAGGAGTGAGCATCGGATGGGAGGAGGATTCTGGATTTCTGCAAAGCGGAATGGAGCCCAGAGGAGGAACAATGGGTCCCGGGACTGACCCCCTTCTCATCAGTACCCCAGTTCTGGGGGGCTTCACGGCCCCGGCCCTGTTCCGTGAACCCTTTCGCCGCGCCTTCAGGGCGGACGGCGCGCCCCGCTGGATCCTAGCGGCATCTCCCCAGCTGACTTTTTCTTGGGATTCTCGGGTTTGCTCAGGACGACTGCAGTCACTGGGGGAGGACTGGGCAGCCAATGGGCTGTTCCTCGAGCGCCTCGCGGGTGGAACCCGCTTCCCAGCCCGTGGCGTGGCCCAGGGTCAGTGAGGGAGCCGCCCCCCTTTCCGCCCGAAGCGTGTCCTGCAGCCCCGCAGCCCTGGACGCGGGCGGTCCCAGGTCTCCGCGGTTACCCCGGGATAATGGGCGTGTCTGTCTCTCTCTCCCACTCCCTCCCCTGCACCCTGGCTCCCAGGTTGTAAAATCAAAGCGCTGCGGGCGAAGACCAATACTTACATCAAGACCCCGGTTCGCGGGGAGGAGCCTGTCTTTGTTGTGACGGGCAGGAAGGAGGATGTGGCCATGGCTCGGAGGGAGATCATCTCTGCCGCGGAGCACTTCTCCATGATCCGCGCCTCGCGGAATAAGAACACGGCGCTCAACGGCGCAGTGCCCGGTCCGCCCAACCTGCCTGGACAGACCACCATCCAGGTGCGCGTGCCCTATCGCGTGGTGGGGCTCGTGGTGGGGCCCAAGGGCGCCACGATCAAGCGCATCCAACAACAGACGCACACGTACATCGTGACGCCCAGCCGCGACAAGGAGCCCGTGTTCGAGGTGACTGGCATGCCTGAGAACGTGGACCGAGCTCGCGAGGAGATCGAGGCGCACATCGCCCTGCGCACCGGCGGCATCATCGAGCTCACAGATGAGAACGACTTCCACGCCAACGGCACGGACGTGGGCTTCGATCTGCACCACGGGTCCGGCGGGTCCGGCCCTGGCAGCCTCTGGAGCAAGCCCACCCCCAGCATCACGCCCACCCCCGGCCGCAAGCCGTTCTCTAGCTACCGCAACGACAGCTCCAGCTCGCTCGGCAGCGCGTCCACAGACTCCTACTTCGGCGGGGGGACCGGCGGCAGCACAGCCGCCACCCCGCGCCTGGCGGACTACAGCCCCCCCAGCCCCGCGCTCAGCTTTGCCCACAACGGGAACAACAACAACAACGGCAACGGATACACCTACGCGGCGGGGGAAGCTTCCGTGCCTTCCCCCGACGGCTGTCCCGAGCTGCAGCCCACCTTCGACCCGGCTCCCGCTCCCCCGCCTGGGGCGCCGCTGCTCTGGGCTCAGTTCGAGCGCTCCCCCGGAGGCGGCCCTGCGGCGCCGGTGTCGTCCTCCTGCTCGTCCTCCGCGTCTTCGTCCGCTTCATCGTCCTCCGTGGTCTTTCCCGGGGGCGGCGCCAGCGCGCCGGCCAATGCCAACCTGGGGCTGCTGGTGCACCGCCGGCTGCACCCGGGCGCCAGCTGCCCGCGCCTGTCCCCGCCCTTGCACATGGCGCCGGGGGCGGGCGAGCACCACCTGGCGCGCCGGGTGCGCAGCGACCCGGGCGGAGGGGGCCTGACCTACGCCGCCTATGCCAACGGGCTGGGGGCGCAGCTGCCCGGCCTGCCGCCGTCGGACACCTCCGGCTCCTCGTCGTCGTCCAGCTCCTCGTCCAGCTCCTCCTCCTCGTCGTCGGGGTTGCGGCGAAAGGGCAGCCGCGACTGCTCCGTGTGCTTCGAGAGCGAAGTGATCGCCGCGCTCGTGCCCTGCGGCCACAACCTCTTCTGCATGGAGTGCGCCAACCGCATCTGCGAGAAGAGCGAGCCCGAGTGCCCGGTCTGCCACACCGCGGTCACCCAGGCCATCCGCATCTTTTCCTGAAGGCGGCGCGCCTGCGCGCACCCCGCGGGGGCCGGGGGGGCCCCTCCCCTCCAGCCTCGGACCCCCTCACCCTCGCCGCCGCCGCCTCCACCCGGCCCGCGCCCGCCCGCCGCCTCGGTGCCCCACCCCCTCCTCCCCCACCCCCGCTCACACTCTGAGATCCGAGAGGAGCTTGGGAAGCTGTAGTATCCGCTCGTTTTTTTAAATTTTTAATTTTTAAACAAAGGAACTTGCCAGGATATCTGCATCAAGAGTACTATAGCCCGGGAAGCCCCCGAACCACCTGAAATGCATGCTCTATAAATAATAGGAACGGCGACACTCTAGTAATGATAGTTTGTACACTGTACTTCATAGGAAGCTTCCAAAAGAAGAAAACCCCACAAGTTTTCCATTTTCTTAAAGTAGGAGAAAAAATGAACAATAATTATTATGACAAAGAGGATAATAATAGTGCTTATGGGATGTGTGGACTGTTTTCGTGTGTTCCCCTTTGTGGCTGGGTTCCTACGATGCTTATTCTAGAACACAGTGGATCCTTTTTGAATGTTGTGGAAGGGCCAGGAGTTCCTGTGAAACCAGGATACTGCAGCTTTATAAAAGTTAAACAAACTGTAACATATCTCTTATATATTAAAAACGTTTAAAAGTTTTAAAGAGAAATTGCATTAATACAGATTGAAGTATTTTATTCTTTTTTGACTTGAAAAATTATATTTCATATTGCAAAGATGTTTACAAGTATTTTAATTTAAGTTCAGTGAACTTTTTTGTAGCTGGGTTAAATCTTTTTATTTTAGTATGGCCTTATGGCAAAGAACACTGTATTATTTTAATAACCACACAATCGTGACGGAATTACAAAACCATAAAATGTGTAATGTTTTGAACAGTATTCTGTTGGGATGGAGATTTTATAGGTTCAGACAAATCTAGAAATGCTTCACCCAGCATATTTTCTATTCAGTGATATAAAGCATATTTTATTCTATATTATTACAAAAAAAAAACCACGGAAATGTATAAACATGTCAAAAGGAACTGTTGATGCTTTCTAACATTTGTATAAATAGAATTCAGTGCAAGCTACAAAAATTCTGTTGGGCCACTATAGTTTTAGTATTTCTATTTTAATACATTTGTTTACCACTTGTTTATGTATATGTAGGTGATGTTACTTGAGCTTAAATGTACTTTACTGAGCAAAGTTTAAAAAACAAAGTATATTTTATTTTATGATAAAGGGCCTTTAACCTCATGGTCAAATACTAATATTATATTTGCTGAGACAAGATTTGAAATTGTATCAAGAGTTTTATTTTTCTGACATTTAAAGTTCTACATAATAAAGGTAAAACTTAAGGAATGGTGCTACTTCATTTTTTAAGTATTTCTATATAAATAAAATATTGAAGAAAACCTATCTTGTGTGGTGAGTTGGTTTTGTTTTACGCCCCTTGGAGTCCTTCTGTGTATGTAAATCACTCTTAAGTGACGAGTGAAAATGTATACATTCCGGGCATATGATGTTAGTATTTTATCAATGGAATGAGCTTTCCAGATAGGCTGGAGTTGTGTTGAGTGGGATCTCTAGGCCACGGGCAATGGTATTTTTTTAAAAATTGCAGTTTCCTACTGAATCAGGGCTTGCTTCTCCCTGAGACACAGTGGGCACGGTGCCTGGGGCCCATGATACCTGCTGGGGGTTGATGGGGAGGCCCAGGAAAATGTTTGATTTCTTTTAAAATTAGAAGAAAGAAAGCCCAAAGGAAATGAAATTATTCAAAGGAAATGTTTTAATTTTCAGGTCCACAAGAACCTACTCATTAAAATCTGCCTGAAACACTAAGAGAATAAAATAATTATTAGAGTACTTAAAGTGATATCAAAAATCAATTCAAATATCGATATTATTATGCAAGAAGAAGCCCACGAAAGCGAACGTGCCTGGGGTCCAACAACGTTAGGATCCCACCCCACGTGGCCTCTTCAGAGGGGGCCTCAGGGCTGTGCCTGAGCCACTTCCACTGAGGGCCTCAGGGCTGTGCCCGCTGGCCTCAGTTTCCACTGAGGGTCACTTCCTTCCGGGAAGCCACGCAGTGACCGTCTCTGCTTGCAGAGGGCCTAGCTGGATTTCAGGATCCGTCTTAAGAGGCTTCCGCTGGGAGGGCAGGCTAATTGGTGTTGACAGGCTGAGGGTGTTAACCGTTTGTTGTTGTTTGAGACAAGTTTTTGTTTGCTTTCTGGCAGGCTACACCTGCTCCCTGGCTGTTGGGTTTTGTCAAGCGACAGCGCCGCCAGCTTTCACTTGACCTGAACTCTTGTCTTCTAGAGGGTATTTAGAAATGACCAGAGCATGCTACTGAGTTTCCAGCTCACTCTGCCAGCTGAGCTGCCCCCCGGAGAGCAGTGTCTGCCCTGGAATGTGGCAGGCTTTTGTTTTAATCTGTGCTGATGGGTACCATTTAACAGGTGAGGCCAAACAGTGGGCCACGACCTACATTGGTGGGTGGCGTCTCTTTCCCTTCCATATTAATTTTTGTTTGTCCAGAAGCACAGTCATGTCGTAGCCCCTGATTTGGTTGGTTGAAATGCCGCCGTGTAAAGGCAGGAGCCTGGGATTCAGGGTGGGAAGGGAAAAAGGAGTGGCCCGGCTTGGGAAATTTCTGGCATCATCTCCAACTCTGGAACGTTCCCAGACGGTGTTTACCCCCTTTCTTCTCCCTCAAGGACTGGAGGTTGGCCGAGGCCTGGCGAGCAGCGACATCCTAGTCCAATCCCACCTTTCCTGTGAGCTGTTCGGAAATGCCTAGAACAGAACCAAGATTCTTTTTACACTTACTACTTTAGCAATGTAACTGCTTTTCTGCCTTAGCAGAATGATGACAGAGAAGGCAAGAAGGGAAGAAAAGCTTTGACTTGAGTTTCTCATGGGCTCTTACCCAGAGAGAGATTTT
Organism: Lontra canadensis; assembly: GCF_010015895.1. Lineage (NCBI taxonomy): Eukaryota > Metazoa > Chordata > Mammalia > Carnivora > Mustelidae > Lontra > Lontra canadensis. Next base: position 5,382,791 of record NW_022631088.1, read on the forward strand.
GTGGTCCATATGCTGCTTTGGGAAAAAGACAAAAAAACAAAACAAAACAAAACAAAACAAAAAAACCCGTCAGAACTGGAGGCCGCTGACATCTCCTTGGATGGCCTATATTTCTCTGCGGTGAGAGGTTCCCTTTGTTGACATGAAGTTTGGGGATGTATTATTAATAAACGTTGGTTTCTTAGGAGAAAGAGCTTTCTCTCTTTTAAACTGTTGGCTTTCCCCACAGGGCAGGCCCTTGTCACCCACACAGGATGTGGAAAATGCTAGTGGTATTGGATGGCATTAGCTTCGGATCCAAGACCCGCCTTCTGCTGCGTTCCCTGGGTCCCCCAAAATGATGAGCGTTGGGGTGGCCCCTGGCTGTGGAGCTGACAGCCCTCCAGCTGGGCAGGTGAGAGATGCCACATTCCTGCTACCAAACGGGCAGCCCCTTCTCTTTCTGCTTTTATACCCCCCAAATCTTTCTGCAGCAACAAAATGCCGGCCAACGGGCATCTCTCCCTCCCTCCACCAACCCCCGCCCTCATTTCTTTATGTGTACTGGTAGTACTCAACTGGGGGGTGATTTGGCACCCCCCAATTTAGGCAGTCTCTGGGGACACTTTCGAGTATGACAACTGGGGTTAGTGCTCCTGGTGTCTAGGGGGTGGTGACCAGGGATGTTCTTAAAAGACCTACAAGGCACAGCTAGGAATTATGCCGTCCAGGGTTTGAGAAGCCCCCGATGTAGACAAAGTAAATGTTATCTTTCCTGCTGTTTATTTGCTGCCTTGAAATTGGTGATGTTCTTGTGATGTTTAAATGCATAAAGACTGACCCTCGGCCGTGTTCTGGGATGATCTCCCCAGGGTAGCTCCAGGAATGTCAGAAATATGGGGGGAGGCTCATGGCTGATGCCTGTGCCCCGGGGGGGTGAGGAGAATGAATGAAGAACTCCTCTAGTCACCGAAGAGGGGCAGGGTGCACCCGACTAGCAATGATACGTTCCCAGCACTTTCTCTCCCGGCGTCTCCCATGCTCCTTACCGCAAGCCAGGCGGGAGGCACCACTGACATTTTCCTGGGCCTGTTTGCGGTGAAATGAAAATGCTCAGAATGCAGTCCGGGAGCACGAAACCTGGATTTTCTCACTCCAGCCCGTGCCCTTGCTGCCTTGTCAGGCTGAAATCGCTTTGCGGAGCATTCTGGGAACAGATCGTGTACCAGCCGCTCGCTCCTCCCCTTTCCAGCTTTCCTGGGTCCCCCTTATCCGGCCCCAGTTGGCTCTTGGGAAAAAGCTTTGTTACAGTCAGTGACTTTCAGAGATGAGGCCAGCCAGAGCCTTTATCTCTTAAGCCTTATCTTTCCAGGGAGTGTGGACAAATTGTCCCCCTCTCAAGGGGGTTCGAGCCCGCAGGCCGGTGCGGCGCTGGTAGGAGCTGTCCTTAAGGCTTCGTGGGGACAGGGGAGCTTGGGAAGAGGTGAAATTTGTGTGGGCTTCCATCCGTCTCACCTTCAGAAGGTCATTCCCCCGTGGGTTTGGGGACAAGGGTCCTTCTAATGCCGAGTGTTGCCCACTGTTGACCTTCCTCCCTCCCCAGACCTTGTCCCCACCCCTAGGCGGGTAAAACCCTCCTACTTCCCGGGAAAGGGAAAGTGGGGTAGGGGAGTTAGGCATCCCTTGTGTGATCGCAGCCATCACTGTGCCCACCCAGCCCAACGGGGGTGGGTATGAGGAAATCCATTTCAAGGACAAGGAGACTGAGTCATTTGGAAGTTAAATGACCCACCTAAGGCCCAATAAACACTGGGCTGGGATTCCGCCCTGGGCCCATCTGAATCCAAAGTTCCCATCCTGACCCCTTCAGAAAAAATGGCTTTGAAAGGAGGTATTTTCAGAAAAAGTGAGCACTGGTTCATCCCACAATCGTCAAGCATGGGGAGGATGGTTCTTGCTTATTGATAAGCATGATCGATTTGAAAGATGCAATGAGGGCCTCACTGCTCTCCTGACTCCAGACCACGCGTCCAGGCTGCGGGGGGCGGGGGGGACCAAGGACACCAATAGCGGGTCATGTGCACACAAGGACCTTTCTGTGACGTGTCTCCCAAAGGCTTGTGATCCCTGGGCCATTTTGTGACCAGTCGGACAGTGAACATTAAGCTAATTCTGGAACATAGTCTTCCCAGGTACACCAAAAACTATATATTTCATGAGGATAAAATGAGCACAGAATACTCTCAAAAAAAAAAAAAAAAAAACCTCCATAAAAATGTCACCTGAACTAATGGAGACAGTGGCAAAAAGATGCCAAACCCTGACTGAAAAGTAAACTGTAATCAGCTGTTTGGTTTCCAGAATGTGAAGGTCTTTGTCTGTGTTCTCACATTGGCTTCCTTTTTCTAGGGCATTTGCAGGGCCTTGTAGGATGTTGGCATGGCTTGAGCTGGTATGAGAGGTGAGGTGCTGCTCCCCTTGTCAGTCTGGACTGTCCATCCCATCCGAGCATGTGTCGTCATGGGAGGTGTGGGTGGGACAAACAGCAGCTCTGTGACTGCTCCTCCTGGGGAGGACAGATGGCTCCCTTTCTTCTGGCCGGATCAGACATGCTGAGCCCCTCTTTTGGGCTTTAGGGCACCTTGCACCTCCTTCTGCAGCAGCACAATTGTATGTTGACTTGTCTTTCTGCCCCACTAGGCTGAATATGCCTCAGGGGCAGGGGTCTCATCCTTCCATCTTTGAACCCCCAACACCCGACCCAGAGCCCACAAGCGTACCCAGAGCACACTTGGAAAATGAGTGAGAAGGGGCTGTATTACTTGAAATAACCTACATGCCCATGAACAGGGGATTTATTTATTCATTCTATGACCTGTGCATTGTGGAACTCTGCGTGCTCTAATAAACAGACCACCTTGATATCTGTAGAGGCGAAATGCAGAAGGTCGGCTTTTGGAAAACGCAAAGTTTTGTGTGCATAGAAAAGCTTCCGAGGCCATCACGATAGGCAGCCTTCGAGCCAGCCCTCAGTGATCCCCACCTCCTGATGGTCACCCCTGGGGAGCACCCACCCCCTCGAGTGATGGTTGGACTTCGCGACCTGCTTCTAATGACCAGAACATGGCCCAAGGGATGGGATGTGACTTCTGAAGTTAGGTTATAAAAAGACTGTGGCTTCTCTGTTGGTTTCAATCTCTCGGCTGGTTCACTCCAGGTAGAGCCATGTCCTGAGGCAGCCCTCAGAGAAAGAGAGAGAGGTCCAGGAGGTGAGAAACCCAGGGGGAGCCTCTGGCCATGAGGAACTGAGGTTCTCTGCCCAGGAGCCTGTCTGGAACTGGGACCAGCCTACAGCCATGAGAATGAGCTTGGAAGCAGAGACTCCCCAGGCTGCGTCCGGAAACGAGACCACCCTCAGGTCACAACACGCCAGCCACACCTGAGCGGAGACCCCGACGGGGATTCCCAGTGACACCAAACCCTGACTCCTGAACCACAGGAACTCTGAGACAGCAAACGCATTTTGTAGGAAGTGTCCAAGTTTTAGGGCGAGTTGTTAGACAGAAATAGAACTGAAATAGAATGGATGTTTGGGGGTGATGACAGAGCACTGGCCCTACCACTCTGTGTAACGTGGGAAAATTACTCAACTTCTCCATGCCTCAGTTTTATCATCTATGAAGTGGGGGTTATAATAGTAATGTTGTTACTCTTAACACAGTGGCTCTGAGGAGCATTTAGGATAATGTGTAGCAAATGAAAGGGCTATCTATCACCATCTATTAACCCATATGTTTCATAAATTGATTTTTTTCACTTTATATCCTCATGACCTTTAGGTCTTTTTCCTACCATATAATTCCATTATTTTCACAGGTCAAAAATAATTTGAAAAATTCAAAGAGGGATGCATGAGTGGCGTCAGTCCACGTTGCCTGGGCCAAATCCTCCACATGGGAACCTTTGGATGGACACTATATCTCTAAAAGCGAGGCCATTATTTTATTTTGTACAGGAGACATTCAACTTTTCAAAACGCTTCTATTTAAATGGCCTCACGGCAGTCCCCAAAGAGGCAGACAATGCGGATATCATTATGTCCTCCTTTTACAGCCCAGGAAACAGCACTTAAATGCCTTGCCCGATGGGGGGTCAGTGGTGAGGTGGAGACTGGAGATTTCTGGAAACCAAGATCTTCCTCACCATGCGCGGCACAGATCGGTGGAAAACTGCCTTTACAGAATATCCGAAGTGGCTCCTGCGTGTTAGGAGTACGTTTAATACACCGCTAGCCGAAAACACCTCACCGTCCCACCCAGGGAGTTTGAGCCCCGTCAAAAACCCACTTCTCATTAAAACCATGATGGCATTGCTGTAACATTCCTTTGTAACTCGGGAGGCACTTGGACAGCAGCACGCGTCCCTGCAAGGAAATGATCGCTGGGGAGCTCCCTACAAGCAAGACTCTGATCCTGGGGGTTACTGGTCACAGCCACACCTCTGCGGGGGACCTCCGGATGGGCTCATTCATCTGCACTTCCTGCTTGGCAAACTGCCTCGCCCCTTGAGGTGCCTGCGTGAGAGGAACCTGGAAAAGTGGTGTAAAATGAAAATTCCCGGATCCAACACTTGAAAATCAATACCTTTGGGAGGGGCCTGGGAGTCTGCGTTGAACAAATTCCCTACGCCCCCAGTTGGGGGGTGAGCTCGAGATGTCAGTATAAACCTCGGATCACCCTGTAAGTTGCCATGGAAAAGAAGGAAGCCTTTTAATTTGTACTGATATTAAGCAATCTCTGGTACGTATTATTAAGAGAAAAAAAAATAAGACGAATGATCATATGTATAGTATGCTTCCGTTGTATTAACTTGTCTGTGGAGACCTCCGTGCGAGTGTGGTTGTGCGTATAAGGAGCATTCCTCTGACGTGGGAGCTGGGGTCGGCCGTCGGGCTGGGGAGAGGCTCATGTTCTGTTGTATATCCTCTTGCAACGCTGGCATCTTTTTAAACAATAAGTGTTACCCACTCAAAACTGTTTTTCTCTAGTTGATGAGGTGTCAGTGTCTGTTCACGGACTGTTAGAAATGCACACGCCGACATGGGATATGGACGGTGCGGAAGCTATGTGTGCGCGTGACGAAGGGGGTATGTGCGAACTCTCTAGATCTTTTCTTCCTTAAAGACTTTATTTTTTATTATTTTTCAAAGATTTTATTTATTTGAATGAGAGAGCGCACAAGCAGGTAGAGGGGTGCAGGGAAAGGGAGAAATAGACTTGCCGCGGAGCAGGGAGCCCGATGCAGGGCTCGATCCCATGACCCTGGGATCATGACCTGAGCTGAAGGCAGAGGCTTAACCGATGGAGCCCCCTAGGCGCCCCTACAGACATTATTTTGTAAGTCATCTGTATGCCCAGTGTGGGGCTTAACTCACAACCCCGAGATCGAGAATCTGACTGAGCCAGCCAGGTGCCCCCAACTCCCTGTACTTTCTTGCTAAACTTCGCTGCAAACCTAAAATGACTCAGAGGAATCGTCTGTAAATTTAGAAACGGTTTGAAGTGCTAGGCATTGTAAGCCCGTATGGGAATGACCGTAAAGCTGAGGCGAGTGATTGACAGACCATCAAAGTAACGGCTCCTGGGATTCTGAGGGGAAGCCAGGTTTGGGAACCGCTGGGCTTGGCGAGGCCCAGGGCCCCCTCCAGGGAGGCCTCCAGCCCAGCTGAAGAGTAGAAGGTACGTGTGCAAAAGCAGGTCACATGCAGACCGTAGAGGCCCCAGAAGGCCTGGCTGAGAGTTTGGGGGTGTGTCTTGCAGGCCTTCAAGGGGCAGTTTTCATGTTGCTTTCTGGTAACCAGGAGCCGGATGGCCGGGGGCCGAGCCAGGATAGGCCCGGGCGCTGGTGAGGAGCCACGGCCCCGATCCTGGCGGAGGCAGCTGGCTCAGGGGAGAGCCGCGAAGAGCATCTGGGTAACCAGAGGAGAGCAGAGAGTTGGACGGGGCCTCGCTAACGCGCTCGACGGAGTCGTGTGAAATCGCTGATGTTGGACTTCTGGAGCCCCGACAATGGCCATTTCCTACGGTTCCACCTGCTGGAGTTGACAGTGTGGTGGCAGAGGGGACCCCGGGGAGAGGGGAGGGACGGGGTGATGGGGGGACTTGAAGTCTCGGTGGCTGGGTCACGGTCATTCAACGTAGAGGAATGTGGGTGTTCCGGGGGCGACCGAGTGGAGTGTCATGGGGTTTTAGAGCAAATGCTTTTGCTGACTCTTTCCTGGACGCGTCTTGTGTTTCTACGTATTTGAGCCTTTGCCTGGACCTTCCCCTCTGCCCAGGAAATGCGTTATATTTAAAAAAAAACAAAGATCCAGGTGGAAGTCTGGTGAGTCAGAGCAAGGACGGTCCCCTGGAGAAGGGTTTATGTGCTCCTGACGGTGGGGAGAGCTTCGGAGGGCTTGAAAAGGACAGAGAAGCATTTACATGGGATATGGTTGGGGATGGGTATTTGGATGGAGCGCTCCCTCGGGAACATGCCATTTTCGGAGGATGAAAGTGCTGGTCGTAGGCAGGACGGCAAAGAGAGATCAGGGACCCAGTGGAGGCGGTGAGGGTTCCCAGTAGCTGGATTGGGAAGGAGGGGAAGTTTATGAGGGGCTTCTGGGCGGAGCAGATCTGGTGCAAGAAGGGAGTTAAATATCGTCTCCTGGAGACAGTACCTCCCCCAGGGCTGGACTTGCCTCCTCCAACACCATTTCCTTGAAGAGTTTTGGGGCCACAGAAGTGACCCCTCTTGTGCCTCTGGGCAGGTCCACCTGGGAAAGTGGGAAAGTGGGTCTTTGCCCGGACGCAATAGCCCAAACTTCACCCAGCAGCTTTCACTTTAGGCACTGAGTCAGATTTCTCTTTTGCCTGCAAACCCATCAGAAATGTGAAGGTCCTGACCACAATGCCCCGAATCTTCTCACTTTCATGCTGCCCAGCTTGAGGGCTTTGGATTTCCAGGAAACACTGTGCTTCGGGCCCGCTGGTCATTAGCTCCAGTGACTCAGCGGGGGACACCTCTTTGCATTCATTCGCTTTCTGGAAGGCCTGGAGACGGTGGTGGCAGGGCATGGTGTGGCACAAGGTGTTTTCCCAAACAGCTCAGGCCTTGCTGGGGAGGAGACGGGCAGGGATTAGGAACCATAAATGAATGGGAAGTGCAGAGAGGCTGTTGGAAACCACTTCGCTGGAGCACCTGGGTGGTTTAGGCGGTGAAGCATCTGACTCGTGATTTTGGCCCAGGTCATGATGTCTGGGTCCTAAGCTCAATCCCTGCGTCAGGCTCCGCACTCAATGTGGAGCCTCCTTGAGACCCCCTCTCTCTCTCTCCCTCTCCTCCGCCACCCCCCTCCCCCATCCGCACTCACTCTCTCCTTCTCTGTTAAAAGAAAGAAGGAAACCACTTCATTGAGGTATGATTGATATAAAACACAGTACATATGCATTCGTATACATTTTTACATATGCATTTATGCATTTAATTCAGTGAGTTTGGGGATAAGTGTCTACCTGTGAAACCACCACCACCAGTAAGACCATAAACCTCTCCATCACCTCCCATAGTTTCCTCCCGCCTCCACTGTTACTATTAGCAGCAGTAGTAGTAAGAACATAGTGCAAGTTCTAGCCTCGTACAAAATTGGGAGCATACGAGGCAGTACTGTTAGCTAACAGCACTCTGCTGTACGGGGTACTTCCAGAACTTGTCTGTCTTACGTAAGTGAACTTTCATACCCTTTGACCATCCCCTCCCCTGTCTCTCTCTCCCCCTCCCCCTTCTAATCACTGTTCTGCTCTCTGCTTCCGTGACTTTGACTATTTCGGATCGTCCCTCTGCGTGAGATCATTCTGTGTGTGTCCTTCTGGGTCTGGCTTACGTCACTTAGCACGACGTTCCCCGGGCCTGTCCGTCTTGTTGGCAGATGACAGGATGTCCTTCCTTTATAAGGCTAAATACTGTCCCACTGCATACACAGACACTGTGCGTTCTTTACCCACGGAGGTGGCTGCACATCTGGACCGTTGCGTGGGGGCCGCAGGGACGCGGGGGTGCCAGGGCTGCACACCGCTTCCTGACGTTTCACTCTGTACAGAGGCCGCGTCCGATGGCGGCGCCCGTCTCCCTCCACGGGCTTGGCCTCCTCCCTCTTCCTTCTCTGCCATGGTCCTCTTGGCATTCCCGGTACTGCCGTCCTCTTGTGAGGGTTCCATCTCCGTCCTAGAGGATGGATGCCGAGCTCTTTTGTAGCGTTTTTCCAGCTCTTTCTCCTAGCAGTTCTTTTTCTCTTCTCAAATGATTAACTTTTGCTTATTTATTTTAATTCCAGCATAGTTCACATGGTGTCATATAGGTGTGCGGTGTAGTGATTCACACATCCATATACCACCCAGTGCTCATCGCGACAAGTGGACAAGTGCCCCCTTCATCCCCATCACCTGTGTCCCCATCCCTCCCTCCCGTCCCCGGTCACCAGCAGTGTGTTCTCTAGAGTTAAGAGTCTGTTTCTTGGTTTGTCTCTTTTTTCCATTGCTTGTTTGTTTCTTAAATTCCACATATGAGTGAAATCAAATGGCATTTGTCTCTCTCGGACTGACTTATTACTCTCTAGCTCCATCCGTGGTGGGGCAATGGCAGAGTCGCGTTGTTTTCTATGCCTGCGTAGTGTTCCATTGTGCACACAGACCATGTCGTCTCCATCCAGTCATCAGTCGGTGGACACTCGGGCTGCTTCCGTATCTTGGCTATAAATAACGCTGCTGTAAACATCGGGGTGCATGTGTCCCTTTGAATAAGTGTTTTGGTATTTTGGGGTGAACACCTAGTCGTGCGATTACTGGGATCACAGGGTAGCTCTATTTTTAACTTCTCGAGGACCCTCCATACTCTTTTCCACAGGGGCCGCACCAGCTTGCACTCCCATGCATATTGTGAGAGGGTCCCTCTTTCTCCGCATCCTCTCCAACACTGTTGTTTCTTGCATTGTTGATTTTAGCCCTTCTGACAGGTGCGAGGGGGTGTCTCACTGTGGTTTGGATTTGCTTTCCCTGATGATGAGTGATGGGAGCATCTTTTCATGTGTCTGTTGGCTATCTGGATGTCTTCTTTGGAGAAGCGTTTGTTTGTGTCTTCTGCCCGTTTATTAATTGGATTCCTTGCTTTTTGGGTGTTAAGTTTTGTAAGTTCTTTACGTATTTTGGATACTGGCCTTTCATCGGCTCTGTCACGTGCACATATCTTCTCCCGTCCCGCAGGCTGCCCTGCACTTCTCTTGGTGTGTCCTTCGCTGTGCACAAGCGCCAAGTCCTAGCAGTCCTCCCACCTTCTCCTCACGCAAGCCTGAGTCCATGGAGAGGGGCACCCATGAGACAACCAGATCTTTCTAATACTGACACCTTCCCATGGCACAATGTCTAGGTGCGATTTTACTAATATGTCCCTCTATTTATATGTTTGACAAAAAAAATCATGGTAAAATATACATAGCCCCCAAACTTACCATTTTAATCATTTTTGAGTGCAGTTCGGTGGCATTAAGCACATTCACTCTGTCGTGCCATGGTCATGGCCATCCGTCCCCCGAACGTTTTCATCGGCCCAGACGGAAACTCCTTATTACGTCCCTTGCCTGCTTCTGGTGACCGCAGTGCTCCTGTCTCTATGAACTTTGCTGTCCTAAGTCATGTCCCTCTTTTTACATATATTTTCGTTTATCACAGAATTCCTTCCCCACCAGGGAGGACAGACAGGAAAATAGCCTGTCTGGGGAAAAGAACCCTTTTGTGCATGCGTGTGCCGAGTCCTACGCTGACGTTGCTGAGAAATCAGACCCTCCCCACCTCTACCCACAGGCTCACCGAAGAGCCCAGGAGAGCCCCGGGGCAGGGCTTCTCCATCATGCATGACTTCAGCTACGGAAAGAGCTGCTCTGCACCAGGGGGACGTGATTTGTGTAAACTCGAAACAATTTGCGTTGGGTTCATCTTGGTTATATGTATTTACAGGGTCCATTTCTATCTTTACGCAAACTGTGTCTTTGGAAGCAAAGCCCAGATCTCCAAAGAGCCTCATGTGCATGTGCTTGCTTGTTTCACCCCAAGTCGTGTGTGTGTGTGTGCATGTGTGTGTCTGTGGCTTAAAAATGTTTCCCAGCCATCTTCTGAGTGTGCTTTTTACAAAACTGTTCTGAGCAACGAAAATACAGTTAGATAATCTATCTGAAAACCTCCATTGTTGATTTATACACATACTGATACCAGTAGGAGACAGGGACCTACATTCTCTTTATAGGAATGGTGTACATTGCTGACCGTTCATTGATTCTTTGTTTGAAACTAAGTTTAGAAATTCGACATTTCAGGTGAAACATTCATTCATCAACCTACTTTAAGCTTTACTACAGAGAATCAGGATGGTTTTTAAAATAAAAACCTCGTTTTTATTTACATAGTCAAAGGCTGGAGTTTTTTAAGAAGTGTAGAAGTGTAGCTCCTAAAAATCGCCCCAGAGATTCTCTGAAGTAGGGCTAAGCTGTGGGAGCCAGAGAAGAAACAACTGAACACTTTGGGAGATAATCCAAAGATGGGAAGGAAGATTACGCGCGGAAATGTACGAGATGCAGATAATCCACAGGTAAGAATTGCGAGGAAGGGCAAAACCTCGGACACATGTGCTAACGGGGAGAACGCTGAAGTACAGCACGTTGAAATGCGGTGAAAACACTTGACATCGTACCTAAAACTGCTGCCTGATGGAGACGCTTGATTTCGACTCTGTTCCAAGTGCTTTAGGGACGAACCACTCACAGCGTCACGTGTAAGCAGGCACATCCAATGGGAGCATATCTGACCCCCAGACTCACTGAATGTGCTATCTGAGAACAAAGAGAGAATTGCTAACCATCTAAATGACATCTAGGAATAAATAAGTGAATTACTATTTTATTACTGTTAGGATTTGCTAAACAGCATATCTGACGCTGGCTCTGGCTTCGTGTTAATTAAATATCAAAGACCAGCAGTTGTAACCAGGAAGCTTTTAAGATTCATGTGTTATTAGTAGTAGTATTTTAGATCTTCTCTTATATGAGCATGTGTATATCAGTGTGTTATTGTCATAAAAGTTTAATTTCAAGAGCTCAGTCTTCATTAATATGCATCAAGGAGTGCATGCCGGCCAGATCCCAGCAACCCCACTCCGAAGACGAGATCCAAGTGAATGAAACCCTCCAACCTAGATTTCGCTTTGAGGGAGAAGAACCACCTTAAATATCACTCAAGCATTTATGAGAAGTTTGGGACTGAGCAAGTGGTGGAGGGGGTGGGATTTTGAATTTCCTGCCTAAATCTCTCGCCCTCTGCTTAGTAAGTTCGGGGCTGCCAAGCAGCTTGCTCTAGGAGACCGAGCGAGCCAGGCCTTGCAGGCTCTTGGTGGAACTTGGCCATGTATTAAATTTGGAAACCAGAATGGAGTCCCTTCCAGGGCAACCCAATTAATCCTTCCTTAATGGTTAGAATATCATCCAAACCCACCTCCAAAAGCAATCAGTCAAGCTTAGGAGCTTCTCAAAATAGGGAAGTCTCGTAAGGTTTGATGCCCAGGATAGAGGGAGCGCAAAAGCACCTCCCCATGTGGTGCTTTTAGAATCGGGTTCTGAGAAGTTCATGGCCATGGGCAGTCTTTATGCAAGCTGAGCTGTGAGGAACCGGATGCCGCCATGTGAGAGGAAGGAACTAAAGTAAAGCTCAGCCTCTTGCTAAGACTCCGAGACTCTCCCTGGTGGTTCCTGCGGCCTCCTGACATTTAAGTAGAATTTGGTGGCTATCCCTAGAGCGGACGGATCAATTAGTCATTGCGAGTGGGGAGATTTTCCCAAATGTTGTACGACAGCCGCTGGTGGCTGAGGTCACGTGTGGGGTGAGTGGAGGAGAAGAGCCAGAGGCTTCCTGGCTGCCTTATAGGGGAACATACATCCATTTTTAATAACAGAAAACCCTCTTGTATCGCTTTGCTGGGGTTGACAAAGCACCCGCACTGAGTGGCTTACACAACAGAAATCCACTGGCTCTGGGTTCTGGAGGGAAGAGGGCAGAAATCAAAGTGTCAGCAGGCCTGGTTCCTTCTGAGGGCTGAGAGGGAAAAACCCTTTCCAGTTGTCTGTCCTTGGTGTGTGGCTGGCTGTCTTCTCCTGTGTCTCTTCCCATTGTCTTCCCTCTCTGTGTGTCTCTGTGTTCGAATCACCCCCTTTTAAGAGGACACCCAGTCATATTGGACAGGGGCCCACCCACTTGATTACCTCTACAAAGACCCCTGTCTTCTGATCAGGTCACATTCTGAGATGTGACTTTTTGGGGGGGACGGGATTCAGCCTATAAGACTTCCTATAGTGGTCTGACATATAGACAGCCCCAGAGCAGCTCAGGGCAGTTCTGCTGGCTCAGAGACATAACCGGGGACCACTGCTCTGTCCATGGTGCCTCGGGATGCTGTGGTGGCTGCTGCCTCCCCAGCCCTCTTTTCTGTAGTCCTTGCATGAAGAGACACATGAAGTGCTCGCCAGCTCCGTTCATCCTGACTGATCAGCACAGAGTTGTCAACGCAGTGGCTCCGTGTGGTGTCCTGTGGGACGTCAATGCAGTGGCTCAGTGTGGTGTTCCATGGGACGTGAACGCAGTGGCTCCGTGTGGTGTTCTGTGGGACATCAATGCGGTGGCTCCATGTGGTGTTCCATGGGACGTCCAGGGGCTTCAGATCACTCCACCCTCCTTATGATAGAGAGCAGGGGAGGTAATATCGCCCCGAGGCAAAACTGCAAATTAGTCCTGTTGTCTGATCCTTGGAATGCGCGCTGTTTCAGATCTTCTTTTCTGGCTAGAACAGAAAATAATGAATTTGCCAAATCAGTGATAGCAGACCTTGTCCCCGAAGTTTTATTGATCTGCACGGGCAATAATGACATAGTCTGTGTGGCAAATACAACCGAGGTTACTACCTAATTGAGCCTGCAGGCGTCTTTAGTTACTCCCTAGGACCCATCTGGTTTTCGGAGAGCCCATCCTGGTAAATTAAACTGAGATACGGTAAGGTCTCCAGCCCTACATCTCCAAGATCATTGAAGACATCACCATTGGCCTGGATACTGTCTTGTTTCTGATGGGCTACTAGGAGAGCAGTTCCAGAAGGTTCTACCTGGTCCTCTTCGCTGTGACTGTACCTGCCCCACAGGCTAAGGACTCAATGCTGGGAGCTGATGGGCAGAAACGTGGCTCCTTGGAGAAGGTCACATCTTAATCCCCAGAGACTCTGACTATGTGATCCTCAGGGGGCAGAAGGGACTTCGCAGGTGTGACAAAGTTAAGGACCCCAAAAGGGGAGATCATCCTAGATTTTCTGGATGGAGCCAATATAATCACAAGGGTCTTTATGGGGGAAATAAGGATGCCGGAGAGTTAGTGAAGGAGGCCCGAGGATGGAAGGGGCTGGAAGGATGCAGTCTCTGGCTTCAAAGATGGAGGAAGGTGTCTTCAGTCAAGGAATGTGGGTGGCCACTAAGAGCTAAAAAAAAAAAAGGCAAGGAAACAGATTCTTTTCTACAGCCTGCAGGAGGAACAACCCCTAGCCGACATCTTGATTTTAGTCCAGTGAAATCTATTTTGGACATTTGACCTCCAGAACTCTAAGATAATAAAATTGTGGCATTTCTAAGTTCTGTGGCAGTTTGTTATAGCAGAAGGGAGTGCACGTAGCCCACTAACGCCCTGGGGCAGCCCTCCTGCCTGGCTCCCTGTGTCTCTACCTTTCTGGCTTTCCCATCTATCCCACACTCAGGGGTCAAGAAATTTTCAAGGAAGAAATTCATACTTTTCCTATTTAAAAATTTGCTTCGCAGGAGTCCAGAATGTGGAATTTCTTGGGCAGCACAGTACTCTACAGGCATTTTCTTGATCCCTTATCCCCACTGGGCTGGGCTGTCCCTCTTCCCTTTCTCCATCCCCTCATCTGTCTTTCTGGCCTAAGACTTACCCCAGCGCTCCTGTTTCACTATTGTCTTTCCCTTCCGGCTTCCTTCCTTCCCTCTTCCTCTCCCCACCAACCCATGGAGACCCCCCTTCCGGCTGCCGCCCACCCTCCCGACATAGCCACACTCCTGGACGAGGCCACCATGGCCACACACGCACACTTTCCTGACCTCTTCTTCCCTTTGAGTTCTCTGGGCCCTGCGTTTGGCTGAGGAACTGGCTTCCGACTTACAAGTTTTCGGACACAGTAGATGTCAATGATTTGACTTCACTCTAGAGGTTAATCTGAATTCAAGAATTTTGACTAGAGAGGCAAATGTGTAGAGAAAGGCAATTTCCTTACTTTCCAGTCTGTAGATAAGGCACCGTGGCGTCGTCAGGGTCGAGGAGAACACCTCTCTATCGGGAAATCTTGTAGAAGCCTTCACCGAAAGATAAGATTCATTTTCGTTCCTTAAATACATTTGCTGATATAAAATGCCTTACCTTTCACGAGGTCAGTATTTCCTCTGCTTAAACTACATCATAGTAGTAGGATAGGAGGATAGGAGGATAGGAGGAAAAATCACATGTTCCTCCATTGAGATAAAACCACATGGTGAAGGTCTGGTGGAGACTGTTTTCGAAGTCTCCCAGGACATCTTCACCCAATCTTGAACAAAGAAATGTTTGGGGGAAAAAATGTCCCCAACATGTCCTCTAATGAAATTGGAGAGACTAAAAAAAAAATAATAAATAAAATAAAATAAAATAAGCAGGCACGTATTCTAAAGATACAAAATCGACAAAATATGCCGCAGTGCACACAAATGAGTTACCTCTTCTTCAGGTCAATACAAGTTTTTTCATTAGGCATTACTATTATTAGTCTATTTGAAACTACATGCTCGACTGGTTACTCACTACCGGCACTTAGGACTCAGAACTTGAAATCGGGAAGGGTTAAACTCTGGGACAGGAATGGGAAGAAGTTGACAGGGTTTCAAAGGCTGCTAGGCTGGAGAGAACCTTAAGGATCCCTTAATACCAAACCCTTAGGGCCAGGATTCTCAGACCGGCCGCTGTTGACATCTTGGGACAGGCTATCTTTGTCCAGGGGGTCGTCCCAGTCCTGTGCCCTGTGGGGGATTTAGGGGTGTGTTTGGCCTCCGCCCACCAGATGCCAGGAGCCTCTCTCCACCGCCATGTGATGATCAAGAATGTTTCCAGACACTGCCAAATGTTCCTTGGTGGTGGTGGTGATGGTGTGTGTGTACGTGTGTGTAGTAAAAATGGCTCCCTGCTAAGAATTCCTTAAATTGTGGATAAGGCAGGGGTCCAGGGACTTCATGGTTTTCATTAGTAGAAGAGGAAAGATATTCTTGGCTGGATCCTTCAAACAACGAATCCCACTGGGTCTAGTGTGGGCCGGTGGGCAGCTGCACCTGTGGGACACTGGAGAAGCTGGCAGAGAACCTGAAAGGAGGAGGCACGTGACTGGGAAGCAGGGAGCATGTTTTCCCCTCCCGCAGACCCCCTGTCGCCATCCAAGCCCTTGAGCTTCTGCAGAACAGAGCAGGATTTGCTCTCCAGTAGGCAACATTAACATGAGACCCCCCCGGGGCGGGTCCAGGGGGACCCTTGAAGATGAGACCGGATCTGACCCGACAGAGCTTGTCCCCGGGTAGCGGAGGAGGACAGGCCCTGGGCAGTGGCCCTGGCTGGACGGGACTGGTTACTCTCGGTGGCTTCTGTTGCTTGGCCTGCTGCCACGAGGGAAGAGAAGGCAGAGAGAGAAACATGTCCAGTCCTGCGAGAGCAGTGGGGTGAGGAGACAGCAGCTGCACAGGCTGGAAAAACAGCTGGACAGGATGCAGGAGAGCAGGGGGCGCGTGAGGAAGGCAGGGGGCTCCGGCCCGGGACTGAGACTGAGGGTCAGGCTCTTTGCCTCCGGAAGGGAAGCCAGTGAAGTGGGCCGTTCTCGAGGCTTCTCATTGGAGACCTTCGAATCTGGCCCCCTCCCCCACTCCCAATGGCCCAGCCGGACTGGCCCCGGGAGCAGGTGCCTGGCAGGAGCCTCAGAATAGCTGACCTTAGAGGGACACCCGCGCCCAGGAGAGGAGAGGTGGGACACAGCCGTATCTGGAAAATAGGACTCAGCATCTGGCGTGAACCTCACTGTTATGGGGAAGAGAGATTTCTGTGGGTCACGGCAGGTGGGAGAGGCTCCAGGCCCATCAGCTGTGTGTGTGTGTGTGTGTGTGTGTGTGTGTGTGTGTGTCACTGACCTTTGACCCAGTTCCCTGCACTACGAAGACCAAGAACTGCCACCCGGCCATGGAGACATTTTTCTGGGCAGGACATACGGGTTTTCCTGCCTTCGTCTCAGGACCACCGTGCTCCCCTTCCCGCCTAGCAACCCCCAAGCGGGGCGCAGACCAGGCTCCAGAAATCCATGCAAAAGGGTTGGGGAGAGCCCGTGATTCGTGAAGAAATTTGAATTTACACAGTCCAAGGCCATCTGGCTTGAAGGGGATTGTTTTGTATCTCCTTCGCCCATACCTCTGAGGGGGAGACACACCCGCATTTCAGTCTCTGACTGGTGCCCAATGCACTGTGAAGGGGCCCTCCAGACTCTTGGCTCGAAGAGATGGTGCGGGGATGGACCGAGAGACTCCTCGTAGGAAAATCCCCCGGGATGAGGTCCGGGAGGAGAAACCGTGAGTCAGGCCGTCCCCATCGCCCAGCAAGGGAACTGGCAGAGAGAAGACATCAGCATATGCTTGTAGACTGATCAGATGAATTAGGTAATTAGCTAGAGTGTGAAAGCCTCTTTGCACATGGGGTTCCTGCTGGGCTCCATCCGGGCTCTCTCTCTGGCTTCCCAAGGCCACAGGTACCAGACACAGGGAACCAGGGACTGGGAGGGAGGCTGATGGCCATGGTCCTTGGCTTTCAGCTGCAATTCTGATCACCCTGTGGGCACTGGGGCAAAGGTGAGCCCCGGAGCGGGAAGAGCTTACAGACCATTACCAGAGACACATGAATGGGCTCAGCTTGTCACTGCAAAAGCCAGGAGACAGTGACAAAGGAGAAACCTCCTCAGATGACCTTATCAGTCCCGGGACTCTGCTCTGATGGGGTCATCCATGGACCACCCCACAGGGAACCCCAAGGTGCTTCTGGGGGAGGAAATGCTATTGATGACCGGGCACATTTTGTGGGTTTGGCTGGCTTCGGATATGACGTGGATCCTATCTGTGGCTGTCCTTTTCATTTGGGATGATGGCTGAATCAGTTCTGAGATGTGGTGTTTAGAAAGAAACTCGCTGTGCCTGAAGGAACAGGGGAGAGGAGACGTTGGCTGCATGCTGGGGCAAGGGAACCATCTGGAACCTAGAGGAAAGAGTAGGGACACGAATCCCTTTGGGTTGGTGCCTGCCTAGCAGGTAGGTAAAGAACACCCTGGCCATTGTTGCCAGATGCCCCAGAGAACTCTGGAACTTTCCTTGTCAGAGACCCTGGCCTTGAGAATGGAATGGGAAGTGGCTTGGGGAGACTGACCATCTTGGAAGGCACTGGTTTCAAAGGAGGCTGGGAGGAGTGAGCATGAGGAAACCCCCATGCGGTCAGCTGTCTGCTGGCGACTTTGAACTCTGGCACGCCAGAGATGGCTTGCATGAGAGAAGAGGAGGAAAGACAGGGAGATGCCTGGGTGTCCCTGAAGATCAAGCAGGAGATGTACTTCCAAGGCCCAGAAGTACAGGGGTGGGAGCTGGCATTTCTGCGATGGGCAGAGGCTGCCTTGGAAACCGAGATTGTCTGAGCAGCCCTTAGCCAGAGTGTCCTTTTCTCCCCACCGAGAGCTGGCCTCCGTCAAAGCAATTGTCTCCATACGATCTATGCTCCACATCTTCTTTACACACATATATATGTCTCTTCTAGATGTATGTTAAACAAATATAAAAATTATATATAAATTATTTTTTATATATGAGCAATAATTTTCTGTTTGTTACTCTGCTGAGATGTGGGAGTTTATCTGTTCCATGAGTCAGGGAGACGTGACCTAATACAATATTAAAAGGAAAATGCATGTTTGCCCCCATTCGCTGTGGGGAATCACCACAGCGAGGGTGGAGAATCACCCTCCCTTCCACTGGTGAGTAGACCCCAGCTCTTCCCCGCAGCCTGGAAGGGGCTTGGAGACCCGTCGGTCAGGGACTCGGGAGGGCTGGCTGTGGTCACAGCTCTGGCGCTCTTCCCGGGCTTTGTGACTTTTAGTTAATTTTCCACCCAGTTTGTTCATTTTTCCGACCGGGGCACGAATAAATGACCCGCTCGTTTCACTAGGTAAGTGTTTGTAAAACAAATGAGATAAGATTTGTTAGGCGGCCTGCAGTTTGAGAGCACGGTGCGAGTCTTTTGGTTTTATTCTTGTTAAGGACAAGGACCTTCCAGAAGCACCAATGCAACTGTATATTGGGTCATGAAGAAAATGATTTCATCGGCCTCGGGTTTCTTGTTCCCATCCATCACAAGAGGGTAAATAATCTGTCCTCCCACACACTGCTTATGAGGATTCAATGAAATAAGAACACAGGCCCAGGGCATGGCCCATAGTAGCTGCTCAGTTAAAAGCTCATTCTGGAATGATCGGTCTTACTCTGTGCAGGACATGGGTGGGTGGGTGAAAACGGATATGATGCTCTCTGTATCAAGGAGTACATGAAGCCAGAAGCGGGGAGCTGAGTGTCCATTCAGCTCCCCAAGCACCTGTTCCTGCTTTATAGCCTGTGCTCCGACACAGGCGTGGAGGGGATCTTGCGCTCCATCACCCTGGCCGGCGTCGCTCCTCGAACGCTTCTCTCCATGTGGCTGCTTTCCCCTTCGCTCTTAACTTCCCTTTCTTCCTTCCCGAGCTGCTCCCTCAATCCTACTACCTTCTCCTTTGCTTCCACCCTGCCTTGACACTGACGCGGTCACCCTGGGCTTGTCTTTATTTCTCGTCCGTGCTCCCTGCTGCCATCCCAAAAGATGCCCCCTGCTCCAAAAGTGCTGGTTTTTGACGGTGGGTCCAGCCTCTGGCTTCTCCCACACAGTGCTGTCTGTCTGCTGGAGGGAGGAGGTCTGCCTGCAAGCTGGCAGGGGGATGCATTTAGAGAGAAGCGTTTGGACCTTTTGCAGATCCAGAGTGCTGGCCTTGCGTGGGATGGAGGAGGGGAAACAGTTTTTTTTTTTTATAACTCATTCTGTATGAGCCCTAACAAAAATGCTATCCCTAGTGTTCAGATATCAGTCCTGCTGGGGAGCGCCGTCCCTTATGAAGACATACACACAGCCATGATTTACTTACAAAAATCTTATAATCATCAGTAGAAGTAAGATCCCATTTTGGTCCTTCTGGGAGACAATTCTTTCTGAATTCTGTTACAGGTCCTAGATCACAGTGTCAAGTTCAATAGCCAGCATTTCCATGAAGAGGAAGGCGGATGGTGCCCAGGCCTCACCCCCAAAAGCCCACAGTCTGTGTTATAAATCTGGCTCCAGTTAAATTTAATTACCAGAGCCTCTCAATGCCACACTTCAGTCCGCATCGAGAAAATACAAAATTTTATCCCATTTATTTTGTAATTCAGGGAGGACTGATGGTGAAGAATGCAAGGTGTTCTCCGTTCCTTATCCTGCTGTAAAGTGGTGACTAACTTCCAATTTTCCTTCTTTCTCTGATCCGTGTCTCAGCTCCTTCTACCTCGGGGTTAGATGGCAGTTTAATCATATACACGTATTAAATTACTGTGTCTACTTGGCCACACCTCCATTCTGGTTTGATTGGAAATCAGAAAGGGATATCAAATAGGGGAGGGTCTGCCTTACACAGGAGGCCACCCACAGGCCATACACTGGGACAGCTTCTGCCCAGCCCCACCCAGTCCAGAGGGTCTCAGACCAAAGTGGGGGCACTGACCTCTTGCCTGTGGCTGCCCTTCAGAGGGTCAAGGGTGCTGAGGGAGGCAAGGAAGCAAAGAAGCAAGGAAGCAAGCTGGTTCGGAAAGCAGAAGGATGGGCCATGGGATGGAACGGGAGCGTCATTCCTCAAACCCCTTTTTCCTACTGGACGCACAGCCTCTGAGCAACAGAGTCCCATGTGGCCTTCAGCACACTGCCAAGAACCTGCAACCCCACAATGAAGCCAGGGGGTGGCTACATTGTGTATCTGGAGGAGAGGCTGGGGCCGACCCTGGCTCATTTCCTTTGGGCTTGACCTTGGCCCACAGGAGCGGGGATGGTGTTTCTCTACCACCACTGTCTTGGGTACCTCTCCGTCCTATGTAAGCAGTAGCTAATCTGGGGCCGGATGTGAAACCCCTGCCTTGATCATGTCGCTGAGTTTCAGCCAGTCTGTTGGCCTCTGCCCAGGTCCTGTGCTGTAGTGTCACAGGGATAGCCTTGCCCTGCTCTGCTGGGCTGCAGCTCTTGTCTCCTGGACCTCGTTTCTTCCAACCAGTCGGTTACTTGAACTTCTGAAGGCACTGTCCATCCAAAGAACAGGGTGTTCTGCTGTCATAGGTCACCCAGGAGCGCTGAAGAGGATCCTGTTTAATTTTTACTTCTTTTTAAATGACCTGCTTTTCCTTCTCCAGCACCGAGGAGTTTTAGGGGATGTGTCTGAGTTTCAATTCTCTCTCCAGCTTCCACCTCTTTGAGGGGTCTTTAAATGTGAAGGCCAGCATCTCTTTAGCCGAGGAAATTTCCTTTCACTTCTGGAGAGGATAGCCCTGTGCTAGTGCATCTTTCTGGAGTCTTTATATCAGTTGTTTGACCTTTTAGATTCGGTGCACCCATCTAGGAGGGTTTCTTACGTTTATCTTTCCACATTCCTTTGAGAACATAAAAGTACATTTTGGCAGTTGAATACTTTATCCTCTCAAGTTCGCTCTTCCTGGTCGGTTACAGTTCTTTGTCAATCTCATCAGGCCTTTTGAGGAGGAGGCAGTGGCTGAGATATATGGGCTTGTCCATAAAGAAGGAAAAGGAAGAGGCCCAGGTGAGACTCCAGGGCTTTGGCTGGGTGGCTGATTGCTGCGTGTTTCTCACAGGAAGGCTGTCCTGAAGGAGGCTGGCATGGGGATGAAGGACAGTTTCAGCAGCCTGCGTCTCCTTCCAAGAGGAGCAGAAGTCAAGACTCTGTCTCAGAACTTGGGAGTTCAAACAGAAAAAAGTCTGAGATGGGGCAGCTTCACATGTCAGCCAAGCTGAGGAAACCAGATGCCACAAGAGATGTGTGCAAGAAGCAAGTAGGCCAAATGGCATAACCTTGCCAAAGCAGAGACATGAGGTAGGCAGAACTCCTCAACAGAGGGACCTCCCTATGGAGAACTCACCCAGATCCTTCCATCCATAGAGCAGACAGTAGAGAGTAGATCTGGATCTCCTTGGTAGAAGTCTCCATTCAGCGACATTAAAGACATTTCAGTGTACCATCTTCCTCGTCCATGAAGATGGCACCAACAGTGTAGGACACAGGAGAAGGTGCACA
This sequence comes from Lontra canadensis, assembly GCF_010015895.1. Lineage (NCBI taxonomy): Eukaryota > Metazoa > Chordata > Mammalia > Carnivora > Mustelidae > Lontra > Lontra canadensis. The sequence continues at coordinate 5,404,349 of NW_022631088.1, forward strand.
GGGAAAAGACAGCACAGCTGACCTTAGAGACCAGGACAGGTCTGAAGAAGGGTGGGGGAGCCAGGACCTTACCTGCAGGTTGCAATCCTCAGGAGGTTGAGGGGACCCATGCTGTGAGCTGGGAGAGGGGCAGGATTCCAGTGGGCAATGGGAGGCTAGCTGGAGGAGGGCTCCAGAAAAGCATTCTTGTCTGGGAGGAAGGTGTGGTGTGGTGCTAGGGTGAGGGGCCAGAGCTGACAGGGGGCACGGGGGAATTTGAAGGGATACAAGCAATGGGTTAAAGTCTGCTTAACTAGGTGTTGCCATGTTACCCTTTCTTCTAAGAAATTCACACAGAGAGAAAATATTTTCAACTGCAGAGAAGAGGAGACCCACAAAAGTAGTGGAGATTCTCTTATTCATGACCAAACAATGTTCAAGGCAACCAGGGTCTGAGGCAACAGGTTTTGTCTTACAGAAGATCTTACAGATTATCTTCTTGAGTTATAGCCAGTGCTCTGGGAAGGAGACAAAGAGACTATGTTCTAGATATGGGAATGTTCCAGAATGGGAATTGGTAGGAAAATACCTCAGATGTTTCTCTCTGAGAAGAGATTATAGTGATTTGAGGAGCTAATGGGAAAAGAAGGGGAGCCAGTTTGAATGAGAGAGGAGAAAGTCTTGAAGATTAGGTAAAGAAAAATGCAGGGTGTATAAGCTTCCTATTGCTGCTGTAACAAATTGCAGAAATGTGATGGCTGAGAACCACCAAAACATTTTCTTACTGTTGTAAAGGTTAGAAGTTGGAAAACAGTTCTGATGAGCTAAAACCAGGCTGTTGGCAGGACTTAACTCCTTTCGAAGATACTAGAGAATCTTCTCCTTGCTGCTAACCATGTAGAGATTGTTTGTATTCCTGGGCTCAAGCTCCCCTTCCACCAATGCATCCCTCTGACCTGTGTTTCTGTTGGCATATCTCCTTCTCTTGCTCTGACCCTTATGATTACTTTGGGTCCACCCAGATAATCCAGGATGAGCTCCCTATCTGAAGACACTTTACTTAATCACATCTGCCAAGTCTCTTTTTGCCATGTAATATAACATGTTCATGGGTTCCTGGGACTAGAAGGTGGCCGCATTCAGGCCAGAGGGGACATTTTTCTGTCTACCACACACGGTTAAGGTAGGAATTTTGAAAAAGAATGGGGGAGAGAAACATGTTTATTTATCAAAGGGAAAGTGCCAGAAGAGAGAAAGAGATTTCAGATATAGGGCAGGGAGGTAAATACTGATGAAAAATGTTTCTAAGGAGGTGGAGGGGGTGATGTCAAAGGCACCAGTGTGGGGAATAGTCATAAACAGGAAAAATGAAATGCAATAAAGATGAATGATGGGTGTATAAATAATGTGGTTGGTGGTTGGATGGAAGGGGGCAGTTTTCTTAATGGAATTGGAGACGAGGTTCTCAGAGTGCGGACAGGGTTAAGGTTGATGAACAACATGTAGGGTGATCAAGAACCCCCCCCCCCCCCAATCTACGAGCAAATTTTTTGTGGCTAGTGTTTTCTTGCCTACTTTGTCTTTCTTCCAACTATGTCTCCATCCCAGCGGGGGCTCCAGACTCATTACTCTGCAGCTTCAAGCTGCCTCTGGCTCTAAGTGAGTGAAAGAAGAGAGAAGATTCAGTGAGACTCAGAGGTCGATTCTGGAAGACCTCATTGTGAGGAGATGTTTGCCAAGCTTGTCAAATATAATATTGTGTTTCAGAGACCACTTACGGTTTTATAGGACTCAAACACCTTTTTCATGGGAATGCTGCATGAGTGCCACACAGAGAAAATGAGACAGTGAACACCAGTTGTTTCCACCTGTATTCATGATTGTCCATAGCCTCTAATGCAGAAGAACCCAGAGGTCGGAGACCAAAACCGCTTCCACTGTGCTGCAGATTACAAAAAGGAAGAAGAATATGGTGGGTCCAAGCAGAGGAAAGCACACCTGTGACTTGCTTGTGGAGAAGCTGGATCAGGACACCTCTCCTTGCTTGACTCAGTCTTTCTAGAACTGGGAACCACCATGCAGTGCGGGCTCCAGGAGAGCGCACCTCCCTGGATGGGGGAGTCTTTGCTGGGAAGCACGTGGTAGGCCCAGAAATGATGCCTGGTTGAACTCTCTCCAGCGGCTCTCTTAGGGCTGCCTGACTGCCTCTGAGATCGGAACCTAGAAGATGAGGTCCCAGGAGTGGTCGAAGCAGGAAAGCCATGAAACTGGAAGAGACAAGGGATGGGAGACTACTTGGGTCTCTGGAATGTGGGGTTTTGGGGACTAAGCTGGCTTACAGGGATGAAAGAATCAGCTTGTGCCACTGCTGTAGCATAAAGCCAGAGGCTCTGGGCGTACCAGGGTCAGTGGCTTCCTTCTTCTGGATGAGATGTAAGGTGACGCAGGAGAGTCACACAGCCACATGGATGAAGGGACGGAAAGGAGTTCTAGAATTAAACATTTGTCAGTCTGATGCTGTTTCTGTTTTTGGTGTGTTTTGTTTGTTTGTTTGTTTTTATGAGTTCAAGACTCTTGACGTGGCAGGAGAGAGCAGGAGGGAAAGTGAAGGCTTCCGAAGCGTCCATGACGACTGAAGTATACAGGAGAGCCTGGAATTCCAAGGGTGGACAAGGGTTGTCTTGGGGACTCTGGCCAGGGCACTTGGCCAGATCATAGAAAGTCTACTTTGTCTTGTAAGGCCGGACCATTCGTTACTGCGCTCCACTGTTTAATCTTGAAACAAGGAGCAGGAAACAGGAGTGGCTGTTCCAGAAACAACTAGGTAGTAGCACATCTGTTGTCATTATTCTTGCTGTACGACATCTACGGTACTGCCTTGTCCATATGCTTTCTGCCTCACTGAGGATTTATTAAGTGCCGCACAATTATTTTTGGTAATTGAGTGTTTCAGGAACCCTACGTTGTCATTGTAGAGGGGCCAAGTGTTTGACATGGTGGAGCGTCTGTCTTTCTAGACATCTGGAGGTCGGGGCAGCCAGAAAGGGAGAGCAAGCACTTATGACTGGGCATTAAGAGAATCATCACAGTATTTCAAGCAAAACAAAACAAACGTCAACGTGTTATTCTCTGTCCAGTTTGTACTCATGCATCCCTCACTCCCCGTGGCAGAGATCTCCCCTCTTTGCTGTCAACTTCAAACAGACACGACTCCCAGAAGCTCTCCGGCCCTGTCCTTCATGACCAATGACGGACCAGTGAGTGGAGAGGGGGTGGACAGTTGGAGGGGCTCACAGCCAGAAGATCTGGATTCTTGTTCCCGATCTTTCTCTCAGGCTTTGGGGACTGGGATCATCTGTAATCTGAGACACGTTTTCTTCGTCTGAACACGGCAGATCATCATTATGCTTCCGTCCGGAAGTGATGCAGGTGAGTGCGCTTACTCACTCACGGAGGGCTGTGCATGTGTTTGTGATGGATTTTCCAGGAGTGTCTCCAAAACTGCTTGACCCGGCCACGTTTACAGTCCCTGTAAATATTCTCTTGGGTTGAAATGTCTCTTTCAAGCTACAAGGAAGGGTCCCCAAATCCTGAGCCTCTAAGCTTTCATAAAAAGGGTCTCACTCAATGAGTGACTCATCAGCTCACACAAGTGCATACAAACCCTTCAAATGCTAAATTAGCAAGAAAGTAGAACTCCTTGGAAGCCCGAAGGCAAGAAAATGCAGGAATTAAGAGTGATCAGGGCAAAACAATCATTAACCATTTAAGTAAAGTAACACTTGATCTAAGTAAAGGCAAGGCGAAGCCCAAAATACTGGAGGTAAACCCCATTGGTCAGGATGGGATTAATCAGAGTTAAAATGCACCTTGATCTCTTCAAGAGGTGGGATATTGATCAACATAAGATTTTACTAAGTTACATGTGAATGTCACAAGTTCTCGAGAAACAACCACAAGGTAGGTGTTAAGGGCAAAACTTTCAACGGAGTAAAGAAAAAAAAGAAAAAAAACAACTTGACCCTTCTACAACACAGTAAGAAAGGAATAATAATGATAAATAAAAAAAAGTGAAAGAGCAAGAAAAGTATAAAACACACAGAATAAAATGGTAGGAATCTGTCATTAATTTCAATATTTGTGAATGACGTAAACCATCCAGTTATAAGATAAATATCGTCACCTGGGTTTTAAAGAACAGATCAGCCATTAGTTGTGTAAGAGACACAGTCATAGTAAAATTCACAGTTGAAAAGCAAAGGAAAGGAAAAAGATGTTCCAGGTAAACGTGAACCATGTAAAGGGACACACCGTATCCCGGTGTAACCACATCAGACAAAATAGGTACTCAGGTAAAAAACATCACTAGAGACACAGATCAACACCTGACGATGACGTCGTTCCAGTCACAAGGAAGATGTCACAGTTCTTATGATGCACGCCCGTGGTGATACAGCCTCAAGACATGCGAGGCAAAACTTGGCAGAACTTCTCCGAGCAGGATGGAAACCCTCCAGCCTCGTGGGGGATTTGAGGACACTTCTCCAGCAGTAGGTACAACAAATTTAAACCACTGGAGGGGCTGAACCACACAACGGGTGGAACTTGTGCGTCTAAGCCCCTGTATCCCACAGCGGCACCAACACACTCTTCTCAGACACAGGGCGTGTGGAGGAGAACATACCCCACACCACAGCAGAGCCGTCCATCACAACTTCGGGCTGTGACGGGAGTGTTCTGTGTTTGCAGTCTGGTGTGGTGGCCACTGACCAACAGAAATACGGCCAGTGCAATAAAGAAACTGGATTTTAAATTTTATTCCGTTTTAACAGGTTTATATTGAAATAGCCATTGCAGCTGGTGGTTATGTATTGGACAATGGGATACCAGGTCATGAAAGCCATTCCGTTTTTTAAAATTTTTTATCATCGGTTAGCCAACATTTAGTACATCGTTAGTTTTTGATGTAGGGTTCGACGATTCATAAGTTGCGTCTAACAGCCAGCCCATTTTTAAGGATGGGCGCCATGAGGTCACATTCTTTGACCTTAGCAAAAATTAAATTCAAAAATCAGCATCGAAAGAGAACTAAAAAATCTTATCCAGTTGGAAATTCAAAACACTTCTAAAGAATTCAGAGGTCAAAGAAAACGTCGTAATAGAAAATCGAATGTATCTGGGGTTGGTCAAGAACAAAAAGGCAGAATATGTGAACTTGACCTGCAGCTCAGTTTGATAGAGGGAAACGTAAAGCCTTAAATACTTACACGAGAACAGAAGAAAGGCCTAAGAAATGGCTTGAGTGATTCTAGGTAAATTAAAAAAAAAACAAACCCAAAAAACAAAATAATACCCCTGAAAGAAAATATTAAATGTAAAATAAAAATTATGTAAATAGAAGAGGGGGGGAGACAGTAAAGAGAATAAACAAAGGTAGAGTTTGTTGTTTGAAAAGATTAATAATATTGATAATAATACTGCCTTGGCAGTATTCATCGAGAAAATAAGAAAGCTCAGATAAAGCCTACCAGAGAGAGAGAGGCAGCAGAGCTGTCCATGCTGCAGAGATTAATTAACATGTAATGAGACACTATTAAAATAACTTTGTGCCCCATATTTTTAGAGCTTAGGTATCCGTGGACAAATTCCTAGAAAAATATAACTTATCTAAGTTGACTCAAGAAAAACAGAAGGCACAGATTGTTCTGTAACCATTAAAGAAAGTAATTTGTAGTTAAATGTATCCCAAAAAGAAAGAGTCTAGAGCCTTTTTTTTTTTAAAACAGTTTTTTTTTTAATTTATTTGAGAAAGTGAGAAAGAGCAAAAGTGAGGTGGAGGGGCGGAAGGAGAGGGAGATGCAGGCTCCCCGCTGAGCAGGGAGCCCGACTCTGCACTCGATCCTGACCCGAGCAGAAGACGGACGCCTAACCGACTGAGCCACCCAGGAGCCCTTGAGTCTAGAGTCTTCTGAGGCAGGTGCTTACAAACAATTCGGGGATATACCGTTTTAGACTCACACAAAATATTCCATAAAGTAGAGAGAGGGGAAAAAAAGGGATTTCCTCCCACTTGTTTGATGAAGCAAGCATGGCACCGATATTGAAACCAGACAAGGACGGTAGGAGACAAGAAAACTTCTTTTCCAGCCAGTTTGGCTTGTGAACTGAAGAACAAAAAATTGAGCAAGCGGAACCCAGGGTTGTGTAGAAGTGATGCTACATCATGACGAACGGGTTGCACCCCAAGAGCGTAAGAAGAGAAAGTCCGTTGGTGCGAGCCGCCACATTCACGGATTCAGGCAGAACACCACATGACCATTTCAACAGACGCAGGGAAAACACGTACACAATCATTCATTTACGGTAAACTTTAACAAAGTAGGTATGAAAGGAGACTTTCTGAACCTGTTAAATATTATCTACAAAAAATCCCATTGCAAAGGTGAACGAGGAGATCCAGCTCATGCCCTTAAGGGCTCACAACCTGGGGTGGATAGGCACAGAAACAGTGGCAGCCGGGAACCACACAATAATTTTTTAAGTCTTCTCAACAGAGAAGAAAATAAGGATCATATCAATCAAATCAGTCTTCACTTTTTAATTTATTTTTACATAATATTGCTCAAACATTCCTTTTTTTAGTACTTAACAGTGTAATCTTGTTCTCACTGTACCATTATATCTATCATTATATCCTCCAGGAAGGTTTTTAAATATTCTGCTACAATCAAACTATATCATGAGCATGCCACCCAGCGAGTTTGGTGGGTTATGGGTTATATGACGTTTGGACTCTGATTTAAAAAAAAAATTCTGGGGTCACTTGGATGTGATTTCATTTTATTTTATTTATTTAAATTTTTAAATTTAAAATTTTTTTTTGAATTTTGGGGGCCTTGATTTTAAAACCGTAATTCTTTTGTTTTAATTCTTAAATTTATTTTTAATTTTGGGGGGGATATGATTTTAAAACCATAATGATTTTTTAATCACTATATATCATGTGTATAGATGACTTAAACACATCCAGGACTTTGACCATCCCTGTGCTTCAAGGACACTGGAGGCTCATTATGAGGACAGAAATGCAGCAAGTTCAAGAGTGGGTGCAGGGGAGGTGGGGTGGTGCCTGGATGGCTCAGTCCTTAAGTATCTGCCTTTGGCTCAGGTCGTGAGCAGGGAGCCCATTCCTCCCTTTGCTGCTCCCCCTACTTGTGTGCTCTCTGGCCCTCTCTCACTGTCAAATAAATAAATGAAATCTTTAAAATGAAATCTTTAAAAAAAATGTGTGTGGGGATATTTGGGAGTACGTGGGCTAAGATGTCTATCATGATCTTCTCTGAATAATAAAAAGGTTGGCACTTGAATGTTCTTCTGTTTGAGGGTCGATTGATAAGTAAAACTCTGATTCCTGAATCTTCTTGGGTACAATATCCTCAGAAGATTGGGTGAGGCTTAGGGATGAGGTGAGGGTCTCCTGAGCACATTTCTTGATCATAAAATTCTTCAAGTTTTTTGAGTGCTCTTAAAAAATCATACGTTTATATTCCATCATGTTGTAATTTCTACAAGTATCAGTCCCATGTTGATTTAGGGGGGGAAAGGGTATTTCACTGCAGATAGTTTGAGAGACTCCATGAAGATCAAGAAGTGCTGTTCATAAGATGGCACCATCAAGATTAAAGACAAGCTACCCAATGGAAGAAAATGTTTGCAACACATGTAACTGAGAAAGACCTAGTATCTAAAATGCATAAAGAACTCATTCAAATCAATTAGAAAAACAGGCAAAAATCTTGATGAGGCACTTCATATAAAAAGAAAGCCTAATGCCCAATAAACATATTAAAAGGCCTCATTAGTCATCAGGGAAAGGAAAGTTAAAACCACAGTGAAAACCACATACATGGTCAACAGATTGGCAGAGACTTAAAAGATTCACAAGCCTAAATGTTGGTAGGGAAGCTGTGCATTGCAAGAACTCTCAAATATTTATTGCTCCTGAGAGTGTAAATTACAACTACTTTGGAAAATTTCTAATGCCGAACACACACATGCCGTATGACCCAACAATTCCTAGGGACCCAACGGAAACACATGACATATGTGAACAAATAAGGCAGCCAAGAATATTCACAGAACCATTATTTATAGTAGCCCCCAAATGAAAATAACCCAAATATCCACCAGCCGTGGAAAGTGTAAGTAAATGGCAGGAGGTCACATAATGGAATGACCTACGATAGTGGTTCTCAAAACATGGACCATGCATCAGTGACAGCGGTGTCACCTGGAGACTTGTTAGGAATGCACATTCTTGGGTCTCCCTCCAGACCTAGAAGACCAGAGACTCTGGAGGTGGGGCTCAATCCTTGTTCTAACAGCCCTTCAGACGACTCTGATGTTAAAGACTGAGAACCACGGATCTACAGCAAAAACAAAACAAACCCCCCCAAAACAACAAAAAAACCCTTATAATTTGGGGCAGCAATGTGAATGAATTACACAGACACAAACCATTTTCTTCGTTTTATCATGATTCCCCTTAGGGATCAGCAGGACATTTCAGGGGGTTGACTTTTCTATGGACTCAGAAATATCCCCATGCTATGAGGGTTCCCATCCAGTTGGTCAGCCCCAACTTGGGACCAAAGTCTCATGGTGGGGAGCGGTAGGTATAGACATAGAGGTGACCGAAGGGGTCTGGAGATGAGGAAGGGTGCCCTTTGGGCTCAGGGAAACATTCTACCTGGACAGGAAGTTCATGGTCCAGCCAGGAGTTGAGCTTGCCGGAACCCTTAGAGTTCTTGCTCTGGGGCCTCCCAGACCTGGCTGTGGTTAAAGAGAACCATTCTGCTGATAGACCTCCCCAAGGGTCTGAATGGAGGAGGTCTCTGGAGACCAACTATCCCTAGACAAAGAGATTGATGGAGGCAGAGGCTCTGGGCAGAGGTGCTTGGCCCAGTCCTGGCCCCAAATCTCTCACCCTTGGTCATTGCTCTGTTGCCGCTGCTGAGACAGTTTGGAGCCACACTTGCTGGAGAGTTTCCCTGACGCTGGTTATCATTTCTTGGTGTAGACAGTGTGTTCTGCTGTTGCCTCTCTGGGGGCCACATGAATTCCCAAGCTGCTTGTGCCTTTCGCTCCTGCCCCTGTTTTCTCCAGATAGTCCTTAAAGTTTAAAGATTCCCTTAAGAGTCAAGAGGCAGATGTAAAAGTCAAGTGTTTGAAGGTGTTGAGACAATCTCATTATGAGCCTGAGTGGCTCCCGGCCAAAGGGGAGCTCACGACAGTGAAAGGTGTGGTTCATTGAGTTCACCCATCCCTACGGATCTTGATACAATCCATGTACAACTGACTCCCAAAACTGATGTCCCCAGCCGGGTCCTCTGGTCTAAGCCCTAGCTGCACACCAGTTGCTCACGTGGTATTTTCACCTTAACCCAAACAGATTCTCTTCACGTTGACTTCTCACTGTCTCCACTGTGCAAACTGGCTCCTCCCCCAGCTCACCAGTCACACAAGATCCAGGGCCCTGGGGCCTCATTGGCTCCTCAGATCTCCTCATCAGCCACATCCAATCTACCAGCACATTCCTTTGGTTCTGCCTTTGAAATATGTATGTTATCCAAGCACCCTACTTCCCTCGACTTCTTCTCCCCAAGAACAATCCACAACCATCCCTCCCCTACATTTCTGCATGAACACTTTCCTGGGTCTCTCTTGTCTATTCTTGTCCCCTTCAACCCACTCTGCAGACAGCATCCAGCATGATTTTTTGAAATACGTAACTCAGATGACTTCGATGCCTTGGTTAAATCCATGTTATTGTTTCCCATTGCGCTTGAATAAGATCCACATTTCTTGACGTTCTTAGGGCGTGATCTAGTCCCTGCTACTACTTTGACCTCATCTCTGGCTCTTCTTTTTCAGGTCAACAGTGCTCTAGCTGTGTTGGCCCTCTTCCCCACCCTCAAGCAGGATGTCATCATTTCTAATCCAGAACCTTTACCTTTACCTTTGCTTTCCTCTGGAATGTACCCCCCAAACCCCACCTCCCAGGTGGTCACGTAGCTCTCTCCTCCTCATTTGTGCCTCTGCTCAGAGACATCTTTGTTTTATCTGTGATTTCATGGCCTGCCTCGGTCCTCTTATTACACGTTATTTTCTTCATAGCATGCACCATCCAAAGTTTAATCATTGTTTTACTGAGTCTTAGTTGAAAGTTGGTGGCATTGGCAAGAATATAAGGCAAGGGAAGAAACGCAAGGAACAGAAGGATTGGCCGGCTCACATTCCCTCAACCAAACACGCCCAGGCAACAGCTGTGAGCCAGGCACGATAGCAGGGGACAGAGTCAGAACTAGGAAATAGAGATAGCCCTAAACCTCATGATTCTCAGGGTCTAGGGTGACGAGAGACATTTTCAAGAAAGCTCAGGAGCACAATATGTGTTGTGTGTTGGGGGAACGGAGGGCGGCACAGAGGGTTTCAAAGTTTGATGAGTAATTATATTTGGGGAGGAGGGACATGGGAATTCTGGAATCGGCTCCTAGGTTCTGAGTCTGGACAGCTCAGTGAGAGGAGTGCAACCATCAATTTATGGTCAGAGAGTGGGAAAGCTTGTCTCTGACAACCCCTGATGTCTTCAGGAAGCCCCTGGCTAAAATCCATGGTGGTCAAAAGCCAGCCGTGGTTGTGCTCACAGTGTAGCAATGTTAAGGACGGAGCCGCGGGGTGAGGTCATTGGCCAGAGGATTGGTGGGTAAGATGGCTTGGAAAGGAGGGAGAGAAGCCGACTGTTTCCTAGGAAGGCCTGTATTCCTGGGCAGGCAAGGAATCCAGGCCTCCCTGGATGCAAGTCCTCTTGGGCTCTGTTCTGCAGGTCTTTTGCACTCCTCCTGCTTCTGTTCTTGTCAGCAGTGACCTCCTAGCCATTCTCCAGAGTCTAGGAGCTGGAGCTCTGGGTTGACTCATTGGACTACGTTACGATCTATAGTCCAGAGCTCTGGCCACCCAACTTTTCAAGCTATGGTTGTTTTATTTCACTGAATGCTGAAGCATTCTATCAGTTAGTTCCTGGAAGCCAATGTGTTTTGTATCTAGAGAGTTCCAGTTTGGGGAGGAGGCTGCCCTCGACTTGGTACTGGGCGTGCATACAATCTTGGCTCCAGACCGTGGAAAGCTGCTGTCTGAGGCCACTGTCTGTGGCTGCCTTGTTGTGCTGTCATGCCAGCATAAGATCCAAATTCTAACTCCCAGTCCTCAGCCTCACCTTTCATGGAGAGTTTCTGGCACAAATAGGCAAATTGGAATGGCGACTTCTGTCCATAATTTAGGCTTAAAATTATGGCTCTTTCTGCAAACAAATGTTTACCTTAAACATACTGGCCATCGCTGGGGATGATCTGAGTCAGAAGCTCATTTCTATAGTGTGTAACCAGGAAACCTCACATCTTAAGTGAGATGGCATTTGTGATATCTTGGAAATACTTGAATATAATATGTTCTTCCATTAAGCAGAAAATCTAAGAGCGGCGCTCAGCAAACACTTTCCTTTGATCCACGTTGGCCAATTACGACCTGCTTTCCCAAAGGAGAAATTCGTTTCCTGCCTGCTAAGGGGGTGTGCAGCCTAGACTCTGAATACTAACCCAGCAAGTAAGCTGTTAACACTGCTGTGCGTCCTTGGGTTCTCATTTTCATCCCAATCCCTGAAATCTATATTTTAGCCTAAACCCAGAGCATTCTGGAGTTTTGCTTCCGGGACTGTTTAACATGTGATTTACTTTCTTTACTCCGCAGCCTCCCCTTCCCTCCCCTGCCCCATCACGAATGGTTGATGATCTCCAGCGGAGTTCGGCCAGCTTCGCTGTAAAGATATGCTGCTCATGGTTCATATGCCACATAATCTTCCTAAGTACACACACGTTTTCTAGAGCACACATTATTGAACAAAGACACTGTTAGGAAAGTGGTTTGAAGATGAGCAGTCGGCTTATTTGTAGTTATATCAAAGATACAAAATGTGGGGGACAGGGACCACCTGTTCACTTATTTGCAGAAGTCCCGTGCTTTGCTGGAGGGTGACGTCCCACATGTCAGAGGACTGTCTGGGCGGAGGAGGTCGGGTACATGGAGGGAGGAAGCAGTAATGGGAGGCACCATTTCATAGTATGGTTTCCTGACATTTTTTCTATCCATCAGTAGACCTTTAGGAAGTCCTTGGAAAAAGGCATTTGTAGGCAACTATTTTTGGACAATGCTATGTACTTTATCTCCCATTTAGGAATTCACAGAGTAAGAGAGCACCACCGAGACACTGAGAAAACCTTCAGCCAAGAAACCCACTTTGTTTAAGTGGACCGTAGAGTGCGTTATGTTGGTGGCGGGGTCGGTGGGGAGCCCTAGTGGTGGTGTATGACCTAGAGGTCATCAGAGTGGAGTCTAGTGCTTTTCTCCAGGATTCTGGGGCTCTGAGGGGTGGGACACAATGCGCCAGACAAGAGGCTGTCGCTAAGTTTCAGACAGATGTTAGCAAGTGTCCATCACAACTGGGTGGAGGGACCAGAGACCCACAGTCAGGGCCCGAGGATGGGGCGACAAGTAAGCGGGCCCCCCACGCATCCCTCTAGTGTCTAATCAGTCACCTCCCTGGCAGGCCAGTCCATCTGACACGAGCCAAGTTTGCCCTTCCTGCTCTTGGACCCTGCGTGCCTGGCAGTGAGAAGAACAGAAAAAGAAGGATGTAATTAATGCTGAAGCTTGCCACGTGAAGTGCCACGGCTGTTCCTGCTCCTCTCCCGTGAGAAACGGGAGACGTGGCATTTATATATCAGGAGAGGATATTCTGATTAAAATACAATTGCACTTAAATGAGTAATCCTGCTTCTGAGAACATATTTCAAGGGAACAAACCTAAGCAGGAAAAAAATATGCAACGAGATGCTCCTCTGTGAGCACCAGGATCAGGTCCCTGAAGCTTGAGTGACTGGGGGATAATTAAATAATTACAGTGTGCTGATCCGATGGAATGTTATTTACCTATGAAAATAATCATTATGGAAATTCTACAATGACCTGGAAATCCTCATATTAAGTGATACAAATTTACACATAACTATAATTTACGCTATATAAAATGTCCAGGAAATCTAGGCGGAAAAGAAAACATTAAAGCAACTGTATCAACATTTTAACTGTTATTACGGGGGGGGGGCGCAAAAGATGGCTTTTTCCTACCTTTCCATATTTTTTAGAAATTCTCTCAAATGAAATGGAATTACCTTTAAAACAAGACGTACCTACGAAACTTAACATTCATACGGTCTAGATGATCACTCAGAGAAGCTCGGTAAAACCGACCCCTGAAAATCCAATTTAGTTGTTCGATGAGATGACTTACAGAGCACTGTATGTGTCTGCACAGTCCGGACGTGGGTGCAGGTGGGACGTCACGACGTACGTGCACGGTTTGTAGCAGAGTAAAACACTCCAAGAGCTAACTTGCAGTTCCATCAAGGATCGAAGTTCCACTCATTCACTGTGTTTGCTGAAGCCACCAGCAGTCAGTGGGGAGCGACCGGGTCCCTTTCCACGGTAGTCAGGGATCGCAGGGCAGTCCCTTCACAATGATGATGCCTCCTGCACGTTGCGACTTGGGCCCTTCCCTTTAACATGAAAAGTAATGAATTAAACTGAAAACCTCTCCCTTCCTTGCCGTCCTCAGAACCAACCAAACCCACCATGGCCTGTGGCGCGCGCAACCCTCTTGGAGCCGCGATCACCGTTTCAGTCCCCGAGTCTGGCCTCCAGGATTGCACATCATCAGGGAAACGTCATTTAAAGGGAATCTGGTCTTCACTCTGTCATGCATCAGAAGGGATCGCAGTTGGGACGCCCGCTTTTGTACTCACTTTCGGTCCCCAGTTCTCCTCTAGGCTCTCTGACGATGCCGTGGCCCTCTCACATCTCTTTCTCCTCTTTCTCGCCTTCTGGTTCTGATCAGACAGACAGAGGGACGTGCGCACTGGGCACACGGGCACACACGTACACACAACCCTCCGTGGAAGTCCGGGAAGAGGAAGAAGCCCAAGAGACAGAGCCAGACTCCGGCTGGAAGGGAGGGTGGAGAGCGGCTCGTCTTGTGGGAGCTCTCCCTGGTGGTGTCCCGAGCAAGCCCTCCACCCACGCGCACGCAGCTGGGCACAGATCCTGCCAGGCACCCCCCCCCCACATGCATTTTAAGGCCTCTCCCTCCTCGTGTACTCACCCAGTCCCCATTTCCAGTGCCTCCCACCTACACGACTTGACGAGCCCCCAGACACGACTCCCACCCCTCTGGGGAGGCCTTCATTCAGTGGACGTTCTCCAAACTCACGTTGGCCCACGTGTCACTCTCGCGACCACGAGCCCTCGGCGCTGTGTTTGCTCTCAGAAGAACACCCAGAACCTCCGAAGGACCTTCACCTTCTTCCAGGACCTGGTCCCATCTCCGTTCTACCCTGAGACTCTCTTCCAACGCCTTCCTGAATATATGTTTCCTGCCTGCTTCCCACCCGAGCTCCTGACTGATTTCCTCCACCTTCGCCCCCCGGGACCCTGCCTCAGCGCACCGTTCCCCACCCAGCTGGAGTCTTCCCCACCCTGCCGGCCCGGCTCCAAACATGACTTTGTCCGTGAAGCCCCCGTGGTCCTTCCAGCCAGGGAGACCTTCGCCTTTCCTGTAATCCAACGGTCCTGTTGCTTTCAGTTTTACTTCTTTTTATCTTGGTCTGGTTATTTGTCCCTTTATCTCCTGTCCTTGGAGGGAAGGACACTGTGTGCATCTTGGCGTTCCCGTAGAGCATCACACGCCCTTGCACACAGCGCGTGCTCCATTACCCATCTTCGCAAAATTAAACATAAAGAGCCGAGAAGTCTTTCTGTTCACAAGAAATATGTATCCTCTGGATATGTTTTCCCTCAGCGATAATCTCACCCATTTTGTCGGCAGAAGCATCCTCTTCAATGCGATCATCTAATTTAAAAGTGAGTGTTTTGAGAACAAAAAAGTGTAAAGCTTGGGTAACGTGATATGGTCAAGTATTGTATTTTGCACTGAGGCCCGTCTTTGCTCTCTCTCTCTTCTCATCTATCTGTTCTCTCAGAGGGGATGACGAGCGATGGAGACCAGTTTCACTGCTTCTAAGTGCCTGGCAAGGGGTCAGTTTAGAATTAGGTTATAGGTCCCTGTCATTAGTGTCATTAATTCTCTCTGGGAACCTCTAAAATTTAGACTCCTACCATGGTCCATGGACTGTTGTTTGTTACCATAAAAATATTGAAACAATTACTGTGTGTGTGTGTGTGTGTGTGTGTGTGTTCCCCATTCCGGTATAATTATATATTCTAGTAGAAAAGTATCATTTTTATTCTTCATCTTCAGCATCTCCTGGATGAGAACTATCTGAGATCCAATTTAACTTAAATAAAAATAGATCTTAATTTTCAAGGCCATTTAACAAAGACTCAAAAATTCCGGGTACCCCCGCGGTGTTGGGGGAGACTGACAGGTATCGGGCCAGCAGGTCTGTCCTGCATGTCCGGCAGACGATGGGCTTGGGAGTGTGTTCTCTGTGTGACTTGAAGACTTCAGAGGACAATACAGACCTCACCGCCAGCGTCATTTTTACAGAGCGGCATTTATGAAGTTTTTCCCTGGGCTTGGGGCCATCTTGGCTGTTTTGGGATTTTGGTGAGCAGATTGAGTGATAATTCTAGGCTTCTAAAATCAGTCTGTGTCCCCTCGGTCACATGACACCCTAAGCAGCTGGTGCCGCCTTGGCAACTTTACAGAATAAGAGCGCAGCTTCTGGTAAAACTTCGAGTCGCGTGACCCGGCGCTGTAGCTGGGGAAGACGACCTAGAATTATTACTTACTTCTCCACCAAAACAAACCCAGATCCGCAGAGGAGAAAAACAAATCCAGAACTCAAAGCCCCGCGTGCGTTAATTACCCACCTTGCCAGCGTCTGAAAGCCAAGTTCGCTTGACTTTGTAATCAACACGCCCGGCTCCCCGTGATGCGCGGAGGCTCATCAGCTCCTTTCCTCAGGCCTCCTGAGGTCGCAGGAAGGTGTGCTTCTCGGGGGTTAGCATGGCCAAGGGGACGGTGACAGGGCCCATCAGTCCAGAGGCTTCTGACGCCTGGCCTCCGGTCCCATCTCACACCGAGTCCCTTGCTCCATGAAGTTCAAGTTTTGCTCCCAGTCTGCTGTGTGATATGGGGACGGTAGGTTCGTGTCCTGGGTAAGGCCCTCTTCTCCTCTTGCTGGTGAGGAACCTACTGCCAAAAAATCACAGTGTCACTCAGTGAAGGGACAAACCGGTCGTCCACGAAATCCAACGGCCAACAGGAATCACTTAGACGTCCACGTCACATAGCTATCAAAATATACAAAAACGCTGTATGTTTAGTTTTTTTTTTATAAGTACCAGCTTTTAAAAGAATATCGGAAAAACAGAAAAAAAATATGAAGAAACAGAATAAAAGTGACCTAATCCTGTCATTCAGAGGCCATCACTATTAATATTTTAGAAAATTTCCTTCCATTTTAAAAGATGTTTCCTTACAAACAAATTTTATATTTCAACACACACACAAACACACACGCATGGTTACTAGTCCTCGTTCACGTGAAAGCATCCCCCCACAACACCTGTGCACGTATCTGTTTATTTCCTTAGTCATCACGTCTGAATAATTTATTCTCATTCTTTCATTTCATCATTTCATGTGGTTTGGCTTTCCTAATATTGTGCTATTATACATAATATGGCAGAACATCTTTGCACGTAAGGTAGAGCGTCAAATGTGAGAAAACAATAACCAATTTTGTGTAAAAACTCTCCAGGCTGTATACACATTGAAAATTTACTTTCCCAGAAAAATTGTATCATTTGCTCCTTCATCGGTAATGGATGAAAGGGCCAGGGTTTTTTTGTTTGTTTGTTTTTGTTTTTGTTTTTTTTTTTCTTAACACATCCTTGACAGCCCTGAATCCTATCAGATTTGTAAAAGAAGTCATTAACACCTGGTGTCTGGATCTTGATTTCGAATTCAGTTCTCCAACTCCAGGAACCAAGGATCCTTGGGAAAGTGGCTGATTTACGTCTGTCGCAGGAAAATAAGGAAGAAGATGAGCCTGGAAGCAGCTCGCAGCGTCTGAGAGTTCGGAAGTGCTCGAAGAAGGAGGAGATGGGAAGCGTCAAAGGTCCCAGGGCCAATGGTAGCACTTCCAAGGGCCAAAGCGGGAACAATTGAGCAACTAAATAAATAAAGTAGTAGTTAGATTAGAAGCCCAAGTGTAAAATAAGTATCCACCAGTCCACAGTGATATAAATAATGACTGAATAAATAAATACATGGGCGAGAGTAGACAGCTCTCCCACGCGGAGCGGGGCGCTGGGCGATCGTGGAGGCGGAGCCCAACGCGCCGCTCCTTACACACGGCCACACGGAGTCACTCCCTTCCCAAGAGGACCGCAGGGAGACAGGGAGAAGGAGTGACTTCGCGGTGGGGACCCCGGGCAAACACCACCTCCGCCAGGCGAGCCCGGTTTGCACGAGAAGCTGCCAGGACGCGGGAACTCGATTCAGTACAAGTGATACCTGGCCTCGGTGCTCTTCCTCCCCGAGCAAGAAGCCCCTTCTGGTCATGACAGTAAGAGACAGACCAAAATCGAGGGACATTCTCCCCAACAGCTGACTGTCTTCCCTCAGTGCTAAGTCCTCGAAAGCAAGGAGACTCGGAGAAACAGCCAAGAGGAGGCCGCGGGAGCATGACGAGGCGCAGTGTCATTCTCTTGTCTGGTCCCTTTGCTTCTGTGATTTCACAAATTCAAACTCTCGCATGTTGCTCTAAAGGCTGAAAGTTCGGGTAACGCCTTCGTCCCCCTCCCGAAAACCATGGCAAAGCCACGCCTCCCCGGGACATTTTCCATTACGTCGAATTCATTTTGGTGTAAGACTTGACATAGGGTCGCCACCGAATTTTTACCCAAAAGAAGAGCTTACCCTATCGAAATTTTCGTTACGGGATCTATTCTGTCTTCACTGATTTGAAACACTAGTATTCATCATGTAGTCGATCTCTACGTGTGTTCGGGTCTGCTCTGGAGAACGTTCTCCTGTCGTGTCCCGCAAGTTAGTTTTCCCCACCCCTCTGTCACCTGGGCTGCACGTGCCATCACTGGTTTCTTCCTGCGTCACCGCAGCGCCCCAACTACTCCCCGTGCCCCCATGGTCATTTTTCACACAGCGGCTGGCCTGATGCTTTGACAGTATGCCCTTCAGATCGTGCAGACGCGTCTTTCAGATCTGTGCTTTCCATCCAAATAAAATATAACCCTTACCAAAGTACTTCACCGTGAGAAAATACGCTCCTTACCCAAATAAAATCTCTTGCTAAAATGTCTTGCTGACCAAACAGCCATGGGCAGCTCTCCATCTCCCCTCCTCTGGCCGGCTACCACACAAACGCCCCTCAACCCTTCTGTTTCAGGACGTTTATGCACGCTGCTCTGTTTGGGGGGATGCCCTCAGTGGACTCTCCTCACAGCTGATTCCACACGCTAAATCTCTCCTGTTCCATGATCAACCTTCGGGGTCCTTGGTGGTCTTTTCTGGAGGGGATGATCCCTGTTGGGTCAGCTCTGCGCATCTTATCCTGCTTCTCTCCTCCACGGAGCTCACTGCAACTCTCTCTCCTCCCCTGGGTGTCGAAACGCCCCACCCCGAGTATCCACTTGAGCATGAAGTTTATTTTGAGCCAAAGGCAACTGAGAAGAAGCAGACACAAGAAAAGCTTTGTCTCCCTCCTTGCCTCACAGCGGGGCACGAATTTGCAAAGATGTCTCTCCCTTTCCTGTCCCGGGAAGGGCAGAGCTCCCCAGGACTCCAGACGTGATCCACACGTGGGGAAGGGTCCACAGGACGAACTTCACCGAAGCAATGCTCACCTTCTGGTAGTTTCCCCATATGCTTACCTTCCCACAGTGTGCCTCTGAACGTGCCATCTGAACGCCTAGACCCCTTTCCTTTGTCTTGCCCCTTCTCTGCTGATTTACTGTTCTTTGATAAAATGTTATATAAACCTCCAGTTGTTACCACTCCTCCAAGTTACTCCGCACCGAGTTCACCCGCGTAGAGTCTGCCTGGTGCCCGTGCTAATGGGCTGTTTTTCTCTTGTCACTTTGTCTTTCCGCACCCCGAGCTGCAGAACCAACGGCCAGGGCGCCTAGGGCAGGAGCAGGGATAAGAGCAAAGTGTTTTCTGGCCAGATTGACTAAATGGCAGCCTCCCTCTGGCCGTGAGGGCAGGGACCTTGTCTGTCTTGTTCATCACTGTGTCCTAGCACAGGGCACATAGCATGTGCTGGGTGCTTTCTGTTACGTGCTCGTGCAACGATCCGGCCCATGGGCCCATCTTAGGACTAGTAACATGTTTTCCATTGTTGTACCTTTTTTTCCCCCTCTAGTGACTTTAATACATTTATTCTTCCAGATGCATTTGTGGATTTTTTGTTAAGTTAAAAGTTCTGAGAGAGATTTACTTGTACTTCTTCTTCTTCTTTTTTTCTTTCTTTCTAAAGATTTATTTATTTAAGAGAGACTGAGAGCGGGAGCAGAGGCAGAGGGAGAAGCAGGCTCCCCGCTGAGCAAGGAGCCCGGTGTGGGACTCGATCCTAGGACTTGATCCCCGGACTCTGGGATCATGACCTGAGCTGAAGGCAGACGCTTGACTGATTGAGCCATTCAGGGGCCCCTGGTTGTACTTCTTGATTAATTTGGTGATAATCAACATGTCTACAGTATCAGGCCCTCCCATTTGGGGACATGATATGTCCATTTTTCAGATGTTCTTTCTCAGTCCTTCAGTAAAGCCGGTAGCTTTCTTCCTACAAGATGTTTTAGGGTTTTTTTCCTGAATATTTTATGTTTTTAAACTTTTTCTTAAAACCAGAATCTTTACTTTTAATACATTTTATAAGTATTATAAATTATACATTATACGTAAATTTGTAAGTCTTGGTATATGGGAAACTAATAAATTTTGTTTATTTATTTTGTAATTAGTCTCTTCATTAAACTCTAGTATGTTCTAGTGATTTTTCAGGTTACTCTCCTTTATTTTCCAGGTAGACTATTATAGCAGCTTCAGCTGTAGGCAGTAATTATAATTTTTCTTCTTCTATATTTAATTCTCTTTGCATCTGTTTTCATGGTTTAGTATACATAACATGACGTTTGCCATCTGAACCCTATTTAGGTCTAGAACTCAGTGACACTGAGTATATTCCCTGTGTCCTCAGACCACCACCGCACATTTCCAGAACTTTCTGCTTATCCGAGACAGCCGAGCTGAAGAGTTAAGTCCCCACTTCTCCTTCCCGCCCACAGCTGGTCCCCCATGAGGTGAGGTCACACAATTTTTGACCTTCAGGGTCTGGTGCACTTTATTCTGCGTTTTCAAACTTGACCCGAGTTGCGGCATGGATGGGATTCCATTCCTTTCTGCGGCTGATCTATAAACTCTTAGGTGTTTCCACCTTTTGGCCTTAGTGAGAAACTGGTGACAGGATGAGTTTGTTTCTCTTGCATTCCTTTGGGCATATATCTACAGGTGGAACTGCTGGATCATATAACAATTATATTTACTTTTTTATATACTTTTTGGGCTAGTTGAATAGGTAATCCTGTGGGGGGGACACGCATGTACTTGTCGTGGTCCTCACTTTTCTAGAATTTCACCATAGTTGTGGTATTTTTCTTTCGTTCAAGTCGGCATTTAAAAAATAATGTTAATAAACAATGTTCCTTTTCTTACTTTCTAAGAATATGTATATTTTTTATGTTAGAACTGTAATTTTATTTTTATCAAATTCTATCTCAGTGTGTATTTAAAAAATAAGAAATTCGTTTTTCTTTATGAACCATTGATATTATGAATTGTAGTAATTGATTTTCTAAAAGAGGCCATTTTTGATTGCTTATTTTAATAAGACCTTAATATTAATCCTTTTTAACGTGGCACTCAGTCAAATTTCCGACCTTTTAAGATTAATTTTTAATCTCACGAAAGCTTTATATGCAAATACGGTCCATATAACTTCTGCTGTTTGAAATTTACTGAACTTTTTTTCTTGCGAATGATGTGATCAATTTTATGTTTCATGAATTTTAGATAAGCTGTAATCCAAGCATCAAATTCCCTTGTTCTTTTACATATTAATTTAAAAATTGTCCCCCTATTTCTGTATCCTTAAGAGTGTGCCTTCTTGATTCACCACGGCCTGAGGCCAGACTTTCCGTCCCTTCTGTTTTTATTCCTTTCTCCTCTAACTCATACTTCCTACAGGTGCGTGGACGCAAGGTTATTCAATATAAAAATTCACTCTGGCTACTTTCTCACTGTAAATTGTGATTTTTATCAGGATAAAAGAACCATCTCTGGAGTCTATTGTGTCTTTTATTTTCTTGAACTTTATTTGGTGTAAAATAAGTTGGTACCTTGACTGTTTTTGCTTGATGTACTTCGCTTCTCATTTTGCTCTTAATTTTTCCTACCATGGTTTAGGAACGCCTGTAAAAACAGCAGGTGTGATTTTCCATTACAGACTCACTCCCATTTTAGAAGACTTTGGCTTAGCTTCAAACATCATCATAGTTGAAAATATCTGGCCCTCCCCCCTTTATTTTCTGTTTTAAAGCTTTTATGTTCGTCTTCTATATCATTTGAAAAATGTATAGGTATAGATCTATGAATATCTGCATTTATACCCGTAATTTTGTTTTCTGTGACTAATTAAGATGAATTTTTTTTAAACTTTCAACCTCTATTTCACCCATACCAGACTCAAGAAGGAAGTGATATCTGGTTTCAGAAATAGAAATTTAAAAACTTTAACTCTACTTCATTATATCCCCCCCCTTGTTAATCTTTCTTTCTATGATCTGAAATTTTAGATCTTGATTGATATTATTCAAGTTTTACTTCCTATATCCTCTTTCCTCTGCAAGAATAATTTTTGTTATTTGCCTTCCATTTTTCGGCCAGATTGATGAGAAGCGTTTGGTCTCGTCTCCATTTAGGTGGTTTTAGGGTTCACGACCATTTTACTTACAACACGGTTTGCCCATTTCTCGGCTCTTCCTGTTGGTCCTTCCTCGGTCAGTTGGAAAGTGCCTTTGAGATTGCGTTCAAGGGTGGTGGATTTTGTTGCCCTTAAACATCTTGGAGGGTTTTCTGTGGCCTTGAAATCTGACCAAGATAATTCTTGGGTCACATCACTTACTGCTTACATCTCTGTGGTTTTTAATCCATTGACTTTTGGTGTCCAGATTGCAGGAGAGCTACTGAAGCCAGACTGGCTGCTTCCTTTTTCAGGGAACCTTTTCTCTCTCTGCATGTGTACTGGCGTCGTTTTCTTTGTTCCTGATGTTAAAGCCATATAGGTGGGGTGTGAGTTCCTTGATTTGACTTTCGTCTAAGATGTGGGGTCAGACGCTCTCTCACGACTCTTGCATTTGGTGCCCAGGCAGGAGGAAGGGTCTTCCTTCCTTCAGGTCAGGTGTGTCCCTGTGACTTGCCTCACTCAAGAGCACGTGCTCCTTCCAGGCGGGAGTGGTGAGACCCAGTCGCGCTTTGCCAGACCCTCCTTTCCCCCGGCCGTGATGACTCGAAGTTTCCTATGTAGCTGTTGTGTTATCGGGAACCTACAGCATGAGCAAGAATCTTGCTGTAAGCCACTGTGACCTTGGAGGCTTTTGTTCCCACGGCACAATCCAACTGACTCTGAGTCACACACAGAAAGGTGACCCCTTCAGCCAGGCACGCGAGTCTTCTTCTACGTGTAAGGCGGTTCTCTAATTTTTGGTCTCAGATTTAGCAAATTTTGAGGACCTTCTCCTGCCCACTTTTGTCCACATGGTACATATTTACCAATTATTGGCCACGTTACAAATTAAAAACTGAGAATTAAAAAATATTAATCCAAAATATAATAATAAACTCATTCAGTCTTAGCATCGACACCACATTTTTTACAAAGACTATCTGTATTTTCCAGAACAAAACCTCAATGAGAAGAGAGGCATTGCCTTATAGTTTTGCAGATCGCTTTCAGTGGGAATAACCAAAATCAGGTAAATTCTCAGATTTGTCTCTTCACCCACTTTGCTGCATTATGTTGTTTCTATTGAAGTAGATGAAGAAAATATGGCAACATGTGGTTATGTAGTTGGTGAAGAGAGGAGTAGTTTTAGAGATTTTTGGTTAGTTACAGATATTTTTCTCTGATACTATACCAAAACTTGGCAAGAGGTAGTTCCTTAAAGGTGAGCTCCAACGTGGGCTCTGAAAATATTCTCAGTGAGCCCTTCAGCCCCGGTTACATTAAAATCCACTGGTCTGTCTTGCATTTCAAATGCAACTTCTGTGATATCATTCATTGGCCATTTGGAAAATGTTAATTTGCTGAATATCGTAGATCTTTCAAATGCTGACACATTTCCTTATGCCATATTAAAAATCATATTAATTACTTAGCTACCATCTCGTCGGAAAAGACTTAATGTGTCAGCATACTGTCAGACTCGCAGTGGCAGATAGAAATCTCCCAAAATTCGAATTACCTTCTAAAAGTCCAAATTTTATCCCTGGCAACAAAGGCTGTCAGTTGCCCTTGAAGTGATGGGCTCACTTTGCTCATTTTTGAGAGAAAGTCTGCCACGGGCCTGCTTCTGAGTAACTCTCGGGTATCAGTGACTTCCTCAGTAAAAACGCTGTTCTACAAAATGAAGTGCCTAGTCTGCCAGCAGTTCTCTTGGAGCAATCATTGTGTTTCTCTGGGTGACGCAGGGCTTCCCGCCTATCAGTGACAGTATAACAGATTATTCCCAAACTTAGTGGCTGAGCACAAACATAAACGTTTAGTATCTCACACAGTTGCTGTGGGTCAGGAATCTAGGACAAGCCTCACTCAGTGATTCTGGCTCCTGGGCTCTCATGAAGCTGCAGTCAAGATGTTGGCTGGGGCTGTGTCATCTGAAGGCTGGACCGGGGCAGGAAGATCCACTTCCAAGATGGCACTTTCACATGCCTGGCTGGTCTGTGCTGGTTACTGGCAGTAACCTCTCCGTAAACACCTCTCTAGGAGGCTTCTTGTATGTCTTCACAACATGGCAGCTGCCTCCCTGGAGGGAGTGATCTAGGACAGCAAGAAGGGAGGCATGATATCTTCATGACTTAGCCTCGGAAGTTACGTACTATTATTTCTGCAATATCCTGTTGGTTACAAGGTTGACCCTATTTGATGGGGTGGGGGGACTATACAAGAATGTGAATACTGGGAGGTGCGCACCCCTGGGATGTCTTGGTGGCTCAGTACCATAGTGTAACGCTCAGAATATAAAAGGGCCAGGATTTCATAACGTTGCTACTTGTACAGTTACAGCAAAGACATTCTTAAATGAAACTGGCATTTAAAAAAAACAAACAGATGCATGCTGGGAGAGAATATGATGGCTAGTAATACAGTTTGGTACCACTGCCCTCCTGGTGCTTTCTCAAGCTTGGGCACTAGAGTTTTACCTACTGAGCCTTCTGTGCTGTTGGTGCAAATAGCAACTCCCTGAAAGGGAACAAATAATGTCATTGTGTTATTATGCAAACTGTCTCAAGTTTTCAGATTCTCTGGAAATGTCCTGGGACCCCCAAAGTTTGCAGTCCACATTTTGAGAATGACTGGCCTAAGAGAAACTTTCTTTTACTGTATTTTAAGTAATTATTTTCTTATTTGGTGTGGTATATTATTCAGGGATCTCAATCATGTTAATGTCAGAACATTGTTCCTCGATCTTCTATATGTCATTTTATCTTTTATTATTTTCGTCTATTCATCCCTTTCTTTTAAGTCTGAGAATAATTCTCTAGTTTTTTTTTCCCCCCCATTATACTGATTCAATTTTCTGCACCATCAGTTTGGGCATTTACTCTCTCCAATGACGATTTTAACTCTTCTTCTATGTTTTTTATTTTTCTTTATTTCACCTCTTTCCCATTTATTTGCCTGTTTCAACTCTCCCCTGTTGAAACACAATGATGTCTACTCTCTGACATGTGGAACTAGTAGAGGAGTTAAGAAACACAATACCCAGCATGTACTTCTGGGATTTCTCTATCTTTCCCCAGGAAGTGCTACTCTTGGGGACTCCTTCACACCAGCTTGGGGGGTGGTGATGCTCACACTCCCCTAGCCACCAAGAAAATGCTCCGTAGTGCTGTCTGATTGTGAGTCTGATACAGACTCTGTCTCTTTGAAGCAGACGATGAGAGAAGTAAGTCATCCCATCTGTGTTTCCTAGGCGGGAACCCCTGAGTAGATACAGCTGGGTTTATCACTGGGGTACGGTGATATTTTTCTCAACTCCCCTCCCTCTGCCTGGTGGTTGTTAGGGATCCCTCTCATATTCCACCATGGGCATGTTTGTTAGGCCTTGGTTTGGGTTGTTGAGAGGTTGTATGTGTTTCTTTACAGAGGTTATAGTGCAGATGAGAACTATTATAAACAGGTGTGAAGTTCATTTTTAAAATACTTTGCTCCTCAAAGAACTCAGACGATGATCAAGATCTATTGGAATTATAAAAGCGACCTAACACAATTGCAGGATATTTAAAAATGGATAATGTAGAGGCTGCAGCAGTCAAAAGCCCACAGAACAGACTGTTTTAGGTCTTCAGGGCATTTCATTTCTCTTATTTTCTTTGATATCAGTTTTTAAAACTTCATTGTAATGGCTGTGCACTTGCAGTGTGGGGTTGATTTTTAATAGAAATGTAACTTGAGGCTACAACCCTTGCTCTCCATTGTCAGCTTATGCTCTGTGCTGGGGATTTTGAAGTTTTAAATCCCTTGAACACTCTATAATAAAAAGGTCACAGAATGCTGGAAGAAACCGTATTCAAATACTAACTGTGGATATTTCTGAGCAAAGGATTAAAGTCAATTTAATTTTCTTCTTTATGTGTTTTGTCTTTAAAAAAATTTGTGAAGTCAGTGGGTTACTATGTTTTTTTATGATACAAGTAATACAGAAAGCCATGTTGATTGTAAAAAAAAAAAATCAAACACTAAAGAAAAAAATCAAATACTTCAATTTCGATTATTTTCCCTATCTCTTTACCCTCGGTAACCATTATCAATGGGGTATGAATCCTTTCTTTCCTTTTCTGGGCCATTTATAGTCCAATATGAATAGGGGTAGTGTTCTGAATAAACATCTCACTCTACCCCTCTTTGTGCAGCTTGATTTTTTTCCCGTTGTCGATACGTCTTAGGAAGCTGTCCACGTGCGTGTCTGCAGGCCCAGGTCACTCTTTTGAAATGCCATGTTGTGTTTCACAATATAGACACATCACAGATTGGCTAATCACCTCGATAGTAATAGGCAATTAGTTTTTTCTGTTTTTGTGCAAATGATGGTACAACTGGCATCTTCATATATGAATTATTTTGCACAGACACTGACATTTTTCTAAGACAAATATCTAGAATGGGAATAATGGGTCAAAGGACATCCGTGTTTTAACAGACGTAAGTTGTACAGTCTTGGATTTGGGAGTGCAAGAATGCATCTCTAAGGCCCCGTTGGAGCCCTCGGCAGAAAATCTTAAGGCTCCCAAGTGCTGTAGCCTGCATAATGAAACTGATAGTAGGAGGATTGCTAACACTTTCTACAACGGTTATGTCGTCTACACCTGGTGATGGATGGAAGCAGCAGCTCTGGATGCATTTGCTGTTGTCTCTCAGCACTTGGTGCCCCAGAACTCTGCTAAGGCCTTGACCAGTAGTTACTTTCTGATGCACGAGAGTGGTGCTGAGCTCTGAGGTCTTCCCACGTTCACGGGCTTTGGAAGTTTCTTCCTTCTTTCCTCCCTTCCCTTCCTTCTTCCTTCCCTTTCTTCCTTCTGGTAGCTGAAAAATAGGGAGGGCAAGAAGGCTGGACGAAGAGGGAGGGAGGAATTGGGAGAGAGTCAGAGGTTTCTGGTTTCATATTACAGCTTTTGTCTAAAATGTAACATGTGATAGAAAACACTGAACGAGGATAATCATTACTTTTGATGTTCAATATAGTATGCTTACGCATGAAAGACAATGCTTGGTATATGGTTTTCCTGTTCTTTTCCTTCCTTACTTAAGTGAGTAATAGAGCCATTATTAAATGTCATTGCCACTTTTAGTAGTGAAGGTTGACATGCTTACATTTCCAAAAACCTGCCTCATCTATGAAGTCCCACAGTTCGACCTGACACAAACACAGCCTGCGAATCTTTACGCCTTTGCTCTTCTGGTTCTTTCTGTCCTTTTAACATGTCCTTGACTCTCACCAAATGAAGTCAGCAAATCTTTGCAGGGTTATATTGAGTTACTTTTCCACCTGGAATCCTCCCCTGTCCATCTTTTCATGGACAACATTTTGTCAATCTCTCTTGTAGGCTGGTAATTACATTCTTCCTTAGAGTGAGTTACTGAATTCTTATTATTTTAACAGATACGATATCCGCACATAGTACAAACAAGAAAAAGCACAAAAGAGCATAGACTGAAAAGTTGGATGCCTTCCCACTTCTATCAGTATCTATCTGTTTATCCATCTACTTTACACACATGGTACAGATGCTGCTTTGCGTTTCTTCTTTCCTTTTTTATAGATGCATTCTGAAAATTATGTAGAAATGGCTTTTTTTTTCATAGCAGCTTTGTTGAGAAATAACTCATATACCGTAAAGCTCCCTCTTTTCACATGTTCAACCCAGTGGCTTCATGTATAGCCACCAAGTTGGGCAACCATCGACATGCTATACTTCCAGAACGTTTCTATCACCCCCAAAAGAACCCACATTCCTTTCAGCACTCACTCCCTAGTCCTTCCTCCTCCCAGGCCCCAGTGATGACGAATACTCTTTCTGTCTGTCTGGATTTGCCTGTTCTGGGTATTTCCTAGAAATGGAATCTCACAATATGTGGCTTTTTCCGTTGAGTTCCCTTCAATCTGTAATGTTTTCAAGGTTTATCTACGTGGAGTGCCTGTAGGTTCTTCATTTGTTTGTATGTCTGGATAACAGCCCACCGTATGGAACGGCATGACGTGTTTATCAGTTCATTAGGTGATGGGAATTTGAGTGATTTCCACTTGTTGACTCTTAGGAATAATGCCACTACTAACATTTCTGTACAAGTTTTGGTAGGACATAAGGTTTTGCTTCTTGGGGATATATACCTAGAGTAGAACAGCTAGGTCAAATGATAACTCTATATTTAACTTTTTGAGGAACTGCCAAACTCTTTTTCAAAGTGGCTGCGCCATTTTGCATTCCCACCAGCAATGCTTAGAGGGTTCCAATTTCCCGCATCCTTGCCAACAGTTGTTATTGTCAATCTTTTTGATTAAAGCCCTCCCAGGGGGCATGGGGTGGTTTCTCCTTGTGGCTTTGATTTGCATTTCTCCAGTGACTAATGACGCAGAGCATCTTTTCATGTGTTTACGGGCTACTTGTAGATCTTCATCGAAGAACTGTGTATTCAAATCTCAAATCATTTGCCCATTTAAAAATGTGGGTTGTCTTTTTATCATTCACTTGTAAGAGTTCCATATAAATTCTTGATACAAGTCCCTCAACAGATGTTTACAAACATTTGCAAATACTTTCTCCCATTCTATGGGTTACCTTTTCACTTTCTTGATGTCGTCCTGTAAAGCACAATGTTTTCTCACTTCGATGAACTCAAATTTATTTATTTTTCTTTTGTTTCTTGTGCTTTTGGTGTCCTATCTAAGAAACCATTGCTTCATCCAAGGTCACAAAGATTTACTGCTATGTTTTTTTCTCAAAGAGTTTATTGTTTTAACTCTTACATTTAGGTGTGACTCATTTGCTGTTAATTTTTGTATATGGTGTGAGGTAGGGGTCCAATTTCATTTATTTGCATGTGGATATACAGTTGCTCCCAGCACCATTTGTTGAAAAGATTCTTCTTTCCCCCATTGAATTGTCTTGGCACCCCTTCCAAAAATCAGTTGCCCATAAAACTGATCAATGGCAGGCTATTTCTGGAGTGTCAGTTTTATCTCATTGATCTTTAATTCTATCGTTATGCTCTGTTGATTATAAAAGTGTTGAAATCAGGAACTGTGAGTCCTTTACCTTTTTTTTTTTTCCGAGATTGGTTTGGCTATTTTGGGTCCCTTGCAGTCCCATGCCAATTTTTGGGTCAGTCTGTCAATTTTTGCAAAAAGAGCTGCTGGAATTATGAGGTGCTTTGTTCTTTTTAACCATTACACAAATGGTTGTTTGGGTTGTTTTCTTTGAATAAGTGTATTTCACCACATCATTATTAATATGACAGATAGGCAGACTTTGACTTGTTCTGTCATAATATTACATATTAATATCTGTTTTTAATGCTTTTTGAAAAAAATCTTTTCCTGTATAAGCTCTTTGAGTAAGTTATTTATAGTTATTGTTTTTGTTCTATATTTGTATTTTTTCCTCATAATTTGGAAGTTTTATACTTGTGTTCTTTAGTTGTTAATAGAGCACAAGTTGTTACTTTCCAGTGATAACCTTTAATTTTCAGTTTTTATGAGCAATATTGAAATCTGTATTTCTTGTCTTTTCCATCATCTTCCTCATTTAGTTTTATTGGATTACGTTATTTTTCGTAGTGTTGACTTTTATACTCATAACTCTGTTAGCACTATTTCTTTGATTTTCAGCTTATAACTGATGAAGAAATTAGTATCTTCTATAACTTCCTTTCTTTTTTCCTTCTCCAAAACTCATTGTTTTGTTATCTTTTATATTGTCGGGGTGTAAGCCATTTACCTTTGCTTATAGAGTATTTTCTTTAGTCGTAGTCAAATAGTTAAATGGATTAAATATCCACCACCTGTTATTTCAATGTAGTTTCTCTGTTTGTCGCTTGGCTCTTCTAGTAGTTTTCCCAGAAGGTCTCATGGGAAACAAATTCATCTATAGCTTTCATAGGTGAATGATAGCTTGGCTGGTTTCACTACCTTGCCCCACATTGCATTCTTTGAGAACTTCATGGGTATTATTTTACAAGGGTTCCTCTTAGGTTGAGTAATGCTCTGGGGAAATCTGAGGCCACCTGATTTTTTTCCCTCTCTCCCTAATAGCTGACTTGATCTTTTTATCAGGCTGGCAAAATCATGATTTGTCTATAGAATGAAGTAATTTTACTAGAATATGTAATGATTTTCATTTCGTATCCCATGACTCACCCCCCTTCTCTGAGTGAGGAAATAATACCCCTCCCAGTCGTGGTAGATTCAAGGCTTTTTCTGTTTATATTTTTAAATATACTTTTAATGTAGTCCTTCATTTAAGTTCTCTGCTTCCGTGACAATTTTAACTATACAGCATGTGATTCGTCTGCTTTTTTAGTTAAAATAAAAATATTGTTTAAAATTTTTATTTTCGTTTCTCAGAATGAATGAATGTTTTTCTCACTGTTATGCTTTACTTGTATCACTGCATTTCCAGCAGTTTCTTTTCTCCCTTCTGCTGCTTCCACTGTAATCTTCGTTTAGGCCAAGATTTCCTGTTCTGTTTTACTTCTTTCTTAAGTTCCACCCGTTACGATATTATTTCTTCGTATGATTTTCTCATGGCTCTTCTAGTTCTTTGTTCCCGCTTTGTGCTCTTATTGGATAGTTTCGATTCTTTAAGTTTTGAAAATTCATGGCAATATTCTCGGTCACAATTATCGCCTGTTTATGGCAACATTTTTTCAAGTGAGCATTTTTTTTTTGTCATTTATCTTCCCAGTTTTTTTTTTAAACTCACTTTTTGTGGCATCTCTGTATAATTTTTTTAGAACATTCTTACTCACTTTTGAATGTGACGAGTTTTTTTTCCTGGACCGCCTATTTTAAGAAAATTTCAGTGGGGGAGGACCCAGGACAGTTCCAGGCCAGTGGGAACTCTCCCTGGTTCCTCATTTCTCAGGTTTGTACATGTGAATGAGTTCATTTAGCATTCAGACTTTCACCTGGTCACCAGAGCTTGGCAGAAGTAGGCTGCTTCCAATGCAGATGGTTTTTCCTTCGAAACTACTTCCTGCAAATATGTTGCGAGTGTGTATCCGTGCGTGTGTGTGCCCACGTGTGTGTGTGTGTGTGTGTGTGTGTGTGTGTGTGTGTGCAGTCTGTGTGATTACTGATTTATTCTTGTCTCTTGAGCTTCTCTTTCGTCCTAAACCCAGAAGGATGCCTCGCACTGGCTTCTGCACTCGACTCATCATTTCAGACAAGAGCATCTACTCATGCCATTTGTTTAGGAAGATTATGTTTCAATGGCTTTTGTCTGAGATGTGCATGTTTTGGTTTCTTCCTGTGACTCTGGACTTGGCCTTTATGTTTATATTTTCTTTGCTGTTTTGGGAGATTTCAAAGAGCTTGAAGGGGCAAAGCTATCATCGCTCTAAATGAAACTGAGTACTTATTTATGTCCCTCTCTTCCCTCTGCTTTTAACTTAAATGCTGGAAGGTAGGGATCATGTCTAGTGCGTCGCTAATCCCCTGCTTTGCACATAACACCCGTACTCACGTTGCTTTATAATTACACAAATAGGGAATACATACGGAGGTAAGTAAATCACATGTATATTACTTGACCCCTCCGGTGTTACGTGGGAGAATCACCCATCATTTTAAAATAAGTAAATCTCTGCTATACCTTGTCTGTATCAGGCTACACTGAGCTACTCGTTGAGAAAGAGCTACACCGTAATTCAGTTCCTGAAGTCTGGAACCGATATTTGAAACCAGCGTTCATTTCCCAAGTGGCAGGTACTAGGACATCGTGTTAAACCTCAGGTTTGGCTGGCTCAAGAGGGACATGTCTCTCAGACATACTCACAGGCCGCTCGAGTGCCTTTCAGGGGTGCCACGTACTCCACAATGTGCAGCTGACCATCCCAACATTCTCTCCTAAGTTTGTTGAAAGTCTGTCCAGGCTGGTATGATAAAAAGGGTATAGACACATGTAAAAATGGTTTTAGGTATCTAGATTAATACTGGAAACAAAACACCGATACGGGTGGAAAACTGAACTAGAGACTGGTATTGGGAGCTAACCCGCTGGGCAGAGAGGGCCTCCCTGGGACCAAGTTCAAATGAGAACACCCACCCCGTGCCTTCGTTTTGAGCTCCTGACACTTGCTAACCCCAGGACACATGGCACTCAGTAAATGTCTGAATTAATGATTGGATGCCACAAAGTAGATCGAGTGGTTTGGAATGACACACAGCCATCCAGCTTACAAGGTGCCCATGTACAAATCAAAAGGCAAATTTTCATTTATGAAAATTAAGACACCGAAAAAATTCAAATCATGCTTCTCTGAAATTATGAGGATGGTCCTACAGCATCCTAGAATGTCCCAGCTAAAGGGACTTTGGAGGACTTCTGTCTTAACGTAAAGCATATAGCTAGGAAAACCGAGTCCAGAGAGGGAAGCGACTCACCCAAGACCTCCCAGATGATGCTTATAAAACTGTTCCCCAACCTGCAAGCTTGCCGTCGCCCTAACCAAAATGTGGTTACCCCCTATGTCTCTTTTTCTCCCCCTTAGATAAAATCCCTTATTGACCTTCTGGATAGCAACCCTTACATAGGTTTGGAAACTGTACTTCTTGAGTTAACCCTTATATAAAAGAGGATTGTGTTTATTTAAATCTCCAACTTGGCTCCTCGTCAACCATACTCACCCACCCCCTGACAAAGGAACACTGTATCTACCATTCATAAGCATCGCTTCCCTCCTACATTTAAAATACCAAATCTAAAATAAACCTCAAAGTCTTGGTGCAGAACGAGTTTAGGGAACTCACACATTTGAAGCTCGGCATTGCTGTGAAACTTACAGGTTCTCTCCTCACCAGCTGAAAATTCACACGCACTTGGACCCCCGCAGTCCAGGTCTGCCTCTCTTAACTGGGGCATTTGGTCATTAAGTATTCATGACTTCATCTTTATTCATGTCGGCCAAGCCTTTTCGTGCCCTTCCATTGTTGCTATTAACGGCGAAGTGGACGTTTGTATTTACACTTCAGCAGAAAATGTACTGACGTGTCCTGGGGGTCTGGGTCTCGCTCCATCAAATCCTCTGTACTCACCTTAATGAGACTTAACAGATCTGAAGCTGGCTTTCCCCCCCCTTTCAGAGCTAATGTCTGGAAAGTGCACAAATAGAATTCAGCGACTACAAAAGTAGATGAAGCTCAATTTGTTGTGCCAATCGTTTACTTTTTCCCCAAAGAAAACGTGTTCTGATGATTGGCACATGGATGATAAGCCGTAGCCCCGAACCACAGTGCATGAAATGGCATTCACGAGAAGGAGAAATTAATAATTCTACTAATGAAATAAACATGACTTCTTCCATGTTCGCGTAAAGTCCTACAGAGCCGCAAATAAATGACCCCGGTGAATAAAAGAAGCAGAACGTTTACATCACTATTTTAAAATGCAGCAAAACACTAGTACCTGGTCTGGAAACGGTGCCAAATGAAATTTAAAAGCCATACTTAGTTCTTATGTGGATTTTCTAATTTTGAACCTCCCTTTTATATCCTATGTGAAATCCTCCTCTATGTGAAGAATTCAAATACTCTAAGTGAAATAAACGGAGAGTCATTAACAAGCCGGTAAGGATCCCGAGAGATAAAGACAGCATCGTATCTCTGATGATTTTTTTCTTTTAAATAGCATTTGGAGAAACTAAGAAAGCAAAGAGATTTCTCCAGGGTCACACGGCTAATGTGTGACAGAGCTGTGCCTGGAAGCACGTCTCCAGACGTCGGGTTCACGCCCTCTGCGCTGTCTCCTGCTGCGATTAGAACTCTGCTTTCCTCTGCAGTGTTACTCACTGCGCTCATGGGTCTGGCGGCTGGGCTCTCTTTAACTTCATGGGAATCACTTGACTTCTGGTGCTTAACACCCACGCAGCATGCTGAAGACATGGCTGGGTGTGCAAAGAAAAAAAAAGAAGATCATCCTTTAGAAAAAAAAAAAGATCATCCTTTAGATAAATGTGGCAAACAGAAAATCAGGTGCAGGTAAGTTGGGCTTTTTATTGTCCCTTTTCATTCAGTCATCCATCTGTCCGTCCATCCATGTGCCCATCGTCCATCCATCTATCCATTCAACTGCCCAACCATCCATCCATCCAACCATCCATCCAACCAACCATCCATCCAACCAACCATCCATCCAACCAACCATCCATCCAACCAACCATCCATCCAACCATCCAACCATCCATCCACCCATCCATCCACCCATTTCTCCAACCATCTGTCCACCCCACACACATCCATGAGTGCCAGGCTTTAGGCTGGTCAAAGGAGGACGCAGTGGTGAATAGAAGAGACGTGATTGTTGTCTTCAAGGGACTTGCTCACCAACGAGGGATACAGACCTCCGTTGAGCTGTGAGTCAGATACCCAAGTGAGATTTGTGCTGTGAAGAAGAAAACATGGCTCTGGGGCAGGGACTTTTCTCTGAACCAGGGAATTTGGTCTGAGATCCGTGGAAAGGGTTGGGTTAGCTAGGTAGGGTGAGAGGGTAAAGAACGTTTTAGGCTCTTCCCTGTACCCCTGGTAAAAGAAGGAGGAAGCAGGAAGCGAGGACCTGAGAGAACAGGGTGACCGCAGCCCTCAGGACAGAAAGGGAGGACTAGCAGGTGGGAGCCCGCCACAGACCTGGAGGAGTGTTGCCGGGACTCATTAGGAATTCGGTCTTGATTCTAAAAGCAGTGGGAAGAAAGTAAAGGCTTAAGTGATGGGATTTTGAAAGTGTCATTCTGGCTGCCATGTGGGGAATGTGTTGGACATGAGCAGGAGGTGGGGGATGGGGGAGACAGGCCATCGCAGGCAAGTCAGCAAGGAAGAGCAGGTGGAAAAGTGAGGTGGCCACAGGGAGAGAGTCTAGGGAAAATAACATCTGTTTACAAGCAAAAATGTGCAGAACTGGGTGATGAGTTGGCCAGGGAGTTCTTGGTGGGGAGGTGTGTGATGTTTCCCCAGTTTCTGGTGTGACAACGAGGTGGACGGCGACTCCAGCCCTTACTCGAAGTGGGTAGTTCACTTCTCGGTTCCTTAGGTTCTTAATTTGTAACGCACAGCTGAAGAGGTACCGAGATCAGGAGGTTGACAGACGTCATCACGTCATTGATAATACGTGTAGCGCGGTGCTGAGGGCGTGGGGAAGAGGGCGTGTGTTTGCTCTCATTCTGGTTTGTTCTCTATTTACTGGAAGGATGAACGTTTG
Source organism: Lontra canadensis (assembly GCF_010015895.1). Lineage (NCBI taxonomy): Eukaryota > Metazoa > Chordata > Mammalia > Carnivora > Mustelidae > Lontra > Lontra canadensis. Next base: position 5,439,729 of record NW_022631088.1, read on the forward strand.
AAGGGGGGAGATAACGTGTCTGGTTTGGGACATACTGAGTATGAATGATCTCTGAGACATGCGAGCGGAGATTTAAAACTTCGCCATCAGACAGGCTCTTCTGAGCTCCGAGGGGAGCTCTGACACTGGATGGTATTGGAGCCTTGGGCACTGACGTGGCCGCTCAGGGAGGGACAGGCTCATAGGTGGGGAGCCCAGCATCAAGTCCTGGAGGGAAAATGAGACACAGAGGCATGGAGGCCTGTCCAGCGGGACGGGAGGCACAGCGAGGGCACCGGGACAGGCACTGAAGGCAGAGTGGCCTCGTGGGGGCCACGGGGTGCAGGTGACGAGGGTCACCTAGGTGACGAGGGTCACGAGGACCCATCCTGAAAGCTGCTGTGGAGCCTTTTAGAGGAGGACCCAGTATCAGTGGGGTTTTTGGATGTCATTGATGGGCCCCCAACCAGTGTAGGAGGTTTGAGAGTGGAGGGGAGCCGAGGAAATGCTGTGAAGGAGAGGGGAGCCACCTTATCCTATCCGTCCCTGAGTGATGGAAGAAATGCGTGGTCGATGGGGCAGCCATTCCCAGTGACTTAAAATCACAGCGTGCTCTTGTGACTTGTAAGTGACCTTGTCTTATTGTCTGATGAGTAGTCATCTCTGCCCGGCCTCAGAGTAGAGGAGATCTATAATAACAGTAACCAAAGAGAACCTAGTGGGTCTGACCCATGTGGGTTTGCCAGAAGCCCGCTGCTTCCTGACACATGCAGGAGACTGTGCACACCCTGGCCTTTCACCCAGTGCGATCCGCCTTCCAGGCCCTTCCTAATGTTGGTCGTGGGCACCCCAGAGTTGAGAAGGAACATTTTTCTTAGGGGCATGTGGCGCAAACACTGCTGCTTAACCGACATTTGCCTGGACCTTGTGTTCTCAGGCGTACAGAATCCTGGCGCTGAGGGTCTCCTGAAGCTGGTGTGTGTCATACATACAACCTCAGAGTAACCAGGGCTCCCCCTGGCCCCATCTTTGTATAGCATGGGTTAAAAGATTTAAGAGTCCCTCAGAATAATAGCATTGAAAATCACTGCCAGTTTTGAATCAGTCTCTTGAAACATCTCCGAGGGCAGGATGGGAGGCGGGAGGGGGGCATGGAGAACGCCCAGCAACACTTCTTAAAAATCCTCTCTCCGTGGCTCCCTCTCTGAGTATCCCCCACAAACACTGTAACCACTCCCGTGAGCCAGGGCTTAGCCCCCAATTCTGCTTGACGCCACATCTCTTGCTCCCCTCCCTTCAAATTCCTTGAGCCTACCCTGTCCCGTGCAGATACGCTCTCTCCCATGACCCCCAGCGGCCAGAGGCGCCTTATCTTATCATCGTCCCCTTGAACTGCTCTCCGCTCCACAATCAACACTTCTCACGTCACTGCCTATGTTCTGATACGTGAAAGCTTCACTTTTGGTTATTTCTGCAAAGATCTGTAAGGTGAATTCCTGTGTGTGGAGACCTTCAACCGCTTGCGTCAAAGAGTAGAACTCCTACGCTACCCTCAACGGTCCCGGGGACGAACATGGCAGCCCCTCATTTGGAGGGAAGAATATCTGGGGCGGAGGAGGAACAAAAGAACAAAGATTTTATTCATGCTCTGATGTTCCCACATGTGGGTCAGTAGCAAAAGCTGGATTTCGGCTCGTGGGGCTTGATGGATTATTTACGAGGTTGCCGTAGGGATTGCAGAGAAAGAGGAAGGGTGTCTCATGACTGGGCCTAACTGTTACCAGCAGCTTGGAATGCTGCATGAACGGTGGTGACTTAGGCCCTACAGTGAACGTGGGCTTCGTGACGGTGCACATGGCAGTGCTACCATTCACGGGAGTGTCTCCAGCTGTCGGCCGGGTCTAAGGGAGGCAGTGCTCTGTCCTCCAGCGGGCCGGGCTTGCTGGGACAGCCCTGAGGCTCTTTGCCCGTTTCTGCCTCCGGTGGGAGGCTCTAGAGACGCATCTGGACAGAGGCCATTCATGAAAGCACATCCCCACCCCCGCCCTGAGCCCCGATGACTCATCAGGAATCTAACTCCCCTCGTCTCCCTCTTCTTTCCAGGAAAGGCCTGGTTCAAACCAGACCGGGTAACTGGACCACACTTACTATGTACCAAGCTACCACCTTATTCAGTTCATAGTAACAAGCAGGTACTGCTCTGCCCCACATTTTCCAGGACGGAAAAACTAAAGCACAGAGAGGCTACGCAGTCAGCCCACATCACTCCGCTGGTGATCAAAGCCAGCTTCCGGACCTCTCTTTCCACACAGACGCACTTTCCCAGGACCCTCCATCGCCTGTCAGAGGACAGCTCTGCCCATCACCAGATCGGGCGTAAATGAGCACGGTGACCACAGGACTGTCTCCGGGGAGCAGCGGGGATCGGGTGTGTCGTCCGTGGAAAGCACTTCGCATACTCCTCGGGGCACATCGTTTTGCTGTGTCCCCACTGTTACTATTACTGATCTAACAACTTGGGGCCCACAGGGGCGGGTTGACTTGCTCCAAGTCCCAGGAATAGTGGGGGACCGACTGGGATAAAAAGCCCTTTCCCCGGACTCGCCTCACGGACACTTACACCATCGCTTCCCCTGAATGAAGTCAAGTCATTGAGCAAAACACCACCCCGTCTCCGAGCCTGCGTCTCCAGTGGCAAGAACGAATTGCGGCGGGTTCCGGCGTTCTCGCGGTCGCCAACGGCAAACCCACGGTTTGGTCTGTCGGTGCAAACAGCCAGCAGAGTGCGGGCACGCCTGCATTCTTTTTAATATGTAAAGAATTTGCTGGGACTTCATGCCGCCAGAATGTCAGAAGAGTTAATGGCAGATGTGGCTGTGGAAACGTTCTGTATTTTTAGACAACCTTTAATTAAAACACTTTGTACGTCTCAGGGACCAAATCATATGCTGCCACTTGAAGCCTGTCAGAAGGAGAAAAAGTATACAAAGCTTCTAAAAGCAGCTTTGCTTATTTTTATCTGTGATGGAGTTAGGGAGCCTTTGCAGGGATAAAGCTATCTCTTGCTACAAAATTATATGAATTTAATACATAGGACCGAGAGGTAAACCTTTGCTACAGTCCGTGCAGCCTTGGGGTCAGTCCGAGGCCAGGGAACCTGGCATTGGACCTGCCCTCCATGTGCCGCCCCCCTCCCCGAATGCTCGTGACCTGTAAGACCTTTCCAATAAGTTGATACAGTTGCTCCTTGGCTTTGAGCGCGCAGATGTAAGGTGATTTGCAAGCCCGCACGAAGGCAGAAGCTCACATTGCAGGAATTCCAAGCGACTGTAAATACATCTAAAGGAATGGGGGCTCTGACATGGCAAAATGTTTGCAAGCAAGGGCGTTAGAATGTGAACGTCGTGTTTTTATGGCCAGGTACTGCGCACCACAAACAGAAAAATTTCACATTTCTCTGCTGTTGCTTGGCTCCTGAGCCCCCGCCCGTTCAGCGGTGGCTTGACGATACAGATGCGCTTTCCTCCTCCTTCCTTTGGGAGGTGGGTTCCTAATTCCCCCTCCCTCGGGTGTGGGTTGCCCTCGTGAAGAACACAAGGAGGAGGTGATGGCCTCCATCCCTGAGACCAGGTCATAAAAGGCATTAGGACTTCCTTCTTGCTTTCTCTTTGGGATCTCTCCTGGCTGGAGTCAGCTGCCCTGTCCCCCGGACACTCAGGGCACCCTGGGAGAGGCCCCGCTGCCGTCTTGCTGGAGCCCTGAGCCCGGGACCAGACTCCCGGCCCACAGAGCGTGCCGCATGATAAAGGTTGCTGTTTGCAGTCACGGAGTTCCAGGGCCCTTTTCCAGGCAGCGCCAGGCAGCCAGTGTGCCTCCCTAACCTCCAGCCCTGCTTCACTGTCACGTGGCTCGCACCCCGCACCCCTCGCCCCTTCTTCTTCATCATCTCCCTGAGAGCAGCAGCGCGTCCCTGGCCTCACCCGCGTTGCAGGACATGAAGCCAGAGCTAGCAGACCTTTGGGAGTGTGGGGGTCTTTGTTTCACACAGATCTGGGCGATACTAACTTTTCTGATAAAGCTCACGTTTGAGACTTGCACCCCTCCCTGGTGGCATCAAGCCTCCTGCTTTTCTCTTGACGTTGGAAGGTTAAGCAGGATGGGCTCAGCACGTCACAGGAGCTCGAAGAATTTTAGTCCTTCTCTCTTGGTCACATTGTTCTGGTGCCTACGGCCCTTCTGGGCAGTGCGTCCCTGCTTTAATGGCACCAAGTGGCCACTCTCCACCCTGAGCTACGAAGTGAACAGGCTTCCCCGGGGGCCCCAAGAATGTCCCGCTGATGCTAACGCCAGAGTCCTAAAATATTTGCTGTCCTCTTCCCCAGTGCTAAGGATGAGTGGCAGCCCCGCCCCACTACGACTCTTTCTCACCATCACATCCGTCCCCTGGAGATGGGTGTGACCCAGGGTATCAAATGCCCACCCCGGGGAGGAGGGCTTTTCCATGGCTCATAATACTCCACTGGGCATAGGCTCCTTTTTGGGAATGTTTTGTCCCCAAGACGAAATACGATCACAGTCGGTGAGAAGAGAACGTGTTTAAATAAAAAGAACACCTAGAGAAAACCGGGGACTCCTCACTGCTGATAATACTGAAGCCAAGTGGCGAAGGATGGCGGACTCTTAATTTTTTTGCAAAGTTTTCACCGTCAGGTAGAACAGAGGCAGCTGAATGGAACCAGGTATGGGGCGTGAAGCAAACTCAATTTGTAGCTGATTTCCTTATAGAAACGAATGACAGGGTAAGATATTATTGGTTTAAAGCCATCATTCCTGGCATTTAACAGAGGCAGGTAGAGTTTAAAAAAATGAACAGCTTGATCTGCCGTGAAGGAGGGCTGTCAGCAGCCGGAGTCTGGAATACGAGAGTAAAGAAATAACTTGAGAAAAATAGTGAAAGGCTCTGAAGGCTTTGTTTTGATTTGTGAGTTCAGTTCATTGAATTTGGCTTCAACGACTAAGGTCTCTTTGTCAACTTCAGCTTAGGTCTCAAGGTAGAGCAGAGTTCGTTTCGTTTGCTAACTCAGGGAGCGCTGTAGGACATGATAACGATGTCCGTTCCCACCCCACAAAGAGGATTCTGGAATTCCTCAAGCTTCAGGGGAACTGAGCGGATCGTGCCCTGTACTCTCCAGGGGAGGCTTCAAATGTCTGGTGGGGCGGCCCCAGGGAAGGGGTGAGTCTGTGGCAATCGCAAGCCCAGGGAGGGTTCCGAGTACGTGACTGTCAGCGTGGGGGGTGCGGAGCATGCCCGAGGGGGAGGGGCTCGATATCACTCAGAATGGGAGTCATATTGTAATTCAAGACATGCTTATGGGACCACTGTCCTCATGCCAACCTAGAAATCAGGCAGCCCCAAAATATACGAAGCACAGATGCCTGGCCCTGCCCCTGGAGGGTATGATGGGGTGTGTCTGGGGTGGGACCCAGAATTTCAGTGCTGGCACAGCCCCATGGATACCGGACTGGAAGGGGCAGCGGCGGAGCTGGCTAAGAGACGGGGCATGGGAGAGGTTTCTAAAACCAGGCACCCTTACTGGTGCCTGATGGAGATGGAGCTGTGAGCACATGGGGTGGGAGAAAGGGAAGGACTCGCCTCCTCGTTAAGGACTCGCTTTCTATATTCAGAGGGGAGCTAGATGTTGGTTCTTCTTCCTCTAAACCAGCAGGTACCCAGAGGAAACACAGACTCACAGTGTGGGACTGTGGATCTGGGAGGAGCTTACTGCCACCTCCCTTCTTCCCGGGTCCTGGTGGGGAAGAAAGAGGAGGATCCTGGTGGTGTTTCCCCAGCCCAGGGGACCCCCCAGGAAACTGGCTTTTCCCCATTGAGACAGGGAAGAGGTGATGCTTTTGCCACTGGATCTTGCTGGGTGTTGGAGAAGCAGCTGTCCCTGAGGGAGCCACCGGGCCCCCCCGTTTCATAGAATACATGGGTGTGGTCCTAACTCTGTGGAGAAGAGCCGGGTACCACCGGCTGGGTTGCCAGGCACAAGCGAGCACCTGTTCTTTATGAATACATAGCTGAAGCCATTTTACAGTTTCTGTATTTGTATTTCAAATAAAGCTTGAGGACTACATTCAAATATGGACCGTAGTCATCCAGCTTTATATTGATGACCTATGGACACCAGTGACTGAAAGGAGCAGCCTGTTGGCTGGCGAGAAAGGAAGGCTTCTTACAGGTGGGACTCACCTGGAAGGCACAAGGGCCCAGGCAGGGGGCATCCTCTGAGGATGTCTTCTCAAGACCCAGGGTGATCTTGTGGAAGGAAGAGTATATGCAAGAGACGGAGCTAGGCAGCCATATGGGCGTGCTGAGGCAGACAGTGGACCTTTGGTAATTCGGCCGGAGTTCAGGATGTGGTCAGAAGAGGTAGGAAAGAAGGGAGCACAGGAAAGCTACTGTGAGCTTCTGAAGCATTTGAAGATGAGGGAAGGGAGTCTGGATGTCACTCTGGAGGCATTTGGAACAGGGGAGGGGAGTGAGGCTCACTCTAGCATAGTAATCGGGGCAGAGAAGCTGGAGGCGGGCGGCCCATGGGCACCCCACCTGTGTGGGGTGTAGGAAAGAGGTATCACTGAGACAGAGACTGTTCCTTTAGGGGGAAAAGTGAGTCAAAGAACTCTCCCAAGTTACTGGCCTGAGTGACTGGACGTTGGGTGTGTATCATGCATGGAAACAAAGAACCCTCGAGAATATCTGAGTTGGGGGCAGAGGAGGGTTCCGCTTGGCGTGTGGTGAGTCTGAGACACTGGGTGATGATGCTGGGTGAGCCAAGGGTAAGTCAGGACCGGGGAGAGGCCCGGGGGAGGGAGGCCTGGGGCATTCGCATCAAGTGAGAGAGGGAGGCCGGTGAGTGGCCGGCCCAGCAAAGGCAGTGGCTGCAGCGAGTTCCTATCAGCAGCAATCCAAGGCCCCACGCCAGGCCCTGGGCCTCATCTCAGTCCCTGAAACAGCTCCGAGACAGACCCGATCATCCTTGTTTCAGAGAGAAGCAAACAGAGGCTCAGGGGCTGGTCAGCAGGCAGCAGCTCTGACACCAAAAATCAGGTCCCCACGACCCCAAGAAACTTTGTTTCCCACGTCCAGCATCTCCAACAAGAAATCATTTTAAAACCCAAAGAAAGATAGGATGATCGAAAGCCCAGAACAGAAGACCGTCTTTTGACTGTCAGCTACATCATTCCCTTATTTACACTTTGAAAATTCGTCAGGAACACAGGTAAGTCAAGGGCATGTGGGTTGGGAAAGGACTAACGTAGGCAAAAGATCATAAAGTCTGGTCCGGTCTGATGGCCCTAGGTAGGTTAAGGGGAGGTGATGCGCGGGAAAGTTGATTACCATAGAAACAGAATTCTGTTATTGGGTGATAGGCAAAATAATGGTCCCCCTCACCCCTCAAAGATGCCTGTGTTCGAATCCCCAGAGTCTGTAATGGGCTAAGTGGCAAAGGGGAATTAAGGTTAAAAGTAAGGTAACCTTAATTGAGTCAGACGACCTTGTGACCGGGATTATCGTGGATCATCGGCGTGGGCCTAAAGTGATCACAAGAGTCCACAGAAATGGGAAGGGAAATGCTTCGTTGGATCTGACCACCATCCTGCTGTCTCACCGTACACCTGCCTTCTTACAAGAGAGGGTGACTCTGTACAGTCACGTCCAGCTGAGGAAGGGGTTTGAAACCTTCCGAGGCCACGGACGCAGCCCCTGGCTCCTCCGTGGTCAGACTGACTCCTGAGAATTATTCCGACCGTCGTGCTGTTAAAAATCGGTGCTTCCTCACGTTTTCGCCACCGCCAGATGCCAAGCAACAATATTCTTTCCGACAATGCCCTAGTACCTCCTGTCCCCAAAAAGCCCAAGTAGTTTTGTTTAAAAAAAAAAAAAATAGAGCAAAAGGAAGTGAAGAAATTTTTTTTTTTTTTGGAAGTGAAGAAATTTAATCAGCTGTCAGAGGAATGAGGAATTCTCATTATATATGATTTTAATAGCGAACGTGATGTGTTAGAATATCTGTTTTAAAGATGTTGAGTCAAAACCCTAAAGAGTTTCCCATTCACTTGCTTTCTTGAAAAAAAAATAGTCATCGTGTTTGTATCAATATTTCATGGTTTTGATTTGAATCGCGTTTCATTCTAAAGATGCTGTCTTTCATCCACCCGTCATTTCGTCCTTGGCACTGTGTCCCTGTGCTTCTTGGACGCATGGACCCTTCCAGCTGGCTTTGCTGATGCAAATCTGGGCTACGATCCTGTGTGGGGGCCCACGTCAGTCGACTGCTTCCCTCCCTTCGATGTTCGGCACCAAAGCCCACCCTCCAGGCGTTGCCGGGCTGGACACCGGGAGCCTGGTGCCCTTCGGCCTCCCTCTTACTCCGCAGTGGGAGTTTCTCATCGTGTGGCACAGTGTGGGGTGTGCAAGGGCTCCGGCAGGCTCCTTATATCTGGTGGCCCTTGGCTGTCCCTTTCGTCCCTTGGCCCTTGGCCCAGAAGGCCCTGAAATGAATAGTTCTGTTTCCCTGCAAGGGCTGGGGGCCAGTGGGGCTGGATCCCCTCATGGGACCCTGGTCGTCCTCTCAGTTTGGGCCTGTTAATTATTGGGTGAAGAAGCACTGAAAGCTTCGTAGGGGAAGTGCTTATGGGATATAATTCAAAGCGGAACGAAGAAAGGGTATTTGACGTAACAATGGCTATTGTGGGTTGGATAATGGAACGAAGAAAGGGTATTTGACGTAACAATGGCTATTGTGGGTTGAATAATGTCTCCCCAGAATACGTTGCAGCCTAACCCACAGAGCCAGTGAATGTGACCTGCTTTGGAAGGAGAGTCTTTGCAGGTTGTCAGGTGAAAATGACAAGTCAAGGTAACCTGGGTGGGCCCTCAATCCAGTATGACCGTGCCCTTACCACAGGGGATGCAGAGAGACACACACAGAGGGGAAGAGCTCATGGAGACACAACGTGCTATCTCCAAGCCAGGAAAAAGCTGAGGGTGCCACAGGCAGGGACAGAGGAAGCAGACCCCCCCCCCCCATTCCGTTCCTGCTGACCCCTTGACTTTGGACTTGCAGCCTCTGGAAATGAGAGACCGATGATTTCACGTGTTTCAGCCACTGGTTCGTGGCACTCTGTCCTGGCGGCCCTAGGACACTGATACGGTCTCTAGATTCAGGTCCGAATGGTAAGTAGGAACATTCTAGGCAAACATGGGGAAAAACACCTGGTCAAGGGAAGCATCTCGGGGAATGCGGCCCCAGCGGGCAGCCTGCGCAGAGCAGGTGAGGCCGGGATGGCGGCAACAACGCAGGAAGGGGGGAGGAGGCGGGGAGAGCCAGCATGGGGGCCAGATCAGGACAGACGTTTTTCTCCTACACTTTATGCTGAGGACAACTGGTAGCTCTTTGAGAGTTTAAGCGGGGGTGGGTGAGTAACGCGATCACAATTATGTTACATTTTAGAGCGCGTGCTTGAGGAGTTTTGAGATTGGACTACGAAGAGGAGGGACGGGGAGACTGGAGACGAGCGCCATTATTTAGGGGCTATTTTCTGTGGTGCTCCAGGGGACAGAGACAAGGTCCTGAGCTAAGGTGGTGGCAAATATAATCCAGAGATGGTAGGACCTGGGGGCCAACCGAACTGGGGCGGGGGGAGCGGAAGAATGGTGCCATTCAGAAAAAATGGGGGAACAAGCTTTAGGGGGATGGGGCAGATGCTGAGTTCAGTTTGGACATGTTGAATTCCAGGTGCCTTTGGACATTGGGAAAAAACAGTTTTAGTTAGAGATCTGGAATTCACAGGAAAGATCTGGGTTGGAAATAGAGTCGTCCCTCAAAGGTGGTCCTTATGGTTAAGAATGTGACTGTGTCAACCCAAGACAATGGGATGGGAACGGAAGAGAGCTGAGGATGTAGCCTCGGGGAAGAACAAAATTTAAGAGCTGGATTAGAGGAAAGGAAGCCAAGGGAAGGAGCCCAAGAAGGGACAGCCAGGGAGGGAGAAAGAGACCAGCCCAAGAGGCCGGACACCCAAAGTGCAGTCAGGGTGGACAAGTCGGAGGTTGTCGGTGACCGACAGAGAGCGTTTCCGGGATGGAGTGGGAGGAGGAGCAGGAGAGAGAGGGAGAGGAGAGCATGGGGACATCTTGCGTAGACGACCTTATCAAGGAATCTGACGGCAAAGGAAGAGAGGGGATTGAGACGGTGGCTGGAGGGGCCAGGAGGAAACCCACCTGGAGAAGGAGAAGGTGAGGTCTGTGCCCAGCTCTGTTGTGAGAGGGCGCACGACCTCTACTGACCCTCTTTTACTAGTCTTCTGTTGCCTACGAAAGTTTAGATCTGTCCCAGGTCGGGCCCAAACAGGGTCAGTGGAAGGCGCCGTGGTGAGCTCGTTCTCTGATTTAGGACCCTGAGAAGTCCAGGCACCGTCTCGTCTGAGCGCCCGTGCCTGCTGTAAGAGGAGACCCAGCATGGCAGGGAAAGGCCCGCGGGGACGCGCGGGAGGCGGAAGCAGCAGCACAATCAGCAGACGTTTCACAAATAATTACAGAGGCGCGGCGTGGCTGTCCAGGATCTTGGCTTATAGGAGAAGCGCACTGTCCTGGTAAGTCCTTGACACTATGGGGTCGTGGACCTGTCTATTGCCTGCGTAGAACACCATCTGCTCTCTCCCCGATTACAGGGTTTTATGGACTGAGGGTTGACCCTGCAAAACAAAGATGTCACACGGAAAGCGTGACTTTTTCAAAGTCATCTCCCAATGACTTATTTAAATACCAAGCTATTTCCTTTATAATTTGATAGCATTCAACCTCGGAGGGAGGGGGCTATTTTCCCTTCACTCTGCTCCCCATCCCTGCATTTTAGGTCCCAATAGAGGAGGGAATCAAGCAGGAAGGCTTTAAGTTTGCCCTGTGCCGTACTCAGGGCATTCACATGGCTTGTCTTCAGTCGTCATACTGTGTTTGCCATAGAGATATCCTTATCCCACTGGTTTTTTCAGACGGAGTGGCATCTCAGAAAAATTAATGACTTGCTAGTGAGGGAACTTGGATTCAAACTCAGAGCAGTCTCCATCCATCCCCACTACCCCGAACCTTGCTCAGTGGCTTGGAAGTCAAGATCCATGCACCATGTCTAGGAAAAGACACATCAGAAATGCAAAAATATTTCTTGTACATGGGAGCAATGTCATGCAAAATAATCAGATTTCCTTGAAAGAGAGAAGATCCGGGGCGTTTTGTGTTTGAGGGACAAACCGTGTGCTTCCCATTACAAATTGTGCAGATAGAGAAGGCAGAGATGCCTGTGGGCTACCAGAGTGAAAATGACTTCCTGAGGAAAGCAAAACTGGAACCTAGCTTAGGAGGACAGCTTGAGAAGGTAAATAGCAAGATTAAAACGGGCAGAGGGGCGTTCTAAGGAGGAGCCTTCAGGCCACATCGGAGGCATCAATGCTTGGGTCTGCTGGATGCACGCACAATTTTGCCTTCTCACTGTGCTCCTGTCCCTTCCTCTGTGAGTGTGTCCATATGACCCTTTGCACACCAGGAACGAGGTGGGGGATGAGTTAGTGGCTTTAGTCCCATTAAGGATGTGGTCATTGATTTCTTGCGATGCTCTGTTAGTTTGGAAAGCGTCAGTGAGAGGTATTCCCTAAGATGTCTTGTCTCTGCACTTATTCTTAGCTGGCACACTGGTAAATTCTGTTTAATGACTGAAAGAGAGCAGGGACACTAGTGCAGAGACAGAACAGGTAAGACAAGACAAAACAGCATCTCCCTGGGGCACCTTCTTTATTGTGCAACGCCTTACCTTTATTATTTTTATTCATTTAAGGTTAGCTATTGAAATCATAACGGAAAGGACCACATTTCCCATTCACGAACAGTCTGTCACAGTTGTAAATTCTGAAACTGATGTCCTGGGATTGAAATCTGCAAGGACGGGTGTGTCGAATGTGTTATTGTATGTGACAGTTTAGAAACACTTAAAGAAATGTATGTGACCTAGAATGTTACTTCTCATATTTGCATGAACCAAAGTGCTCCCCCCCCCTTTTAAATAGGCATGTTGAACTGGAGGCTGCATGTCTCACCATTTGAATGCCGGACCGGGTTCTTGTATTATCTTAAACATTGCTAACCCTGTAGATATTTCCTATCAGCAGATGTACAAATGCATTTCTGTCCAACGAGTATATTAACTCATGTTGCATAGAAAGCCCCTTCATCTGACAATTGCACCTGTCACGGGGTGTCCTCAGTTTGCTTAATTGAAGATACTTTTCTGAGGTCATTTGTTTTTCTTTCTAGGGTTAAAGGTGTTGCACAATTTTCCTTCTTGTTCACATCTGCAGAAGTTCTCAGAATGCCTGAAACTGAACACTGCACGCTCTGTTTCACAGTCTGAGGGGATTTTCCCCATGGGGCATATGCACTTACTTCTTAAGGTCTTGTAATTCACTTGAAAATGTACATTTACTCACACTAATAAAATTTTCTTCCAGCTATATATTTTCCTGCATTACATCATCTCATTAAGCACTAGAATCCCTCAAGCCTGGATTTCCCCCAAAGATTGTGAGAAATTTGTGACCGACTCCATGAAATGAGCTCTTATTCTGTGATAGTCTAAAAATAGTTGTACCAAACTGCAAAAACATATTACAAGTGACTTAGACTAAGGCCTTTCTTCTGTATTCAGGAGCTGTTAGGTGATGGGGTGGGAAGAAGCCTCAGAGATCACTCGGGCAAGACTTTTTGTTTGCAGATAAGAAAACAGAGTCCCTGAGAAATAAAGTGATTTGCTCACGGTCCTTGAGCCCAGCAATACTCATTTCTGGATTCCCTACTGCGAGGAGAAAACGGCCAATTTGCATGCTTGGAAAATAGGAGAGCAGGACATCTGGAATCCTGTAGACTTGGATTAAAACCCCAACTTGATTATTGGGTATTTCTGTTGACCCCTGGGAAATCTCAGCATGTCTCAGTTTACCCATTTCTAAAATGGGTATAATACTAGTAGACTCCTCATTGAATGGCTATGACAAGTTAATGACATGTATCCATGCAAAGAGACTGATGCAAAACTGTCTGGCCCGTAGTGACTGTTCAACAGTTGGTAGGTGACATTCTTATTTTTGTCAGTATAGGATAAAGATGGAATAGTTATATTACTAGGATGAAGTGATAGGAGGAGAGTGATTGGTTTCCATAAATAATTGCTTGAGGAAGAAATCCTGGGTGTGTGCAGGGAGACTGAACAACTTTTTGCTGTCATCTTGCTGTTTTGAATTGGCACACTTGGAGGTGGACTCCCATCCAAAACTATCTGATCCTGCAATTAGGGCAAGGTACCACTAGGTGGCTGTGGTTTCCCAATCATGGGTCTGTGGTTTTGGTCACCAAATGAATGATTCAAGGAGAACACTCGGTGTTACAGGCAACTAATGAATCCTTGAACGTTACATCAAAAACTAATGATGTACTATATGTTGGCTAACTGAACATAATAAAAAATAAATAAAAAAGTGAAGGAGAGATCATTTGAACGTTTTCCTACTCGTATCCATTTTGAAGTAGACCTCCTTATCACCATCACATAGACACCTATATTAAATAGTATAATTGACGGGACATTGAAGTCGAATATACATGGGGTTGGAATCCTTCTTCCATTTCCTGGACCAATTTGGGCAAGCCCTTGTGTAACCAGCACCCAGATCAAGAAATAGAACATTAGCATCAGCCCGGATGCCTTCCTTGTTCCTCCATCAAGATATTATACCCCTCAGGGCAAACACCATTCTGACTTACTGTACATTTTGGTTTTGCCTCTTTTTGAACTTGTTGTAAATGGAGTCATGTAGTAGACACTCTTGTGATCCTGTTCAAGACTGTTGTCTGGGGTGGACTGTTGTCTCTCTCTTTCAAAATCAATATATGCGTGTTCTTTATATATGCTGGTTAAAATCCCTCTTCTTCCAATCATTGGCTTGCCTCTCAACCTTCAACAGTGTCTATTGATAAATAGGAATTCTCAATTTAATGAAGTCCAGTTATCATTCTTTTTCTTTATGTTTCTGTAGGTTTTGGGGGTTTTTTTGGGGGGTGGGGGGGTTGTCTGTGGACCTTGTGTTCTTCTATGTTACTGTCCAGAAGCTTAACAGTTTTACCATTACATTTGGGTTCCTGATCCCTGTGGAATTGATTATTCTTTATGGTAAGAGTTAGGAATTCAGATATTCTTTATTTTTCTGGATAGCGTTTTGAGCTAGCACCATTTATTGAAAAACATTACCCTTTCCTCAATGTGCTCCAAGATTGTCTTTTTGTCATAATTTATGTGAACATATATATGTATTTTTGGACTCTCAAGCCAATTCCATTAGTTCTTTTGTTTAGTTTTGTACCAACACAACTTAGCCTTAATTACCAGAGCTTTACAATAAGTCATCCTATCTGGAAGTGCAAGTCATTTAAAATTGTTCTCTGTCTCTCTTCGATATTGGTGACCCTTCTGCAGGCCCATGCAGATTCTAGAATCAGTTCATCAATTTCTACAAGATCTGCAAGAAGTTGACTAAGACTACATTGGCCATTGACTCTATAGATAGGTTTGGGTGAACTGACATCCTTATAATATTGAGTCTTCAAATCGATGGACATGGCATATTCCTCCAACTAGTTAGGTCTTTCCAAAATTTTGTTCAGTAACATTTTATTGTTTTCTGTATAAAAGTCTTTCACTTTTTATCTGTAGGTTATTTGGATGTTACATCATGTGTGTGTAATGATAATTATTTTCAAATGTTCTCCAATGCTTTGAACTTCTATTTATTTTTTTCTTGCTTTCTTTATTTGTATTAACTAGGATTTTCAGTGCAATGTTGAATAAAATTGGTGATAGTGGCATCTATCTCATTCCCAAACTTAGGTATGTGCATTTCCATATTTCACCATTAGTTATGTTTACTGTATATTTATTTTGTAGGTTCCTTTTATCATATTAAAAACATTTCCTTTTATTCCGAATTTGCTATACAATTTTAAAAATCATGAATGTGTGATTAATTTCCCAAATGTGTTTTTTTCCATTCATTTGAAAAAAATGGTTTTCTCCATATTTATGTTAATCTGGTGATTGAGCTTTTTAAAAATTTTTAAAAATTTTTTTTATAAACATATAATGTATTATTAGCCTCAGGGGTACAGGTCTGTGAACTGCCAGGTTTACACACTTCCCCAGAACTCACCATAGCGCATACCCTCCCCAATGTTCATAACCCCTCCCCCCTCCCGACCCCCCTCCCCCCAGCAACCCTCAGTTTGTTTTGTGAGATTGAGAGTCTCTTATGTTTTGTCTCCCTCCCGATCCCATCTTGTTTCATTTATTCTTTTCCTACCCCCCAAACCCCCCATGTTGCATCTCCTCTCCCTCATATCAGGGAGATCATATGACAATTGTCTTTCTCCGATTGACTTATTTCGCTAAGCATGATACCCTCTAGTTCCATCCACGTCGTCGCAAATGGCAAGATTTCATTTCTTTTGATGGGCTGCATAGTATTCCATTGTGTATATATACCATATCTTCTTTATCCATTCATCTGTGGATGGACATCTAGGTCTTTCCATAGTTTGGCTACTGTGGACATTGCTGCTATAAACATTCGGGTGCACGTGCCCCTTCAGATCACTACGTTTGTATCTTTAGGGTAAATACCCAGTAGTGCAATTGCTGGGTGTAGGGTAGCTCTATTTTCAACTTTTTGAGGAACCTCCATGCTGTTTTCCAGAGTGGTTGCACCAGCTTGCATTCCCACCAACAGTGTAGGAGGGTTCCCCTTTCTCCGCATCCTCGCCAGCATCTGTCATTTCCTGACTTGTTAATTTTAGCCATTCTGACTGGTGTGAGGTAGTATCTCATTGTGGTTTTGATTTGTATTTCCCTGATGCCGAGTGATGTGGAGCACTTTTTCATGTGTCTGTTGGCCATCTGGATGTCTTCTTGGCAGAAGAAGACATATCCTCTGCCTGTTCATATCCTCTGCCCATTTCCTGATTGGATCATTTGTTCTTTGGGTGTTGAGTTTGCTAAGTTCTTTATAGATTTTAGACACTAGCCCTTTATCTGATATGTCGTTTGCAAATATCTTCTCCCATTCTGTCAGTTGTCTTTTGGTTTTGTTAACTGTTTCCTTTGCTGTGCAAAAGCTTTTGATCTTGATGAAGTCCCAGTAGTTCATTTTTGCCCTTGCTTCCCTTGCCTTTGGCAATGTTCCTAGGAATACGTTGCTGAGGCTGAGGTCGAAGAGGTTGCTGCCTGTGTTCTCCTCAAGGATTTTGATGGATTCCTGTCTCACATTAAGGTCCTTCATCCATTTTGAGTCTATTTTCATGTGTGGTGTAATAAAATGGTTCAATTTCATATTTCTGCATGTGGCTGTCCAATTTTCCCAACACCATTTGTTGAAGAGACTGTCTTTTTTCCATTGGACATTCTTTCCTGCTTTGTTGAAGATTGGTTGACCCTAGAGTTGAGGGTCTATTTCTGGGCTCTCTGTTCTGTTCCATTGATCTCTGTGTCTGTTTTTGTGCTGGTACCACACTGTCTTGATGATGACAGCTTTGTAATAGAGCTTGAAGTCCGGGATTGTGAGGCCACCAACTTTGGCTTTCTTTTTCAATATTCCTTTGGCTATTCGAGGTCTTTTCTGGTTCCATATAATGGTGATTGAGTTTTAAATGTTAAACCAAGTTGCATTCTTGAAATAAATCCAACTTGGTTGATCCTTACCAATTTTTTTTCCAATTTATCACTGGATTTGATTTGCTAATATTTTGGTTTTGATTTTTTAATTTTAACTTTTGATGTATGTTCATGAGGGATATTGGACTAGACTTTTCTGTGTGTGTGTGTGTGTGTGTGTGTGTGTACATATATATATTTTAAGGGTTTGGAACCAAAGAGATCCTGCATAGAGAATAGAAGAGATGGAAAGTATTCCCGCTTTTTCTTTCTTTCTTTTTTTTTTTTTTAAGATTTTATTTATTTATTTGACAGAGAGAGATCACAAGTAGATGGAGAGGCAGGCAGAGAGAGAGAGAGAGAGAGGGAAGCAGGCTCCCTGCTGAGCAGAGAGCCCGACGCGGGACTTGATCCCAGGACCCTGAGATCATGACCTGAGCAGAAGGCAGCGGCTTAACCCACTGAGCCACCCAGGTGCCCCCGCTTTTTCTTATTCTCTGGAGAAGTTGATGTAAAATAGAGGTTCTTTCAAAAATATTTGGAAGAATTTACTGTCGAAGCTGAGCTTGGAGCTTTCTTTGTGGGAGGGTTTAAAATTAAGGATTTAATTTCTTCCATAGACACAGGAATATCCTAATTTTCTATTTCTTCTTAGTGTCCATTTTGAAAGATGTATTTTTTAAAAGACTCTAAAGCTTTTCATTGATATCTATGATTTCCCACATGGTGTCAACCTCTGTATGGTCGAAGCCAGTTGGTGATGTTACAGCTATAAAAACAAAAACAAAAACCATACACCACAACTATCTTTATGGTTTTCTTCCAAGTTGTTACCCATCCTCTGCTGAATCTGTAGGTTTTTATGTTGTCACTTTTCTGTTTGACTTAACTCAAGACTTCATGTTTTCTTTAATGGAATCACACACATCACTAAAGTTAAGCAGATTCTTTTTATTTATTATTATTATCCTTATTATTATTTTAGAGAGGCAAGAGCGGGGGACAGAGTGACAGGGAGAGAGAAAAGTTTTCTTTAAAGGAAGAACTTTAATTTGTTGTTAATTATTTTTATTTATTTATTTTTAGGGAGAAAGAGACACACAGACGGAGTGTGTGGGGGCAGAGGGAGAGGGGAGAGAAACTTAAGCAGACTTCATGCTGAGCGCAGAGCTCAAAGGCAGGGTTTGATCTCACAACGCTGAGATCATGACCTGAGCCAAAATCAAGACTTGAGGGTTACCCAACAGAGCCACCCAGGCTCCCTAAAGTCTGCAGGAAGTCTTCAGTGTTCAGCATCTCTCTATAGTCCTGCTGGGTCGACTGGTCATGCCAGCCTTACTGTGCTTTGAAAATTTGGTAACTTTTTTCTGCTTCCCATTATACTACTTGGGCACATAGTACAAATAATGAACAGACTCTGTTGAGGCAATGACAGTACGACAGTTACAATCAAATCTGGGCTGTGTATGGGGTTGAAAGTTACTTCGAAACTCCTACATGTCTGAAAATGGTTTCATGATGTCATCAATCCCAAGCTTAGAGCTATTTAAAAGTTAAAAAATATCGTAGATGAAATATAAGAGTTCTTTTTAAACATACTGGTGCTTATTAATCTTCTCTTTTTCTCTTAGCAAATCTTTATTTTCTCTTATGTTTAAAGTAGCATTTATCCATTATAGGAATGGAAAAATATATGTCTATATTTTTTCCTATTTGTTCATTTAATTTATTATAAGGTATTTTACATAATGTAACGTCAATCTGTAATTTATTTTGAAGAATGATTTGAGGTCAGGACCTAATATTGTGTTTTCCCAGGTAATTGTGATAGCATCTGTCACAAAACACTCAACTGTCACCGTTCCACATGTTTAAGATATTAATCTCCTTAAATTTGTTTCCCATTTGTTATCTTAGTAGGATCCTTGCTGGGCAAGATGTATGGAAAAACAAAAATGCTGTTCATGGAAATCTCCACATCACCAGGAAGTTTCTGAATGGTCATTTCTTCTGACTGAGTGTTCCCATCAGGTCTTTGCTCACACGGTCTGTCCCCAGGGCCTAGAACTGAGTCTAACTCATGCTGCCATCGAAACTTCCTCTCATATTGCCTGTGGTTCTTTGGAAATGCCTGCATGAAGGAAGAGTAGGAACTGTTACCATTCACAACCACGCCAGCTGGAAAACAGTCAAGCCGGACCATGGCTTGAACCAAGTCTCCTGACCATGTGTCTCCTGCCATCGTCCTTAGTGGCCCCTTCACTGTGTTGTTTCTGGTGGCGTTGGCCATTTCTTGTTCTGTTCTTCTCACGACACCTATGCAAGGAAGCCTACACTTTGCGGACAATTAATGCAATGAACTTCACTTGGAAACTGTGAGCGTTGAAAGAGGGGATATTTTCTAGTTAGGCAGGGTTCTGTGATTTTCCGGAAGCCATGTTTCCTGCGCCATCTTTCATAGAACGTTTGTAATGCAGTGTCCAATCTGGAAGTTTTCAGTTATCAGATAACCTAACTCATTTTCTATGAGACAACCCAATTTCTCACCAATGGTGCTCTGGTGGGACTGTCAGAAATAAAGCAGATGCTCTTGCTCTCAGAGTGACTATGGTCTCAACTGATGATGACATTTGTGCCATAAAATAAAAGCCCACCATGGTTTCCTTTGGTCATGAGGCTGTCCTCTGAGCAGGGCAGGTGGCATGGTTCTGCCCAGCACAGATGACCGATAACTTGGTGCTGACTTCCACCCCTGGCTTCTCCTGTAAGGCTCACCATTTGGGAAACAGAGAACAGAACAGGTGACATCAGGTTTGAGGTAAAAGGTAAGGAGGAGAGCATGACCCCTGGCCCCTGAGTTCGTTGGGATCCTTTGTTTGGAGATAATGGAAAAACCAACTCTAACTGGCTTGAACCACATCAAACCACGGCTCATGGTTCTGGAAGGGAAGATTTTCAAGGTAGGGTGATCTGGTGATGGGATTCCTTCAGTCACTACAGTTTCTCAAGGACTCAGCCCCGTTTCTTGTCTCTGCTCGTCTTTTATGCAGGGTCACGTTTAGTTTGGAGAGAACTTCATGCTGGCAAAGTTGTGGTCACTGTTCCAGGCTTGATATTGGTGACCGTAGGAGAAAGCCTCTCTTTCCTAGAACTTCTCAGCAAACCTCCCCTCGTGTCCCTGCATTGTCTGCAGAGTGTAGACCAGCTGCCGGGGCTTGGGAAAGCTGGTTGGCTTCCGCTCTTATCTAAAGTAGCCCTGTGGCAGGCGGTATGGCTCTGACCGCTTAGACCAATCAGGACCCCCCAGAGCGCTGAGTGTGGGGTCAGCATCCCCCAAAATACAATGGCTTTGTAAAGATGTCAAGAGTTTGGCTAAAATGGGGTACCGTTCAGATGAGAGCAGATACCGAGTAACTAACCATCAGAAAGCCCCCGGCAAAGCTGTGCACCCAGGAGAGCAGAGTCCAGAGGGAAGAGAAAATAAATGATCTTTGACGGTTGCCATGAGGAACACTCCAGAAATTAGTGTGCAAACTCCCCAATTTTAAATTCGGGTCCATTTTTCTGTTTATGTGTTGACTTTCTGTGTGTCCATCCCTTGCTCAGTTGACTGCCCCACGTCATGGATACAAACTCACGCGTCTGCATTCCCGGCATGGACACACATGCGTGCACAAACACACGTGTGAGTGCACTATCGCCTCCCTCACGCTAGTGGGTCAAACCGCACCGTGGGCACCAGCCGCCGTTCCGTGGGCTGTCGGGGAAGACTGAGGGCCGCACCACTGGCCTCCTGTACTTGAGCACACACTGTGCCAGTTTGTGGGCTGTGACGGCAGGAAACCAGACGCTCTCCATTTACTGCCCCCCCCACCTCTCCTCTGACATAATTGTGAAAATATAGAAGGGGATTCAGATTCCAAAGCTGGAAACCAGAAATATTATTTAATGGCTTGCTAGAAGCCAAGAGAAATGTCTACTTCACAGAACTGAGAGGAAGCTCCAAGGAGCAGAGTCAGCCCATATAGGGGAAAAGAGGTCAGAGGAAATTCTTTGTCCATGATAGCCTCTTCCTCTCTCCGCAGACCACTCCTGGACTTTGATCCCGGTATGCTGATGGGGAAATAGGAATTCGGCAACTGGGACCACTGTGGGATTAGTGTGAGCAGAAGGCTCTGTTCCTCATGCAGGCTCTTGGATGAGGAAATAAGTAGATGCCGTTTGAGAGCGGGAAGCTGACGGGGAAGATCCTTCCTTAAGTCGAGTAAATTGCAGGTTGTGGGAGAGTTGGCTGGGCATGGGCAGGGGTGGGCAGGGAGGCAGATAGATGGGCGTGGGGACCAAGGCAAAGTCATATGCGCTTTTTATGAACAAATATCAAGACTTAGATCTCCCCCGATCAAAGGATTGAACGAAGGAGAGAGACAACCCAGGACTCAAGAGTCCAAGGAACAGTGTAGTTTGGGAAAAAAAAAAAAAAAAAAAGATTATGGGAATGAGCAGAAAATTTTTAAGAAAATATCTAACGAGCTCAGTAGACTTCAGGAAATCACTGATGAGATGAGAGCACAATAGGCTTTCAAGCAAAGGGAGATTATTGTGATAAGGAAAGCTTTTAAGAAAACTAGAATTTAATTACTTTTTAAAATGGTTGATAACAGATCTGGAGGCAAAACCCCACAAAAAATGCACAGAATCTTGCATCCCTTTTCAATTTATGTGGTTCCCAGGGCTGAATCCTCGTCCTGTATGGCTCCCGCCCCAAGACAGATGTTTCCAGGAGTTCAAAATTTGTTTTTAAATGTACAGTTAGCCTTTGTTAGTGAAAAGAAAATGATAAATTAAGTTCCTTCTTTACCCTTTCGGCTTTTCAAAGAGACCTACCGTCAATGAATGCCAAATGTGCTATTAAAACTGCTCAAAATGTTAATAGATCTGACTTCTTTTAGAATTTTTGGCCCGTGTTGCCAATTAAATGTGGAGTGTAGGCTTTGTGAGGTTACAGGTGTACGGAAGAGTTGGGTACACAGCTCTGGAACATTTAGAATGAACCTAATAAAGTATAGTATTTTGCATTAAAAATGAAATCGCTAAATCAAAACCAGCAGTGGAAGTAGTGGAGAAGGAAGCTAACACTGCAGAAAATTTCATGAGAACTGCAGCTCGGTGTTTTTCAAACCTCGCATGTGGCCGCCACTGGGGAGTGTCCCAGCTGCTGGAGGGGGTGAGGGGGCACCGGGTTATAAGGCATGGGGCTCAGGGCCCTCTAGGCTCCCACCAACCAGAGCAGCTAATTTTGATCCTTTTTTTTCCCCCTTTAAACTCATTCTTTATAAGTTGGACATCTGAAATTTTGTTTGCAATTGTTTTCCACGGCGAGGACCATTTGGCAAGTGATACTGGGTGGGATGGAGAAAGGCTTTCCAAGTTTGGAAAAGAGGAATAAAGAAAGAAAGAGAGGGGGGAGAAGGGCTGAAGCACAATGGGGGTTGCGGGGCACAGGTGGGTAACAGGGTTCCCGTGGAAGAGCCCAGCCACTGGGAGGGAACATGCGAACCCCAAGAAACCCACATGGGGTACGACTAAAGGACAGACGGGCCCGCCACGTGTGGAGCGCCTTTATACATACATACATCTAGGGAGGGAGGGAGAACACAGATAGAAGTTGATTCTGTTTGTATTCAAGCTCTCCATAGACTTTCCCAAATCATTGTTCTGAAAGAAAAACCTTTTAGCCTCCCTACGTTGTATCAAGTTTTCACAGGGGAAGGGCATCTGTGAGACCTTATCTTTACTCTTTTTGGGGGACTGGGGAGGGAGATGAACGTGCCATAAGGTAAAATACCTACACATTGTTTTTGAGGACTATAACTCCACTGAGCAGTTAAGCCAAGAAAGGAATCAAAATGAGTAAAAGTGGGGTCGTTCCAGTACGGAAGGACCAACTTGGAGAACTAAAGGAGGGGGATGGGATTGTTTTTGTCTTACGTATACTCTGTAAGCCAAATGCAGGAAAACAGAGTGAATGTGATGTCGAAGTTAGGATTTAATTATGACACGTTTCTGTAAGTCCCAAAGAGAAGGTAACAAACTGGGAAGAGGTAGGCAGTAGGGACAGAGAAGCGTGCCCTGGGTGTGCCACCTCACACAAGAGTGGGACAAAGAGATTGTATTTTTTGATTTTGATCATGAGGGGAATGTATTTTCAAAGGCGACTTATAAGACTTCAGGGTAATCACTAGTTTATGTTTTAAAAAGGACCAATTTTAATATCACCTCAGAAGACAAAAATAAATGAAACCTAGTGTGAAAGTATAAGAAAGCATAATTAAAAAAACAATAAAAATTCTCTCAAACCCCCAGAGCCTGAAACAACATAAACATAATTAAGACTAAACATATTATTCATGACAGCACACATAAGAACATTAAAATAGTCAAACAGAAAATTAATTTTAGTCTGCAATAAAAAGATAGCAAACAAAATCTTATTATACATCATTCATAAAAGATGATCAAAAGAAAGGAAAAAAGAAAAAAAAGAAAAACGGGAAGATGACAAGAAAAATTTTGAGCTAATATGTGCAGGTAAACAAGTCATAAAGCAAAAATCTTGAATAAAAGCCTCCTATATTAGAACTATATTAGTACTATGTAATTAAGAATTAGAAGTATAAAAGCATTAAAATTGATGGACATAATTTTATTTTGACAAAAAGCACAGGGCACCGTTTGGACGTACAGGTCAGAATGTACCTGTGATGAGTAGCATGTCATTGACATTCACAAGATATTTATGTATAAGGTACCCAAGAAGAAAACCTGGAACACCAGCAGAGGAGAAAGACTTTAGCCCAGTTCCTTATACCTCTCTAAGATCAAGCAGCTCGAGCTCGGTGAGAATACAGAGAATCTGGATAACATCGCTAAGTTTAATCAAGCAAACCAAATTGAAATTTGTACCTTACTCATAGTTGAGTGCCCTCTGGTAAGAGTGCATTGAACAACTATAAAATGCAATTAGATCACAAAGAAAGTCTTAATGCATTTCAAAGGAGAGAAATTATAGAGTCCATTTTCTGTGATCGCAAACTTCAATCACATGGGAAATAATTGAAAGCCCCTAAAAAATAGTGAACCTAAATTTGTGATTTCAAACACCTGAGAAAACAGTGAAAACGAGAGTCCCTCATCTGTCATAGAGGCACCGGGAGAGTAGTCATGGGGGGAGAACAATGGCTCAAAACCAGAGTAATTGTTGGGTTTGAGGATGAGGGAAGCTGTCAGAGATGGAATCCAGGTCAGGAGAGGAAAGGCAGATTAAATCTCGTGGAAGGAGGAAGAAAGGAAAACTATTAGCCCCAAATTAACAATTAAAAGGCAATCAATGATGGAGGTTATAAAGAAATTGATCTAATTTCTCGCTCTCTCTCTTTTTTTTCTGCCAAGACAGAATTCTTTATTTTATTTTATTATTTTATTTTTATTTTTAAATTTTTTTCAGTTTTCCAAGATTCATTGTTTATGCACCGCCCCCAGTGCTCCATGCAGTACGTGCCCTCCTTAAT
Organism: Lontra canadensis; assembly: GCF_010015895.1. Classification (NCBI taxonomy): domain Eukaryota; kingdom Metazoa; phylum Chordata; class Mammalia; order Carnivora; family Mustelidae; genus Lontra; species Lontra canadensis. The sequence goes on from NW_022631088.1 coordinate 5,464,084, forward strand.
ACCCACCACCAGGCTCACCCAACCCCCACCAACCTCCCCTCCAAAACCCTCAGTTTGTTTTCCAGAGTCCACAGTCTCTCATGGTTCATCTCCCCCTCCGATTTCCCCCAACTCCCTCTCCTCTCCTCCTAATGTCCTCCGTGTTATTCCTTATGCTCCACAAGTAAGTGAAACTGTATGATAATTGACTTTCTCTGCCTGACTTATTTCACTCAGCATTATCTCCTCCAGTCCCGTCCATGTTGATGCAAAAGTTGGGGATTCATCCTTTCTGATGAAGGAGTAATATTCTATTGTATATATGGACCACATCTTCCTTATCCATTTGTCTGTTGAAGGGCATCTTGGTTCCTTCCACTCTTTAGTGATTGTAGCATAAGAAATAACACAGAAGACATGGGGAGATCTAATTTCTCTTTAATTTTTGTTTAATGAAGGGAGAAATATAAGAATACAGAGGTTTTTTTCTGTGTAATGAAGGAAATAAATGTGAATATCTTAAAATACAGACTAATTTTAAGGAAAATACAGCCATAAAAATTTGTAAGTAGGAAACTTTGAAAGATATAATAACTGAGGACTGATTTCTAGAGATGCCAAAATTTACACTTAAAAAAAGATGTGGGCACTTTGGTAGATGGTGTTATTGGTTAGATTTGTTTGAATGTATAAGAAACAGAGAAGGGAAATACACGGAAATTTCCCTTACTCATTTGTTAATAACTCTGGTAACAGAATGGACATGACCCACTCCCTCTACACACAAAAAATTATAGTTCAATTTGAGTTATGAAAATAGGCAAGAAGTCCTGAATGTAACACTAGCAAATTGAGACCAGCGTTCTGTTAAATTAAGATGAATTCAAGACCCAATTAATAATATTCTTGGAATGCAACAGTGATTTGATGTTAGAAAAATTTTATGGTGATATATATCCACGGGTCCAAAGAAAAGTCTCAAAAGTTGTCAGAATGGCATTTTTAACATTTTTAAATTTAAAGTCCTGAAGAACAATGATGAAGTAGGAATGGAAAAGTCTTCCTCGACATGATCAAGTTCCTATCTCAATTCCTCTTTCAAGCCAAGAGTCTTAACTTCGACTCCAATGCAGAGCCGCTCGGTGATGATTACAGTGAACTAAGCTGGTGTGTGGTGTGAACACGGGGTACGCTTCTGAAGTTTAGTGACGCGGAGCATTTGACCGGTAGAGGCTGGTCTATGGCTGGTGGGTTCCCTCTCGCCTGTGAGTACTGATCAGGAAGGAGGCAGGAACGAATGAACAGGAATGAAAGGAAGGACAAAGTAGGACAGACTGTTCTTCCAGGCCCCTTTGAACAGCGTGATGGGATTCCTTTGACTGACTTCGGTAGAAACAGAGGAACCATCTTCTAAAAGAACTGGGCCAGATACAGACTGGCATTGAAGACTTCCCGGAGGACAGGCAGGGACAGAGCTCTGCGTTACCGAGCTAGGTGGGTTCACGTTCACGATCTCTAAAGCTGACAGCAGCCAAGTGGAGAGCGTGGTTGAATATTTACACACACTATTTCGATAAATGAAATATATTTTCCGATAAAAATTATTGGGCAACATGTCATATATACAGAAGAATAAATAAAACATCCATGTGCAGTTAGTGACTAATAATAAAATGTATCCCCATGCACCCCCCATCCAGTCCAATGCTGGGTAATTCCCCACTTACACACCACCTCCTTGCCTGGAGTGGGGGTCAAATCACCATCCTGAGGTTTATGTTCATCATTCTTTGGTCTATCTTCATGTTTCAGCCCCTACGTGTAAATCGACAAGTCCAAGTGTTTAGTTTCAGCTGTTTTAGAACTTCATGTAAGTGGGATATGCGTTTTATGTGATAATGGCGGCCATGACAATGGGCCTTGGGTGTTTTTCTGCAGGGAACATAACCGATCAAGGGTTTCTCTGGTGGGGTCTGAAACTCAAGAGTGTTCGTGCCAAGGCTACTTCCCATGCTGCTTACCAGCAATGACTCACTGCCCATACTAAGGATGTTAAGGGTACCAAGGTTGGGTAAGGGTACCAAGGTTGACCTGTTCTGGGAGACAGGTCCTTTGTGGGTCAACGCTGGCTCAAGGACTCCCTGAAGCTCCTTTCCATGACTGCATGGTAGTCTGGGATGCCTCCACTCAACCTTCCCACCCACTCCCTTGCTGCAGTCTGATGGCTCTTCCCGACTTCTCCCAGTTCCCCTCTCCTTCCTTTCACAGACGTATTTCCCGTCTGTTGTGTATATGTTGTAATGTATTCTGCTATTTGTCTGCTGATGGACAAGTGTATTGTCTCTTTTTCTTTTTCTTTCTTTCTTTCTTTCTTTCTTTCTTTCTTTCTTTCTTTCTTTTTCTTTCTTCTTGCTTTCTTGCTTTTTCTTTTTTTTAACACTATAAACCAAAAGCAGGGAAAAATTTATCCTGTGAGTCAAATCCACCCGATTCTATAGGGTCTTCAACATAAATATTTCATGGCACACGATTATATGAAATTAAAAATTTAGTGTCGGGCGCCTGTGTGGCTCAGTCAGTTAAGCATCTGCCTTCAGCTCAGGTCATGAACCTAGAGTCCCAGGATGGAGTCCCACATGGGGCTCCCTGCTCAGTGGGGAGTCTGCTTCTCCCTCTGCCCTTCACCCCACTTGTGCGCTCTCTCATGCATGCACTCTTTCTCAAATAAATAAACAAAATCTTTTTTAAAAAATCAGTGTCCATCAGAAACATTTGATTGGAATGCAGCCATGTTCATCTGTTTAAATGTTGTCCAGTGACTGCTTTCCTGCTACTCTGGCGGGGTCGAATGGTGGCTGGATGCACTGCAAAGAATAAAACACTTGCCATTTGGCCCTTTACAGAAAAAGTTTGCTGACTCCCTGCTGTGAACAGTTGCTGTTGAGAACGATCTGACGCACACGTGTAAGGATTGCTCAGTACATGGTCCTGGCAGATGAATGTGTGGGTCATAGTATATGTACATGTTCAACTTCATTAAGGGATGCCAAACTGTTTACCAAAGTGTTTGCCAATTTTCTCTTCTACCCTGAGTGGATATAGAGTGGGTCAGTTGTGTTGTATCCCGCCAACAGTTGATATGGTTGATATGGTTGATATGGTTCAACTTCTCCATTTTCGCCAGTTGGATGGCCATGAACAAGTTTCTCATTGTGGTTTTAATAATCATTTCCCAAATGCCTAATGAAACTGATAGAATGGAACATATGCTCGTGGTCCACTAGCATTTTCCTTGACATCGCTCTTTTTCCTCGTTATCTCTTCAATTGTTTGTGTTTTTATTAATTGGTTCAGGAAAGCTCTTTATGTGTTTTGTATAGTAATCCTTTATAACTTAACTAAGTTAAACATTTCATTCAACTGGTGGCATTTTGGGCCTGTCTTTATTGTGTTTTTTGATTCATAGAAGTTCTTACATTAAAAATGTTTTGTTTTAGGGGCGCCTGGGTGGCTCAGTGGGTTAAAGCCTCTGCCTTCGGCTTGGGTCATGGTCTCGGGGTCCTGGGATCGAGCCCTGCATCGGGCTCTCTGCTTGGCAGGGAGCCTGCTTCCTCCCTCTCTCTCTGCCCCTCTCTGCCTGCCTCTCTGCCTACTTGTGATCTCTGTCTGTCAAATAAATAAAAATAAAATCTTTAAAAAAATGTTTTGTTTTAGAAAATTTCAGTCACATAAAAAATAGAAGTCTTTAAATTTTTAAAAAATATTTTATTTTTATTTATTTGACAGAGAGAGCGATCACAAGCAGGCAGAGAGGCAGGCGGGGAGAGGAGGAAGCAGGCTTCCCACTGAGCGGAGAGCCCAATGCGGGACTCGATCCCAGAACCCCGAGATCATGACCTGAACCGAAGGCAGAGGCTTAACCCACTGAGCCACCCCGGCACTCAGAAGTCCTTAATTTTAATGTAGCTGAATTTTAAATATTTTATGCTTCTATTTGTGAGGTTTATGTTTTTAAGAAACCCTTATTTGTCCTCAAGTCACAGAAATATTCATATATGTTGTCTTCTGAACGTTTTATAATCTTCCTTTCATTATCACCTAGAATTTTTTTTTTTTTTGGTCCACTTGGAGTTGATTTTTATGACTGATATGGTGTGAATATCCAATGTGATTTTTTTTTTCCCACACAGATACCACTTGTCTCTGCACCATTCTTTGAAAAGCGCACCTTATTTTCCTCCTGATGGGTGATGCCAACTTGGTCTTCTAGTAGGTTTCACGTGGATGTGGCTCTGTCTCTAGACTCTCTGGGATCTTCTTCATTGACATGAAGACTCCGGCTGATTCCCTCCTGTTTCGGTTACTCAGGTTAATAACACATCTTGACACAAGCCTCTGGGCTTCAGCTTCTTCTTCAGTTGTGTTTTGCTTCTTCTTTGATCTTTAGCTTTTCCATGTAAGTTTTAGAATTGGCTGTCGACTCATTGAAAGATCTGTTTGGATTTTAGTTGTGGATAGCTTTGACTTTATAGATAATTTGGGGGAAGAACTGATATTTAAAATATGGTCTTCCGGGTGCCTTGGTGGCTCAGTGGGTTAAGCCTCTGCCTTGGGCTCAGGTCATGGTCCCAGGGTCCTGGAATCGAGCCCCGCATTGGGCTTTCTGCTCAGCAGGGAGCCTGCTTTCCCCCCTCTCTCTCTCTGCCTGCCTCTCTGCCTACCTGTGATCTCTCTCTGTGTGTCAGATAAATAAATAAAATCTTTAAAAAAATAAAATACTGTCTTCCTATTAAAAAATATGGTGTATTCCTGTAATCATTAAGCTTTAGGGGGAAAAAAAAAGCTCTTCCACTAAAACCTTGCACTTGATCCTATCCAGAGCTTGCCCATCATTTGCTAGAATTGTTCCTGTGCTCTTACGTTTTTAGCTGCTATTGTAAGTGGCATCTTTTTACCTTCAGTCTTACTCTATCTTTAGTTTTGGACGTCTCCTATGACAGCCATGATAGTTGGATATTTTTAATCAATATTCTTTGTCCCTTTCCTTATATTCTTGGACTGCATGGGTCATCTCCCTTGCAGTGTCACTGGTGGGGCTCCCCGAGGCTTGGCATGGATGTTTGCTCCTCTAGGGGCTTCCATGAATCTGCGAAACACTGAGGGCACCAGAGTTTGAGTATCTTACTGGCCAACAGAATCTTTAGTCATCTATGCTTTTCTTAATCTTTAGTGCTGCCTTTTGTTTCGAAGTCAGTTTTGTCAATCTTTTTTGGTTAACATTTTCTTCTTTTGTCTTTTTTTCATCTTATATTTTCAAATTTTCCATGTCCTCATGTTTAAGACATATGTCTTTTAAACAGCGTGCAGCTGAATTTTTTTATCCTTCCTTCCTGAGTTTAGTCCACTTAAACTGTTTGTGATTACTGACGTGTGCATTTATTCATAGCAATCACTTTATTATATATTTACCGTGTGTCTTTCTTTAACTGTGTTTTCCCCCCATTCCTTCCCTTCTGTTGGTTAGGAAGTTATAACCTCTTTGTTCTTTAGCCAAGAGGTGATCCATTCATGATACAAGTCAGATCATGTCATTCCTCTGCTCGAAACCTGTCAATTGCTTCCCTTTTCTCTCAGAATCAAAGCCATAAGGCCTCCATCATTTGACCCCTGGCTCTTTTCTGACCACGATCTTTCGTGCCCTGTTTGTTCTAGATACCACTGGCCTCCGCGATTTTTTTCAAATACCCATAACATATTCCTACTGCTCTCCCCTCTACCCGGAGCCTTCTTCTCTCAAGCATTCTGTGGCTCACTTCTTATAATATCAGCTCTCTCTACATTTTCCACCTTCCCATTGAGGTCTTTCTTGATCACCCTACACGAAACCGCAACCCCACACCCTCCTTAGGGTGTCCTCTTCCTTAGCAACTGGAGTTCAGCATGCCCCTCTGTTGCAGGATATATCTGCCTGTTAGTTAGTTTTGGTTTTTTTTTTTTTGAGAGAGAGAGAGAGAGGGAAAGAAAGGATGAGTTAGGAGGGGAGGGTCAAAAGGAGAGGAGAGAGAGAATTTTAAGCAGGTTCCATGGAGCCTGAAGTGGGACTCCTTCTCACCACCCTGAGATCATGACCTGAACTGAAATCAAGAGTCGCGTGCTTAACTGATTGGGCCACTCAGGCGCCCCATGATGTGTATGTCTTATCTAACAGAATGCAAGATCTGTGAGCGCAAGAGTTTTGCTTATTGTGGTTTTTCTCTCTTGTATTTCCAGTGTCTATGGCGTTGATGTAGATGGGGTAGGAACATAGTATTTGTAGAATGAATGGATTAATCCTGTTTGAAAAGTGTGCAGTCATTCAGAATTTTCTCTCTCCCATTACTTATCCCCCAAAAGATTTGTCCCACCCTCCAGTGAAAGTGTTGCACCTCTGATGGCCCTCGGGACGTGAGGGCTCATTTTATGTCTATGTGAGGGCAGGACATTTTGCTGACCCTTGTGTCCTGACTGATTTCTCTGGTGGTTGGCGGACCTTGTCCTCTACCTGGATCACTGTGTGGTGTCTACTCAGATGTGCTGGGTCGGTCCTCTGGAACTCTGAAAACTTGCACGAGTACCCAGTGCTGGAGACTATAGTCTGGGCCATTTTTCATTGACCCCAAGCCTCATCTTCTGCAGTCTTTCTGTCCCGGATCCCTCTGGGAATGTCTCTGAGGCACATGGAACTTTCAGATCCCCCTCATGGTTGAGAAATTAGAGGGCTTGACAGCTGCCCTGCTTAGAGCTGCCTTCCCATTCTATGCTGTTTAAGGTGTGTTGTCTGGCTAAATGCTGCAACTTTCCTCAAGCTATGTTCAGGGAAATGGACCACTAGGTACAGTATTCTTGAATTCTTTCAAACCCATCTGAAGACTTTGGCCCTCTACCTCCATGTTTCATCCTGGAAGTTGGTGAGTTCGCCAGCATCCATGACTCACCTCTTGACCCATCTCTCTCCTTCCCACATTCCATGGATGAGAAAGACTGGATCGGAATTCGCCTCTTTCCTTGTTGCAGAGATTTCTCTGACTTCGTATCTGCATTCTGTGGTTTATGGTAAAACACTGTGGTATGTAAGTTGGCTGCTCTTTCTTCTGATAGGTGAATGTGTGTTTGGAATTGAGATTTTTTTTTTAAGATTTTATTTATTTATTTGACAGAGAGAGATCACAAGTAGGCAGGGAGGCAGGCAGAGAGAGAGAAAGGGAAGCAGGCTCCCCGCTGAGCAGAGAGCCCGATGCGGGACTCGATCCCAGGACCCTGGGATCATGACCTGAGCCGAAGGCAGAGGCACCCAGGTGTTCCACCCTCATATTTTATTTATTTAAAGCTTGGTGTTTGGAGCCGTTGCATTGTCTTGTTGAGGGATCAAAGACTCTTTTAACTCTTCCCTCCCCTTTGTGTTCCTTCTGTGACAGAGTCAATAAATACATGTTGACACATACGTACATGAACAGAAAATGAGTGGAGTAACAGAAAACTTTCTGGTGTAAGCTCAGTTATGTGCAACGTACGCATCTGATTCCTACCCGCTTAAACTGATGCTTTAATCAATTAATGAGGCTTAAATGACATAATGCCTTTAACACAATCATCACAGTCCTTGACAGGCAATAGGTGTGCCCGGTAGATACCAGCAGCTCTTCTAATGTTTCTAAAGTCTCCCCAAGGGATGACCTCATTGGGAGGGTGAGGCTGTATCTGCACCCCTTAGGAGACATTTAGCTGCATGTTGGCTGGAGTCCATCCCAAACTACTGGCTGGCGATCCCTCTAACCTTAATAACTCCAGGTTCCTCGAGAACAGACATACTGTGACTTACGTCTCCTTGCCTGCTGGTGCACAGTAGGTCCATTCATTCTATATTTGTCTATTCTGAGCCAGGATCATGCTGGGAGCTGGGAACACGAAGTGAATGAGCATCAGCTCCTGCCAGATGGAAACAGTAAGTGCACTCAAAGTGGCATGGCTGCTGTGATCCAGTGCCAAGGTGGCAGGAAACACTTCATGGCAAAGTGACTGTAAAGCTGTGCTTGAAAAGATAAGCGGGTGTGCCAGGTGGGCCAAGCATGAAAGGACTTCCCAGGAGGGGGAGGTGTGTGGACAAAACACCACGGGATGAAATAACAGAAGCAAACTCAGGGAACCACAAGCAGTCCAGTGCAATCGGTGAAGCCTTGCAAAACAGCAAGTGTGTTCAGGTTGCTGGCAGGGGCTAGATCTTTAGGCAAGGAAGAGGCATGGTCAGGCGGGTCTTTCAGAAAGGTTTCCTTAGCTTGGAGATGGAAAATGGGTTGGAAGGATCCAAGACTGGAGAAGGGAGGCCACTTAAAAGTCTATGAGACAAAGGTGAATACAGTGGAAAACAAAGGAATATAGAATCCATGGAGTCTGATTGATTTCCTAGAAAATGCTCATTTAGTGGAATGATGGTCACAGGAGTAATGGAACACCTAACATGGGCTGGGAATTCCGGTCAGCTTTGTACATACAGTTGAACATGTAATCCTTACAACTATTCTCTTAGACAAGGGCCGTTATGATCTCCATTTTACAAATGGGAAAACTAGTTGGCACAGAGAGGACAAATAAGTTACTTAACATCACCCAACTAGTGAGTTGAAGAGCTGGGATTCAAACCAAGGCAACCCAGCTCCAAGAGCCAGTTCTCTTAGTTCCTGAACAACACATTCCACAGATAATGGACCTTGGTAAAATGGGGGGAAATGTCTTTCAGGTGTAATACTTTTACGTAGTGAAATCCAGCAGAAGACTAAACATAGGATAAGGAGAAAATGGCATTGTGGGAGAATATGGCATTAGGTTCATAAGCTCTGTGAGTTTGACCGACACCATTTTTTTTTATTGTGGTAAAGTACATGTAACAAGAATTTTACCACGTTACCTCTTTTTAAATGTGCAATTCAGTGGAATTAAGTACATTCAGATTGTCATGCAACCAACTGAAACTCTACACCCATTAAATAGTAACTCCCCACTCTCCACCCCCCACAGGCTTTGGCAATCACCATCCTACCTTCTGTCTGTGTGCATTTGATGACTCTATGTATTTCTGGTAAACGGGATCACACAGTATTTGTTTTTTGTGTGACTGACTTATTTCACTTAGCATAACGTCCTCAAGGTTCATCCATGTTGTAGTATGTGCCAGCATTTCCTTCTTGTTTATGGTTGAAAATACTCCATTGCATGTATGTATCATATTTTGTTTATCACTCATCTGTTGGTGGATACTTGAGTGGCTGCCATCTTTTGGCGCTTGTGAAAAATGCGGCTAGGAACACGGATGTGCAAACAACTCTTTGAGACCCTGCTTTCAGTTCTTTTGGGTGTCCATCCAGAAGTAGAATTTCTGCACCATATGGTAATTCTATTTCTAACCTTGTGAGGTTTCCATCCTCCCTTGTAATTTCTTCTTTGATCCATTTGTTGTTTAAGAGTGTGTTGTTTAATTTGCATGAATTTCTTAATTTTCCAGTTTCCTTTCTGTTATTGATTTTTAAGTTCATCTTACTGTGGTTGGAAAAAATACTTTGTCTAATGTCTCTCTCTTTAACCCTATTGATGGGCGCCTGGGTGGCTCAGTGGGTTGAGCCGCTGCCTTTGGCTCGGGTCATGATCTCAGGGTCCTGGGATCGAGTCCCGCATTGGGCTCTCTGCTCAGCCGGGAGCCTGCTTCCCTTTCTCTCTCTCTGCCTGCCTCTCTGCCTACTTGTGATCTCTGTCTGTCAAATAAACGGATAAAATCTTAAAAAAAAAAAAAAGAAACTTATTTGGTGGCTTAACATATGATCTATCCTAGAGAATGTCCCATGTGCACCTGAAAAGAGTGTGTGTGTTGATCTTGGATGGAGTGTACATGTCTGTTAGATATAGGTGGTTTACTGCATTGTGTAAGTCCTCTGTGTCCTTACTTCTGTCTGGTGGTTCTGTCCATTAGTGTGAGTGGGGTGTTGAGGTCTCCAACTGTTACTGTAAAATTGTCTGTTTCTCCCTTTGATTCTGTCCATTTTTCATTTAAATATTTTGATGGTCTGTTACTAGGTATGTAAATAACTGTTTCATTAGTTCACTGTATTGAAACCTCTATGGATATATAATGTCTTTCATTGTTTTTGTCACCTTTTTTGACTTAAAGTCTATTATGTGTCATGAGAGCAGCTATCTCTGCTCTCTTTAGGTTATGACCTGCATGAAATATCTTTTTTCATCCTTCCAGTTTCAACCTGTTTGTGTCTTTAGAACTAAAATGAGTATCTTATAGAAAGCATATGTTGGATCTTGCTGTTTTTCATTCATTCTGCCAATCTCTGCCTTTTGATTAGAGTTTTACCCATTTACATTGAAAGTAATTACTAATAAGGAGAGACTTTTGTCATTTTTCTATTTGTGTTCTGTATGTATTATCATTTTTTGTCCTTTTCCCCCTGCATGTTTGTCTTCTTTTGTGCATAGTTGATTTTTTATAGACAAAACATTTTAATTATCTTATCATTTCCTTTTGTGTATGTTCTATAACTATGTTCTTTGTGGTTACAGTGGGGAGTATAGTTACTATCCTAGAGTTATAGCACTCTAATTTGAATTTATACCAGCTTAACTTCAATAACATACAAAAGCTCTGTTCCTCTAATCTCCGTTCCAACCCTTTTGAATTATTGTTGTCATAAAGTTACATCCCTATATGTTGTGCCCCAAAACACAAACTAATAATGTGTTTAATATGTTAATGTCTTAATTCATGATAGAAAACAAAAACCGAAGTTACAAATCATTGTTACAACAATACTAGTTTTTGTCATTGCCCATGTAGTTACCTCTGCTAAAATCTTTATTTCTTCACCTGACTTTGAGTTACTGCCTAATGTCCTTTGATTTCAACCAGCTGAATTACCTTTAGTATTTCTTGCAGGACAGACCTAGTGGTACCAAACTCTTTCTGTGTTTGGGGGTTATGTATGAATGTCTTAATTTCTCCCTCACTTTTGAAGGAAAGTTCTGCCAGATAAGATTCCTGGTTGACAGGTTTTGTTTTTGTTTTTGTTTTTTTTTTCCTTTTAACACTTGGAAAACATTGGCCCACTGCCTTCTACCTCCAAAATTTCTGATGAGAAATCTGCTCATAATCTTGTTCAGTATCCTTTGTATGTGATGTGTTGCTTCTGTCTTGGTGCTTTCAAGATTTTCATTTGTTTTTATCTTTTGATATGTTGATTATAATATGTCTTGATGTGGGTCTCTTTGACTCATCCTACTTGGAATTTACTGAGCTCTTGATTTTGTATTCATGTCTTTGATGAAACTTGGGAAGTAAATGGTGTTAAAGGCACAGTTAGTCATTATTTTAAATGATCTCTCTACCCTTTTCTCTCTAATCTCCTTCTGGGACTCCTGCAATGAATACATTGGTCCACTTTGTGTCCCATAGGTCCCTTGGGTTCTGTGTACTTTTCGCCAGTCCTTTCTCTTTCTGTTCCTCAGACTCAATAATTTCAATTGTTTTAAGTTCACTGATTCTTTTGAATCCCTCTAGCGAGTCTTTCATTTCAGCTATTGTATTTTCAGCTCTAGACTTTCTAGAATTTCTTTTCATTTCTTTGTAGATTTTCCATTTCTATTAATATTTGCATTTTGTTCACACATCATTTTTTTTTTACATTTTCCTGTAGTTCTCTAAGACAGTTGTTTAAAATCTTTGTCTGCTTGGTGAGTCATCTGGTCTTTCTCTGAAACGGTTTCCTTTTTTTTTTTCCCCCTTAGGTTTTATTTATTTGAGAGAGAGAGAGAGAGAGAGAGCATGTGCATGCATGCATAAGTGGTGGGGTGGGAAAAGGAGAGAGAATCTCAGGGATGCTTTGCACTGAGTGCAGAGCCTCAAGAAGGCCTTGATCTCATGACTCCAAGATCATGACCTGAGCTGAAACCAAGAGTCCGATGCTTAACCAACTGAGCCACCACACACCTCTCTGTGAAACAGTTTCTGATGGTTTATTTTTTTCCTTAGAAGGGACCAAAATTTCCTTTTTTTGTGTGTGGGGGGGCATGCCATTTGATTCTTTTGTAGAAAACTGGACATTTGAATCTAATAATATGTTAAGTCTGGAAGTCAGTTAATTACTTTCTCTTCCCCAGAATTTGCTGGAGTTTTTTGGTCTTTTTTATTTTATCTTATTTTTTGTATTGTTGTGAGCTTTGTGCTAAGGATCAGCCCGATGTATAAACCCAAGACCTTCTTGGGTCTTTTCTAGCCTAAACCTCTCCCTGGCCATTTACAGTGTGTTTCCTCTATATATGCAGTTGCTTTCCCTAAAGGGGGAAAAGAGAAAACTGAATGTGGAAAAAGTATGCCAGCCTTTTAAATCCCCTGGAAGTGACTTCAGCTGCGGGGGTGGGGGGGGGTCTTGCCACAATGATTGGTTTGGGTGGGGGGAGTATAAAAATGGCAGCCTGCTTCTATGTCTGCACCTCCGTGATCAGAGGTAGCAATCAGTGATCAGAACACAGATACCTGATTTTTAGAGGACGAGGTCCTTATTGTCCACTCTGGCTCACACACACACTTCAAGCCAACTGCTCCAGGAACAGGTACATAGCTGCCCACCATGGGGCTGTGGTGGAGCTGAGTGACTGCTCGTGAACCGAGAGCTGAAATTGGCAGAAATTAACCACATATTACTGTCTAAACCTTCCTCTGGAAGTTGCAAGACATCATTAAACTCCAGAGTTCCAGAGTTTCAGACAGAATCTGCCCATGCAGTTGTCTAGGTGGAGAGACAGATTCCTGCTACTTCTTCCTCTGCCATCTTCTGAGGCTGTAGTAAACCACTTTTGGTGCATTTTTGTCCATCAGTTTTGAATAGCATGTGGAGGAAAATGACAAGGGTGCTAGCAGATTTCTAGGCTGTAATAAGGGCAGGCTCTTTCATTCCCAGAGAAGAAGATGGCTGAAGGGTTATTATTATTTTTTTAACACATCCTGTTGACACATTAGTGTTTCATTCTGACTTATTTGAGGTTTGCATCATTGTTTTGTGGCACTGGGAAATTTTGATTTGTTTCCATAAAAGCAGACTGAGATGAAAAACAGGCTTAATCCCAATGGATACTGCAAAAGTCCTTTTTTTCTAGCTGATGCTTTTTTTTCAACAGAATATCTATATATATATATATATATATATATATATATATATATATATATAAAACATGTTTCTGAATGCATATTTTTTCCTCCCTCTTCTTTACAGTCATCATGTTTAAAACCTAATTCTGAATTCTTAAAAAAGTCAGTGAGCCAATTACCTCAAATTACTTTTTTTTTTTTTTTAAGAGGAATTGCTTCCTCCCTTGGAGGTGAAAATGAGCCAGAAGCCTCTGTGCATGGTTCTGCTTTCTACCCTCAGAGGTGGAATGCAGGTTCTTTGGTTCCTGGGAAGCTCTTGCTGGAGAATGTGTACTTTGAGCCCAGCCAACTTGGCTCAGGAATGGCAGAGAGAAAGGTTTTGAGACTCAAGGTACCTTTAAAAGCTTCATACCTTGTAAAATCCAATTACTATTTAGAGGGAATGGTGGTGTTAAATATAGTTGTTCCTCTATAAAAGGTCTAAAAGCATCCCTTAATTGGAATTGAATGCAGGCTCCAAAAAATGCATCTTGATTAGAGAGAAAAAAGCAAATGAGACTGGTTTCTTTAGTCTGTTGATATATGTTTATATCCATGGCTAGACCTGCACATGAATATATAGACACATATCTGTACGTATTGTTTATGTGGGTCAGAGAAAGGATGCTTCTGATGGTGTCATAATGGGCTGCTTTCTTGCAATTTCTAATTAGAGAGAAGGTACAAACGCAGTTTCAGATTTTGTATTTTGCTCTGTTGTGAACATTAGGGTCTCTACACCCAAATGTGAACAGGACTTGGGCTCTGCGGAGGTAGAAGGGAACTTCCTCATGACAAAGGTCCTGAGCTGCCTTCTGGAGAAAGGTGGTACCCTCCACCACCTACGATCTCCAGCTCCCAGGGCGAATCTCGTCCCCTCCCCTCCTTCCGTCCAGGTCGGATGCTGTCTCCAAGAACGGTAGCTGGAGTGGAGTCCGTGTTGCCGGCTGGCTGGGTTTTCTTGGGATGAATGCCTTCCCAGTGATGTCATCTAATTTTAGACTGCTGGAGATGGAAATGAGGCACCAGACTCACACTCAGGAAGCAGATGTCAGAGAATCTGCTCGCTCACACCCGGCAGTGAAGCTCAGAGCCCCAGCCAGAGGCATTTCAGAGGCACAAAGAAGGGTTGGAAAGGCTCAAAAGGCACAAATCTCTACCTGGAGGGAATCTGGTGCTCGCAGAACTGACCTGGGGCGGCCTTCACCGGCCCAGTCACTCTGGGTGCACTTGAGGAAGTATTGGGGCATTTCTGGTCCAATCCTACAGCGCCTACAAAATCAGAGTTAGTCAGCCAGTAACAAGTATTTTTTGAGCATTTATATTACTAGGTACAGGTAAAAAAAAAAATTGGCATTGGAAAGGAAGAATTTTACTTAATCTCCATGACTTTGTTAAGTTTAACCATGAAAGGCTCCAAGCTGGAAACTGCACTGGGTGATTCTGGTAACCAGAACAGGAGCAACATGACAATTTTTTTTTTTTTTTGGAAGATATTTTTGTCAGGAAATGGCATTCTCACTTACTTTGAGGTGAAAACCCCCTATAGTTTGTCACTAGTTTTAAAAGTGTGTGTTAGCGGGTTTTTTCAGTCCTGTCCCTGTTGGGGCTCTTTCTCCCTCCCCCACTCCTGTCCCTGCAGAATTGCCCAGACCCCACGCCCGGAGGCTCTGGTGGCCTCCACTGCGTTTCCTCTTAAAGGTTACCATTCTTCAAAACATTGACTGTGGGCTCTGAGAAACAAACAGGGTTTTGGAGGGCTTGGGGAAGGAGGGCTGGGAGAGCCTGGTGGTGGTATTAAGGAGGGCACGGATTTCATGGAGCACTGGGTGTGGTGCATAGACAAGGAATCTTGGAACACTGAAAAAATTAAATTAAATTAAAATAAAAACATTGTAAGCGTTAAGGAAAATCAAAAAGAAAAATAATCATCTACCATCTTCACTTTCCCCTTTTTCTTTCTCTGAAAGGCATATTTTTAAAAAATTAACCTATCCTGATTTTTTAGCCTCCTAATGAAATAATACAAGTGTATTAGACAAAATCTGGGAGTTGTGAGCAGGAAGAAGAATGAATCGTTAACCGGGAATCCCACTGTCATGGTTTCCATGCTGACAACACCTGGGGTCTGGGTAGCCTGTCCTGACCCCAGACTCCCCTAGGACCCGACACTCTCCACGGATTCAGTCAGAGTGATACCAAGTATCTCCATGTGGGTGAACAAGAGTGCCCCACTCCTGGTGTTAGCATCCACTGCCCCCGGCCCCCACCAGATCCCGCATCCTCTCATCTCCATACTGTTGCCCTGGGAACCGGGACCTGTGGGATACAGATGCTTGGCACTGAGGTCTCAAACCTATCCTCATCTAACTCGTGCAAAACTGAACCTCTGGCTTTCCTTCCAGGCATCTTCTTGTCTCCTGTATCCCTGTAGGACCCACCACCGTTCAGCTACACAAGCTCAATACCTACCAGTAATTCCTGACATTCTTGTCTCCCTCACCTCTGAGCCCATGGCAGTCCATTTCCATGAGGCAGTCCCCTGGCTCTTGAATGCCTCTCCAGTGGATCCACTCCTGTCCACTTCCATGCCAACCCTGGTCATCACCTCGCGCCTGGACTGCCGGGTAATTGTTCTGTCCACATCCACTGCAGCTGAACTCCCAACCCCTCTCCATCCTGTAGCAGAATGATCTTTCTGAATGCAAATCCCAGGCATGTCACCATCTGGCATGTAACCCTTTGTGTCCAGTTGAGTTTGTCGTCCAATGCTCCTTGGTGAGAATTCCACAACATGGCCTTTGAGGACCTCCATGGTCTGCCTCAGCTCAGCTCATACCATGCCCCCTACGTTCTCCTGTTGCAACCTTTCTTCTTCCAGTATGTAAATTATCTTGTAACTTTGCTAGCTGTGTTTTTTAATATGAAGTTTTAATTTTTACAGTGGCTAAATTCGTCTTACATGTTATGGCTTACGGATTTCTTTGTCTTCTAAAGAAGGCTTTCCCCATCCTAAGAGTACACAAATATTCTTGTATCTTTTCTTTTAGAGCCTTGATTTTTGCTCTATCTTTATTTAGTCTTATGTGTAGTATGAGATAAGGTTGAATCCGTATGCTTTTCCATATGGCATCGATGATTTCATCTGCCATCTCTAACCCCTTCGTTCTCCAGTAAATGTCATAAACTTAGTTCCTATATTGTTGCGTCCCTGTAGTCATCATTTCGTTCTGCTAATCTCTTTGTCTTTTGCTGCTGACACAAAAAGACACACATTACTCTAACTTTACAACGTATTTCAAATTCTAATAGAATCACTCCTGCCAAATTGTTCTTATTTTCAGGACTTTCTTCATTATTCATCCATATTTATTCTTTGCTCTGAATTTTAGATTTATACGGCCTTTTGCACAATTGTCAAATAACCCAATTCTATAATAAATTTTGGTGGTGATTTTTATTGGGATTATATTGAACTCATGGATTCATTTAGGGAATAAATGATCATATTTACACCACTTCCTCCTACCTAAGAACAATGTAGCATTCTTTGTTTCTTCAAAGTGTTGCAGTTTTCATCTGTCTTCGGGTCTTCTTGTTTGATTTTAATTGCTAAATATTTATATTTTTGCTGCTTTTGGGGAGGCAATGTCTTTGTTCAGTCTTCTACTTGATTATTGCCTGTTTATGGGACAGATAGGGAATTTTTTGTTTCTTTGTCCTGTGTCTGGTGTATTACTGAACCCTCTTACTAGTGTAATGGCTCAGGGGCTGGCTTTGGTTTAGCGTAAGCAATCCCATCATATGGGAACCACGACTTCTTTCTCTTCCTTTCCAACATTAATGTATTTTAATACCTTATTTCTTATTTTAATTGTTTTGGTTTATTGTACTGGAGGCTGGAGAGAGCAGTAGTTAATCGTGTGTGCAAGAAAAAAAGTGTGTGGCCTAATTTGATAGATGAAGGGCAGGACTTGGTAGGGATTGATACAGGGAAGGAAGTTGCCAGATGACTGTCACAGCTTGGAAACTCCTCCAGTGGCTTCTCTTACAGGAAAGGGAGAAGGAGAGTGGGATGCCCCACTTCTGAGAAAATGAGCTGAGAGGAGAGTGGTGCCAGAATGTAAATGGAGGAGAACTTCATTCGGATGATGGGAGGGAAAGAATGAGTTCAGTTCTAGACAACTGGAGTCAGTGACCCATGGGACCTCCAAGTGCAGAGTGTGTCGGGCATCTGGACTCTCAGACGTTAGCGTGAATCCTTATTCCGGATGAACAGTTGCCTCTGTCAAAACCATCTGGATTTGCCCCTCTCTGTACCAGATCTGGGCTGGTGGTGGACGGGGTGTCAGATCAGGTGGTGCCGGAGGGCTGTGCAGGGAACATCTTGGGCGTTGGGAAGACAAGCGAGCACAGGGCGGGTGTGCGAGCAAGCTACACCTGAGCCGTGTCAGCCCATGGGACACTTTCGGGATTTAGACTCTGGATAGGGGCCGGTCAGTGAGGGTGACGACAAGGTCTGCAGCACTTGCATCTGTACTTTTTATTTCCAAACACCCATGATGCTCTAAAACAGCATTTTTTAAAAAGCTACATGATTTTTTTTTTTCAAGTCTAGGAGAGGGTGGTAGGTGGCAATGGTGGAGGAGGGGAAGGAGCGCTGCTGCCCCTGTGTGTTTGGAGATGGGGGCGAACTTGAATTTCGACAGGACCTGGTCTCGTCCCCTGTGGCACCAGCTAATGATTTGTCTGCTTGGCTGTGTTTGGACCCCGGGCTGTCATCGTCTCTGCTGTGGCTCCTGCAGATCAAAGAGGGTGGCACTGTGCAGCCACATCACCCGCCGCTGTCACCTGCACAGGGACCCTCGCGCTGACTTCCAGGGTAACGGGCTGGGGCTCTGCACATCATTACCCAGATTAATGAGGACAGATGGGTTTTTGTATAATCAGCCTTCCTCTGCTGCCAGTCTGATTGGGTCGCCAGGTGGAATAGTTCAGTAATGAATTCCTACAAATATAGCAACCGATTCCAACTTCGGAAAAACAGAGCGACGGGTGCCAAAGTAGGCAGTAAGAGGAGCCGGCGCTGTCTTGCATGAGGTTTGCCCGAGGGTGGGCAGGCTGCCCTGTCAGTTACCTTCCTAACAGATAACACGGGGGGAATGTGGGGATCCCCTCCCACTTATATCCCCCTCCTCAACCTGACACCTTGCTCAGCGTCCCAGGCTGCACTGTGGTGAAGGAGCAGCACACTGGGGTACCTCCGTGGTCGCATCCATGAAGAAAACGGGCCGTACTCGAGTTCTGGGCACGTGAGATGCGGGAGACAGATGGAGGACCCGGTGGGAGAGATGGGGGTGGGGAGAGAGGAGGATGGCAGAGGGTGACGGGCAGGGACAGGGACGGCTGCCTGCTCTAATGGCTGTGCCGCGGGCTTGTTGGACTGGGTGGCCAGAGGCTTATGGGTGCACCTGTCAATTACATGTCATCTGACCATCACCGATTGTTGGTGGCTTTTTTGTTTGTTTTGTTTTGTGTTTGCTTTGTTTTATTTTATTTTTTGTTTTATTTGTTTATTCTTTGGTTAAGAAATGAGGCCAGGGATATGAAGAGAACCTGCCGTATTTGCAAAGGTAGGTGACGACAGCATTTAACCTTATCTGTATGTACTTTCCCTGGTTGCAGGCAAAATCATTCCTTCTCAGTGGGTTTTTCTCTTTCTTTTTCTTTTTCTTTTTTTTTCTTTTTCTTTTCTTTTCTTTCCTTTCCCTTCCTCTCTTTTCCTTTTCTTTCTTTTCTTTCTCTCTCTCTCTCCTTCCTCTCTTTCTCTTTTTCTTTCTTTTTTAAGACTCTATTTATGTATTTGACAGGGAGAAACAAAGAGAGCACAAGCAGGAGGAGCAAGAGAGGGAGAAGCAGGCTCCCTGTTGAGCAGGGACCTAGATGTGGGGCTCGAACCCAGGACTCTGGGATCATGATCTGAACTGAAAGCAGACGCTTAATCAACTGAGCCAACCCAGCTGCCCCAGCTGTTTCTTTCCTCTATAAATTTCCCTCGTTCAAAAGAAGAGGTGGCTTCTCACCCGACATGAGCCCCACCTCTTCATTGCATTTACCAGTTTACAATGCACTTATTTTTCTTCCCAGAAGTCTGTGCGTGCTGATATGTAAAGATCTCTAAAGCGATTTTAAGTGACAAATGAACTGGGAAGACAAGTGGAATCGAACCCCTCTCTGAAAAAAAAATTTTCTTTAAAAGCTTGTGGGTTTGAATGTTTGTTATGGGATTATTCGTAACCACCCCAGATGGAAATATTCCAAATGTACATGACCTGGAGTATCATTCAGCAACAAGAAGTGGATGCAGCACAGGTGCATGCCATGAGCGGGATGGACCCTGAGAACACGCCCAGCGAAAGCCGCCAGACGCAGAAGGCCTCATAGTGGGAGGGTCTGTTTACAGGAAAGGTCTGTATTGGGCACGTCCACAGAGACAGAATGGAGATTAGCGTTTGCCGGGGGCTGTGGGGAGGGTGATGGGTATGGGTTTTCTTGGGGGGCAGCAATGGAAACGTCCTAAGATTGCAGCCTAAGTTGCACAGTTCCATGAGTATATTTTGAACTGTACATTTTAAATGGGTGAATTGTGGGGCAGGTGAATTAGATCTCAATAAAACTCTTAAACATCTGTAGGCTGAAATGTTAGCACATGCATCATTCTTTTCCTGATCAGATGTGTAAGAAATTGTAAACAGTGGTGACCCTTGGCAAAGAAGTGTAGCAGCAAAGCACTCATATTTTCCATTTTATGTTTTTCCACAGTGTTAAAGTTTTTAAGCCCCTCACCTATATTACTTTTGTTTATAAATCAAAATTTAAAAATGTCTACACTGCTTCTCTTAGACTGTGCACAATAAATTAAAGAACTCAACTCCCCCCAAATGTTGTTTTTTTCCCCTCGTTCGAGTGCAATATCCATAAGGACGGGACTTGGTACCTATCTTGTATAATGTCCTCAAGGGCCAAAGTAACAGAGAGTGGGCACTGGGTGAATGTACGCTGTCTCCCGAAATACACTCCCTTCACCTAGAGATTTTACCGAAGATGAAAGAGGATATTACCCACAGGAAAAAATTGGGATTTTTAAAATCATTTCCCAGAACCAATATTTACTGAGTATATACTATGATCAGGCACTGTGCAAAAATGTGCCTCAGATGTATCATCTGATAGAACATCATAGCTGCCATATAGTAATCGTAGTAAGTGCTCGTCACTGTGGCCTATTATGAACAAGAATCTGGAAATTAATGCACCCAGTTTGGCTCAGTAGCTAAAAGATCCCACCAAGAACCTGAGTCCTCTCTGTCTTTCCATTCTGCCAACTTCACTTGAGTTGGGGGTGGATGGCCTCATGACTGCAGAGTGGCTGCTGCAGCGCCAGCATATATCTCCATAGGAGAGCATCCCAGGCAGGAAAGAAGAGAAAAGGGACAGGGAAACAGAACTTCCGTTTGAGAAGTTCTCATCACTGGTTGGGGATGAACCTCTTCCCTAGAAGTCCCCAGCAGACTCTCTCTTTATAGAATTGCATCCTGTGCCCTTCCTCCCCAGCAGTTTCTGGCAAAAGAGAATGTAACTGGCTTTGGCCACTTATGATCCGTATTGTGGGGTGGGGCACAAAACGGATATCCTGTTGTGGGGGCCCAAGGGGACAACCACTGGTCTCCACCACAAGTTGTGTAAGGTAGGGTACTATTATTATCCCCATGTTACAGATCAGAAAACTGTAGCAAGAAGGTGAGTCCATTTCCCACGGGCTCACATACGTAGTTTTATAAGCTGCCCGAATTCCAAAAGCTGTTGAACTCCCACTGTGAGCTCCTCACCATCGTATTATCGTACCTTCCTGGAAAACCCACCTTGGTCAAGACCCCAGATGGACTTAGAATATAAAATCCTAAGAAAGTATAAAATAGAAATATTTAAAACACAACTAGAGGAACTATAAATACATAAAATATAAAACATTTGAATTGGAAAGGATACGAAGAGTCAGTAATTAAAGTACGGCGTCGACCAGCCGCATCTGCTGGGAACGTCTCAGAAAGGCAGATTCCCGGGCTCCAGCTCAGACCTTCTGAATGAAAAGCTCTGTGGTGGGGCCCAGAAATCCATGCTTTAAAGCCGACACCTGCTGAAGTTTGAGAACACTTGACCTACCCCAGTTCCTTCCTTTTGGAGACTGATCAAGGTTCTTCGGCTCATAAGGGACAGACGTGGAATTGCAGGTGGACTGGGTTGTGAGGTCCCCCGAATTCTGTGGTAAACCTTTCAATGGTAGATGCTTCCCAAGCATGCATGTGACAAGAGACGGCGTTTTGTAATGGGTGCACATCTCATTAACAAGTGTGATAAGAAAGCAATGTCATGTGCAGGCATCATGCCGGCCTCCTGCAGTGGCTCAGGGACCCTCAAGCAGCCCGGTGAGGTGGGCATCCTGCCCTCCACTTGACAGAGGAGGGAACGGAACACGGAGAGACTGAGTGAAAGCCAGAGAACCAAGGTTCAAATGCATCTCACGGGAATACGGGTCTGCCTGAGGCCTAGCAGACGAGCAAGTAGAATCGGATTCTGAGCCTCCCCCCCGGGCCCACCGGAGAGAAGCCACTGGCAGGTGCCCCTGTCCTCAGCCAGGCTTCCAGCCTGAACCAGGCTGAGGAACATGGGGAGTGAGTCTGGCTGTGGTGAAGGCGTTCCTAGAGCTGCCAGGCCCTGTGAGGCTGCAGCGGCTATTTCTGGCCACCGCAGGGAGCCTCCTGGCTTCTTGAGCTTTGCCAGGGCTCCACAGGCCATGAGGAAGTTGGCCTTGGCGGCGTGGCCTGGCTGCCTGGAGCGGGGAGGGGGAAGGAGGAGCCAGCAGGACCGTGAAATTGCGGCCAGCATCTGGCCAGCCGATCCCCCTCATTTAGACCGATGGCCGGAGTGTCCCTCGGGGCTAGCCCCTGCAGGGTTGTGTCGGGCTCCTGGCGGGGCCAGAGGGAAATCAGTATGAGCCGGCCTGCACCCTCGGGGCCCCCACAGCTGGTGCGAACCATTACTAATCGGAGGGAGTTGACACAGCGTGACGGGCAGCCACAGCTGGAAGGGACGAGAGTGGCCATATGGCCCGGTGGCCTTCAGAATCTTCAACGTGGTAGAGACCTTCCTTCAAATGAAATCAGAAGCAGTAAAAACCGATCCAGAAGGGTGAGGAGGGGGCGGAAGTCCCTCGGAGCCCCGGAGCTCCGTAGGGCACTGCGGCAGCTGGAACAGTATGGTCGTTTCCTTGAGCTCCTGGGACACACAGATGGAAACTGAGGACAGAGGGTGGCTGGGATCCCTGCTTCTGGGGCAGCGCCAGGGCCCGGAGCCCAGGATCTCTGACTCCAAGTGTGGTCCACAGACGGGAGCCAGTGGGGGACCATATATGAGAGCTCACGTCTGTCCCAAAATGCTGTGGGGAAGCCATGTCGAGCTGCAATGGACAATCCCTGACCTTCAGAGCAGAGGGGACGCCTCCCTCCCAAAGGCTGGAGAGACCTGAGCCAAGACCTTGGAGGCCATGGCCAATCCTGGAGCCAGGGGTCTGAGGTTAGCCGGGGTCCGTGTTCCATAGAAAAAAATTGGGGGAACAGAGGGAGGGGTTCTTACAGCCGTGTCCTTGAAGGAGGACAAACGCAGACTTTTTAAAGACTGGTTGAAAACTCTTGGGAGCACGTTGATAGATGGGAGCCCCAGGGATGGACTGGTCCCTTGGCCCCTCCTGAGATAGTTGTTGGGAACGGAGGGTTTGGATGACTCTGGTTCTCAGAGTTCCCCCACATCCCGAGTTTGACCCAGCACACCGACCTTTATCTGACGCCACGGCCTTTACAGCGGTGGGTCCGTCCGGTCACTTCCAGACTGAAGACTCCATCGGGCTCAGCGCGGGAGCCGAGCCTGCTGCATGGCTTGCGCCCGGAGTCCATACGAGCACGCAGTTTGCCGGGGCTCTCCGAGGCTGGTCTGCCCTAAACCCTGTGTCAGTCCTATCATGATACACCTTCATTTAACTATTGAAATTACCCCTGCGTGTGCTTTCTTTATGGACTTTCTCAACAGCTCACCTGTGCCTATGTTTCCTGCCTTGAGTCTTACCAACCAGCAGGGGGTTGGTGCTGCCAACCATGGGCTCTGGCATTGGGCAGCCTGGAGTTTTGGGTAAAATAACACCTGCTGTGTGACACGGGGCAAGTAACGTGGCCTCTCGGAGCCTGGTGTTCATCACGGGTAAAGGCCATGAGAAAGGCGATGCCTGGAACACGCTTCACACCTGCTAGCAACAGCAAGCATGTGGTCGGCTTTCTCATGGGTTTCAGGGTGAGCCTCACGACGACAGAGTGTGTTAGAGCAGAGTCAAGGCGAGCCCCGGGCAGGCGGTGGAGGGAAAGGTAGGAAGGTGGCTCACTTAAAAACAAGAAATACGCTGTGTGTTTCTAAGATGAAATGAAACGTCTAGCTGTAAACTTGTGGGAGCCCCCGCAGGTTGGCACCAAGGAGGCAGGTGTCGGAGGGACGGTGGCAGAGAGACCCGCCAAACGCTGCCTTATCTCCTTGCAGCTCCCGCGGTGGGTGCAGGGGTTAGAAGTGTAGGGGGGCAGCAGTAACTCGGTTACCAGGGCGGCCCATCGCAGGGTCCTGAGGATGGTTCAGAGTGCCCCTGTCCCGCCCAGCTGCACGCCCGCCCTCTGCTGATCGAGGTCTCTGGTCTCATCTTACTCACGTGTGCACAGAGTCACTGCTCCGGAGCCCAGAGCAGGCTGGAGGGGCCTCAGGAGAGGGGGAAGGCGCAGAGCTGGTGGACATGGGGTCAGCGTAGAAGGTCGGGGTCCTGGGAAGCATTCCAGAACAGGGACAGTCGGCCCTGGGTGGCTATATCCGCATCCACATAGGGGCTACGGGAGGTTGTGTTTCTGACCGAAGCAAAGAACTGGCACGGGGTAGTTGTGCATGTGCGCGCTTGTATGTGTGCACGTGTGTGCGTGTGTGTGTGTGCGTGTGTGCATGTGTGTGCGCGTGCCCCTGTATGAGTATGTGGAGCAGCAGTGGAGAAACTCAATATGGGCGGGGGAGGGTGTGAACCTGTGTATGCGTGTGTGTATGTGTGCACGTGTGTACTTTGTGTGTGCATGCACACGTGTGTGTATGTGTGTGCATGTGTTCTTATACGTGTGTGTGTGAGTGTCTGCTCGTGTGTGTATGTGTGTGTGTGTGAGAGAGACAGAGAGACAGGGACAAAACAATGATTAAACCTAATGGGTCCTCAACAATACCATTGTCCTTTGAATCCCCCAAATCTTAAAAACACAGCTTTTCAGAGGGAGCCCCTCAGAGCCAAAACTGAACCCTGCCACACGGGGTCACCATGGTCTCCCCGAGCTGCCTGAAAAGCCCAACCGGGGTGTAGTAATAAGATTCATGACACTAGTAACGGCAAACCGTGGTGAGTTCGTCTTCTCAGTAGGTGGTGTCCACACGTGCTATCGCCTTATCTCCATGACGACCCTGGAAAGCAGGCCTTTATTTGACTTGAATTTTATGGGTTTGGAAACAGAGGTGCTGGGAGCGGAGGTGACCCGTCCAAGTTCGGCGGGCGACCTCGGGTGGTGCTGAAAGCGTGCCCATGCCCCACCCCCCTGGCGAGGCTCCTTACCCCTGGCCACCCCCGGCCCCCAGCAGAGGCACGGGAGTTGTCCTTCGGAAGACTGTCGCCGCTCCGCTTTGGTGCTATAACACACATGTGGGGACCGAGCTCCGGGGACCACCCTGACAGTCTGGCAGCCCCATCCCTCCCCACTCTTGCTTTGTCCCTTTCTCTCGCCGGGTTTCTCCTTAATTTTGATCTTCCAGGGTTGACCCCTCGTTCTTAAAGCGTCTTTCCGAGACCTCTAGCTCACTTGGCGTGTTAGACACAGAATCAGCGAAGCCACTGAAGAAAGCCCCGTCTGTGACAATATGCGGCCGGGCTGCTTCCCTTGTGGTGCCCGGGTCACACATTTATTTTATTTTTATAATGAGCCTCTGCCTCTGGTCTCCGCTGTGCACTAATTGCCTGGTCCCCTAGAAAGAATGTCAACCACACTTTGCTGAAACCGAGCAAAATCACACAGTAACGATCTGCTAATTTCTTCCAAACTATGATTTATTTATTTGGCTACTTTTCTCTTTATGATGGTGAAGGAATTGAGAGGCAAAGCACAGGGAGACTTTAATTCAAATTTATTTACGGTTTCTGTGATCACGTTCTTCCACGGAGACCCTAAAAATTCCTATGGAACGTCATGTCTAACTTCTCATCCCTCTGATATTTAAGAACTACATCCCTCTTTCATGCCATTTGCACCAAGCTTGGGGTCAGAGCAGGGACGAGCCTGTTCCAGAAGGAGCCAGCTGTGGATTCGGGGCAGAAGTGGGTAGGCTGGGGGTCGCCGTCTCCATCCGGCAGGAGTAGGCACAGTGTCCGGGCCCCGTGATGCTTCTTGGAAATGTCTTAATTTCACTTAAACTTAGAATAAAGGCAACGACTATAATCAAAGCTAGATTATATTTGTCTTTCTATCAGTGCAGTTGTAAAATGTAATTTTTAAGACCTCTTTATGGTGGAAGGGACCCACGGAAGTCATGATACAGCCCGGCGTTCTCATTGTCAAAGACCCCAGGCTTGCCGGCTCCTTCCTGCCTCTCCCCCCTTCTCTCCCCCTCTCCAGTCTTATTTTTCGCTGCCCTTCTGAGGAATCCATGTTTGACACCCAAACAGCAGGTGCCAACCTTCCTAAAGAGACAGTTGATGGTGCCTCATGGGGCTGACCGCCCGGCAGGGTATTGGGTGGCCTCACTGCCCGGCCCAGGGGGACCCCCCCCCCACCCCGCCTGTATTGAGTTTCTCTGGCGGCTGCTCCGTCGATGAAAAACAATCACCAAACAGAAGAGAAAGGCAATGCAAGACCCAAGCGCCAGTTTCCAAACCATTTTTTAGCTGTAAAACATTAAAAAAATGACACGAAAACTTATGCAAAATCGCGCGCACGCGTGGTAGCAACCGGGCAGAACCCGCTCAGGTGGAGGGGCAACAGCCCCTCGGGGGTCCTGGGAGATCCGGGCACAGTCAGGGCCTCCTGCCGCTGAGCCTGCCAGGCATGGTGCCGCCCCGCCCGGACCCCTTCAGGTCAGGGGGAGACGTGGGTGCGGAAGGCTTTGTCTCACCCAAAGGCCCTGGGGCTCGTCGGTGGGGAGTCCATCTGAGCCCCTGGGGGCCGTTCCAACCTTCATTTCCCAGGACCGGACTCCGGAAACCTTGGTTTGGCTGTGAAGTTCCATCCAGGCCCCATTAGGAGCCACAGGTTAACGCAGAGTGACATGCATCTGGGGACCTAGAGACACGAGATGTGCAACACGACGCTCCTGTAAAACCCCCAGCACAAGTCCACGCTCCGGCTCAGGCCGTATTTATGGTGCGCGCGCCCGGATTCCAGCCCCGTCTCCCGCCTACTTCGCTGGTCTTTGGGGAGAAGCGAGCCCCCCCCTCCGCGGCCGAGGTCCTCCGGGCGGACGGACCTTCTGCCTACCCACCCTTCCGGCCGCGGGAGGCCCGGACTCAGGCCCATCTCGGTACTAACCGACCGACCGAAGACCAGGCGGGCCTTTCGAGCCCCTGGAGAATGTTGTCAAGGTCGATTCGCGGGACTCGGCCCCGTCCCTGCGAGGTCCGGGTTGGCGCGCTGAGGGCAGCTGCGGGAGCCTAACCAGTCAGGAAAGGGAGACGGGCCGCGGAGGGACCCTGCGTCTTTCCAAACGCTCGGTCATGCACACCCAGCCTCTGGTTATAAAAGTAGCAGGACACACACGCAAGCGAAGGACAGAGGACACGCCGACGGCCCGTGGCGCGGGGCTTTACGCAGCGAAGCTCTGCGCGCCGCGCACGGTGTGTGGGGGCTCTGGGTCCGCACACCGACCCCCGGACCCTGGGTTTGTAGAAGTGAGACATGTTTAAACACTTTCCTCCCACTTGGTTTTCGACTTTCATACCCCTTTAAAACAAAACAAAAACAAAAACCAGAACAAAAACCTGTTTTTTAAAATAACATTTTCCTGTAACTAAAGCTCTATATCCGCGTTTCCATCCCCGAGTCACATTCCACACACCGGACGAGCTGTGGGGAGCGGGATGTCCTCGCGCGGCAGGCGCTTCCGTCTTTCCCAATAGCTTGGCTGTCCTCGAGGTGCGGAGCAGTGGACAAGGACACCTTGTCCTTCTGTTTCCCCGAGGAGAAGGACAAGGACACCGGGGCGTTCTGTTTCCCCGAGGAGAAGAGCGTGAAGGACTTTGGGTCCTTTGTGCCCCTTCTCCCCTGTCTGGGTTTTCTGTTTTCGCTCTTCCTGCTTTTTAAAGGGAAACCAAAGCCTGAGCTCCTTTGTGGTACGAGCGTGAAGATGCTTTTGTTTGGATAAATTTCACTTTACTGAGAGGATTATGCAAAGTGGTTTTGTCTGGGGAGGAGCTGGGGTTTATAAATGGGGGGGGGGGCAGAATGTGTGTCTGGCTGGGCACTGGGAATGCTGGCTGGGGGCTGGCATTGGGCATGGGGCTCTCAGCCTTGGCAAGTGTCCCCACCCCCAGCAAGGCTCAGAGGTAGGGGGCATGACCAGAAGAGGCTCTGTCAGCTTGGACAAAGAAATCTTCCATCTCTGCCAAGACTGGGATCAGCATAAGACTCCAGACTCCTTTGACTGCAGACTCTGGGGGAGACGCATCTCCCCCAAGTAGCCAAGATGGATTTCCCACCTGCCTGGCACAAATGGGTGTAGATGCCGATATCTTCATTTTAATTTAAAAGTTACAAAGTGATACTGATATTTCTTGCATATCCAAGTCTGCACGGTAAGAAATTGACTCCATGATGAAAATTTCAGGGACCATCTTTGCAAAAATCTGCAATTATCTTCTGCAGGTGCAATTCTGAAAGTGGAAGGGCTGGGTTAAAAGGGATGTGCATTTTTTTTTGAGGTTCCTGTCATTTTAATTAGGCTTGCCATGAAAAGCAATAGCCTCAGCTAATCGTGCTGCCCTCCTCCTCCACATAACCCCCATCTCCCTTCATTTGCACATAGCACAGGGACCCAAAGACCCTCCTCCCTACAATCCTCCCAACTCCCATTATGGGAAGAAACATCACTAAATGCACTCAGCCTCCATCATATGGCATGAGACGGGATGAATTTAAATAACTTCAGAAAGAGTTTTGTTGTGCTATTATCTTAGGGTGGAGTCAAGGACAGAGAGAGAGGCAGAGGCTGGGTGAGGTCTGGGGATGTCTTAGAGATCAGAATTGCCCTGAGGGGCACACTGCCCATCATGCGCCCAGAAAGGGGGCTCCAGCTAAGAGGGCAGGGGCTAGGATGGGCTAGGCTGTATGTGTTAGGATACGGACAGCTAAAAATCCATTCTCCCCAGCCCCCGAGCAGGGAACAGAATCCCAATTCTCAAGGTTTCACCCGTGGTTGCTAGAACGTGGGGCAGGCAGTTGAGGGGGGCATATCCCCTGGTGCTGACTGATCCCTTCCCCAGCTCAGGGCTTCTCTCCTCCTGTGAGCACCAGGGTCTGCAGGATGTCAGATGGAGATACAATCCCTTTGACCGCGTCATTCTCATCGACCACGACAAGTCGGTGAACCTCTGCTTCCAGCCGTCTGTTGATGATGGTTCCAGAATCTCACAGAGGTGGCACTTAAGGACTCCCTCAAAGTAATGTGACCAGGGCTTTGGTCACAGACACATCTAGGTGGTCGTAGGTCTTTTCTGCTGCCAGATTGATCGCATCAAACCTGGAGCAGACGTCCACCACACGCCCTTTCTTATCCGCTACTGGCAGTGCTGGGACTTAGTGTTGTGCAAAGATCCCCCGAGCCCCATAGATAGGGGTGGTGGTGCGGGCATAGGTGCCGATCTCTAGCTCTTCCGTAGACTTAGACGTGAACTCTGGCTTGGGGAACTCTGTGATAAACGATTTGGGGAACTTGAGGGTGCGCCTGTGGTGTGCGCATGTGTAAGGTGTCGCCTGATTCCGGGTCAGCAGCTGGCGGCCTGTGGGGCTTGTTTCGAGTTAATGCAGAGACAGCATCAAACGAGCTGGCATTTGGAGTGCGGACAAGTTGTTTGAAGGAGTCCTGTAGGTACACCCGTCTCCAAGTTTCTGTCTTGTGTTCTTCTAGCTCATACAGCTGTGCCGAGGCTGATTTATGGTAGCGACGCAGGCTCTTGATGGGCCCGGGGACGGTCAGCGTGCCGACAAAACTCTGCTTCTCACTATCCCATGAAGGGGCAGCCCGTACTCCATTAGTCACCAAAGCAAAGAAAGCTTGCTTCGACTGCAGGGAAGTCACTAATAGAACCAATTCAGAGCTTGTGGGAATCGGGTCATAGCAGCGAGGAGACTGCGTGAAGGAAGAGCACACTCTTGTTGGATTCTGGGCTCCCTTGAGGATGCTCGGTTCCCACAGCTGGGGAGCGATCTGAAGAGACCGTCTCCATTTCAAGAGGCGCTGACTGGGTTTGCTTGCTGTAGGGAGCTCTCTGATAGCGGGGCGGGAGGGGCGGAGGGAAGGGATGTGCATTTTTAAAGGTCTTTTAAATTATCCGCCAGAAAGTGTTGACTTCGTGTCCACACCCACTGGTGCAATCGGGAGTGCTCACTGTCCACACAGCAGCTTCTGGTCCCTCTCAGCGGTGGACTCCCGAAGCCTCCCTCCCGCCTTGGCCGTGGAGAAAGATTTCTTAATGAGACAGCGGTTCAGTTTTCTAGAAGGAACTCTCCGGAATCCTGTCTCAACTGCGAGAATAAAGCCTTACAGAAATGATTGAGTGACTCTTCCCATCCTCCCAAGGTTAGTAAGTCGCTAGAACTATTCTAGATTCGCGGGGAGGGAGGTCATTCAGTGCTTACAAGGTATGCCTTGGGGCTTCAGGGCTTAAGTCTGTCCTGGAGGGGGACCCGAGTGGGGAGGGCTGCTAGAGCCTTTTGCCATCCGTGGCCCCTGGCCGCTCCCTCTGGAAAACTTTTCCTTGACCTTGCGGGAAGCGAGCATGCAGACCAGCGCCTTCTTTGGGAACTGTAGCACTTCTCCTGCCCCTTTCCCCTGAAGCACTAGCATTATGGTGACAGTCAGAACTCTCTCTCTCTTTTTTTTAATGGAGTTTCTTTAGCAATTTATAATTCCCTCTAAAACTTGGAAGACTTCTGATTTCTTTATTTGCATTCAGTGCTATGTGCTAGCAGTCCCCCTCCCCTCGATTTCGGTCCTGGTTCCCTTGCTCCCCCACCCCTACACATTCCGGGTCAGGCAGCTACCTCCCTTCTGTGGAAAGCCATCCTCGAGAAGGACACGTCCTTAGTGCGGTAGGTGCCTGGGGCCACTCGAGTCCCTTGAGACCTTTCACTGGGTTTTTTCCACCCAAAGCCTTTTGCAGTCCCTGTCTTGTGCTAGGTGGGGGTCTAGAAGAATTTGGCTTTTTCACAGCTCCCTGTTGCAAGTACCTGACATCTTTCCGTTCGCTTTCCTGTGTGCTTATAAACCAGCCACGTCTTTCCGGAGTGTGGCTCTTTCCTGTAAGATCTTGCCAAGTTGAGCAAGTAACCACTGACACACACGGCTCCGCTTCTGTCTTCCGTGGGATCGGGGGGCACCTGGTCTGCCTTTTCTGGCGGCAGGGGACGGTCTTTCTGAATGCAGTGCCTCCGTGTAACCTGGAAACCCAGCCTCCTGGCCCACCGTACGCATCCTCACTCCACCTTCAGGAATGACTGCCGGGTTAGGTGAGGGGTGAGAGCAACAGGAGCAGCCTGGAATCTCAGTGGCTTAATACTGTGCCGTCTGCTCTGCTCATGCAGACTTCCAAGTGCGCTTTCAAGGTTGGGGGCTCTCCTGGGCTGGCTGGCTCTCCCGCTGCTGCGGTTCTTTAGAATGGTAAGGCCAAATATGAACTCTATCTCTTTGTCTCCCCCCCTCCCCTCTCCTTCCTTTGTCTTTCCTCCCTTCCTTTTTCCTTCCTTCTTCTTCTTCTTTTTTTTTTTAAGATTTTATTTATTTATTTGACTGATCACAAGTAGGCAGAGAGGCAGGCAGAGAGAGAGGGGGGAAGCAGGCTCCCAGCTGAGCAGAGAACCCGATGTGGGGCTCGATCCCGAAGGCAGAGGCTTTAACCCACTGAGCCACCCAGGCGCCCCTTTTTCCTTCTTTTCTTCCCTTCTCTCTCTCTTCCAGTTGACAGAAGCTGGCTTTGAGGCCGCTTGAATTCAGGGAGAATGTTCTAGTCCTCACCTTTAGCTGTGTGACATTGACAAGCCATTGGTTCTCCCACAGCCTCAGTTTACTCATCTGTCCAATGAGAGTCACCAGTAGGCATTCTAGAATATTCTCTAAAAGCATTCTGATGGGAAAAACACTGTGATTCTAGAAATAGGATTTTTTTTGTGAAAAAATATTTTATTTACTTATCTGTTAGAGAGTGAGATGCAGAGAGAGCCCAAGTTGGGTGGACAGAGGAAGAAGGAGAAGCAGGCTCTCCACTGAGCAGAGAGCCTGATGCAGGACTCAGGGATGGGATCCCATGGGATACTTAACTGTCTGAGCCACCTAGGTGCCCCTAGAAATAGGATTCCTTTCCTCTTTTCTCTCCCTTTGATCCTATAAAGACTCCTAGTGTTCTGAGAAAGAATCAGCAACATTGAAAGTTATGAAGGCTGGGTTCCCCCTGGCTGTGGCCTCCTGCTTTCTGTGGTGTGAATGGCACATGGTCGAGGACGTACACCTTGTTCCGATCTGTAAGAGCAGCTGTAAATCCTTGCCCTGGATGGTGAACCAAGCATGAATATTTTTGCCAGATCAACTCCCTGTGCCCGGGGGCTGCTGTTCATCAGTGTGTAAAGCAGATTTCATCTTGTTTACTACACCTGTAAAACCATGTACTTGCTTCTGCAGGAATGAGGTGTATTACTTACCCAGAAATCTGCTGCCTTATTTGTTTATTTAAGATTTTCTTTATTTATTTGAGAGAGAGCACAGTGGGGTGAGAAACAGAGAGACAACCAGCCTCTAGTAGGGTGAGGGGCAGAGAGAGAAGGAGAAGCAGACTCCCTGTTGAGCAGAGAGCCCAATGTGGAGCTCGATCCCGGGACCCTGGGATCATGACCTGAGCCGAAGGCAGAGGCTTAACCACTGAGCCACGCAGGCGCCCCTCTGCTGTATTATTTAAAGAGCAATTGCCTATGTGTCTTACCTCTAGTACTTACGGGTAAACCCCCTGAGAGCAGAGACTGGAAAGAAGTGTAATTTTCATCCTCTCTAGGACCTGTGATATGGGGACAGCCTGGGGACAGCATTGTTAGGGAGGAAGCCTGGTTGTGTTGGCCCTTGGCTTTCCCCGGCTTCTCTTCATTCAGTCTGACCATTCTTGACTCTCTCCAACTACTTACCAACTACATCCCCCTCCGCCAAGTCTGTGCTTGTGGGAGATGTCTCACGTGGGGACCACCTGGGGATCTGAAGATTCCAAACCAGGATGATAGACCAGGCCTGGGGTTGGGGAGAACATTCTTAAGAGGCCATAATGTTACAATCTCCCTGTGATACCCAGCGAGAGTAGCATCCACGATACCTGAGCGCAAGTGGAAGTAAGAGTGACTTTCTGTACAAGTGGAGAGGATGACAGGAACATGCAGGCTAGGAAGATGCCGGAAAGTTGGACCATTCACAGATACATAATAGCTCTTGCCTTCTTTACTGCTTGGAAATCCATCAGGAACCCTCGTGTTCAATTCTGATAAAGAGGCCTCTGCTCTTGTTGACTAACTGACAGAGTCTTCACAGACCAACAGCTTCTAGTCGTTCTAGAGTCAGCTAAGTCTGGGTTGGGGTCTTAGCTCTGCTTTTACTGACCAGTGGGAACCTGGACAAGTTATTTTGTCTTTCTGAATCTCTGTCCGCTCACCTGTAAGTTGGGGAACAGGAGGGCTGTTGTAAGAATGAAAATGTATTCAAAGCACTTACTCGATATCTGGAACAATGGGAAGTCACATATTAAGGTTCCTTTTAAGTACATGAGAAGACATGAAGGCCAGGATCCCTGGACAATGAGAAATTCCCAAGGAAGTTCAGCTCTTTGTAGCTCACAATATGCTTGCATTTTCATGGTCTCTGCTGATCCCCGCAAAGACCCTGTAATTAGGGTTGGCATGAATTTAAAGACTTTGGGTGTCTTACCTGGAATTATTCACCAAGTATGAATGCGTCAGGAACCAGAAGCAGAAGCAAAATCAGATTTTCTGACCGCTTCCCTGTCCTCACCAGTCCCTGGAAGTCATGATGCCCAGATTGTACATGTAATTTAATTTCAGCCTGTGTTTTTC
The DNA here is from genome assembly GCF_010015895.1 of Lontra canadensis. Taxonomy (NCBI): domain Eukaryota; kingdom Metazoa; phylum Chordata; class Mammalia; order Carnivora; family Mustelidae; genus Lontra; species Lontra canadensis. The sequence continues at coordinate 5,497,762 of NW_022631088.1, forward strand.
AGCTTCAGATTTGAAAAATGTTCTACTTCTCAAGATAATGACAGAAGCCTGTAAAAGCCAGCTGGCCAAATTATAAAATTACATTTATGTTTCATTACTAATAGCTATCAAATTTTTTTGCTATTTGTTCTAAAGGAGTGGTGCCTATAATTCATTCTATCTGGTTGACCACCAGATGCTTCCATAGTGAAAATTTTCAGAATTTGTCTTTTTCCCCCCTCCCCCATAAATTTCTTAGATCAGAGGTAGCAAAACTTCATTCTCACTTGGTTATAAACAAGTTTAAGAAACAAATGTTCCATCTCTCATGCTCCATCTCAATTATCTTCATCAAACATAATTGTATCTGCATCTAAAAGAGACTTCCTCAGCCCAAAGAGGCATAAGCACTCCAAGTTGTTGTTACTGGAGGGACATGGTAGTTCTGCTATACTTGGGGGCATGGCGACCCAGAGAGGGGGTGTCGGTTTCAGAACTGCCAACTCCCTCTAACAAAATGTGTTCGTCATTATCATCCTTTCAGAGATGCAGAAGGGGAGGTGCAGAACAGCTACGTAACTCCCCCAACGTCAGATGCTGTTAACAGTGGAGGCGGAGGGGAATCTATGTTCTTAGCTACCTCTCCTCTCCCCCCACTGAGGATTACCAGATCCTTCGAAAAAGAATGAGCAGGACACATTGCCTTGTCCCCTGTGAAGAATCCTGCCGACGTACATTAACATTTTTCTTAACTGTGTAGTTGAGAGTCATTATCCCCATTTTACAGTGGAAATGACTGAGGCCCTGGGAATGTAGCCGTGGGGATGGTTTTCTTGGGCCTGGGTCCCTGGTCCTCATTCATGTGTCCTCTAATGGTCACGGAGAGTCCAGAAGGAAAATGCGAGGGTCACAGATCTGTGGTTCTCCATCCCCCTTCCTCCTGAGGCTGTGTGTGGACCACTCTGTGTCACCCAAAGTGAGAAACAGTAACTCTGAAAGCGGAATTGTTTAGTAAAGAGAGGGAGACGAGGACGCACACTTCAGGTTTTAGAGATCTGTGGTACAATGGAACCCATATAAAAGAATCACGGTTTGTAGAAATATTAACAAAAGCTTTTGGGCACAAATTACAGTCTGTGCAATCATATAGTAGAGACTTTTAAATTGAATACTGTCACTGTTAAGAGAGCACAGCTCTTGCACATAGAATCAGATATGGTGGGATATTTCCAATTAATACAAGGACTAAAGAATATAGTTTGGGTGCATTGAGTTGAAGAAAAGTGCCAAATAAAATAACATTTCATACCAATAATTGATAGAAGAACTAAAACATTAAATATATAGTATAAAGCATCAAGATGACATGTAATAATTTTCAGGCTTTTTATTAAAACAGGCTCTAATTTTGACTCTGTCTTGAAAAGTTTCAACTTTAAGTGATACAAATGTATCACATGCCCGGGACCGGAAGCTGACTAAGCCTGATGACTTTACTGTAGCAATGACCAAACTGGAAGGAATTAACTTGGAAGTTTAACCAATCACAGAATTTTTTTTCTTCTGCCACGATGGCATTAAATGCTCACTGGAACCATTTTCTGTTAATGTCTTTACTGTTCGAGAAGTGCTTCTACCTGTACCTTTCAGCCATACACTGTCGACTCCTTCGGCGATGCCTCCCATGTCTTCACAGGCTAGAATCTGGAAATCTCTGGTCTATTCACCTACACTGGAGGTTTGGAAAAACATTTTGTTTGTTGTGCATTTAGCAGCAGAAGCGCTTCTGTTCTTTGAGAAGAAGTCTTACCCAGAAACAAGTTCCCGGCAGCCTGAGGGGTAGACCAGGAGGCTGTGGGGGAGAATCCACACCTCGGTTTGTGCATTTGCTCTTGGACTTCTGCATCCAGGACCTGGGCAGGAGAGCTGTTTCTCTGGCTTCCACCCTCCTCCTTTCTCTACTCCTGTGTGGTCTTAGGGGAATCCCTTGGCTGCGTTGAAGCTGGCTTTCCTCCTCTGTAAAAGGGGTAAATGTGAGTACTCTGCTCTCTGGGTTGTCGTAAGGACAGAAGACAGTGTCTCCCAGAGAACACGGCACCTGCTTTCCCCCACCTGCGAGGGGGATCCGTCCCTTCTCCCTCTACTCTGCACTTCTAACCCCACAGACGGATAAACACTTTGGGATTTTCACTTTCCCAGAGCTGGCCCACCCGACCGAGACTTCTGCAGGTGTACAGGACACCTGTCGGCATCAACGGCCCCATCTTAGGCCAGCACGGCTTCAGTTTTTCCTAGTCAAACTGGGATTGCAGATGCAGGAGTCCCAGGGAGCAGGTGGGAACCTGACCCATGCAAGGCTGCGTAGGTGCTCTCTCGGGCATTTCAATCTTGAAAGAAGACAGTAGGAACTTACTCATTCGCACGAGAGTCCCTGGACCGCATTCCTATTAGTGCTTCTGGTGCTGAAGGCTGTTTCTGTGACTCGCACTCAGGCCTCCAGCTCTCCTTGGTGCTTGGCATGACCTTCCAAGCAGAGAAAAGACTGACTGCCTTGTCCTTTCTCACCCACCTGGCGTGACCAGAGACACTGGAAGACCAAAGGGAGGCAGGAAAGCCCTTGGTCTTGGAGCATGGTCACCCGCTTCCAGAAGCTGTTATTTCCCCTTCTAGAAGTTTCTCTCCGCCTACCTGTCTTTCTACGTTTCTTCTTTTTGCCACAGAAAAGCTCTTGCCTGATTGCCTTCCTTTACGGCTCTTTCCTTCCGCAGCCCCTGTCTGCCCCATCTTCCGCACGACAAAGCACCATGTATTAGAAAAGCATCTTCCTTGGAATGAAACTTTTGAAGGTGCATTAACACAGAACCTGTAGGATAGGTCATCAGTGAAACATTTTCACTGCGTCCTTTATTATTGTTAATTTTTTTTTCTCAACGAGCAGCCTTCTTGTGCTGAGCCTCACCTCACTCTGCTCCTGGAACAAAACATCACTCCATGTCACCAGGGCCTCAGCCTCCAACAATGGGGCACCTTCTGCTCTTAGAAATACTCACCTGTGGGGCACCTGGGGGGCTCAGCGGGTTCAGCCTCTGCCTTCGGCTCAGATCATGATCCCGGGGTCCTGGGATCGAGCCCCACATCGGGCTCCCTGCTGAGCAGGGAGCCTGCTTCCCCCCTCTCTCTGCCTGTCTCTCTGCCTACTTGTGATCTCTGTCTGTCAAATAAATAGATGGAACCTTTAAAAAAAAATACTCATTCGCCAGCCCCACTCCTTTGGTGGACTGTTAGTCATGCAGAGCACCTTTTTGTTTGTTTTGTTTTAATGAGCTGCCACGCGCCTATCTCAGGGTGGGAAGTTTCTGGCCTCTGCCTCGGCCGGCCCTTGCTCTCCATCAGCACTGGCTTGTGACGTTGTTGCCCGCCAAGGGACTAAGCCAGAGGAACGTCGAGGGTGTGTGTTCGAGTGCATGTGTTTCAAAGCCGTTCTGGAAAATGGAGGTTTGTTATGGCGTCTACTGTCATGGAAAACACACAGCTTAACGTCAGCAATTAAGTACCGGTGTGCAAGTGAAATTCTCCCGGTCTTCACAGTCCTCACAGTCTTTCCCTCCAGAGACCCCTTGTCGATAATCATCAATCCCCACCCAGTCTCGTTTACTTACTGTCGTCGTCACAAGGGATTCGGGCCACACGCTCACACTTACACAACGGGCACGGGAAGGAAGAGGACAGAGATGTGCAGAGAACACTAACTCTGGTGAGTAAAGCAGTAGGCTGCAGACACAGTATGCGAGAAGTTTCTGGAAGACGCCATAGATCGCTTGTTTCCAACCACTCACAAGCCCTGTTTTCCAACCCCTCCTCTGGTCAGGACACTGTGGAGCTCAAACATCTTCTCAGCGACCCTTAGGCCAGGGGTGGCCATGTGACCTGTTCTGGCCTGGCAGGTGTCTTTTGCTGGGGCTTTCCATTTCTTTGCTGCCATTTTCTAGTCCACATCTGTTTCAAGTGTGTCCCTAACTACTCATCAAAGCATTTTAATCACACTTTAAAGTCTCTGACAGGGGGCGCCTGTGCGGCTCAGTGAGTTAAGCCTCTGCCTTCGGCTCAGGTCATGATCCCAGGGTCCTGGGATCGGGCCCCAAGTCAGGCTCCCTGCTCAGTGGGGAGCCTGCTTCTCCCTCTCCCTCTGCCTACCCCTTGCTTGCACTTGCTTACTCTCTGTCAAATAAATAAGTAAAATCTAAAAAAAAAAAAAATTAAAAAGAAGTCTCTGTCAGACAATCCTAACATCTCTGTCATGTCAGGGATGGCATGTCTTGATTGTCTGTTTTTGGTTTTGTTTTTCCTAAGTTCTTGTGGAGCTATTCCTGGTTGTCGGTATGACAAATGATTTGGGAGGGAGTCCCGGGCATTTCTGTCTAACCATGGTACAAGGCATTGGATCAGATTTAATTCTGTTTCAGTTGTCTTTTCTCGACATCATTGTGGCAGGGGTGGGGAACTTCTTGTCAGCCAGGTGAAGGAAGGGGTGCAGGGTCCCTCATAGCCTCTGATGACACCTGGTGGTTGTGGAGGGCTCCTCTTTACTGCCGGGCGAGGACGGCAGTTTTGGGTCCCCACATGGTCCCCTCTGACACCGTGGAAGGGGAGTGCATGACCAGCCAGCAGTGACGAATGTGGGGCTCCTCACTTGGCCTTCTCTGACACCATCTGGGGTGTGTGTGTGTGTGTGTGTGTGAATGTGTAAAGTGTGTGGGTTGGGACACCTTGTTACAACCTTGTGGGGAGGGCCACCGATTTCTCTGTGGTATTTGGCTGGAGGACAGAGGCTGCTGTGTAAAAGGCTTCTGTTTTTCTCAGCTGCCACTTCCCCGATCCTTTGTCAAGATCCTTTGTCAAGATCCTTTGTCTTAGAGCTTTCTGTCTGTGCCTTTCGGGGTTTCCTGGTTGCCAACCTCTTTGGCTCCAAATCTGGACTACATAAGGCAAACAGAAAACCCAGGGAACTCACCACTGTTTTGTTCCTGGAGTCCCGAGGTCCCCAGCTGGTCTGCCTTCTCCTGCGCATGATTCAGAGTCCTCTTCTGTTTGTTTTAAATATAATGTCCAAGGTTTTTCGTTGTCCTAGCAGGAGGAACAGGGACAAGTACATCTACCTCGTGGAAGCAGAAGTGACCCATGATGTAGTCTGAGATCCCAGGTTTTAAAAGGGAAAGCTCAGCTGGTAGGGACCTTGGCTTTGTGCCCTGTGCCTTTCCATGAGCCTCTGCCGATGCCGGATGGTCACAGCCATCTGGGATCGTGAGCGTGAAAGGCAGGTGGTCACAGGTGGCAGAGCTGGAACACACAGGGGCCTGAGTGGCCATCTTCTGTCGGTTCTTGTTATGAGAAAAAAACAAATCCCTACGTGCTTGTCATTGTTTACAGCCTAATTTAATTCAGGAGCTACAAAGCTCATTTGTTACATGAGTTGGTGAAGCCGTAAGTGGTAATTATCCCAGAGACCTTGTATTCTCTCTCTCTCTTGACTCTTCTCTCCTCACCACGAGGACCTTGAGTTTGTCCATGGGCTCAACACCGTAGGGATATGTTTGAGTCTTGCAAAAATATGCACCCTTTGGTACATTTGCCTTCCTTACACTTTTTCAGTTCAAAGGATAAGTCATAGGTGATCTGAAAATAAAAATAAACAGACTTTTTTTATTACTTTTTTATTACTTTAATAAGGAAAGGGGTGAAGGGGGTCAAAAGGTGCAGATTTGCAGTGATTAAATAAATAAGTCATGAGGATATAATGTAATGTCTCATAGCAACTGTAGTTAATGCTATGTTGCATGTTTGCTAAGGGAGTCGATCTTAAAAGTTCTCACAATAAGAAAAAAACATTGTAACCATGTATGGTGATGGATGTTAATTAGATTATTGGGGTGATCATTTTGCATCGTATACAAATACTGAATCATTATGTTATACAGCTGAAACTGCTGTATAATGCTATGTGTCCATTATACCTCAATTAAAAAATCCTCAAAGATATATTTTTAAAAATGGGCAAGTATAAAAAAATGTCATTTTGGATTCACTATTATGAGTAAAAATACCTTTTTTTAATCTGTGTAGGTCTTTATAGATTATAAAAAGCTTTATATATATATGTCTAAATATAAGTATTTTTATACAAATAGGTTATACATACATATGTGTACATACAGTTATGAGACTATATATACATATATATATGTATATATATAGCTACATATAGTTAAAAAGAAACAATAGGTCCAAAATGGAGCTCTCAGCCTCACATCACCAAACCAAAATTCAGCACCTAAGATAACTGTAGTCCCATGTTCCCTGGGTATGTAATGTCAAGCAGTCAGTCTAGAATTTCCTGGTCTAGCACCTGTGGATAGCCTCACAAATAGCATCTGTGAGGCTATCCACCTAAGACACACTTTTGTCTCCCAAAAGAAGGTGACCTTGTCCAAAATATTCCTTTCTGGGGCGGGGGTTATGACTTCCATGTCCCACACCTTCTCTGCCTTTACTTATATATTTATATTGAAGTTTTTATTTATTCTTGAGAGAGAGAGGACACGAGCAGGGGGAGGGGCAAATCTAAGGGGATCCCTGTGAGCTCCTCCCCCTGGACTGAAATGTCCCTGGGTTGCAAGGCTGGATGGGCGGCTCAGGGACTGCGGGTCACTCATGGCCCAATCCCAGTGCCCCCATCCTCTAAATGGGGAGACAGCTTTCCCTGGCTCTTCTCCAAAGAGCGAAGGCGTCCTGCCCCCAGGAAGGGACTGGGTGACTGAGTCCATGACCACTGTGGGAACAAACTGGAAAGCTCTTGGCCTTGAAGGATCACTGGGAAAGGGAGCAGTTCCAGCCAGAGCCCTTACACCAGAGGGCCGTGCCTCCTCCTTTGTTCCTTCTTTTTCTTACCATCTCCATGGGGACGTAATAAAAGTGTGTTGGGTCACTGGGCTCTTGGAGAAGAGGAAGAGCGTGATGGTGTAATTGAGCCGTTACTGCCTGCCTCTCCAGCACACATTAGCTGAATAAAACATGTAGTCAATAAAACACAACAAAACAATAAAACCAAGCCCTTTGGTGCTCTCTTATTGGGTGTTATGCAACCCAGAAACCTCTGGCCATAAAACGGAGAACGAGGGAAACTTTACACTTGCAAGAACAAAGACACTCAGGCCCGAGGTTGCAAATGGCTTGCTGAGCCCGAGTCCTGCTCTCCCAACACCTGGAAGCAGTTAGCTTTGAAAGGGGCTCGGGCTGCCGCTGCCCGGCGTCCACAGGCCCTCCCTGAGACCTTGTTAGGAGCATGGATGGACATATGCTTTTCATTAGGGAGGGCATTGATCCTACCAACAAAGATACGTTTCTTTTCGATGATAAATTCATTAGCCATGGGCAGAGGGATCGCTTGCCACCCTTCCTCTGCTGGGGGCGGGGAGGGGGTGATGCAGGGACTCGGAGCACAGGACGGTCATCCGCACCAATGCCTCTAGGCTGTGACTTAAGAAAGTGGTCTCTTCAGACCACTGGAACATTGCAGACCAAACATCAACACTTTCCTAGTCTGGTTAAGACCAAAAGAAAACCGAAGTTTTTATGGCCAGTGTCTTGCTGGGACTTGTTGAAAAGTAGGCCAGTGCAATTTGTCTATTTTGGATTTCAGCAACATTTGTTCTTCCCACAAGGGGTATTTTAAATACCTTCAGGACTAAGACTGCGGCCCCAAACAATTAATTAATTTTTTTTTCCTAATCTTAAAGCAAATGTGGACAATGACACTGACCACTGATAGTAAGTGCTGCTTTGAGCCTCGGTGGCGTGCCTGTCACTCACGTTCCCACACGCCGCTGTTGGTCCGGGGGAACTGAGGTGCGTGAGGCATGGAGGGGGCCCCCCCGGCCCAGAACGCACCCTAAGAGAAAAGAATCAGATTTAAATCAAGAGAACCGTCTTGGCCAAGTAACAAAACCTGAGTCATCCGTGAGGAAGGACTGTTCTGAGTCAAGCCTGCTGTATTTTCACGTAGGCTTGTCCCCCAGCCTCTGCTGGAGTCACTCAGCGGAGTGCTGGGAGGCACACAGGGAGCGGCTTCTGTCCAGACTCCATGAGACACGCGCGTGCAGTGGGGCTGGTGGGAGAAAGGGTTCTCCATGGGTGCTGGGGCATCTGGATACACTCAGCACATGGCTCATAGTGGCATATGGGAGATTCCCTAAATATGCGTAAGAAGCTCCCAGGGTTCCCCTCAAATTAATCGGACATGTTGGGGTGTGGGAACGCATGCGTGATGCTTGTGGGGAGTGTGTGTGGACCTCTGTGGCTACAAGCCCGTGTTGGTGGGGCGGGTGTTGCGGGGACAGAGGGAAGTACCCCAGAGTGTATTTTCTTTTTTTTAACATTGGTGTTCTTTAGGATCGTAGGCACTTGAGAAAGGACGTATGGGTATTTCGCCAAGATGTAAAAATAATTTAAGCGTGGTTAAGTAGGCTGTGGTTGCCGTTGGACCTGTTCTGATGGGTTTACCCCATGATGAACTTCACATTTTAAGATATTGCTCACACACAGGCATCTGATGTACCCACAAGCACCAAATGGTTCTAAAGGATTCGCTTCTCCATGGTCCTGTGGCACAGGAACGTGTGGAAGACGTCTGTCACTAAGAAGGGTTGGAGTATTTGAGCTGTTGTATCATACAGAGAGACGGTTGGTGTCACCTCCCGACTTCCATTTCACATACACGGAAGTCCTGAATTATGTTTCCTACGTGGTACCTGATCGCATAGGGTGAGTTGTCATTTGTAATACTCCTTGAAGTCATTTCTCCGACTTCCTCCTTGGTCCACACTGAATGAAAGGAGACACAATTGGCCTTCTTGTGCAGGTCAGTGAAGCGTTTCTAGAGGTCATTTCTCCTTAGTGCTTGGACAAACTCTGTTACCGCGTCAACACACTAGTCCGTAGGAATGGTCCTGCAGGACAGGCAGGCAGTGGCAGTGCAAACCAATGGCCAGGTTGTTGTTTTTTTTTTTTTTTAATCTCTTTTATTTTCAAGATACTAAACTCCTGAGTCCCTAACTGGTATTATATGTCTTGTAAGCCTCCCCCAGCATAGGCCTAAGAGCATCGTTTTCACATGGAAAAATTTTAGTTCTATCTGTAAACATTTTCCATCCTCATCCATCATCTATCCACCCATCCACCTGTCCATCCACCCATCCATCCATCCACCCATCCACCCATCCATTCATCCATCCATCCAAACACCATCCATCCACCCATCCATCCATCCACCCATCCATCCGTCTACCACCATCTCTCCATCCATATGTGCTTTCTAACTTCCTTCAACAATTGATGAGCTGCCATGAACTGGTAGCTCATCCTGTCTTTACTTCTATGCCCCCAGGATTATGAAGATATAATTGACATCTAATATAAGTTTAAGTTTAAGGTGTACATTGTGATGATTTGATATATATTGTGAAATAGTGACCACAATAAGGTTAGTTAACACATCTGTCACTTCATTTAATTACCTTACTTAAAAATAATGAGAACATTTAAAATCTACTCTCTTAGCAACATTTCAAAGTACATGAATACAGGGTTGCTAACTATAGTCACCACGCTGTACTCTACTATTTTTTTCCTACCCAGGTAAGATTCCAAGTTCATGAAGTAACAACTGATGATGTTACCTGGGTGAGCTTTACAAAGCCCGATGAAATAATTGCTCCTCTTCTGCCTTCTCGGAGTTGGAGAGCAGATCGTGCACAGCGTACCTCACCTCCTATCCCTCCCGGCCTCACACGGGCATCATGGACAAAGCTCTGCATGGTGAAAGGTCTGCATATGGTTATACCCCATGGCAGTTGACAGGGATAAATACTGAAGACCGTAAGAGACACCATCTTACGGTTATGGAAGAGATGCTTGATATCTAATGGGGATGGATGGAGAATCGAAGGTCGGGATATGTTCATGGAGGCCTTCGGAGCTGCAAGGGACTCATCCGTGTGACAAGGAACAGGTGCTCCCGTGTGCTTGAAGCCTGGGGAGCCAGTGCTGAGCAGGAGGGTATGAGCCCTTTTGAGCACGTGACCCATTCTGTCTCACTCAGTCCTCGTGGGTCAACGTGCCGTTCTCCTGCCATTTCTTAGAGAGGAACCCAAAGCTGAGGGACTTGAGGCATTTGACCAGAATTACACAGGAAATGGCAGAGTGGAGGCTCCACCCCAGGTGGATTTCAAAACCTGTGGATATTGAAGTGGCCAAACTCTCGGAGAACGATGAAACTTGACGTGCCAAAAAGCCCTTTTCAACTTGTGGAAATCTCCTGTTTACATATGACTGGCTTTGCAGGAACATGGTTCCGAAGGGTAGACTGTCAGTCTAGGTTTGACGTGGCGAGGCGCAGCCCGGGCGTGGGTCGGGGACGTTTGGCCCCTTAGGCTTGAGGCAGGGCGGGCCCCTCCCATTAGGGTCTGGAGGGTTTGCCTCTTAAGCGCGGCCAGTGCTCTGTTCATCCTTAGCGGAATGCGGCATCTCGGGCACAAGCGGTGTCCCTGACCCCTGTTCTGTTTAGATACTTTTCAGACTTGATCTTCAGGGCTAGGTCTTCACCCTTTTTGGGTACTTCCTGGAAAGCTGTAGATCTTCTTTGTGTCACTCAGCCTATGTCGATTTATTTTACTCTGTATTATTCTTTGTTTAATAACTGCCTTCTCTGCTAGGTTTCTTGCAGGCAAAGATCACATTGTTTGCGTCACTTGCAGATCACGGTGCTAGGCACAGAGACCAGTGAGCAAAAGCCAACATGGCCTTCAGCTCCGATGGAGTTGACAGGGCAGTGGAGAGCATAGATACTAATCAAATAATCACAGCAGGAATGTGAAATGGTAGCTGTGACAAGAGCTGTGAAGGGGGCTTCTGCTTCTAGCTCCATGGTGAGTGAGACACTCTGAAAGCCCCTATTGTCAAAATGCAGCTAGACGGCCGCGAGTTAGAGGAGGCACATCTTTAAGGATGGCTAGACCAGAAATAAAACCAAGGCGCATTGCCAAGGGCAACACAGATTCAGAAAGCTGTGTTGCTTGAAAAAAAATACTGCCGTTTCATTAATCGATCAAATGTTGTTATGTTACTTTCTTTGATTTTTTTCCCACTTGTTTGAAAGGTATACTCTTAAAAATGATGCTGGGGCTTAGGATTCATTTTGGACCTCATATATTTTGAGGTTCTTTCACTTGGTGCCTTTAAATGGTAAAATATTTCTGGCGGGATCCCCCTTTTCTCATTGTGGAATGCTCCCTCTTTACCTCTAATTGTGCTTCCTGCCTTAAAGTCTGCGTGGTCTGATATTAATATAGCTCTGAGAGTCTCAATGCATTAGTATTTGCATGATATATCTTTTTACATCTTTTTGCTTTTAACCTTTTGTAACTGTATTTTGAAGTCCCTTAGAAGCAACACATGATTATGTGTTTTGTTTTTTTTTTTTTTTAAAGCTGGTTGGGAAATATTTGTCTTTTGAAAAAATAGACTTTATTTTTCAGAGCAGTTTCAGGTTCACAGCAAAATGGGGCAGAGAGTACGGAGATTTTCCATGTAGCCTCTGGTCCTGTCCACCACAGCCTTCCCTGCTACCAGCATCTCCCACCAGCAGGTACATACACTACAACACGTCATTACCACCCAAGCCCACAGAGCACACCGCTAGGACTCACGTGTCGTGTTGCGTGTTCTGTGGATTTGGACAAATGTGTAATGACATCTGTCCACCATGATGGTATCGCACGAAGTTTGCCCCCCAAACCCTCTGCTCTCCCTTCCTCGTTCTGGCCTCCCCTCAAACCCCTGCCGACCACTGCCTTCAGTAACGCTTGGGGACAAAAACCAACAATAAAAATACGTGACCAGATGAAAAGAATAACAATAAAAATTAAAAATAGGGCAAAAATGGAGCTTTGAAGTCGTGAAAAGACATGGAGGAACCTTAAATGTAATCACGAAGTGGGAGAAGCCACTCAAAAGGCTCCATAGGCAAGGTTCCGATGACAGAACATTCTAGAAGAGGCAAAGCGATGGTAATGACACTGTTCAGTGCATGAGACAGCTACCAAAAATCAGGATATTGACATCACGGGAAATGGTCATTCCTACGGTCTAATCACCAGACTCCCTACGGTTCCACCGGTTATGTCACGGAGGCCCGGAATCACAAAATGGTCCAGTCCAGGACTACGCTGCATGTTTACTTGTCACGCCTCCGTAGTTTCCTCAGCAGCGGGTTCCTCAGCGTTTCCTGACCCATTTGCATTCCTGTAAATTTCTTCATGGGACTCAGGTGGTGCGTCTTGGACATGAAGGTGTTAGCGTGAGGGGATGCTCGCTTGGCTTCCTCCTATCGGGTGATGGCCCATTGGAATCCATCCCGTGACTGGTGATGTTTCCTTTAGTCGCTCAATAAAGGGGCGGCAGCTGCAGTTTTAGACTGGAAAGTTGTTCTCTTACTCGTTGTAATTCATAAGTATTTGGTGGGGGGGGGTCCTTGGAAACGATGCTTCATCCTTTGCAAACTCAGCTCATTCAATGACTTGCTGATAACCAGCTTGGGCCCTTGGCTTCTTGTTTTATTTGGTGGGCTGTAATCATTACTCTTGTTGCTTATTGTGATGCCCAAACGTTGTCATGGGGGGCAGAGGGACCCCCTTCAAGCTGGATCCTGTGCCGTTCAGCGAGCACACACCATCTCCTACAGCACTGTAGGAATGTCAAATTGTAGCTGTGACAAGAGCTCATGGCATCTCTCTGCCTCCGTCATGCAACCAGTCACTTCTCCAAGGAAACGTGGCTCCTGGGGTTTCAGGTAGGGGTTCTAGACGTGGATAGAGATTTACGGATTTACACCGATATTTACTTCTTTGCCTTTTTACATGCATCGAAAGCATGAGTTCACCCCACACCTTCAATTCCAACCCTAAACAACATTACAGGATTCATTCTAGTTTTATTTTTTTCATTTTATTTACTAATTTGTTTATAGTTGACACACAGTGTCACTCATTACAGTTTTTCTCCTCTCACACTTACAAATTCCTTTCCCAATGTGAGAAACTGTGCCCGTTATCCTCGACATATTTACTTACTTGATGACGGCCTCTGGGTGTAGCTAGCCTTCCACCACCACCACCACCCCGCTCCCCCCAAGCTGTTCTCTTTGCTTCCGTCCCTCCACTGTTTGTCCCCACGCATGGTGCTGCACTGACCCCGCCCCTCATGTAGGTGCCCCTCGCCCTGCCAGGGCCTCCCAAATGTACCAGGTTTTGCTTTGATGGGGATGTTCTCCTTGGCCCTTCAATTTTGTTGTTCCTAGTTTTGAAAGCTAACGTTGAGAGGGAATTTAGTTTTCGTTTGGTCTCATCCGTGTGGTTCACACTTTCCTTCTATTTGTTGAACGGTCTTGAGGTGTTTCTGCTGCCCTCCATGATCTCCGTCTCCCCGGACCCCTTGGTTCCTGGTGCAACCTCGTCTCATAATGGTTTCAAGGGGGCTCCAGCTTGGTTGTGTTATGGAGGATATCGCAGACCCAGACCCGGACTACAGAACAGTTTGGGCCCAGACCTCTGCAGCCCTACTACACCCTAGGCAATCCTAGCTTTGGGTGGCAAGACACTTGCCACTTTTTCCAGCCTCCTTTGAAGTGGAGTGGGGACCCCTTCACTTCACACAGTCCCTTGACTCTTTCTTATCTCATTTCCTATGGAAAATTTTTATCCCTGTTACCCCTATGAGGGCTGAGCTCTCAGACACCTCCCTCTCTTCCTTTGGGTCCCAGATCTTGACGTTCCTCCATTCCGCTTCATTACTACAGGATTCTGCTCCACGTGTGGGCCACGCAGATTTTTACTTCACTTTGACCTGACTGCCGTCCTCTGGCTCACCAATTTCTCTACTTTACCACCAGGAAGTGTTTTGAGTTGAACGAGTATGCTGAAGTACTTCTCCAGCACTAATCACTGTCATCCTGGTCCCAAGTCCTTATGTTGGTTTCTATTCATACTTGACCTTTAATTGATTTAAAAAAATGTATCCCTACTCCACACTTAAAGAATAATCACTTCTGGGAAATGGGCCAAGCATTTGGACGGTGACAGCTGAGCAGTGTGCCTCAAAGGATGACCGTGGAGGTTCAAGTTGTGAAAGGGGGACTAGCTCGTAACTCCTCTCCTCAGCAAGCCTGCAGGGCAGAGCTGAATGTGCAGATGGGGCTCATGTGGCCTCAGTTGTGGGAAGAAAAAATAAGTATTGAAATCTGACTTGTGTCTCCTGTTGTCTTAGAGGACAGGTTGGGAACCTGTGGCTCATCTGACAAAGTGGCCATAACCAGACCTGGCCGTGTTCTTGCCTTCTGCATCTTCCCCTTCACTTTTCCTGGTTTCTGAATTTATTGTGTTTGGAAACCTGTGGGCTAGTGGATTGCTGTCCAAAAATGTGCCGTTTCTCCTGTGGCTGCTGCCTCCTCTCCGTCTCCAGGGGTGGAGTGTGCTTCTCTGCTCATTTCATGCTGGGTGTGGCTGTCACTTTCCTGGGCCAGTGGCATGTGAGTGGGCTTGCTGTGCCAAAAGTTTAAAATGCACTTTTGCAGTGCGCTTGCTTTTTGGTATGTCTCTTGCACTATGAGCAGAACATGCCCGGGCTAGCCCGCTGGTTCAGGAGGAGGAGAACATGTGATGTGAAGCCATACCAGCCCAGCGCCCGGCCGAGCTCAGCCCACCGTCATAATCCCCGGCTCATCTGCACTTAATGTGAGGGGGCCTAACTGAGACCACGGGAGCCACCCAGCTGAGACCAGGCGACATCAGTTGACTTCTGGTTGATCCACATATGCGAGTTACACAGATGCACACTTTTCTATGCCACTGAGATTTTGTGGTTGTTTGTTACATAAAAATTAACTGAAATATTTAAGGCAGATGCAGGGCGGCACATAAGCCTTCCCCAAATATGCCACTTTGGCGTAAGGATTATTTTGAGCTGAAGGTAATTGAGAAGCAGATACAAGAAAAGCTCCCTGCCCTCTTCCTGTCTTCCTGGAAGAAGGACATTAATTAACAAAGGGGGCTCTCCTCCCCTCTCAATCAGGAAAGATAGAAGTTAATCACTGGAGATGACCACAGACCCTATCAGCCTGGAGATGGCACCAGAGGAATCCACACAACAAATTTTGCTCACGGGCCCGTATCCTCGCACTTGGAAGCCTACAGCTGCTGTCCCTTTTCCCGTCCTTTCCCCACACGGGTACCGGTCTTGGCTGAAGATGTCACACAAGCCAGAGTTCTCAGCCGCCGCTTCGAGTTGTTCACTTGTCCATGGGTGTCTCCCGTGTGCGCAAGAGGCATGCATGTCAAAAGACTTCTGCTTCTTTGTCTCTTGTAAACCTTTTATTACAGGGATCTCAGCCAGATCTCTTTAGAAGGGGAGGGAGGAAATTAGTTTTTCTTCCTTACACAAACGACACACCTTCTATCACCTCCATTACTCACCAGGACCTGGCATCCCACATTGGGTTCCCAGTCTTTTCTTCCCCTTGTCTTTGAATATCTTAATTCTTACTACTAGTATTTTTCTCAACATCTTTTCCTGTTTCCTGTTCAGGACACCTACCTTGGATCTCCCTGACTATTAAAACTAGGGTCTTGCCTTGTCTCCTTCATTTTTTCTCTTCTGAATTAGGACTATGCCTGACCCTAAATCCATTGACAGAGACCTGTATCTGTTGATATCTGATTTTGCACTTACTTGAACATCTTTTGGGATACCCTGCTTCTGGGCTCTACCCATCTGTCTCATAGGATTTTTCCTCCCGGACCACTAAATACCAACCCTTTCCAAACTGCTTCCTGGACATTTATTTTATTATTTTTGCTTGCCATGTTTTTAAATACTGTGTTTTTTTTTTTCACTAAGTGTCACAGTAATATTTGGAATATGAGGAGAGCAGTCAGAGCTGTGCCTGGGATTACTCCTGTTAATGCAGTGATGTATTCTATCCCAGTGCCTACGTGAGTGGAGGCCTTGGCCATGCCTCTGCCTCTCTTCTCTGTTCTATTGTAAGTACTTGGCCATGATCCATCCCATTGCGAGCTGTACCTCCCCAATGACATAATGTGGATTTATGGTGGGTAGATTGGGATGAGGTGAGTGGGTGGGGGTTATGGAGTGAAAACAAAGCCATCACCTTTTCAGAGATGAGGCAGAGAAGCAAGAGGGATGAGACCGAGCTCTCCGGCTGTCCAGACATGCACAAGTAATGAGGCACATTACCCAGCTGGGGTTTCTATAATTGGATTTTCATCCATTGGTCTCTCAACCAGAAGCCAGGACTTGTGTTCTTGGAGCAACACAGACCCTATTTTTCTTTGGGCTCCCTTTCCATCTGGGCGCTGTCTGTTCTCCACTGTTCATACCATGTGCCTACAACACAGCATATTGCCAGCCTCCTTTGATATCAATCGCTCCTGCCTCCTTGACACCACCTTCCATGAGCACGGCTTGGACTTGGGCGTTCTAAGGGCTCATCCACTACATCTTACAGAATGTCTGTTGGCAGTGAATCGCTTCTGACTGGGGTTGTAGAAGAAGCATGGAGTCTATACTTCTAACTTTGGATATCAGGGGTCACCTTCTTTCCAAGTTCCATGGGCATCTCCTGTAGCTCTCTGCATGTTGTCTATAAAATCTCCAAATTTGATTTATGCATTCTCTTCCTTTTGGGGCTGCCTAACATTCGCTGGCCAGGGATTTGACTTGGTGAACACCGAGAGGGAATGAGTGGCTATCTACAGACGGTAATGAATGGCGTCCTCGCGATGGACAATGTGCATTGGTGGTGGATTCCCCAGTGGTTCTTGCTTACTTTAAATTGAAACATTCTACCGAACTTAGCCCAACTGCAGAATTCTTATAAATAGTCAGGCCTCCTTGGATTTTATGACTGTCGGCTCGCTGCCAAGTGCAAATATCCCTAGTCTGTGGCATGAGAATCCAGTGAAACAGAACAGGAAAGGTAGCCCAGAGAGAAGAGGGAGGGAGAGACACAATAGAAGGACTTTTCTGAAAGGTCTGTGCTTGATTTTGCAAAGCGCTGGGCATCCAGAGGCTGTGTGGGGAAGGAGGGCGGGGGAGCCCTCTGCGAAGCGGCTTGCCAAGAGCCACAGAACCCCGAAGGTTGTGAGAGAGGGAGGTCCCTGCCCAGCACAGCTGCTGTTGGAGGCTGTCACTCACCCATCTCCCTGCCACTTGTGAAGAATAGCGACTTTCTATTTTGAATATCAATGTGTGAAGTCAACTGTCCTCTAATCTATACCCACTGCTGGGACGGTTCCAGGGTGTTGGATTAAATGCCCCCAGCGCAAATCTCTTTAAACCTTCCCTAAATAAGAAATTATGCAAGGCTCTCTTCTGAAAGATTCTGGCTCCCAGGGAATTAAAACCTTCAGCTCTGTTTGCTCTGGGGAGAACAAAGTGGCTCGGGAGGCTTCTTCCTAATTGGCTGCTGTCCTTCTGTCCCACTGAGAAGCGGCAGGCACCAGCCTCACACCCCTGCTGCAGCCTGCAGTGGCCACTGGCATCTGTACTGGGCTACGGGGTTCGTTTTTTTTTTTTTTTTTTTAACCCCCGGTTCTCATTATTCATCCGCAGGGTTGCACCAAAATTATCACCAAATTAAAGCTTCCTTCCAAGCCAAGTCAAATAGAATTATTGGACACTCTTTGCCGCATTCCTTTATGGCCGTTGTCACCTGCTCAGCCAAATGAAGTGTATTTTTCTTTGTTGGGTGGGATGCAAACATTTCCCCTCCATTTTAGGTTTGTTCTGTGTTTCCGCTCATGGGCCTGGAAGGATGAAATCATCTGTGTTGCTGCTGTTAGGATGTGGGCTAGATGGTAGAGATCTGATTCACCCGGGCCTACGTGAGAGTGTGAAACCGCTGCGTAATGACATGGGGACACTTAGGGAAACGTCACTGCGTGTGTGACAGCTCTGTGCGTCTCCAGATGAGGGTCCACGTGTGCTGGGGTTGAAATTCTCCAAGCTTTCTGGCAGTCACTTGCTTACTGTTTTTGAAGACACTTGTCTTTCTGCAAACCCTGCGAAGCCTGTTGTTTCTGTCTCCAACCCCTAGAACGTGGGGACGTTTCTACAAGGCACTAAATGGTCCGACTGCCGTTATAGAAAGACCTCTGTGCTGACGTGGGAGGGAGGGCCGAGGTGTGGGGTGGCGAGCGCAGGGAGAACAGGCATCCGGAAGGGGGCCTGGGTCCAGGGGCCGGTCTCTGAGGGGAAAGGGCCTGGGCCTCCTGGTGGGAGGGGCGAGGGTGGAGGGTCTGTGTTGGTTTCCCTCCGTGGAAGGGGACAGAGATTGGGGGAGGTATGGCTCACACATCCTTTCGGAGGAACAGTCGACATGCTCCCTCTGACCAGTGGGAGAAGACGGACAGAGAGGCTCCTTGGGAGGCATAGACAGAGGCCCGGAGACCGCACACGGCCCTGGGGTTACCTCAGTGGAGCTGTGACCTCCTCGGGCCTGAAAGAAGTTGTTGGAATCCACGGGGCAGTCGGCTGGGAGGTCTGTCGGGGTCTGGATGAATTCGGGGTGTCTGTCCCACTGGACTGGTCTATGGCTCTTAAGAGAGTTTGGTTCACAGCTTGGGAGACGTTGGGCACAATGCGAATGAAAGGTTAGCACAGGGGCTGACACAGGCGCGTCCCCGCAGGAAGCCTCCAGTGATGTCCCCAGGGGGACAGAGGGTCAGAGGGTCGCTGTGGGGAGATGAGCTGATGAGCTGAGCAGCGGGCAGGGCCGCATCCCCACTGCAGGGGGTCGGCTAGGAAAGGGGGAGAGCAGGGGCTGCAGCCTGGGCGCGGCTCTGGTACAGATTTGGTAGTGGGGGGGGCAGAGAGGTAGCCGTAGGGAAAGGGCGGGCTTGAGGGAAGGTGCTGTGTCCCTGCCGTGGGGAGTAACCCGGCGTACCCATAGGGTACGAGTCCGCAGAGTCGGCTGAAGAGGACAGCAAGGGAGGGAGGGGCTCGGGGGAGGGAGGGGCTCGGTGGAGCGAGGACTGAAGGAAGAGACGGCAAATGAGATCAGTGATGGTGGTGAGGCTGCCAGGAGTCGTGAAGGAAAGGATGGGGTGGGGGGGGAGGAGAGGGAAGAAGGAGGGGGGAGGAAGAAGGGGGGAGGAGAAGAAAGAGGGAGGGGCAGGAGGGGTAGGAGGACGAGGAGGGGGGAGGAAGGCGAGGAGACATGGGTCAGAGCACAGGGGACCCCATCAGCCCAGCCAGAGCAGCTCACTGTTTGTGACCCAGGGAAGCAGTAAGGATGGGAGTGGACGTGCTGCAGGAGGGGCGAGGGGAAGGAAATTCAGGAAGTTCTTATCAGACGGTCCCCATTTCCTATCTAACACAAGAAAGAGGATAATATGGTTGTTGTACCCATTTTGCAGCTAGGACACCGAGGCAGGTGAGGAGTCTGAGGAGTACAGGAGGCGGTGTGAAAGGAAACACAAAGCCCGATTCTGCGGGAACATGCACCCACCGCCCTCTCTGCACCCTGGCAGGTGCCTCGTCCCTCTGTGCCCAGGGAGGCATCAGAGTCACTAAAGGGGTGGGTTCTAGGCAGTCCCCGAGCTGGGGATGGGTGCCCTGAAAGCTCTCGGCCCTGTCCACGGAGGAGGTGGACCCAGAGGGGCTGCAGGCAGCAGGCAGAGGTTCCTCATGGTCTCTGGGTCACTTTGGGGTGCGTGGAGCAGGCGTGCGCGGCGGGGAGGGGTTCTTGATGGGTTCCTCACCTTCCTCCTCTCTGGCTCTGCTCCTGCCTTCCCCTCTGCTTCCTGCTCTGCATCACTAAGCCACGGCTCTCCGGCCCCCGGGCAGTTGAGGGCCCACTCAGACCCCTTAATCTTCAACTCCACTCGCCAAGACATTTTCCCCGAGTGAACCCAGCTATCCTCCTGAAAGGTGCTGGTGCCGGGTGTTGCTTTAATGACCTTCCTTGAGGTAAGGGAGGAAGGCAGGTAAGGAAAGAGCAGAAGGTCAGTGCTGCACACAGGAGGAGACTTTTCCCCGTGCTACACCCGGAGCTGGCTTGGACGGGCGACTTAGCTTCTCCCGCGGTCAGCTTCCCTCTCTGAAGAGTCCAGCCGATTGGGCTCCATGATCTCTGGGGCTCCCCGTCCTGCCTCCGTCCGACTCTACCTCCTTCTGAACAGAACTGCCTTCCTAGGTCTGGGCAGACCCAGCTCGGAGGCGTAGCGGACCAGCCTGGCACTCTGGGGAGCGTGCTGTGCACAGGAAATCATCACGGCTAAGGGGCTGGGTCTGGGGTTATCTAAGACTGTAATGTCCTCGGGGACTAGAGAGCTACCACAGTTTTGTTTTGTTTTGTTTTTATGTGATGGAAACCCCCTTTGGTGCTGGAGATCACAAACCGTCCTCCAAAATCCACTTTCCCCATTAGCAGGTGTGCAGCTGGGCCGGTGGCTGCCCCGGCAAGCCCTGCACCCCCAGAGTCCCCATGCACCTAGGTGAGGCCTCTTGCTCCGTCTCTCCTGCCACGTGAGAGCGCATGCGCTGGCTCACTTCTGGAGGGAGGGGCTAGGACTGACAAGACTTTTGCCCGCCGGACCCTGGACTGCTCTACTCACCTCGGACCCTGTGGCTGAGGAAGACACCCTGGGGAGGCGTGGCTGCGGGGATGTCATCATCACCCGAGCTCCACAGTTTATGCCAGGGCTCAGTCTCGCTGATGTATGTTCTCTGAGTTTTGACAGATGTGCAATGACCTGAGTCCAGTCCGATCGTGTCCTGCAGAAACCTCTCACGCTGAAATCTTCTGTGCCCTGTCCATCCTTCTCTCTCCTCCTCCCCGTCCACTGCCCATCTTTTCACTGGCTCCACAGGTTTGTCTCTTCCAGAATGTCCTGTAGGTGGGCTCATACGGTAGGTGGCCTTTTCGGACTGGCCTCTCTCACTCGGTAATATGCATTCGAGGTTCCTCTGTGTCATTTTGTGGCTTGCTACGCGTTTCTTTTTAGTGCTGAGTGATACTCTGTTGTCTGGGTGCACTGCAGTGTGCTGACCGGCTCGCCTACAGAAGGACATCTTGGTGGCTTCCAGGTTTCGGTGATTATGAATAAAGCTGCTATAAACATCCGTGGACAGCTTTTTGTGTAGACTGAAATTTTCAGCTCTTTGGGGTAAGTACGAAGGAGAACCAAATAGCCATATGCATTCCCACCAACAACGAGTGAGGGTCCCTGCTTCTCACCTGCCCCCCAAAGTGCATGTTACACCCCTCTTCTTGCACTTAGCAAAATTATTTTTATCTTTTATATTATATTTGATGATAATGACTTGCTACAAGGTCCTTGGAGGCAGAGCCTACGATTGGTCCCATTTCTTATCATCAGGAACCCTCAGAGGTCATCCGTAAATAGTTAAACGAAGGCAGGAACGCTTGCATCAGAAGGAATCCGCGAGCCAGTCATTCGGGCTGTGAGGAAGCACAGCCTGGAGGGTGAGTCAAGACAGTTGGGTTGATGGTTAGGTTCTAGGTCTGCTGGTGACCTACAGGGCCATGTCCACTCCGAACCTCAAACTTCCTCTGTTTAAAATGAAGACATACTGTTTGCATGTTTTTCCGTTCCTGTCAACCTCCAACCGTCTGTGGCTTAAGCTCTCTCTACTGGAACCCTACACTGTCCGGGCCACTGAACTGTGATGGCAGGAGCCACTCTCCCTTCCAGCGCCAACCTAAAGATCGCTGCCCCAGGGGACCGTCCTGCCCTTCCTCATTTGCCCTGGAAGGTGAATGCCTCTTAATGCACAACACGGCGTCTCTTTTTCTCATTGCGATGACCGCTTGACTCACCAGTGCTTCTTAATTTTCTGTTTCCCCTGCTTGGCATAGGCTCTCCGCCGTCCTGTCTGAATTGCTTCTTTTACCTCCCTGTTCCTGCCTGGCCCAAAGTAGTAGCTTAATCAATACTTTTATAATGAATGGTCAATGGACAAACGAAGGAACACATGGGTCAAGAATTTATTTTTCTTTACTGCTGAATAAAAACACTCTTCCCACACTACGTATTTGCACCTCGGCTGTCCCTTCTTTATAATCTTGCGGGGTGATTTGTGTGGCCACGGACAGAAATGCAGCAGACGCACAGCCAGGGCAGGCTTCTCTTTTTCACCCTGATCTCCGACTTCTCCCGCGTGGGCTTAGTCTTACCGTAGAGTCTGACAGCACGCCGTGTGCCTCTAGGCAGTTGACGAGAAAGATAACACAAACCAATAATCATTAAAATCGTCCAAAGACTATTTAGACTTATTCCTAAATCCATGCTTCAGAGATTCACTTAAAAGGCAGGAAATGAAAACTCGGTGGAGATCTCAAATCCTGTCCTAAGAGAGTTAACTCCCCAGGTTCTAAATCGGCCTCCGAGACTCTGGCTTCCATTTAGGGTTAGACTCTGCTGCTGCCTAGACGGGTTGAGTTCCTGAAGGTAGAAGTGGGAGGCAGGAGACATACGTGAACTCAAGTCCAAGTAACTGGGAGGGTACCTCATCGGGAAAGCTTTGTCTCCTGATTTTAAAAGCTGGTGACGCGCCCCTGATTGCGTTGCGAAGATCATGTTCAAGACATAAAAGCTAGATTGTCTTCAGAAGCCGTTAGTGTCACGCTGTGATGGCCGCAGGTCGACCTTTCCCAAGTGGGTTACAACCCATCGACGCACCAAATAATGTGCTGTTCTTGATAAAACACTTGATGGGAAGAGAGAAGAACCTCTGCCCCATGCCCCCCATCTTCCTGGAAAATATGGTCACACGGACTGATAGCACAGCTGGCATCTCCTCTTCCCTCCTTTCTGTTTCCCATTTGTGATGGGGCCAGAGGCAGGGCAGTGCCCCAAAAGCCAAACAAGATGCAGAAGAGATGCCTGGGAAAGCATTTTAAGTCGAGAAGAGCCTGATCAGGTAGACCAGTTACGGCCTATGGTGGTGCCTCTCAAAGGGGACCTTCTACCCCTTCCCCGGGGACACTGGGGAACTTGTGAAGACACTCTTGGTGGTTGTGAGGCAGGGCAGTCCACTGGCCTCTGGCGGGGAGAGGACAGGGTTATTGCTGAGCCCCCACTGTGCACAGGACAGGCCCCCACGACGAAGAATGATGTGGCCCCAATATAAAAAAGTGCTGCTCTACTGAGAATCCTGGTCTGTTGCCTCTGCAAAACAAAACTAAAGCATCTGGCTCTAGACGTGCTGGGGGCTCCAGTTGGCCGGCGCAGTGAGACCTCAGTGCACAGGCAGGAAGAAGGGGGCAAACGCAGGCGCGGTCTAGGGCTTAACGGCCCTGCCATGATGCCGGTCCCCGTGTTGGTGGTCTGCTATGGAGTGCATGAGGTCCTAAGGACTCTGGTTGGTGCCGGAGGCCTCGTTGTCCAAGAAGCTGAAGTCAGTGTGTGGAGAGTGCAGAAAGAGTCCCAACTTAGGAACCAGTACAGTCGGATTTGCACCCCAGGTTCATACAAGCTGCGTGACCGTGAGTAAACCGGCTCCCCCTGCTGAGTTCCTCCTTCCCTCCTGCCCTCCTTCCTCTCCCGTCTACGAAATAAGCCCAGGCCATTTCACCTTTTCTAAGACCCTCCCCACCCCGCATTCCAGAATTCTGAAATTCTGGGGTGTCTCTTAACACTGAAGGCATGTCATCGCTTAAATGGGAAGTGATTTTGTTTTCTGAAACTATATATACACAAAATAACATATAAAATATATATATAGAATGATGGTATACAATGTTATTTAATATATAAAATACATTATTTATGTACATGTGAAATAGATATATAAAATAATGATATTTATTTCAAGCTGTAGTGTCTTACCTTCTTTGAAACGTGCTAATACGCACCCACGGACGGCCCCTGATCAGAAGCTTCGCGAACCCCCGGAGGAAGGAGAGCCTCGGCTTTGGTCTCCTTAGACTTGCCTCATTCCTCCCATTAGTGCTGGGGAAGGAACTGGAGTCCCGCCTTCATGTTTTCATGTCCTACTTGGTTCCCCAAGAGCTGCGCCTGCGCCCCTGACAGGTGCCGCCCTGCAGGACTGTTTCCTAGTTTTGTGTGGAAGCCAGTCAAGGATGGACTGAATGCCGGTTGCCGGAAGCTGAACGCTACTATGGAAATGATTAAATTGCGTGGGGCTGTTTTTCTCTACATTTTGATTCCACGTCTGGACAGAGCAATGGCAGTTAATAAGAGCCACGCTCCACTGCTAAAATACAGTCGCTTACAATGAACTTGAGCGAACCGCGTGCTGCAGGACCTGCCCGCTTCTGTCCTGTGGTTCTTCTCCGGTGACCACGGTGCACCTTACAGTCACTCCCGCGCGGGGCGACAGGGTGCCTGCCAAGCCAGGATTAGCTTCTCCTCGGATGGAAGCCCTAGGGGAGAATTACATCTCTGCCCCTCGCAGGGCACTGGGCTGGCATGTTTAAGAGTGGTGGGATCCCATCAGCGCCCTGTACAAGTCAGGAGGACCTGCCCAGTGTTGTGGAGATTGACAGGACAGGGGAGTAAGTCCAGTCTTGCCCTAAACCTGACCCTGTCCACCCCGCGGTGACCTTGGGTGCTTTCTTTAACCTCCCTGAGTCTTGGCAGCTGTACCCCAGGACAACTACCGTTAGCTACCAAGGCCGGCCTTGTGCGGATGGAGTAAGATAAGCTGAACGGAAGTATTTAATATAGATAAGAGTATTTAATGAAATGCAGACTGTGCCTCTTCTATACGGGGGACATTAGAAATTCAACTTGCCTTTTGTTCTTGCTTATAAAGATCTAGATTTTTTATCCCCCATGTGACCCTTCTCTCTATTTTGGTCCAGATCTGCCCTGTAGGTCATCCCTCCACCGAGCCATAAAAGCGTGCCCAAACTCTTCAGATAGGTGTTGAAATAGCTTGTTAAATTCAGCAGAGTTGGTGCAGCATTATGACTTTTTCCAAAAAACATAGTGTGGGAACTCCCACTTGTTTGTAGCCTGTTCCCAGCAGACATTCCTATCTACAAACAAATACCCTTGACCTTAGAAGAACTTGAGGAGAGCTGTCCCCTGTGTGTAGGGTTTAGACAAGGCCCCGGATCTGAGCGGCGGCCCGTGTCCGACTGAGGTCTCTTGCAGCGAGCGCGGCGAGAGCTCCGGGACAGGCAGAGGGAATGTGATATTTCACAGGAAACCATAAAAAACTTCTGGCCCGATGGCTTTCATTCCTTTTCATCTTTCATGACTGCGGTTTTGTGCCAGGCTGAGGAAATCAGCTGCTGCTCATTTATTTTAGACCTGAATAAAAAACACGAGTTGTACTTCAACTCTTACCAAGATTGATGTTAGAAAGGATCTATCGAGCCGGCCCACGGACGGGCAAGCCACGGAAATTGCACATTCTCTGTCCTGAGATCCTTATGCTTTGCGGGCTTGGTGTGATGAGCGCAAACCCAGGGTTTAGCATCCAGGGGCCACTGTCTTGTTAGACAGCCTGGATCTGAGCTCAGGAGAAGGGACGGGGTAGGGGAGGGTGCCGGGAGCTCAGCTCAAGACTGACAGCAAAGTTGCCCCTTGGTCCTTCCAAATTAGGTAGCCCCGTGCTATTTCCAAATAGGAGGAGAATCTAGTAAGAGACTGATTTTTCCCCCCTGCCTATCTAAGAAATGCCATTTCCTTAGAAATAATTTCAGGAGGTCAGCTTTGCACGATTCTTTGGGTTTCCAGCCTCGATAGCATTATTAAAGTCTGGGGATGATAGTTTTTTTGGCCTGGGGGACCTCGCTATGTACCTCTGAGCCTCAGTTTTTGCACCTGTAAAATGTCAGGCTCGGGCAGGCGTGTCTTCGGTGTGCCCCCGGTTCTAAAAGTTGGGTCATCTTGAAGCTTCTCTTGCTTTTCTCTCTCCCCTTTCTGTTGCCATCAAACTAACTCTCATGGGAGAACCAGCCTTTTCTTCTGGTCTTTGCTGTTTTCCACAGAGTGGCCACCCCAGAAATCCAACCCCCAACGAATGCTCACAGTTTTAATTTTCTTTCTTTTCTTGGGATGCAGTTTTCTGTTGTTCTCATACGGAAATGATTTTTAACATATTCATTCATTCGTTCATTCCTTCAACAAACACGTGAGCGTCTACTATGAGCAAGACACTGCGCTCGTTACTGCGAAGATTACCGATAAACCAGAGACGGTTCTATCTGAAGGAGCGTATCCCCTAGCAGTGGAGGGGAGACAGGTGTGTCCACGCACAGCAATGAAGGGGCAAGTTAGCTGTGTTCAGGAAAGGGGAGGATGATGTGATGCCTGAGTTTAGCAGCGGGGGGAAGTGGATGGTCTGCCAGTGTTGAAGCTTTCATCCCCTGGGACACTCCTCGAGAAAAGGGTCCATTGTCAAACATGTTTGACAGAAGTTGCATTCTGCCACCTTCCTGGGAGACTCATAATGATTATTAGGGTAAAAAGTCTTAGTGGTATTAATAATAATGAATTCATGATACTAATTATTACTAATCATTAATTAATCAATAACACTAGTAACTGCTAATTAATAATTGTATAATCACTGTTATTTGTTACGTAACTAATAATCGATTAGTAGTTATATAATAACATAAAATAATCGATGATTAGTTAGCTAATTATCAATGATTGATTAATTGATTGATAGTATTATTCAGAGTAAAGGCTCTGAAAAAACTTACAGCAAAGGGACCTGCTAAACGTTAAGCCCCACCCACATCTCCTTTTCACATCTTGGCAAAACACCTATTAATGTCTTCTGGAAGCCAGAGCTGTGAGAAATGCTGTGGAAGCGGGGAAAGCATGGGCTGGAGTGTCGGGATGCCTGGGCATCCTTCCCAGCCTTCTTAGTGCTCCTCCCCAGAGATTTTGCTTCCCATCCCTCGCCGTCGGTGGGAATGTGAGTCACATTAAACTCTGAGCAAATATGTGAAGGAGCCGTTGCTTATTAGCTGTCGGCTCCTAGGCAAGTTTCTTCATTTCTTTGTGCCTCAGCTTTCTTGTCTGTAAAGTGGGTACCGTGATGGCACCTTCGTCACGGGGCTGCAGCCAGGACCAAGAGAAAGACAACTTGCAGAGCCCTTAGAACAATGTCCGGCAGTATTGGTGCTGCCTAAGTACTTGTTAAATAAAGTAAACCGGGGACCCGGCATTCCAGAGTGACGCAGCTCCCCAAACCCCTCCCATTGGACTTCGGATCCCACCACGTATCATTCCTGTATTTTTGAATCTGGGGCTGCAGAGTGAGGCTTTAAGGAGATTCCGGAGCCTTTGCAGAGAGAAGAGATGCTTAGAGCTCCTCTAGGCCAATCTTCCCCATTTACGGACCCTGGAAAGGGGAGGAACTTTCCCCAGGCTAGATAACCTAGGTCTGTAGAGCCAAGGAAATAAGAGAAGGGCCTCTGTCGTTGCCAATAATACATGGCTGTCCGTCCTTTGCCAAGAGCATTATATAAGCTCTATATTGGGACTCTTGTGGGGTCTGAGGCAGGATGGTCCCTGCTGTCTGCAAAGGCGAACGGGATCCCTGGCGAGGCCAGTGAGGTCTGGCCCCACTGATGAACCCCGTTCTCGGTGCACAATCTGGGGCCCGAGGGACCTCAGCGGTCAGCGCGGTGGAGGGAATGATCTGCTGAGACCGTCCCGAGCTCCCCCGTTTGTTCAGACCAGGCCCTTCCCACACGCTAGATTACTTGTAACCTCGGGAGCACGGGGAGGGGAGAGCGGAAGGGGAGGAGAGAGTCAGTGGTGGAGGGAACTTTGCCCATCCTTCTCCTGAATGAGCTCCTTCCCTGCACCCCCGGGATGAGAAAGGCGACTCGTCCAGCCTCTCTGCCCGTCTGGTCTCCAGGGCCTGGGCCTCTGAGCCTCTCAGCTCTCTGGGTGTGATTCTGGTCTTTGAAGATGTGAATGTTTTTGGATGACGTAGACCCAAATACCAGCTAACTCTGCAGCCGGGCCCCGCGAGGGAGACCCCAGCCCATTCCAACCCTAGGAAAATGAGCTAGATGGGTTAGGTCTGTTCGGCCGAGGCCAGCGAGGTGAAAGTTGCCGCGGTGTGGCCTTTGCTTTCCGTGGTGATTTTGAACTTGAGGGAGCTGGGATCCCACCGTACATGTGGTTCCTGGAGTTCGACCGCCCTGACGCTGGGCCGGAGCAGGCAGCGTCCACGGCAGGGAAGCTCCTGGCCTCTCCTTCATCATCTTGCCCAACTCACCCTTGACTCTGCGGGACAGACCGGGTGGGTGTGACGGGCTCATTCATCTCCAGAAGGGGTCCGGGCCTCATGGACCACAGGGCCTGGAGGTCTGAGCTCGGAGCCTGACATTCTGATCCAGCATTCCGGAACCTTCCCCAGCCCCTCACTGCTCCTGAGGGCTAATTCTCTCCTGGGGTGGTGGTAGTGGTGGCAGGAAGCCCAGGCCCAAGCTGATCTCCAACAGGCAGCTCTCTTACAGAAGTCACAGTAGAAACGAGGCAGGACAGCCCGGGTCTACTCACTCCTGAGACAAGCAGCTCCAAGAACTCACGCAGAAGGAGAAGAGCTCGCCCGAGACGGGCCGCTGGAAGGTGGCTCCCTCGCCCTCATTCTGGCACAACTCACCAGTGAGATGGGGCTGAGTTACCTCACATCTCCGGGCCTCAGTTTCTTCCAGGACTGAGCATCTACGACTCGACTCGAGGGACCCGTTTGTGAGAGAGCCCGCATGGACGACGGCCTGGCTTCCCCCTCCCTCTGGCTCCTCTCCTCTCCCCTCCCGCCCCTGTGAGAATACATACGGGTCAACATCTCCGAGCCAGATTCGGTTCTCCTCTTCCGACATCTCATTGCCTCTTTTCTGTCGGTAGGGCCCTTCGATCTGATCCCAGTTATCTACTCCTAAAAATAATTACTGAGTTTATACAACCTCCAAGGAGGCAACTCCTAATTTATGGGGGCTGTCGGCTGCAGGCCTCTTTGGGAAATGATAGGTCTTTTGCATTTTGATTTACTCTTAACTGGTTAGAGAATGTTCATACTGTCATCACACACAGAGCCAAAAAAGAATTGGCCATTTCCCCTCACATATTAGATCCATAATGAATAGTTCAAATATGACATCATGGTCTTTCCTGTGCCAAGACACTGTGGAATCATACTGAAAACACTACATGAGCTTAGAAAACGGATTCAACCCCAAACGAGGTGGAGTGGCTGATGCCGAAGTCTGCACTTAAGTGCGAGGCCCCGGAGCAGAGAGGCGTGGGAAGGGCAGAGAGCCCCGCTCTGTGGCCCGAGGCCCCTCGTCCCCGCCGCAGCCCGCAGGGGCTGCCGCTGGGCTCAGCGTTGGGCCTGAGGCCGAAGGGAGGCTTTTCTGCTCAGCCAAGGCCTTGTGATGAGATTTTGAGATGTTATTTTCACTCCCACAGACAAGCAAACAGGAAAGCCAACTTTGTTCTCAATTCCCTGCAGTCCTCCCTTGTTTGAAGCAGTCCCAGGGAACCTTGCTCCCCTCCTCCCCGCCCGGCCTTAAGAAAACTGACAGAGCCTAGAAAAAGAGGGACCTCAAGGCCTCACTGTCACACGTCCAGAGAGCTCAGGAAGACGAAGGAAAGGTCCCTGCCCTGCGCCGTGTTTGCTGTCCACGCACCAGGTGCCTGGGGAACACGCTCCTGATGCGACGTCCAAGCCTCAGGAGGTGAGCCCTGCATGGACCGTGCCCTTGGCCGGCTCACCCCCAGGCCAGGAGGCCACCCTTCTGCAGGCGCTATCGGTCACAAAGGACTGCGGGGGCTGCACACCTTTCCTTTGCTCAGGACCGTCTGTGATGGGCTGTTGGGTGGCTGACAGGCGCTCAACCCACAGAAGGAAGGCCAGGGAACCACAGCTTTCTGGACCGTGGTTCTGGGGGATGGGAGGGTTGGTGTGGGCTGAGAGCAGAAGGGTCCATGAGGAGGGAGGGAGCCCTGTGGAAGGAGCCAGGACGAGCCGGTGTGTGGAGTTAGATGTGGCTTGGTGTCCTCTGGGGCCTGGCGGAGCATTCAGAGAAGGGGCACAGTGGGAGATCTGACAGCACGGTCTGGGGTGCCTCTGTCACCGAGCATGTCACCTATGTCCCCCCAGATCCTTGGCCACTTTGCCTGTGGACTTGTGCTGTGTGGGGGGTGGCGGTGGTCTTGAGTGGGAGGGGGAGTGAAACTAGACGAGAAGCTGTGTCGCATCTGGTCCACGTGGTGACCAACCTAGACAGGCCATGTGCAGCCAGCGTCCGGCGGGGAGGTGGCCCCGGGGTCAGAGCCTCCCAAGCTTCCCCAGTATTTTCCATCTTCCACAAGCCCCATGATGTGTGGTTCTGTAACAGTTTTCCTACATTTTGGGGAAAAAGGAGACCTCGGCTGCATCTTGGCTATACCTGCCCGTGACACGGGTCCTGCTCAACTCTGGCTGGGGAGTGCAGACGCTGAGAGAGGCAAATCCTTCCCCGAGCCCCTCTCCTGGTCTCCTCGTTGGGGTGAGCTCCGCCTGACTCGTCTCTCCCACAAAACCACGCTGTCTGCTCCCAGCCCGAGGCGTGTCCCTCCCACTGAGCCCTGCATTTCTCAGTGGGGAGGCCTGCAGGTTGGGCACCCGGCCCAGGTCACGCGTGTCCTGCAGTCCTACCTGGCGCATTCGTTGGATTTTGCCCTTGGCGAGCCCATGGTCTGTTGCCAAGGATGGACACCGAAATACATGGTTATAAGAAGGCACGCTGAGTTGTGTGCACAATGCTAGGCATTTCTTTTGTCTGGGGTAGGATCCCGGTGGGGGGGATGAGTCAGGAAAGTCCTCACGTTCCAGGGAGTGGAAGGAAGGAAGGAAGACGGTTCCCTGGAACTCATGTCCATCGGGCATGGAGGTGCACCCCATCTCCGGGGACAAGAGGAGGTTTTGTTCATGCACCTGGGGTACTTGCTTCATGCAGACTTGGTCCTGATGGTGATAAAGATGACAAAGCTGTGTCACCGTGTAAACGAGTGACCTGCAGACAAGTCTGCAGGGACACAGCCCTTCACCACATGGGGGATTTCCTGCTGCCTATCCTGGAGCAGGTTCCCTCCCTCTTCGCCTCCTTTCTGTGTTTCATAAGAGATGCAAAGTCAGGCTGGGGTAGCTGTGACTTGCTCAAGGTCCCGTGCTGCAGATGGGACCCAGCACCCGGCCTCTGGCACCCAGGTCCCCGCACGTAGGAGGAAAGAAGACCTCTGCTGCCCCGGTGAGACGCACCCTGACTTTCCTGCGCTCCTAGAGTCTGGGAAACCGTCTCCTCGGGGCACAACAGCACGTGGAGACGCCAGAAACTGAAAACTGGATCTTGAGCCAAGAAGTGAAGAAATGGAGGGAAAAAAGGAGGGAAAAGGATAACAGAAGAAAAAAAAAAGATCCAGCATGTTTTGCATCTTAGGAGCTTTAGTTAAGAGTCTAGAAATGCTTATTCTTAGAGAGTGACAGGAAACTGCTGGTGAAGGGAGCGGAGAGTTGTGCAAATCGCTTCGTTTGCACACTGGGCGCGTGGAAAGCTGCCATCATTTGCTGTTGGTGGAATGAAAATAACCTGAAAGTTGAGGAGGGGAACCAACGGGGCATTAAAACCGTGACGGTAAATGAGCAGATCTCCTGTTTTGTCTCGGCTTTGTCTGCAGAATCAAGCCCACGAGCCTGGCGGTGGCTTGGCTCGTGGGCGCTCCCTGCTTTCTGCCTTTGCGGCAAGGTGACAGACGGGTTGCGGAGTGGATTAGGGGAGTCCCGCCAAGCCAAGGCCTGGGGTCTTGTCCCTCCCTGGGGGACTTGCACGGAACACAGAATGCAGGTCCTCCGATCGAATTTACGCGATACACCCACGAAGGTTTTATCATTGTGAATGCCTCGAGTAAAAGAACTACTGTATTTTCGACCTGGGCGGGATCCTCTTAACCAGTCCCTTCAGATGAGGAGACCAGGCCCAGGGGAAAAGTAATTTTTCCCAAGTCACGTAGCTAAACCAGAGTTAGAAGCCGGAACCAGGTCTCCTATTGTCACCGGTGACTTCGCTTGGGAATCTCTGACTCTTGTTTTCGGGGAGGTGTCATTTTTGCAAGGTGGCCGAGCATTTGACAAAAATAGGGGTCTGTGTCGTGTCTCTGAGCCACTGTCCCCACCTAACCATCAACGAATCCTTCGCACGGACGTAAGGGGCTCCGTGGGACATGACCGGGTGACGATTCGGAAATCGAACTGATTGGTCACGTTGTTGCACGTTGGAGGTTTTCCAACCTTCCCCGTCAAAATGATTCCTGGGAAAACCCTTTTAGCACATCTCTAGGATCATGCCTTTTGAATGATTACTCAGAAGTCAAATTATCAATTAAATTCTGAGTCTTTACAAATGTATTGCCACAAGAATGATCCCAAATTAGATTTTCGTCTCTAGGGTAAGAGGACACCGTTGCTGTGTACTATAAATGGAGTGGCAGGAAGTTTAACAGTATGTCGGGACAGAAAAAAAATTCCAGATCGTCAATGCGCTAATGATTAACCAATATTGTGAAAAGTTTCACCAAAGTTCCACCGTGTGTAGACATGGAACTCCCCGTTCCCCCCTCACTCTGCGTATGCGTGTGTGTGTGTGTGTGTGTGTGTGTGTGTTGCCTGTGGACACTTGGATTTTTTTCTTGTTTTCATTGAGCGTCTTGAGTTCGATTTGGGTTTATTCATTTTGTCACTTGCTTTTAAATAATGGAAGCACTTAGGGCGTTTGATGTGCTGAGCACAGTCTGAGTCAGGCCCCACTGGCTTTGATACGCAATATTTCACTCTGTCGCTGCTGTTTCTTCCTAAACAACCTGTGATCACGATTTAGGTTTCGCTCGGAGACGGTTTTTAAATTTCCAAGTGGTGGCTTTCCAGGTATTAATTGCTAGTTTTGCTGCCCTAAGGGGAGAGAGTGAATCCTGCTTTTACTTTTTACTTTGGGGAATTTATTGTAGATTTCATTTTGCCCTAGCAGATACCTTCTTTCTTTCTTTCCTTTTTTCTTTCTTCTTTTCTTTTCTTTCTTTCTTTCTTTCTTTCTTTCTTTCTTTCTTTCTTCCTTCCTTCCTTCCTTCCTTCCTTTCTTTCTTTCTTTCTTTCTTGGGGAGTAGGGTAGACGTTTCACATTTATTTGAAAGCCATGAATAGAGAATAAGCTACAAAGTTCATTATTTCCTGTAGATAATACTTTAAATGTTACTCTCTGATTTCTCTATTTCCTGGGTTTCTATGCTCTATCTGTTAAAGAGGTGTCTTTAGGTCTCTCTTTGTGATTTTAGTTTTGCCAACGTATCGTCATATTTTTGAGTTTTTAAATTCCATATGCTTCAGGCTATGATATTAGTACGTGAGGTTTCAAGGTTAATTATCCATTAATTCTGCATGGTATCTTTCTCCAGCGTAAAACAACCTGTTTTATCTGCTTAACAGTTTTCGCCAGGAATTCTAATGTGTGTGACATTGTCACTCCCTTGTCTTCGGTTTGCTTTCCTGGCAGTTACCTCACGCCTCCCATTCTTTTAGGAAGATAATGCATTTTGCATCTATTCGTGGGTTTTTTTTGAAATTTGGTTTAAATGAACAGCTAATATGTGCACATGACCAAACACCCAAGAGGCACAAAATTATACCAGGAAAAAGCTTCCTGTCCCCCTGGGTCCTCTGATGTCTCCCTGAGAGATAGTCCCTCTTACTAGTTTATTTTATATTCTCCTGTTTCTGTCCTTGTATACCTGAGCAAGTGCACACACACACACACACACATACATTTTTAAAAAATAAAAATGGTGGCACAATGTCCACTCTGTGCTATACTCCCCCCCCCATTTAACTCTATAGCTGGAGAATATTCCTCATCTTTCCATGTAGTTCCCTCTTTATAAATGCTGCAGCATGTGCCGTCCCGATCCTAGACTGTCTTGCCATTGCCATCACCATTACCATACCATCACCATCGCCATCACCATCACCATTACCATTACCATCACCAGTACCATTCTGACGGACATGGAAATTATAAATGCCAGAGCCTTTCTCCCCATCTTCCCTCCCATAGGACCAACCTTGTTCAGGTACAGCACTGCCTCTTTGAAAATGATGTTGGTCCCCAGTGAGCTGTTGAAACCAGGGGTCTGGAGGCGTTCCTGATGCACTGTCTCCCCCTGCCCACTGCCACCAACGCTCTCCCACCCCATCTCCACATCCACCCAGTCACAGGTCTGGGCATGATGCTGTCTTGGGATAGTTCAAATCTGTCCCCACTCTCCGTCCCCAGGGCCACCGGGCTTTCTGCAGGAAGCCACCATCATTCCTCTTCTGCCTCCTTCCTGCCCACTTGTCCGCCCGCCTCGTCCATCTGTCCTTTACCGCATGTCAAACGGACCACCTCAAAATGCAAATCCATCAGTAAGACGCTCCTGCTTTCCCATGGCTGTGAGAGTACCGTCCGTTGTCGTTACGGAGTGGACCTTTGAGCGAGAGCATGAGCAGCCCCCACAGGGTTTTGATGGGCATTTTGCTCTTTTCTACGTGGCCCCACCGGCCATGGGGCTGAGTCCAGGAATCAGTCCCATGTGGCCCCCAGGCAGTGCCTTTGCACGCCTCGCTTCCTCTGCCTTGATGATCTCCCTGGCAACTCTCGCTTTGCCGGGGGAACCTCCCTTTCATGGGTGACCTCCCAGCGTGGTCAGAACTTCCTCTGGGGACCCCGGGCCCATCATCCCTTCACCCCTGCTGCTGTGGCCATCATCCCGTCCTCCTCCCACCCCAAGTCTCCTACCTCTGGCTCCAGGGGGCCCTGGTGATGATGACACGGGGCCCACCCACGTCATGCAGGATAACCTTCCCTCTCCAGAGCCTCAACTTCGTCTGAAAAGCCACTTTATGCCACTTCAGGGAACTGCTAATGCGTTAGGACAGAGACATCTCTGGGGGGTTGCTGTCCTGCCCACTGGACTTAATGGTCAACCTTCTCTGTTCCGGACAGGGGTGTGGGAGACTAGTTTATTTTAGAAACATTTTCATCCCCATAGTGCTATAAAATCTGGTGCATAAGAAGGGCTAGACTCATTTATCTGGAAAGTTGTTTTTTGGGGCCACTAGTGGTGTTGAGAAGAGAAGGCAGCACTATGCTCTCAAATGTGCTACTTGTTGCCCTTGTGGGGGGGTCATACCTGCATGCGGGCTGGGGGAGTCATGGCTGCCTCAGTCTTTGAGACCTCAAGCAAGACCCCTCGTCTTCCCGCATTTCAGCTCTCTGTAAAGTCAAGAGGGGATCCAGGTGAAACGAGGGTGCCCCATGCCTCAAGACCTTGTGACTTTACATCCAATCACATTTCCTTCCCCCATTCCCGTTTTCTGGAAAGCCTCGACCCTTAGCTTTCTGCAGAATCATCAACAGTCGAAATTTCCCAACTGCTATCCACTGTCAGAGCAGTAGAGACGTCGTCAAAGCATTTTACAAAAATTGCTTAAGCCCATCCTGATTCATTGCAAAGAGCAACTCTAGGAGCACAAGAGAATCATGCCACCCGGGGGGCCGCTGCTCCCCGAAGATGCACCAGGAACACCAGCTCAGCTGCCTCTGTTTCTCTTCTTCCTCGACAGTGGAAGCTTGGGTCACCTCTCTGTCAACTCTTATAGTCCTTCTATCAGGTCACATGTAAAGCATCGATTTTTTAAAAACCTGGATGCTTTTTATTTATTTTTTAAATTTTTAACTATTTTTTAAAA
Source organism: Lontra canadensis (assembly GCF_010015895.1). Taxonomy (NCBI): domain Eukaryota; kingdom Metazoa; phylum Chordata; class Mammalia; order Carnivora; family Mustelidae; genus Lontra; species Lontra canadensis. Next base: position 5,533,651 of record NW_022631088.1, read on the forward strand.
AGATTTTATTTATTTATTTGAGAAAGAGAGAGAGTGAGTGAGAAACAGCACAAGAGGGGAGAGGGTCAGAGGGAGAAGCAGGCTCCCCGCCGAGCAGAGAGCCCGATGCAGGACTCGATTCCAGGACCCTGGGATCGTGACCTGAGCCGAAGGCAGACGCTTAACTGAGCCACCCAGGTGCTCCCTGGATGCTTTTTAATAATGATTTTTATGCTAAAGGACAGTAGCTTATATCGGGCAAATTGTAACAATTACCTGACTCAGACGTGCAATCAGCCATACTTACTCTTACGGCAGAATTAGAGGCCACTTTCGGAGACGCAGCTTTCACTTGGTACACACAGGTTTTACGATAAGCGGACGTGCTCCCCGCATCTTCCCCTTGCCTCCGACTTCAGCAGTTTGCACACTGGCTCGGGGAGGTTCGGTGCCGTGGCAGCGACGTGGGTACCGGAGGCAGAGTCTTGACCACGATGGTGTGAGAATGTCTGGAGTTGCTGCGTTCAGCCTTCTGGAAATGGCTGGATCAAGCTCGTTTCGAAGTAATTGAAAATGAACTTGCAAGACATAACCTACCTAATTAAAAAAAAAAAAAAGCCGGCGATAGAAGGCAATTTGCATGCAAAGTGTGACAATTGGCTACTTTCCTTTTTATCATTTTACTGGGGTGGAGGCACAGGGGAGAGACTGTCAGGCCACCTCCTGGGCTGACTTGTCCACGGCCATGCTGCGGTCGGGCCTGTCCTTCCGGTGGGTGGGTTTTCCGTAGCCTTCTCTTGGCAGCGCCGTTCTCTGGAAAGTGGAAGGAACATCCTGGTTGGAAGGTAATTGGAACGAGCAAGGAGACGTTCTCCAAAACCAGAACAGGAAGCCCAAGACAGCTGGGTCCATCTTTTCTCGAGCACGTGACGGCGCGACACTGTAGGAGTGGGGGGCAACCAGGGAGGATAACAGAGTCCCCGTCACCATGGGCTCAGCGTGCTGGAGCTTAGACCACGTCCCACGTGTGACAGGCGAGTCTGCCTCTCTCCGGGGGCAGCTGGCCCTGAGATCCTGCTGTCCTCCTCCTGGGAACTTCTCTGTCCCGACTCTATGACCGACAGGAAGCTTGGACTTAGTCCTTCCAAGTTACCCCCCTGTCTGGAGGGAGTCCCGAAGTCAACGTGTCTGCGTCCTATCCCTCTGGCTAGCCCCTACCCTCTGCATGGCCTCAGTGTCCCTGTCCGTGTGGAGAGGCTGCTCCGGTTCTGGTGGCCGTGATCACGCTTCACAACCAAGGCTTCCCTGGGAGCCTGTGGCTCCGGGCAAGGCGGGATGTGATCGCAAACACACAGAAAGCAAGTGAGGCAAAGCGAAGCGGGAAGCACATGGCCTGGGGCAGGCCAGGCGGAGGAGAGGACGGTACTCCCTGACTTTGGGGTCAAGGACAGCCTGCATGCTGTGTGGTCAGCCTCTGTGGCCTTCGTGCAGCTGAAGGAGTTGCCTGTAGGAATGTTTCCTCCGATGTTCTCTTGGAGGCCCTTGGAGACACTTTTGTTGTAGGAAGGAAGAAGGAAAAGAGCTAATATTCCCAGGTACCTACTATGTGCAGGACATTTTACACGTTAACTGTTTGATCCTCGGCCAGTGCCCTGGTAACGATCACCTTCCCCATGTAGAGACAGAGAAACTGAGGTTCAGGGAGCTTGGGCTATGTGCCCAGTGTGTTTAGGCCATAAGTGGATCTACCCACATCCATACCTGTTCTTCCCACCCCACAGCATGCTTCCAGGTTACGACAATTTTCTCCAAAGTCTTGATTCTCTGAGAAATGGGGAGGGGTCTCTTTTCTCTCTGATTGCTGGGCACACTTCTGTGAGTTGACCCCGTTCCCAGGGACCTGGACTCCTGGACGTCCCCCCTGGGGCACCGGCCTTCCCTTGTTGGGAGAATCAAATGCGTTTGTGTATGTCAAGTACTCCAGTAGAGACTAGCGTGTCATAAATCCTGGAAGCACTTGTAATAAGATGTCTGCCAGCTTGAAATATCTCTTTAAAATCATTTTGACACAATATTACATTTTTCCTAGTTGACAAAGAGGTTTTTCGGGAATGGATGTTTAATATTATCAAATTCTTCCCCCTCCTTGTGATGTGATGATAAACTGTAGAAATAGATTTCCTAATATTGAACTATTTTTGAATGTGTTGGAATAAATTCTACTTTGACGTAATGTTCAAGTTTGCTTAAAGTATCATTTTATTATGGGAATTTTCAAAAACAAACAAAAGTAGGGACACCTGGGTGGCTCAGTCAGTTAAGCATCTGCCTTCGGCTCAGGTCATGATCCTGGGGTCCTGGGATCGAGTCCCACATTGGGCTCCTTGCCCAGCAGGAAGCCTGCTTCTCCCTCTGCCCCTCCCCCTGCTTGTGCTCCCCGCCGTCTCTCTCTCTCTCTCAAATAAATAAATAAAATCTAAAAAAAAAAAAAAGTAGGGAGAAGAGAATAATGAACTCTTATGCCTAACTTCAACAATTACCAATATTTTGTCAGTTTTTGGCAAATCTGATTTTTTTTTAAAGATTTTTTTTTATTATTTATTTATTTGACAGAGAGAGAGATCTCAAGTAGGCAGAGAGGCAGTCAGAGAGAGAGGAGGAAGCAGGCTCCCTGCGAGCAGAGAGCCCGATGTGGGCCTCGATCCCAGGACCCTGGGACCATGACCTGAGCTGAAGGCAGAGGCTTTAACCCACTGAGCCACCCAGGCGCCCGGCAAATCTGATTTTTAAAAAATACTTCTGGACTTTATTTGTTAAAATATTTTATTTAAAGATTTACATCCATATTCTTAAGTGGGATTGACCTAGTTTTTATGAGTGTGTGATGAGGCAGGCAAAGTTCCTTTTTTTAAAAAAACAATATTATACTTCTATGGCAAAATAAAAATTGTATTTTTTATTGTCATTCTAAACTTTCTCTAAAATTTCCTTTTACCCTTGGCCTTCTGGAACTCAGTCCATTCAAAGCCTGCAGCCTCAGGAAAGGGATAACAGTAAAAGTGGAAAATGAAAGGGGCGCTGTTGGCCTGGAGGGTCCGAACAAGGGTTTTGAAAGAACACCTATAGAGAGCCATTCTCTGAAGTAAACAGACTCTGACCTGGGGGAGGGAGAAAACATCCAAGTTAGTTTCAGTAAGTGTTGAGAAGAAAACATGTCCTTTGCCTTCCCACCCAGAGACCCCAGGCAGGCAGGGAGGGGAGAGCGGGAGCCCAGGTAGTGATGGGGCGTGGGCAGGAGACAGACCCGCCCTCTGGTCCCCAGGGAGAGCGCAGACAGTGGGCGATCCTTGGGGCGGCACTGGCCCATGGGATGTTTCTGGTGATTAGGAAAAGCATCATTTCAAAGTGGGGACCACTATTTCCTCTTTCATATCGAGGTTAAAACATATTTTAAACTTTTCCAATTTTAGGAAGTATTTTTAAATCCCCACGCATGTTCACTTGTTCGGATATACTTTTGTTCTCAACTTCTCTGTTGAGAACAGAGAGGGAGTCTGAAAATGATCACAGAGGAATGTCTTATTCCTGGTAGATGGCTGTCATGTAGTTTCATGGTAATTAGATGAAGCATCCAATTTCTTAGTTCTTATACGTATTCACTGTGGTTTACATTTATCATTAGGAAATGCTATGTGTTTAGGATTTTTCTAAGTTTCATAAAAAAATATTGCTTTACTTTTCAATGTTCACTAATCCTTTTGCTTTTATCTGATGTACGTTATTAGAAATGAGATTGTCTTTTCAAACAGCAAGGTTGAACTTTCTTATTTGACTCGAGATGAGAGACGTTGACTTGTTAGTTGCACTCGGTGTGTCCCTATTACTGTGGTCATAGATGGGCTTGATTTGAATGGTTTTGCATTTTTATTTCCTTGATTTCTTTACCATGGTTTTCCCTATCTCTTACGCTAGTATTTTCTTCAAATTTTATTGATCCTTTTTCCTTCTAGATGTCCCAAAATATACAATTTCTTTTTATTCTATTCTAGTTACTTTAAGATAAAAATATACTGAGTTGATATCTTTCTATCAAACATAAGAATGAAGAACATTTATTGCTCTATTGGGAGAAATGTATCACGTTCACATCCCCCTTGCCCTTTGTATAACTGTTTTGTATGTTTGTATGTTGGGTTTTTTTGGGGGGGCGGGGGGAGAATATCTAAGACTTTAGACTAGTCAAAATATTTATTATTAATATTAAGTTAAATAATCAAAGAATATAAATCAAGCAAATATTATTGATATTTAAATGATCAACCTTTTTGCTGAAGATGGTTTTTGACATTTACACTTAAGTTCTACAGTCACGTTAACACTTAGAGATCTCTTGACTTATTTGGTCTACCCCATCGGTGTTGAACAATATTGTCTGTTTTGGCATTCTTTATTTTGGTACTTTTTTTTTTGTTTGTTTTTTTAACTGGTTGGGCTACTCACTCAATAATTAGTGTTTTTTTTTTCAAAAAATTACATAAACATTATTGCATATTTTAGGTTTCCCCCACTTCTTTTACATTTTATAACACCAAAGGAACATTTTACCCAATATTTTGCTATTGCTGTTCCAACGACGACTTTAGAAATTCTTGTTCTCAAATCAGCTTTATTGAACCTGAAGCTTCTCTAGGTCTTCTGGAGTCTGGGAGCAATCTGAAGTATGGAATTCTTCCAACATGGTTAATAAACCAAATAGCATAGATGATATTTTAAAAAAGTAATTCTACTAAATATCTACAATCTTACTGCCCTATACCAAGCCATGAACAGTAATGCTTTGCTACTCACTGAGCAGGGGTTAGTGACAAATGGCCATGCAAAATTCCCTTCATGAGCATTGAACAGCTCCTAGGCTTGAACTACCATTAATTGGTGTCCCTATTTAAGACCTGTGGATATATGGGAAGGGAATGGGATTTATAGTAATTGTGCAAATCAAAATTTTTTCAGGTCCTATGCTTAGTCCTTTAAATACCTTATCATAGTTCACTCTACTAGGACTTCTAAGAGATAGGTGCATTATTACGATCTTATATTTGAGGAAATCTGATGGTGGGTTCCTGACACATGGTATAATCCCCAAACAGTTAGGGGCATTCATGTCTAGGTTTGGCAGACTCTGAAACTTGTCTGTGCATCCTGATGTACTACCTTAGGAAAGATGCATGGTTGTCCCAGGTACCTGTCCCAGATACCTGCTCACCTGTCCTGTGCTGGGTTAGGATGTTTGAGCTTTTCCTGTGAGTGAACCCGTTGTAATGGGATGTTGGCTTTCTTATATTGTTTCTTCTCTTCCAGGCTTTTTTCAAATCTAACCAATTTATCTTCATTAGATGATTATTCCCAATGATCAACTCTGTGACTGAGAAGTCCCAGCCTTCACCCACAAAGCCCTGGGAGGCAGAAATTTCCTTGTCTGGATTCTGCCATTAGCCTCAGCCATACTCTTACCTACAAAATCAGTTAATCAACAAACAGAATTAAAATAATACTAACCTTAATAGAAAGGCTTTTAAACATAGTGTTATGTAGTCTTTGTGGATACAGAAGAGACATGGATGATGGTCTTGCCTTTCTGTTTATGCAGAACATTATGAGTGATGAAGCTCATTCACTTCCATATCCTTCCATTAAAGTAACCTTTGTGAGAACCGGCCATATGCTGGGTATGGTGATAGGTCTCAGGGAATCGGAGATTGATAAGATGAAGTCACGGTTCTTAAGAACTCATTGTCTACTAGCATGGCGTCACACAGAGATATGTCATCATATAACGTGGGAACTGTGAGAGCAGAGATTTAAATAAAGTGAGAGGTGACCCTAAGTCAATGACAGAAAACAGTGAGGCAAGGTAGATAGGCTTTTGAATTTATTACACCATGATCCCAAAATTCTATTCACAGCCAAATCTATGAGTACTGGCAAAAGAAAGACACTGTCAGAGTTGCCAGCTTTAAAAAAAAATACGACCCCCATATTCTTCCCCAAAATCTCTACTTAAAGATATATGCACCAGGAAATTGTGAGATACATGAAAACAAAGAACGGAAGCACACAGAAGTCGTGGCCTAAGAGGAAGAGAATGTCAAGCTGTATTAGGTATATTGAAAGAAAACTGAAATGTAAGTGCTTGGAAGGTTTTAAAAACTTCTCTCTAAATTGCCACATGAGGAAACATCAGTGAAAAATATGGTACAGGAAACAATAAGCAAGGGCAGAAATAAGGAGATACGTTTGGCAGGAGTAAGGCCACCCATGTGAACTATGAAACAAGATGTAGTTGGGTTGAATACTTGTGTTAAATATAAGATATCATAAATCGGGGCGCCTGCGTGGCTCAGTGGGTTAAATCCTCTGCCTTCAGCTCAGGTCATGATCTCAGAGTCCTGGGATCGAGCCCCACATTGGGCTCTCTGCTCAGCGGAGAGCTGCTTCCTCCTCTCTCTCTGCCTCTCTCTCTGCCTGCTTATGATCTCTGTCTGTCAAATAAATAAATAAAATCTTTAAAAAAAAGATATCATAAATCAATAAGAATGCAATTCCATTATATGCTGATTCTGAGAGACACATCTGACATAAACTACTTCAAATCTAAAAACAAAAAAAGTGAGGGACTTGTCTTACAGTGGAAAATAAGTCAATGCTTGTGAATTAAACTTAGCATTCCTCTGCTGTGTTGAAAGAATAATATGACCATCACTAAGTTGAGTTGATTTTAGACAGGCAAGGATGGTTCAATGTGGGGAAATATCACCATAAACTAAATTTGTTAGTAGATTAGAAGATTAAAAACTATGATTATTTTAATACCCAGAAGTACCGCTGATAAAAATTAGGTAATAATTTCTCACAAAATATTTTTCATTGACTAGAAGTTGACAGGTGATTTGCCTATTGTGTTTAACCTTGAAACACAGGAAAATGTCCATCAAATGAGGAAAAGTGAGGGAAAAAGCATAGATCTGAGAGTTGAAGTGATAGGGGCATAGGTCCCAACTCTAGCATTGAGTGTGGATCTCAGTTTCTCCAAGTCTCATCCCTTGTTCCATCTGTGAAATGATTATAAAATGACAGCAGTCGTGATGTTAGCAGCTATCATCCCAGAAGCTTGCTGTGTGAGAAATTAAACTAGGATCTTGCAGACCACCAGTCCACAACAAGCCTGTGGGGTGGGGATGCTGTTACCCCCATTTTGCTGACAGAGAACTGAGACTGGGAGGCTCTGTATCTTCTCCTATCTCTTAACGTTATTTTGAAGGATAAATAAGGGATGTGTCTTGGCCTGTCCAAGCAGCTACACCAAAAACACCATAGATTGTGTGGCTCAAATAATAATGTTTATTTTTCAAATTCTGGAGGCTGGGAAGTCCAAGTCAAGGCACATACAGACCCAGTGTCTGGGGAGGGTCCATTTCTTGGTTCAGAGATGGGCATCTTCTCACTGGGTCCTCACATGGCAGAAGGGGCAAGAGCTCCCTGGGGTCTCTTATCAGACCAGTCATCCTCATGAGTGGTCAGGCTCCACCCTTGTGACCAGGTTAGTCATTCCCCAAAGGCCCCACCCCCAAAGACATCACACTAGAGTTAGGATTTCAACATGTGACTTTTGGGGAGCACAGATATTCCATAACAGCCGGTAAACTGCTCTGCAGGGTTTAGCACATACTAAGCACAGTAACATTTCTTAAATGCTAGTGAAGAACATCCCTATCAACACTGTGAGTCAGTATTTTTATGGGCACATTTGCTACTAGGGAAGAACAGATATAAGAAGGGACAGAGACATTGAAGAGGGGGAGGCAAGATTATGATTTGTAGCTGATACTTTCTATCTCTGGGAAGACCCCAGTAAATAAAGTGAAAATGTATCTGAAAGAAAAGAGCTAGTGAGGGGGCTACTTTTAACATAAAAATACTTGGGTAGTAATTGAGAGCTTCCCTGTGGACTGAAAATAACAAGTTCGGATACATAAAGGAGAAATTCTCGTTCGAAATAGCAAGAGTAAAAAAACACACCCAGGAATAAATTAAATAAGCAATAAGTTGCATTTACTTCAAGAGAACAACAAAGCTTTAACAAAGGACATAAAAAATGACTCATTAATTGGAAGGAATGTTGATGAACACGTATCTGTAGTCCCCAGAGAAGTCTGTAGATTCTTCGTGTCACCATGGAGATCTGACAGGTCAGCTCTGGGAATACTGGCACATGACTACAATGTCCAGGTGACAAAATAAACTGGTAAGAAGACAAAACATAGTTTTGATATTTTTGATATCAAAAAATATTTTGATGGTGGAGAGCCTTGTCTACCAGTATTAATATGTTGACCATAATTCGGGAGGGTGGGTGGGGGGCACGTGAAATGGGGATTCAGGAGGACACGTGTCCTGATGACCACTGGGTGTTGCACGTAGGTCATCAGTCTCGACGTTCTTTGCCTGAAACTAGTGTTCTATTCTGTGTTAACGCACTGGAATTTAAATAAAAACTTGGGGGGAGAAAGTGTGACAGTAATTTGATAAGATGATTCTTTTGAAAGAATATACAAAGAAAGAATGAGAAAGAATGAAAAAATCCAGACATAGACCCAAAATAGACGAAAGCTCCTACTATATGATAAAGGCGGTGACTTCAAATCATGGAGGAAGCCTGGACCATACAATAAAGCGCATGAAAACAGAAGACACACCACGTGGAAATCAGTGAAAATGTGTTGTGTTCAAATTCTCTAGAAAAACTGTATGGCTGTTACCATGGGGATTTCTGAGTGTACAGAGGTTTAGTATAGTTAAATAATAATTGTATAGAGTCAGGTGTCTTAGGTAGCACATCACCGTGAATAATGGCATAAAAGGAACATCACGGAATGGTTTCTGTCTCAACCATGCAGCCCCCTGCCGCCTTCGCCTTGACTTTGGTCAGAGGAGGGTCTGTGACTGTGGGTACACATGGTAGAGAGCTGGGAACCCCACACAGCCCTCATCTATGCAATGCTTTCTTGTGAGGGGAGGACAGGACCGTTGCCGGCCCAGTGATGGGATGAGGGGAGATGATGTGTGGCATGGCTGCGGTCACTGCGGGGAGGGCTGCCGGGCAGAGACCTCGGGGCTTGCAGATGTGGGCCAGGGAGCTCCCTGTCACACCTTCTGCCGCAAGACTGTTCCCCTGGCTTTTCCATGTGAAGAAGGGAGCTGGGAAGGTCCAGCAGTGGAGGGGGAGGCTGCCGGGACCGCGGTCATTGTCCCCACGTCAGTGCCCACCACTGAGAGTGGCGATCTGAGCCCAGAGTAGCTCGGTTCCTTGCTGTTCAGACACCGGGCTTCCCCGGGATGACGCACAGGGGACGTGGAGGCTTCGTCGGGAACCAGCTTCTCCCAGAGGATGCCTTCCCAGAGCCTCCTCTGCCTGCTCAGAATCCCTCTGGGTGAAGCCCCGGGTCCCGGGAGCAGGTGGGTTTGGGGGCGCCTTCATCTCGTGAGCCTCTGGCTGATCTGTCAGATTGGACGGCTCCCCCCGGCCGATGCAGACTGACACCATAGTGTTCGGTGGTTTTCAGAATGCGGAGCCCGTGACTGGACTCTGTCGGGACCGTCCAGAGGGGGCTCTGGCTGTAAAGACGCACGGTGACAAACCATTCCGTGGGCACCTAGGGCGGGTGGGATGTTTTCCCCCATGGATGGGGCACAGGGGGCACATCTTCATGCAGCTCGGACCCTGCCCATGTGCTCGCTCTCCTTAGAGACGTGAGTGGACGTGTGACTTTGATTATAACGCCTGCGGAACACAGACCCCCTGAAGAACCAGGGTGGGACATTGTCCCCACAACAGCTCCGCTCTGCCGCCCGTGTCCCCGGCCCCACTCTCAGTCTTCGGAGCTCAGAGGCTGCAAAAAAACACAGGAAAACTGGGTGACGAGCGTGCAGCCTGGGAGCTGTCTGCCGAGCCGGCTGCGCGGCTCTCAGTCCCTTGGGGAAAGAAGTTGGGGAAGTGCATAAAGCCGTTGCCCCCTGGCTTTGCTCTCTTCGAGGCCTCATCATGGGCCCGATAAAGACAGGCAGGAAGGCACAAGGTGGAAATTAAACCGAGGCAAATTGTTGCTGTCTTGACACAATATGTATCTTTTGACCTGTTTCAGCAGTTTCTTTAAAACCATAAATCCTCCCCTGGGCTCATTAGGAGAGGCTGAGAGGAGGCCATTTGTCCTAAAACTTTACGGGGACACCGTGCCCGGGCCTGGCAGGCTCCCACCGACCTTCCAAATTCGGACAGTTCAGCTCTATGTGAATTCTTCTTAAGCTAAGACTTGCCTGCCTGTTGACCTCGCCCCCCCATTCACGTCATTCGGTTTCTCCCCGCAGGGTGTTCTATTCCTCACTCCTTTCCAGCCCCAGAGACCGATGCCCAAATTAGATGACCTGTGTTTTACTCTCTCAAGGCTCTAATCTTCACTCTGAGCTTTACTCTCTACTCTCTCAAGGCTCTGTTCTACCTAAATAAGGTGCGGAAGCAAGGCACAGGTACGAGAGCCACGTGGTCATGGACAGTCTGAACTGGGTGCCGGGAGACCAGACTGCTTTCTTAACTGGGTCACCTTGGATTAGTGACTTTACTGCTCTGGGCCTCTGCTTCCTAATCTATAAAATGGGTTGCACAGGACACTTTCAGGAGATCCTTCGGTTGCGGGGAAGGCTGAGGGCACAGGCTCCACTGAAGGTCCCCCCATCCCCATCCCATTCTCTTGACCCCCATCTCCCTCACCTCTGACTACTTCAGTCAAGCACCCTGGTTTTTAGATGTCATTATGACCCAATATCCATCCACAGCATTCCCTGCCCTTTGGGGTCTAGTTTTGAAATGGTGTCGGATCCCTCACTTTGTCACCCAGTGGAAACCCAAACCTTCCTTCTGATTTCTGATCAACACAAAGGAGGTGGACGTTCCTTTAGCCTCGATTGTCTCTTGGGATTTGGAGTTTTTGGGCGACTCTGCCATGCCAAGTCAGCCCTGATACAACAAAGCCCCCTTGGCTTCTATAACAACAACCATTTCCCATATACCAGACATCCATGAGCTTAACAGACTTTTCCAGAGGAGGGTTCCATGGCGGCAGGCACGTCCACCCCTCCAGTTCTCTGCCATCTCGGGGTTCCCTGCTGCCTTCCCAGTCCTTCTCCTCCCCCAGTCCTTGCAGGACTTTGCTGCGATCCCAAATTCTCCCCTTCAGTTGTGCAGACTGGCCTCGTCTTCCTCCAAAGCTTGGAGCCTGGCCCCGGAGAGGCTCGCCTCCCACTCCAGGCATGCATCAAAGAAAGTTTTCCCAGAAGAGGTGTTCCGTCCCTGAGGAAGAGCCTGGTGCTGTTATTCAGGGTGACAGATTTTTACTTTCTTTGCATTGAATTTGTCAAAGGGCTTCGTGGTTAAGCAGAGTTTGGAACCCATGGCACATCACTGGTTTCTGATAGAGCATGGCATGAATGTGCTGGTGTGTGTACCCTTCCAGGTAAATCGGTCCTTTCATCCAATTAAAATATTTGCCAGGACTAATATTTCTTAAATTTTAAAATATTTCAACCATGCAAAGACATGAGACAGTGTTTTTCAAACTACAAGTAACCTTTTTTTTTTTTTAAGACATGGAATAAAGGAGAATGGAAAATAGAAGAGTGTATCAATTTAGTAAATGTAAAATTCTTTCATAGAAATCTGGTTTCAGTTCTGTGTCTGTGTGCGTGCACATGTATGTACGTGTGGCGCAGTATAAAATAATTGTTTCCTTACTGTGGGTCACAATCAGAAAATGTGACAATTACCAGATAGACCGCACTGTAATTAACACCCAAGTACTACCCGCTCAGTTACCTACTACTCAGTTCTGGGACGGCACACCGTAGGGCTGCAGGTTTTTTGTTACTGGTCTCTTTTTTTAAAATTTTTATTTATTTTTATTTTTTATAACCAAATAATGTATTTTTATCCCCAGGGGTACAGGTCTGTGAACTGCCAGGTTTACACACTTCACAGCACTCACCATAGCACATACCCTTCCCAATGTCCATAACCCCATCCCCCTCTCCCGACCCCCCTCCCCCCAGCAACCCTCAGTTTGTTTTGTGAGATTAAGAGTCACTTATGATTTGTCTCCCTCCCGATCCCATCTTGTTCCATTTATTCTTCTCCTACCCCACAAACCCCCCATGTTGCATCTCCTCATATCAGGAAGATCATATGATAGTTGTCTTTCTCCGATTGACTTATTTCACTAAGCATGATACCCTCTAGTTCCATCCACGTTGTCACAAATGGCAAGATTTCATTTCTTTTGATGGCTGCGTAGTATTCCACTGTGTATATATACCACCTCTTCTTTATCCATTCGTCTGTTGATGGACATCTAGGTTCTTTCCATGGTTTGGCTATTGTGGACATTGCTGCTATAAACATTCGGGTGCACGTGCCCCTTCGGATCACTATGTTTGTATCTTTAGGGTAAATACCCAGTAGTGCAATTGCTGGGTCGTAGGGTAGCTCTATTTTCAACTCTTTGAGGAATCTCCATGCTGTTTTCCAGAGTGGTTGCACAAGCTTGCATTCCCACCAACAGTGTAGGAGGGCTCCCCTTTCTCCGCATCCTCGCCAGCATCTGTCATTTCCTGACTTGTTCATTTTAGCCATTCTGACTGGTGTGAGGTGATATCTCATTGTAGTTTTGATTTGTATTTCCCTGATGCCGAGTGATGTGGAGCACTTCTTCATGTGTCTGTTGGCCATCTGGATGTCTTCTTTGCAGAAATGTCTGTTCATGTCCTCTGCCCATTTCTTGATTGGATTATTTGTTCTTTGGGTGTTGAGTTTGCTAAGTTCTTTATAGATTTTGGACACTAGCCCTTTATCTGATATGTCATTTGCAAATATCTTCTCCCATTCTGTCAGTTGTCTTTTGGTTTTGTTAACTGTTTCCTTTGCGGTGCAAAAGCTTTTGATCTTGATGAAATCCCAATAGTTCATTTTTGCCCTTGCTTCCCTTGCCTTTGGCGATGTTCCTAGGAATACATTGCTGCAGCTGAGGTCGAAGAGGTTGCTGCCTGTGTTCTCCTCAAGGATTTTGATGGATTCCTTTCTCACATTGAGGTCCTTCATCCGTTTTGAGTATATTTTTGTGTGTGGTGTAAGGAAATGGTCCAATTTCATTTTTCTGCATGTGGCTGTCCAGTTTTCCCAACACCATTTGTTGAATAGACTGTCTTTTTTCCACTGGACATTCTTTGCTGCTTTGTTGAAGATTAGTTGACCCTAGAGTTGAGGGTCTATTTCTGGGCTCTCTATTCTGTTCCATTGGTCTATGCGTCTGTTTTTGTGCCACTATTATACTGTCTTGATGATGACAGCTTTGTAATAGAGCTTGAAGTCCAGAATTGTGATGCCGCCAGCTTTGGCTTTCTTTTTCAATATTCCTTTGGCTATTTGAGGTCTTTTCTGGTTCCATATAAATTTTAGGATTATTTGTTCCATTTCTTTGAAAAAAAAAAAGGGTGGGATTTTGATAGGGATGGCATAAATGTGTAGATTGCTTTAGGTAGCATAGACATTTTCACAATATTTGTTCTTCCAATCCAGGAGCATGGAACATTTTTCCATTTCTTTGTGTCTTCCTCAATTTCTTTCATGAGTACTTTATAGTTTTCTGAGTATAGATTCTTAGCCTCTTTGGTTAGGTTTATTCCTAAGTATCTTATAGTTTTGGGTGCAATTGTAAATGGGATTGACTCCTTAATTTCTCTTTCTTCTGTCTTGCTGTTGGTGTAGAGAAAAACAACTGATTTCTGTGCATTGATTTTATATCCTGACACTTTACTAAATTCCTGTACAAGTTCTAGCAGTTTTGGAGTGGAGTCTTTTGGGTTTTCCATATATAGTATCATATCATCTGCAAAGAGTGAGAGTTTGACTTCTTCTTTGCTGATTTGGATGGCTTTAATTTCTTTTTGTTGTCTGATTGCTGAGGCTAGGACTTCTAGTACTATGTTGAATAGCAGTGGTGATAACGGACATCCCTGCTATGCTCCTGACCTTAGTGGAAAAGCTTTCAGTTTTTCTCCATTGAGAATGATATTTGTGGTGGGTTTTTCATAGATGGCTTTGATAATATTGAGGTATGTACCCTCTATCCCTACACTTTGAAGAGTTTTGATCAGGAAGGGATTCTGTACTTTGTCAAATGCTTTTTCAGCATCTATTGAGAGCATCATATGGTTCTTGTTCTTTCTTTTATTAATGTGTTGTATCACATTGATTGACTTGCAGATGTTGAATCAACCTTGCAGCCCTGGAATAAATCCCACTTGGTCTTGGTGAATAATCCTTTTAATGTACTGTTGAATCCTATTGGCTAGTATTTTGGTGAGAATTTTCACATCTGTGTTCATCAAGGATAATGGCCTGTAATTCTCTTTTTTGATGGGATCCTTGTCTGGTTTTGGGATCAAAGTGATGCTGGCCTCATAAAATGAGTTTGGAAGTTTTCCTTCAATTTCTATTTTTTGGAACAGTTTCAGGAGAATAGGAATTAATTCTTCTTTAAATATTTGGTAGAATTCCCCCGGGAAGCCATCTGGCCCTGGGCTTTTGTTTGTTTGGAGATTTTTGATGACTGTTCAATTTCCTTACTGGTTATGGGTCTGTTCAGGTTTTCTATTTTTTCCTGGTTCAGTTGTGGTAGTTTATATGTCTCTAGGAATGCATCCATTTCTTCCAGATTGTCAAATTTGTTGACGGAGAGTTGCTCATAGTATGTTCTTATAATTGTTTGTATTTCTTTGGTATTGGTTGTGATCTCTCCTCTTTCATTCATAATTTTATTTATTTGGGTCCTTTCTCTTTTCTTTTTGATAAGTCTGGCCAGGGTTTATCATTCTTATTAATTCTTTCAAAGAATCAGCTCCTAGTTTCTTTGATTTGTTCTATTGTTTTTTTGGTTTCTATTTCATTGATTTCTGCTCTGATCTTTATGATTTCTCTTCTCCTGATGGGTTTAGGCTTTCTTTCTTGTTCTTTCTCCAGCTCCTTTAGGTGTAGGGTTAGGTTGTGCATTTGAGACCTTTCTTATTTCTTGAAAAAGGCTTGTACCACAATATATTTTCCTCTCAGGACTGCCTTTGCTGTGTCCCACAGATTTTGAACCATTGTGTTTTCATTATCATTTGTTTCCATGAATTTTTTCAGTTCTTCTTTAATTTCCTGGTTGACCCATTCATTCTTTAGAAGGATGCTGTTTAGTCTCCATGTATTTGGGTTCTTTCCAAATTTTCTCTTGTGATTGAGTTCTAGCTTCAGAGCATTGTGGTCTGAAAATATGCAGGGAAGGATCCCAATCTTTTGATACTGGTTGAGACCTGATTTAGGACCGTGGATGTGATCTATTTTGGAGAATGTTCCATGTGCACTAGAGAAGAATGTGTATTCTGTTGCTTTGGGATGAAATGTTCTGAATATATCTGTGATGTCCATCTGGTCCAGTGTGTCATTTAAGGCCTTTATTTCCTTGTTGATCTTTTGCTTGGATGATCTGTCCATTTCAGTGAGGAGAGTGTTACAGTCCCCTACTATTATTGTATTATTATTGATGTTTCTTTGGTTTTATTAATTAATTGGTTTATATAGTTGGCTGCTCCCATGTTAGGGGCATAGATATTTAAAATTGTTAGATCTTCTTGTTGGACAGACCCTTTGAGTATGATATAGTGTCCTTCCTCATCTCTTATTATAGTCTTTGGCTTAAAATCTAATTGATCTGATATAAGGATTGCCACCCCAGCTTTCTTCTGATGTCCATTAGCATGGTACATTGTTCTCCACCCCCTCACTTTAAATCTGGAGGTGTCTTCGGGTCTAAAATGAGTTTCTTGTAGGCAACATATTGATGGTTTTTTTTTTTTATCCATTCTGATACAGTGTGTCTTTTGATTGGGGCATTTAGCCCATTAACATTCAGGGTAACTATTGAGAGATATGAATTTAGTGCCATTGTATTGCCCGTAAGGTGACTGTTACTGTATATTGTCTCTGTTCCTTTCTGATCTACTACTTTTAGGCTCTCTCTTTGCTTAGAGGACCCCTTTCAATATTTCCTGTAGAGCTGGTTTGGTGTTTGCAAATTCTTTCAGTTTTTGTTTGTCCTGGAAGCTTTTAATCTCTCCTTCTATTTTCAATGATAGCCGAGCTGGATATAGTATTCTTGGCTGCATGTTTTTCTCATTTAGTGCTCTGAATATATCATGCCAGTTCTTTCTGGCCTGCCAGGTCTCTGTGGATAAGTCTGCTGCCAACCTAATATTTTTACCATTGTATGTTACAGACTTCTTGTCCCGGGCTGCTTTCAGGATTTTCTCTTTGTTGCTAAGACTTATAAATTTTACTATTAGGTGATGGGGTGTGGACCTATTCTTGTTGATTTTGAGGGGGGTTCTCTGCACCTCCTGGATTTTGATGCTTGCTCCCTTTGCCATATTAGGGATATTCTCTCCAATATACCTTCTGCTCCCCTCTCTCTTTCTTCTTCTTCTGGAATCCCAATTATTCTAATGTTGTTTTGTCTTATGGTGTCACTTATCTCTCAAATTCTCCCCTCTTGGTCCAGTAGCTGTTTGTCCCTCTTTTGCTCAGCTTCTTTATTCTCTGTCATTTGGTCTTCTGTATCACTAATTTTTTCTTCTGCCTCATTTATCCTAGCAGTAAGAGCCTCCATTTTTGATTGCACCTCATTAATAGCTTTTTTAATTTCAACTTGGTTAGATTTTAGTTCTTTTATTTCTCCAGAAAGGGCTTTTATCTCTCCAGAGAGGGTTTCTCTAATATCTTCCATGTCTTTTTCAAGCCCGGCTAGAACCTTGAGAATCGTCATCTGAACTCTAGATCTGACATATTACCAATGTCTGTATTGATTAGCCTTTGGTACTGTCTCTTGTTCTTTTTTATGTGGTGAGTTTTTCTGCCTTGTCATTTTGTCCAGATAAGAGTATATGAAGGAGCAAATAAAATACTAAAAGGGTGGCAAAGACCCCAGGAAAATGGGCTTTAACCAAATCAGAAGAGACCCCAAATCATGGTGGGGAGAAAGGGGATAAAAAGAAGTTCAGAAAAAAAAAAATAAAAAAAAAGAAAACAAACAAGGAAAAAATATAAAAAAGAAAAAATATATATATTAGACTGGTGACGGAACAGGGTCACCCACTTAATTTGGGGAGTATTTTGGTCTCTTAGAAGAAACTACCTCCCAAAATTTTAAAGAATGAAAAATGTGTATAAGGGTAAACACAATGAAGGGATGGAATATGCCTATAAAGATGAAATTTTTTTTTTTTAATTTCTAAAAAAGGAGTTGATAAAGTAAGTTGGTTGGGAGAATAAAGAACAAGAAAGTGGAGAGAATTTGCTCGGGCTGGAGACTAGAACAAGCCCGGAGCTAGATTTAGGGTATATTTTGATCTATTAGAAGAAGTTGTACCCCAAAATTTTAGATGAAAAAACCCTATATGTATACGAAAAATAAAGTTAAATACAATGAAAGATAAAATATGACTATAATAATTAAGGTTCAAAAGAGATTATTATTATTTTTTATGAACGTTATTGTTAAGATAAACTAGTTAAAGAACGTTAAAAAAGAAAAGGGTAAAAGTTAAAAAAATTTAGCAGAAGAAAAAAATAACATTAAAAAAAGTTAAATTAACTGCAATACTAAAGAATCATAGGGAGAAAGTCATGAATTCCATGCTTTGCTTTCTCCTCATCTGCAATTCTGCTGTTTTCCTTGGTAAGTGAACTTGGTCTTGGCTGGATTTCTTGTTGATCTTCTAGGGGAGGGGCCTGTTGTAGTGATTCTCAAGTGTCTTTGCCCCAGGCGGAGTTGCACCGCCCTTACCCGGGGCCGGGCTGAGTAATCCGCTCGGGTTTGCTTTCGGGAGCTTTTGTTCCCTGAGCGCTTTCCGTAGAGTCCCGAGGACGGGAATGAAGATGGCGGCCTCCCAGTTGAGAGCCCGGGGCCCCACTCCTCAGTGCGCCCTCAGAGAAAAGAGCCCAATCACTCCATCTCCCTGGCCTCAGGCCACGCTCCGAGCCGACCGAGCCTGCGACCGGTTCAAGGTAACCCCGAGCTGAGAGTCACTCATCGGCTCCGTCTCTGTAGCCGGCTTCCCCGTTCTAATACCTGCAAGCTCTGCGACACTCAGACAACCCCGATCCTTCTGTGACCCTGCGGGACCTGAGGCCACGCTGACCCCGCATGGGCTTCACCCTGGTTTAGCCTCTGGAGCGATGTCCCTCAGCGGAACAGACTTTTAAAAGTCCTGATTTTGTGCTCCGTGGCTCCGCCGTTTGCTGGGAGCCGGCTCCTCCCCCCGCGGTCTATCTTCCCGTCGCTTTGGATTCACTTCTCCGCCAGTCCTACCTTTCAGAAAGTGGTTGATTTTCTGTTTCTAGAATTGCTGTTCTTCTTCTCTTCCATCTCCCGTTGGATTTGTAGGTGTTTGCAATGGTTTGATAAGCTATCTAGCTGCTCTCCTGCTTCCTGATGTCGTCTCAGACTGCTGCTTCTCCACCATCTTGACTCCTCCCTGCTGGTCTCTTTTTAAATGAAAATATTACAGCTAGAACCGAAGCTGAATACCCCCTCCTCCATGTTCACCTCCTTGATTATGTTCCTTTTCTTGATGCCTGGCGGTCACTCCCTAATGGAGTCTACCATTCCCAGACATGTTTCTGTGCAATTACGACATAGTGAACATACAGAATTGTTTTGTACATTTTATGCCAGTACTCATATTAAGTGGTTTTTAAAAAAAAAATGACCCTCAAACTTTTTATTTTCTCTTAACACAGTAATTTTCAGATATCTCTTGTTGGTATGTGTGGCTCTCATTTGGTTCTGGTCATGGTTGTATAAATACACTGAAAGTTATTTGCTCCTTTTATTCTTAAGGGACATTTCACTGGCTAGCATGATAAATAATGAAATGAACATTCTTGTACATCTTCTTGTCCACATGTTATAAGAAACTGTTAGGAAACTATTTGATTAGCTGGAGAAGATGATTTGGTTATGGAGCCATGCCATATTCATGTGTACAAGGTCAATTCCTCCAAATTAATAAAGTCAGGTCCTTAGCTCCTACCTTAAGAAATCAATGATAGGGTGAATTAGAGACCTAAGTGTGAAAAAAGTGTCAATAATAAATGCAGAAAAATATTCTTGATATTAGAGTTGAAAGGGATTCTTGAGTGAGAGGAAAGCACGGATGATAAAGGAGAAGACAGAAACTTTCTCCTGTACTAACATTTAGTCTTTCTCTTTATTAGAAGATATATAGTTCACAACTCTGGGGAGGATATTTGTAATATATAAAATCTACAAAGAATGGTAATATAGTTTCACAAAAGTCATGACACCCAGGATGCCTGTGTGGCTCAGTTGGTTAAGCATCCACATTCTGGCCAGGTCATGATCCCGGGGTCCTAGGATCGAGTCCCGCAATGGGTTCCCTGCACAGCAGGGTGCCTGCTTCTCCCTCTCTCACTGCTGTTCCCTCTGCTTGTATGCTCTCTCTCTTTGTCAAATAAATAAACAAAATCTTTTAAAAAAAAGTAATGACACTCAAAATACTTCCTTGTCCACCCAATCAAAAGGCTCACATTTAAGGATAGTATTCTTGCTTATTCCGTGGGTGGCCAAATCTGCTTTCATACATTGGATGTTGTTGTTCCTTGTTTGCGAAATGGTCCAGCCCTTCTTACATTTCCCTTCAGAAATTTAGTTTGTCCTTCAGGCCAGGATAAACCACAGCTCTTCCAGGTTTATATGCATGACTTTGAAGACTTCCCCCTCACCCTTCAAAGCAGCTTCTTTACCTTTTTTCTTTTGAGACAGACCAGTCAACTTCTTCATAAATTCACACTTGCATCAAAGGTTGAATGTATCATTGGGAGACAATATCTGATAACCCTATAGTTTGTAATCGGTTGAAATAGTATCCTCCAAAAATTTGTATCTGCCCTGAACCTCAGAATGTAATCTTATTTACAAATAGGGTCTTTGCAGATATTATTAGTTAAAGATTGAGATGTGATAATACTGGGCCGAGTGGGCACTAGATCTAATGACTGGTGTCCTTACGGGAAGAGAAGACACACAGATACACGAGGGGACAGTGTATAGACACAGGTAGAATGTGGAGTGATGTCGCTGTACTCGCCAAGAATGCTAGCAATTTCCAGAAGCACCAGAGGCTGGGAGGAATCAAGGATGGGTTCTTCCTCACAGAAGGGAACATGCTCCTCTGACCTTGATATTGAAATTCTCCAGAATATGAGAGGATGGATTTCCACTGGGCTGACCCACCCAATCTGTGGTAATTTATTACACAAGGAATGTTACAAATGAATACAAAACTAGCATGTATGTTTATATACTGGTCTGGCCAATGTATGTCAAACATTCTTCCAGTGACCTGAAACACATTTTTATTTCATTTATTAGCTTGGCCTGTGCCACATGCCTTGACTGAAACCAACCCCATGATGCTGGCCACAACTGATTGTGCCACATCTCAGTGCACAGCTAAAGACAACAGGTAAGCACGAGGAGGGCCAGCCATCTCCGAGGTGACCTGAGACCAACATTGTCCGGTAGAGGCACTCTGAATGAGAGAATGGTGGGCCGAAGCAACCTGATCTTACTTCCTTGGGAAGTCTAAGTACAACGAGCTCTGGAAAGGCTGGTCCCTTAAGCTTTGATCATTATCCTGCTTTGCCTTGTGAGGTCTTTGTGACACTAGAGTATGTGTCAAGCCCAAACACTTTGGAGCGGAGAACTTTTGCACAGTGACAAAGTGACTCCCCCTGTAACTCTCCTTCCCCATGAGCTCTAATCATAGCACTCCGTCATTGGTTCCAGTCCAAGATGGTGGCATAAGAAGACTGAACTCGCCTCCTCCACGGAACACACCAAATGGCACTGATTAGTAGAACAGTTCCTCCTGAAGAAGACCTGAGGGCTGACTGAGTAGCTACTGGGCAGTCAAAGACAGAGAACAGCTAGAGAGACAGAGACACGCAGGAAACTCCCACCCTTGATGTTGCCCATGGCAGTGAAGAGATGGGACTGAGGGACTGGGGACAGATGCCTCTGTCCTTGGGCACAGGAAAAAACCCACAGTGTAAAGGAACAGCTAGCACATAAAGAGACAACACCAGAACACTAGAATTAGAACAGAGGAGCTGCAGGGATGCTGAGGTCACAGGGTCTGGAGAACCACGGGGTATACGTTGGCACCTCACCTTGGAAACCTGGACTGGAGCAGGGTCTGGACACCATAATGAGTGGGTTCAGTCACCTCAGGGAGCTCACGACTCTAGCTGGCCAGGGTCCAGAAGCCCGTATCAGCCTCAGTTGTGCTGGGGCACAGAGAATAAGCTGCAGCTTTGCGTTTTGTTTTTATTTTATTCTATTTTTTAAAAATTACTTCTTTATTAGAAAGAGAGAGCATAAAAGGGGAGAAGGCAGAAGCAGAGGGAGGAACAGACTCCCCACTGGGCAGGGAGTCTGATGCGGGACTTGATCTCATGAGGGACTTGACGCTGAGATCATGACCTGAGCTGAAGACAGACACTTAACCGACTGAGCCACCCAGGTGCCCCTTGTTTTGCTTTTTAATGTTCAGTGTTTTATTGTGTTCTATTTTACTTTTAAAGATTTGTCCTGTCTTGTTTTTAGTTTTTTCTTCTTGGTTTTTTCTTTTTTCTCTTTTCCTTTCTCCTTCTTTTCTTTCTTTCTTTCTTTCTTTCTTTCTTTCTTTCTTTCTTTCTTTCTTTTTCTTTTATTATTATTTCTTCCTCTATTCTTTCTGTAAAAAGGCATGGTTTAAAAGAGTAATTAGCCTCCAGAGCCACAGTTGCAGCCAGCCAGCAAATGTCAGCAAGCACACACGGTCTACGCAGGGGACACCATACACAAGACCACTCCTTCAACTTTGGGAGAAGTAGCATGTTGCCTAATTGATAGAAACAAATGCAGAAAGTCAAGCAAAATGGGGAAACAGAAGAATATTTTCCAAAACAAAGAAAAGGGAAAAAAAAAACTTGGAAAAAGAATGAAATGAAACAGAGAAAACCAATATGCCTGATAAAGAATTTAACATAATGATTGTAAAGATACTCTCTAGGCTGGGGGAAGAATGGGAGAACTCAGTGAGACTTTGAATAAGGAGATAGAAAATATTAAAAACAGTCAGAGCTGAAGAATACAATACCTGAAATAAAAAAAGCACTAGGGGGAACCAACAGCAGATTAGAGGAGGCAGAAGAGCGTATCAGCAATCTGGAAGACAAGGTAATAGAAAGCATACAAGCTAACAGCAAAAAGAGAAAAGAATTTTTAAAAAATGAGGATGGATTCAGAAATCTTTGGACAACATCAAGTGAATGAACATTAGCATTATAAGGGTCCCAGAAGGAGAGAAATGTGTAGAAAACTTATTGGAGGAAAAAACAGCTGAAAATCTCCCTAACTAGGAGGCAAATAGACACCCTAGTCCAAGAAGCACAGAGAGTTCCAAACAAGAGGAACCTGAG
Organism: Lontra canadensis; assembly: GCF_010015895.1. Classification (NCBI taxonomy): domain Eukaryota; kingdom Metazoa; phylum Chordata; class Mammalia; order Carnivora; family Mustelidae; genus Lontra; species Lontra canadensis. Next base: position 5,556,314 of record NW_022631088.1, read on the forward strand.
GAGGTCTGCACCATAGCACATAACAACTAAAATGTCAAATGTTAAAGATAGAGAATCCTGAAAGCATCAAGAGGGAAATCAAAAAGTTACCTAGAAGGAAAAATTGCTAAAGCTTTCAGTTATTTTTCTTTTTTTTTTTTTTTAAGATTTTATTTATTTATTTGACAGACAGAGATCACAAGTAGGCAGAGAGGCAGGCAGAGAGAAAAGGGAAGCAGGTTCCCGGCCGAGCAGAGAGCCTGATGCGGAGCTCGATCCCAGGACCCTGGGATCATGACCTGAGCTGAAGGCAGAAACTTTAACCCACTGAGCCACCCAGGTGCCCCAACTTTCAGTTATTTTTCAGCAGAAACTTTGCAGGCCAGAAGGGAGTGATAAGATATATTCAAAGAGCCAAAAGGAAGAAAACCTACAACCAAAACTATTTTACCAGCCAATTTTATCCTTCAGATTTGAAGGGGAGATAGAGTTTCCCAGACATACAAAAGACAAAGGAGTTTATCACCACTAATCCTGCTATACAAGAAACGTTAAAATCCCGGAAGAGAGCACAGGGAGTAATTTCTCTGGCATCAGCCATAGCAACATTTTTCTAGGTCTGTCTTCTGAGGCAAGGGAAACAAAAGCAAAAATGAACTACTGGGACTGCCTCAAAACAAAAAGCTTTTGCATCAACAAAACAAAAAGACAACGTACTGAAAGGGAGAATATACTTGCAAGTGATTATCCTTAAAGGGTCAATATCCAAAATATATAAAGAACTCGTACAAGCCAATGCAGACACAAAAACAAATAATCCAATTAAAACGCGTGGAAGGATAGACATTTTTCCAAAGAAGACATGCAGATAGTCGACAGACACATGAACAGATGCCCAACCACTCATCATCACAGAAATGCAAATCAAAACCATGATGAGATACCATTTCATATCATTCCATGTTAGCATGGTTCAAATAGAAAACAAACAAACAAGTATAGAGAATGTGGGGAAAAATGACCTCTCCTGCACCATTGGTGGGAATGCAATCTGGTGCAGTCACTGTGGAAGACAGTATGGGGATTCCTCAAAAACTTAAAAATAGAACTACCCTATAATCCCATAATTGCACTGTTAGGTATTTACCCGAAGAATATGAAAATACTAATTTGAAGAGCTATATGCACCCCGATGTGTATAGCAGGGTTGTCTACAATAGCCATGACGTGGAAGAAATCCAAGCATCCATCAATAGATGAATGGATAAAGAGGAAGTGATATTACATGTATAATGAAGATTAGCCATAAAAAATAACGAAATCCTGCCATTTGCAACAACACGGGTGGAGCTAGAGAGTATAATGCGAAGTGAAGTAAGACAGACTGAGAAAGACAAATCCCATAGGATTCCACTCATAAGTGGAATCTTAAAAAAAATAATAAACCAACAAAAAGAATCAGAACTAAAATACAAAGAAAAAGCTGATGGTTGCCAGAGGGGAGAGAAGGTGGGGGTTTGGGCAAAACGGATGAAGGGGAGTGGGAGGTGCAGGCTTCTGGGTATGGAATGCATAAGTCATGAGAATAAAAAGCAGAGTTTAAGGAATTTGGTCAACAATAGTGCAATAATGATGAATTGGGACAGATGATAGCTGTGCTTGTGAGGTACATAACCTGATATAAACTTGTCAGATTACTGTGTCGTACACCTGAAATTAATATGACATGTGTGTCAACTGTATTAAAAAAAATGCAATACTCCATCATTGGTAGACATTGTTTTCTCGTCTTTACAGTTCCGAGAAATATTAAAAATAACTTTACAGTAATCTCTAAACAGTTTGTCATTAGAAGCCAAGTTACCCTCATCTCCTCGGAAAAGCCGTCTCTGATTGTCTGGGGTGATGTTAGCCTCTTGTCATACTCTCCTCGTGTATCTCTGCTCAGTACAAAGTGTACAGTATAGGTCATTTGTGTTCACTTGCTGTCACCCCAGTAGACCGCAGCTCTCTGTGGGGCACCGTGAGATACTCCTTGTTCTCTGGACCATTGATCCCCTGTATGTATGGCACATGGACTCGATTGCCCTGGGACAAGCCTCCCCCAGGAATGAATGGGAAACTTGAGGGAAGGGATTTGCTTTGCTTTGTTTTTATAACTCCAGCACTCAGCACAGAATCTGATATACACATGATGGGTGCTCATTTTATTCGTGTGCGGAATTTAGGAAACAAAAATAAATGAACAAAAAGAAGAAGAAAGGGAGAGAATCCCAAAGCAGGCTCTTACGGAGAATGTACTGATGGTCCCCAGAGGGAAGGGGGCCGGGGGGAATAGGTGAGATAGGTGATGGGGATTAAGGAGGGCACTTGTCATGATGGGCACCGAGTAATTGTTGCATCACTGTATTGTACCCCTGAAGCTAATATAAAAGGATGCTAGATTTAAAAAAAAAAAAAAAAAAAGTTCTAGCAGAGCTGAGTGGCAATGCAAAACTTTGTCAGTAGGTGTCACTGTGCTATCAAAAGTCACCATTATGGTAAGTACCTAAATGCTTCCATTTGATCCTCCCAACAAGGGCATCCTACAGGTGAGGAAATGGAAGTCATGTAGCCTGCCCAAGGTTACCCGGCTCTTAGGTTGGGAAGCGGTATTCAAAGCCAGGTTCATCTCAATCCCGAGTCCGCTTAGTCAGCGTGATATCCTCTGGCTCAAAGAGTCTTAACTTGCAGACATCAGATGACATTCCCATCCATAGATCACTAATGCCATCTACTAAACCATTGATCTACACTTGAAATTTGTATCTTAGTTTTACCACATAACCGGCTGGTTCCAAGTAGGGTCGCTTTGCTCCCAGGTTATATTCAAGAGTATCTGGAGACATTTTAGTTTGTCACACCCGGGTGGGAGGGGTGTCATTCATCATCTAGCTGGTAGAGCCCGGGGTGCTATGGGACAGCCTACATGGGGGACAGCCCCACACGGCTAAGGACAACCCAACCCATACTGTCCACAGTCCTGAGATCCAGAGACCCCACCATGTGAGGAGAGAATGACTACTTGAGCCTTAACATGTTGGTAAATGTATTTTCCTTTTCCAACATGGAGGATGAGTATAATTGTCTCTGTGTTGTGAAAGAAGACAGAGTGCAGGGCTGGTGATTTGTTTACGACAGGACAGAGTCTGGGATGGAGCCTAATGGGAACCGAGATGGCCGACACCTTCTCATTGGCTTTGCTATCTCAGTTCTCAAAGTATGGCTTCTCTGGGAGAGAGATCTTCGTTAATCAGTCCAAAATCCAAATGCAGGATTTTGTGAGAGAAGTGGATTGTCAATGACTCAGGAAAGAGTGGTTATGGAGAGGATACCTCATGTTTCTGGATATGGGCAGACGCACTATGTTTACAAGAATCCCAAAGAGTTCCCACCAAGAGATGTCGCAGAGACCATCTGGCTCCTGTCCCTGGCTGGTCGGCATGGAGCGCTGAGGCTCTAGGGAGTGAAACCATGTGCTCAGTGTCCCCAGTGAGCAGCTTGCTGGATGGAACCAGGCCTGCTGGCTGTTAGCTCAGTGCCTTTTTCTCTACCCTGTGCTGTCCTTCTCCTAAACTGATGGCAGAGAGAGTTTTTGTAATTTCAGGGATATCCTCTGGTTCTCCTTTCGTGAACCTGGGATGACAGTCTCATGGTAAAATGGAGAATAATTGTGCTCAAAACAAGAATGCCAGGATTTAAGCATCGAGCACAGTAGGCACTCGCTTGGAGAGGAATGGTGTCTGGGCTTGTGACCCACTCAAAGACAGAAGTCAGTGTTTCAGCCGAAATCCTGAGCCTTCCTCTCTGCATTACAAGCTGACGGAGAGAAGAAGTCCTGATCCTAGCCGAGCGACACCTGGGAGCACGCATGGAAGGGAACCCCATTGTAGCTCAGGTGCCCATGATCCCGGGCACATCCCGTCTTACGAAGGGAGCCAGGGTCACAGGTCCTACAAGGGCCTTGTATTTGGCCAAGATTTATGATCTAATTGGAAATGCCAGTAGGAGTGCCCAGAAAAGAACCCAGCCAGCCGGGAGACCAGCCAGCCATGGGAAGCAGGTTGTGGAGACAGACTCCCCAGGGTGAGAAGCACTGGCTCTTTCAAAGTCAGGCAATATGGCCCAAAGTTAATTTTTAGAGACCCAATTGGTCAGAACTCAATTGGTCAAAGAACCAACTTGCTCAACTTATCATGGTCTTCCGTCGTAGGTTTACAGTTTGAAAGCCTTAACTCGACTGTTTTTAATAACCGGTAGAAGGGTTCCTTTTGGGGTACTGATTCCATAATTAGATTTTCTCATCAGGAACTCATCTAAAATTGGTCTCCCCACCCCTGCTTAAGAAACTGGCAAGCAAATTCTCAAGTTCTAAAAGTTTGGCCGAAGAGAAATCACTACAGATGAACGTTTTCCATATAAGGTACTATTTTTCCGTAACTCAAACTTCTGTACTGTAAATGTGACTGGGTTTCCTTTGTTACTTCTGATTGCTTTCTGATGTTCGATTGCATTTTTCTCTTTCTAAAAGCTTCGAGGCACAAGTATCCTTTTGCTAATCCCTTAAATCAACCTTGTGTATATCCCCAGCAACTGAGCTTCAAGGATGAACTAAATGAAACAAATGTTAAAGAACTCAGAATTAACTGCAAACATGTTGCTAAATGTTTACATTTTCATTTCTAATAAGGAACAATCTGAATGTGTTGACTTGTTAATAGTTTGCAGAAAAATTAGACAATACTCAGATCAGGGGGAAAAGAATGCAAATTCTCAGGGAAATGGCCTTCGTGGTTTGTACGTTTGTACCTCGGATTCTGCATCTGTCACGCGGTAAGCGTGGAATTGTGAAAGAGAGATGAAAAATCCTAAAAATGCTAAGATATTTGTTGTAAAAACAGCAAGACATTAAGAAGGATTTCAGATTGGTTTTAGAAGTATCGACGGACAAGTTCTCCCACAAAATACTGCTGTGTGGGTCTCTACTAATGAAATATTTAATAGAAAATTGCATTTCGTGATTGGGAATAAAGAACGAGTGTTTCTACAGCTCTTCATAGCCACTGTTGAAGCGGTTAAGAGCATGATTGATAAGTAAGGGACACGCTTAAGTTCACGTCAGTCGTCTCCATCCAGCAGGTGAGTGATGCGGTAGATGTCAGCAGAGTGCTCCTGAGGGGGGCTGGCTCCCGGCGGGGTGCGCGGACGGGACTGTAGCTGTGGGGACAGAGGACAGAGGGTGGTCCGGGTGACTCTGCTTATGCTGCACCAAGGGAACGTGACGTCATCTGCTGTGAGAAACAGCAGGTCAGCTGGTACGGGACTCCTGGGTTTGGGAAGGATCTAGAAGGATAGCTGTAAAGCAAGAATGGAGCACCTGCCCAGGGACTTGCGATGATGGGGCTCCTTCGAGATCTGTGAACACCCTGTCCCCCGGGCCACTTGGTCACTTCCTTCAGCTCTCTGTCCCGTTGCCATCCGGGGCTCCCTGCCCTTGGGTGTAAAAGAGCATGCTGCATCCCCCCACCTCCCGGAGGGCGGGACTGCTTTGCATGGTGCTGACCTGTCCGCTCGTTTGCTTGCTCACGTGCCCGCCCTCGCTAGACCGCACATGGCAGGAAATCGGGACCCGTGCACTCTGCTCACTGCCGCGTCCCCAGAGCCTAGAGTGGGGCCGGGGCTGAGAACGTGGCCAGAAATAGGTGCTGAGCGCGTGAGTGAGTGGCGCTCCAGCGTCTCCGTGATAAAGCTGCGGCCGGTCTTTCTCACCGCCCCCCCGCCCCCGGTTTTCTCCCTGGGCCCGTCCTCCAGCCGTACTGAAATAGCCAGTAATTCTTCCCTGGAAAACTCTCTTTCTTACCTGCCATACTTTCAACAACGTGCAGCTCCTCCTGCTTTGCCCGCGCGGCGGACTCCTGCTCCCCCCTCGGCCCATCCTTGGCGTTGTCTGCGCATGGCCGGGGGCTACTGGCCGTGGGGCTGCCTCGTTACCGGGGGTGTCCCCGGGCGGTGCTTATGTGGACCCCCGGGAACCCGAGTATCTGCCTGACAGCTCGGGCCGGGCTAGGCTGCGCGCCGCCTCATAGCTGGGCCGTTCCTTCATCACCGCTATTTCCCCAGCGCCTGTCACACGGCCCAGAGTGCTTCGTTGTGTAAATGGCTCTGTGACTGGAGACGGGGGAGTTTGTTGGTTGAGACCCCAGGGTGCAGCTGTGCAGGATCCATCCCCCTGCATCGGGCCAGGCCCAGGGGCAGCAGGGAACTCAGGGGACAGGCACCTCATGACGGCCTGGGGCTCCCCCTACTGAAGTGGGCTGGGCCGCTCCCCTAACAAGAAAAACGCTCAGTGAGCACCTCCCTAGGGTTTCTTCTCATCTCGCCACTCACAGGGTTCGCAGGGCAGCTGGAGGAGAGCAAGGACTGAATTCAGCCACCACATCCAGATCCTGTCCCTCTGGACTCCACCTGCGCCCCCCTCCCACATCCTGTGTAAGGACGTCTGGGAACAAAGAGGGCAAGGTGGTGCTTTGCTGCATTTCGCAGAGAGAAATTGTCTCTATTCTTGGCTTCACCAACTATTAGTAGCTGGAAACAAAGGAGTCCTTGACCCTGATTGCTTCTCTTCTACAGGGAGGGAGGGAACAATGGTCTTCTGTGGGGCGGGAGGGAACGAGGACAAGAACGGGAGGGAGGGCGTGCCTGGAGCTCCTCCCAAAGGCCACCATCCTGCCCCTGCCCCTGGCTCTCCTCTGTCAGATCCCGAAAACAAACCAGATGGAAGACATGCAGCAGGTCCATCGAGCTCAGTCTGCCTCCCTGGTAGACTGTGTTAGGACAACCCGCTCGCTGAGGGAACAGGCAGTGAAACTTGTCCAATTAACCCTCTGTTGGATGGCAGCAGAGGGAAGCTCAACAGCAAATCAAAAAGCAGTTTCTGTCATGGCTTCAGTAACCGAGTAGAGGAATATATTTCTAAATACAGAATTGGAAACACATCATCCCATGTCCTTCCTTGGCTTTTGTCACTTCTCATTTTGAGCACTCAGATTCCATGACTTTCTGGATACACAGCCTCTATAATTCTCTTCTTGGGCATCGCCATCCGAGCAGCAGATGCTGCTGTGAAAATGCATGGAAATAATCACAGAAAAATGTCTCCAAGAGGCACTGGCCAAGCAATCGATGACAAGATGCCTTTGGGCATAAATCTAGAAAGGGACATGTGAATTACAAATGACACCACCAGCCTTCCCCCCCCCAACCCAAATACAGTTTTGGCTGCTGGACACTTAGGCGGGTTAGGTGGCCATCCCTGTGATTTTCACCAGATTGAACACACTTTGAAACAGAACCAACATTGTTAGCATGGCTTGGGAACTGTTCTCTATTTTTTCCCACTCGAATACCAGCCTCACCAAAGAGAGTTTCAATTTTAGATATGTTCCCTCCCCGAGCAAAACTCCCATGGAAAAATGACTCTTGGGAGGACATGCAAATGTGCCAGTGACCTACATAGGGAGCCTATAAGCCCATCAGATTGCTTCTGCCACTTGAAACCTGGGGGAAAAAATGGAAAAATGAAATTGCATTTTGTATGTTGTGCTCCAAAAAGCACTAAGATTTTTTCCAGGACTGGTTTAGAAAAGATTATTCATTAGGGGTATTTTTTTTCCCCTTGGTCTTCTTGGCTTTTCCAAATGACACGTGTAAACTGGGTGTGTTTGTCTGCAGAATAATGAAGGTGTGAAGTTACTGTATGTGGTGGTTTCTTTTAGGGTCTGAAAACTGCACCAGCCTCTCACGACCTATGGCATTAGGGGGTTTCAGAAAGGGGAGGTGGTGGGATTTCACAGCTGGCGTCAACCACACCCGTGCGTAACACACCCTTGCTACTTTTCTTAGTCTGGACACACAGCTCAGTCCCTCTGAACATTTCCACAGCGCATCCGGGATTAATTTGTCTACGGGAACTGGGGGACAGAGTCTTTGTTTTCTGGAGGTCTACGCTGGGTTGAGACACACACTGGAAACGTGGGCTTCGTTTCTCTTTGGCAGTGCTGGGACTTCCCTTTTGGGCCTGAGGTGCCCCCAACCTCCCATTTTCCTGCATGCTTGGAAACTGCCCCCATATAATGATAGCACCGTTGGATACGGCCCCGGGACTCTATTTCTTGGGAGTGTGAGTGTGTCTGGTGTTTGCCGCCAGGCCAAGGAAACCTAAAAGGCTTGGAAGAACCCAAGGCACATGGAGGCCGACAGAAAGTCCAAACAATGCAAATCTTGTGCCACGAAGGAAACGGAGGCTTTGAAAAGAAGTGGGACGTGTGTTTCTGACATCAAGAGAACATGGACGCACACGGAGCACGACTCAGGACCCTTTCAGATTCACGTGATAAAAACGACTTCCAGCTGCCTTAGCCAAAAGCAAATTGTGTGGTGGAAGTGGGAGCGTGTGGTGGTGGCCGTGGGTTTGCTGGGACATATATGGGAGACAAGGGGTAGGTCTGTGAAAACGAAGAGAGGGGATCGAGTCACTTCCTCCCTTCTGTGTCTCTGCTTTGTCTGAGCTGGTTCTCATTTTCACTCCTCTTCCTCCACGTGGCTGAGAACATCTTCATCAATAGCCTCAGGTCTATATTCCTGAGAATCCTCAGTCCACAGGCAAAGAGAAAAAACTAGCCAGTTGTCTCCAATTTGCAAACACCTGGGATTGGCTCTTTTGGGGGTCATGTCCAGGAGCCCTGCGCATGGTAAGCCCAGTCTCAGTCACGTGCCGCACCTCCGTGGGCTGCGGACGATGGGCGGGGGAGGGGGAACACTTGGATGGCGGCTTGCCCAGAATTGCTGGGAGTTAGGGAGGAAATTTCCCACGTTAAAAGTGTCCTGCGATCAGAGAGGGGACTGGGAACCTGCGGGCACGTGGGAACAACTGTCTTTCCGAACCACCCATTTTGTCCCTTCCTTTCTCCATGGGTTACCTTGTAGCCAAGGTCGCGGGTCTATGCCACCATGGTGGTGGGAGGATGGATGATTGTAGAGACAGATGCAAACCCAGAGAGTGACACTTCTGAGGCCACTGAGGTAGTAAGTCCCAGAGACGGAGCTAGAACTGGTAAGAATCTGAAAGCCTTCAGTGATGGAAGGGGGGGTTCCCCGCTGTCTCTAGGAGGCTGCACGGCACCATATCCATGGCAGCCAGGTCTGGCCCCCTCTGCCTCAAGGTCTTCCACAGCCTGGGAGTGGCAGGAGTTTTGTGAGGATCACGCCTCCCGTTGGTCTGGACTGGCTCCCTTCTGACCAGGGGAGAGCCTGGAAGGAGGTACACGGGGGATCCCAGAGGAAAGTTTCTCTTGGCGAATTCCCAGTACCAAGAGCTGATGCAAGGGGCACTGGGACAGACCTCATCTGGGGGTGCCAGGCCAGACTCCCTCCCTGACTCAGGGATTGGGCAGGGCTGAGTGTCCACACTGAGGGCGGGCAAGAGCAGATGGCGAGAGCCAAGAGGCCTTTGAGACAACAGCATCCAGATAGGGACAGGGGAGGGGGGAAGGACAAAGGGTCAGGGGGCCTCACTTATCTGGGGCCCGGACTTTCCTCGGATCTGGCGCCACGCAGAAGCTGGGAGGCTGGGTCTTTCCACCCGGATTCTAAGTTACCTGCTGACAGGCATCTGAAGGAGGCTCTGACCAGGATCTCCGTATCTCATGGGCTGGGATGGAACAGCTAGACCGGCTTCCCAGGCCCCCCAGAAACCCCCCTTTCCCAAGGCTGTGTTCCGAAGACCGAAATCACAAGTGACTAGATCCAGCTGTTTAAAACTCTCGCGACTGGGGCAGGCATGGATCCTGGTCTCCAGTTTCCTCTTGGAAGCTGCGGACTTCTAACTTCTCTGCCTCCTTCCCACATCATTTTCCGTCCACCACATCTCATCGTCCTTAATTAACCTGGAGGCAGGAATGCCGAGTGCACAGATTAGAAAAGCCCTCGTTCCTGAAATTAAATTTCACGTTTCTTCCCCCTTCTAGGAAAGGTTGGGGCAGCCAAGAATATATAGGTCATGTTTCCAATTATAAAAACACCAGTGATGCCGTTTTTTTCCTCCTGCACTAGTAAAAATAGAAAGGAGCAGGGGGAGCAGGGCTGTCGGTGTGAAGTCAGCGGTCCCCAGCATGGCTGCGGCAAGTGCCAGTGGCCAGCCACCCACGGGAGCTGCTCCCGCCACAGAGGGGGAGGCCGCGGCAGCGACGGTGTTACCTCGCGGCGGCGCTAGGTGGCGCTGTCAAGAAGGAAGGCGGGAAGGTGCCCCTTGCTCCCAGACCTGGGAAAAGCGAAGAATTCGGCCCTTCCTACGCACGACAGAGCCCGGGGTCTGGGCCCAGGAAGTAGAGCATGATCCAGCACCGTGTTCCAAAGCTTTGAATTCCTGCGGAGCAAATGCTCGAGGTGGGAGAGTAAGGATGGAAGTCCTAGGAAGGGGAACAGAATGTGCAAAGCCTCCTGAGTGTAAAGTGGTGTTTTATTTGCACAACTTGAAGGAACTCCACAGGCTACAGCTTTGGCTTCTGTGGGCACAGAGAAGGGTGTAGGGCTGGGAAGGGAGAGAGTGGTTTGGTGGAGAGGAGGATGGACGGGATGTCCCGCTAAGGATTTTAGTGAAGGAGACCAGGGGATGATTGAAGCCTTGGGTGAGGGACCTGATCTGTAAGTTAGGGTGCTCAGGTGACACAGGGGAGGAACCGTCGGGGTCTGGGAGACGCCCTCTCCCTGACAACACGCTCAGTGTTGTTCCCTTAGCCCTCTGAGATTTGCCAACATCCAGGACCGACATTTGTCCTCGCGGACCGACTGGTGGCCAGTTTCTGCTGGAAGGGACACGTGGGCTCCGGAGGCAGGTCCGTGGACACTGGGCTAGCGAGCTGGCAGGGAGTGCTGTCGGTGGTGCTGCCGTCGACCCCCTGCCTGGTCCTCGCTCAGCCCGTGCTGCCGGCGTCCCAACGGGATCCCATCAGACGAGCTCGGCAGTCTGTCGGCCACCCGGATGGCAGGATGAACGTGTCCTCCCGGTCCCAGAGCAGCCCTCAGTTAGTGGCTCGGGGGGTTTCTGCCTGCCCCTCTCCCCAGCTTCCCTCCCAAAGAGGAGTCATGCGGAGACATGGGCTGTCTGGTTTACCAGTTCTCCCACAAGAGGAAGCTTTAGACGCCTGCTGGGTACCCTCTGTGGGTTCCTCCCCTTCCTCGGCTCCCTTCCTGACAGCCCACCCGTGTGGCGGGGACCAGCTGTCACCCTGCTTGCACACGAACGCTTCTTTGTCTCAGGGGACCCCGAAGTGAAATGGCCCTAGTCCCAGTTCTGACCCCAGCTCAGGAGCCAGGCCAGGGCAGCCCACGGGGCCAGAGACGGCATCAGAGGCCAGGGATGGCATCAGCGGCCCGACCTGGTAACTCCCCGGAGATGCAGATTCCCAGGCCCACCGCAGGCAAGCCGTCAGGAGGGCTGAGGGTGGGGCTGGCCGTCCAGAGCGCCACAGACCCTCTGGGTGACTCGCATCCAGGCTGGGCTCTTTCGGCAATGACTGCTCTAGAGAATTCTGGGTCAGAGAATGTGAAGGGCATGTTTCCAGGGTCTCCAAATGTCCCCCTGCCTTTTTAGCTGCCCTCCTCCGCAGGTGTCTTGGTCCCCAACGTCACAGATGATGGGTCCCACGATACAGGTCAAATCAACCCACTGGCTGCCAAGTCCAGCAGGAAGCACCAATAGGAAGAACGCGGCTAAACGTTCAAACCCTTGCAGGATTCATCCCTCCCCGATCGGTCTGCAGCTGCTGCGGCAGCCCTGACAGTGAGAGAATGGGGGCAGGGGGACTCACAGAGACACCCACCCTGGGCTGCTGTTGTACGACATCGCTGGGAGAAGCCGAATGGGGGTGATGGGGCCGTGGCAGAGGAGGCCACCTGCTCCCTCAGGAACATGCGAATTATTCTGCCTCCGACTCTGGCTCCGGAACAGAAGCAGAGGAATCAGAGGCCGGGAAGAGTGGCCGCAGACACCCCGGGTCTTTGCAAAAATCATCCCAGGGCCTCCTGGACTCAGCACCGACTTGTGTGGGTATCCAGACCTTCACGGCGACGCACCATGCCCTTGGCTCTATTCTGAGCTAGTATTTTCTGTTGATTGACCTTTGCGTTTGCCCAACAGATGTGAGATCCTTCTACATGCCATACCCCTGATTTGGTGGCTTTGGTCGCATCCAGGATGAATTACCTCCCCGCTGGGTCGTACCTGCCTTCCACTGCTGCCTCCCTGATATCCTAGGTGTTTAGGCAACATCCACCATCCAGGACATGAGCCAATGCCATCCGCTTAGTGGAGCTGATCTTGGGGCACACGACAGATGGTGCTAGGCTTGGCAGACAGCATTTTTTTTTTTTTTTTCCAGGAAACAGGGTCCCATTTGTTCTCAGTCATGAGGCAGGGGAGGGGAGGAGAGCGAGGTGGGTAGCCAAATGGTTTTCTCCTTCTGGAGGGAGTCTTGATCCTGGGCTCCCGCTGCCAGATTCCCGGCCCAGCTGCTGCTCCCATTCCGTCTCCTCCCGCAGCCCAGCTGGACGGCCGCAGAGCCGGCTAGACGGGGTAGAACACGGGGTTTGAAGAACAAGGTAGAGATCAAGGGGGAGAGGGACAAGCAAAGCATGGAAGTCTTCACTGTGTTTAAGTGGATTTGTTTTGGACCTTCACCCCGTCCAGGGGCCAGGGTTCCTGAAGCAGCAGGAGAGGGAGGGACAGTTACCCCGGACTTAATTTGGAAAGCACTGGGAAGCCGATGGAGCCGTCTTCCTACTGATGTGTCCCTGGATGGTTTGTGGGAAGGACTCGTCAAGCTTCATCCCCATGCCTGGGCTCCCGGGAGCTCACCACACTTTCCGAGAAACTCCTTGTAGGTCTTGTCCTCAGACACCTCCCCTGCTCACCTCCTTTGGACGCTGTCCTCTATCAGACTGTGCTCCTAAAGCACCGCCTCTGGGATGGAGCAAGGGAGGGTCTCTGTGCTGAGGCAGAAGGTGCTGGAAACGTTCTCGGGCCGCTTTTGAGACCACGTCACACCCTCAGCTCTCACTGGTCCATTTGAGCTCACGTGCACTTCCCCGGCTTGACCCTCCTTAGTTGCAAAGAAAAGTTGTGGTGAGAGAACACCTGTTTACTGATGACGTCAACCATCTGTCCTCCTCATCACAACTACTTGCCTCTTCCTCCTGGAAATCCTTCTGACGGAGGCCGGGAGGACCCCTCCTCGGACCTCTCACTTTCCCCACTTGCTCTCCTTCCCATCGCAGATGTGATTTTCCGTTTTTGACCTTCTCCTTGCTGCTCCGCAAGGGGAAGTTCGTTGTATCCCCAGTGCCTCAGACAGTGCCTGGCAGGGAGGGAGAGCTCCATCAAAGTCAAGTGAATGAAAATAAAACAATTCAAAACGCACCTCCAACTCCAGCTTCTTCATGCCCCGCCCCCCACTCCCGTGTACGCATGGGATTCTCTCTGGGGTCTTCATTTTATTCCATTAATCTGTGTGTCTGTTTTTAACACCCGTGCCGTGCTGTTTGGGTCATCATAGCTTTGTCGTGTATCTTGAAACCTGCCATGTGATACCTCTAGCTTTGTTCTTCTTTCTCAAGTTCGCTTTGGGTAGTGGGTCTTTCCTGGTTCTACACAAACTTTAGGATTGTTTCTTCTACATCTGTGAAAAATGCCATTGAAATGTTGATGGGCTTTGCATTAGATCGTAGGTGGCTTTGGGCAGCGTGGACATTTTAGCAATAGTCACTCTTGCAGCGCGTGAGCACGGAATCCCTTTCCGTTTACCTGTGCCCTCTGTAATTTCTCTCACCTGTGTCTCAGAGTTTTCAGTGGTCAGGGCTCTCACCTCCTTGGTTCATCTTGTTCTTAAATAGTTTATTCTTCGTGATGCATGTGTAAACCATACTGTTGTTGTAATTTCTATTTCTGATACTTTGTTATTAGTATATAGAATTGCAACTGATGTCTATACTGGTTTTATTACCTTGTAACTTTTCTTGGCCCATTTGTTAGTTCTAACAGTTAAACTCCTCTCCTCTTAGTGCCTGGGAAGAGATTTTCCTGCTCTTTCGACCTGTGTGAACCCACCCCTGCTTTGCACCTTTCAGGTTTCCACACCTTTGTGAATCCTTCCTCTGGAACCGTCAACCCCCACATCTTTACTCACTGTGGATGTCTGCTGACATCTCCTGCCATCCCCGTAGCGCTTCCGAAGGATCTTGATGACGGCTTGGCGTCCTTTCTTGTGCTCACAGCCAAGCTTTTCCCAAAGAGGGGGGGCCTCTGGGTCCTCCCCGCCCTCCCTCAGTCTGGGTCTCAGGCCACCCCTTGCCGGTGTGGTCTATGGCCAAAGCACGAGAGCAGGATGGGGGCCTGCATGTCAGACATGTGCGGGAGTGTGACCGAGGGGACACTGGAGACTCTGGAGCCCCATTTCTCAGATTCTGTTGTTTGTGCCTCACAAATCAGTTGCAAGGGAGATGCCCGCACCGGAATCTGCACTGACCCGGGCCGATTCACACCAGTGCCCCTGTGACCATGGATTTGCAGCCGAAACGATATCTTTCCGTTGTTAACAAAGCAGCCTGTGGGGCTTCAGTCCAAGCCACACGGAGGGACCCGGTCAAGTGTTCCTTCACACAACCCACCCCTGCCCTCAAGGCCCTCTTTGCTTCCTCACATTTTGTTCTTTTTCTTTTTTAACGAACTCGCTCTTGGACTCGCATCGCATCCGAGTAGATCTGTCAGAACCGGGAGGGGGGGGGAGGGGATAGGGTCCTGAAACAGATAGTAAGGAAAATGGCATAAAATCCTTCTTCCCAATAAGAAATCAGGAATTATTAGAATGCAGACATTTATGCTAAATGGATGGCAGAGTACCGGAATGTATTATAAAGTGCCTGTTTTAATATCTGTGTCTCAGTGGTTGCTAGGTTACACTGGTACTTTTAATAACATTAAAGGGAGCTAGAAATACTTGTGGATACTTTCCCCCATTGAAATTATGACTGGCAAGAAGAGGGACATATTGCCGGCTAGTGCACTGGGATATTCTAAGCTCCTGGTTGCTCGTTAAAATGCACGTTAGTTGTTCATATTAGTAGTGGTTTGGTTTACTGTTTTCCTTCAAAAGAGTTAGACCTTATGATAGTGTGGCTTGTGTTCATGGACCTGGGTGGTCGATGTCTCTGTATCTGCAGAACATAACTTTATTCATTTGCCTTCATGCCTACTCTATTCCTTTCCATTTGACTCAGAAGACCTTTACTGAGCACCTGCTACGTGCTGAGCTCCTGTTGACACACCTGGGACGTGAAGGTGCATGGGAGCACGCACACGGCCTTCTCGCTGCTTGCGTATCAAAGAGCTTGAATTTGCCCCTGGCCCTCCGCGGAGGGGAAGCCCGCTCTTGGTTCGCTCTAGGTAAAGCCGCAAAAAGCAGTTCAGTTAAGTAAAATGTTGTTATGGCTCTAATTGGGTCTGGATAAATCTCACGGGAGCACAAAGTCAGTGATTAATTTTAACTTGGAAAATAGGAAAAGAAAAAAAGCTCTATAAACTTCCAAGAAGTGATGTCTGAGCTGGGATCTGGGAGGAAACAAGGGGTGTTGGGATGGGGAAGGCGGGAGGAGCGCTTCCTGCCAAGAGGAGGGCGCAGCATCACGGGGAAGGGGAACACTTGTTCTAGAATCAGTAAATTCTATGGAGCACATGCTCAGGGCAAGACTGTGATTTAAGGGCTGCGCTTGCATTACTTATTAAATCCTCAGGACAACCTCTGACAACACCATCCCCGTTCCACTTCAGGAAGGTGGCAAGTGCTAAGAGATGGTCAGAAACTAAATCAGATCACACAGTCTCTCTATATCATGACACCTGCAGACTGGCTCTGAGCCTGAATGGTCACCCCTATTCCACCCCCCCGGCGTGGGGAGCCCCTTGTGGTTGGCATGAGGAGAGGGAACAGGGGTGGGGCACGGCGTAGGCAGGGTAGATGACGTCAGATAGGTTAGGTTGTGCTGGGCTTTCAATGATGTGTTTGAAGTTATTGGTACATTTTCCTTAATAAGCTGGGGACCTGACAAAGTCTTCCAGCAGGGGAGTGACAAGTCTTTGATCCATATTTTTGGAAGATAATTCTAGTGGGAGTATGGAGGCTGGACTTGCCTAGAGGTTACAGTTGAGGATTTTTAAAAAAAAATTCATCACGAGACAATCGTAAAGGTCCAGTTGAGAAAATCAGCCAAACACATCTTCAGCACCCAGGATAAGGTTCACAGAAACTTAGGTCCTTCCAAAATAACATTTTAATCACTGATCTTTTCACAACCGCAAGGCTTGCTGATCCCATGCGTTCCTGGTGCCGTCACCAGTCTGAGCCCCCAGTTCCCCTTTCTCTCCCTCTCCTGCTGCTTATCTCAACCTTTCTTCAAAGAGCCTTCCACTCCTCTACGTCAGACCCTCCAGAACTTCCATCCCATGAGGACATTTTCTACCAAAATTCCAGCCTCCTCACCAAATGCTGACTCCCTCTTTGCCTCCAGCAACATTTAGATTGACGCTAAGAATGCTAATTTCTCAATGGAGGTGCCTGGTCTAGAACAGGCTGTTCTGCCGGTACTGGAAGTAACAGACCCGGTTCCTCCCGCTTCCACCCCTTCCTCCTAGCACAGCTTTGCCTCCCCCTGCAAGACAGACCAGCTACCTCCCCATCTCCAGGGCCCTGCCTCCTCCGTCCTTCTAATCTGCCAGCTCCCCCGCCTCCCCCTCCCGGTCTCTGTGGCTCATGATGACGATCAGGTGCGGTTCCCTGGTACCTGGGGACCAGTGTCGAATGAGGAGAGAGCAGCAGATGCCTCCAAATGACCCTAGAGCTTCTGCTCCGACACACAGAGCCGTGTTTCAGAACTTCTACCAATCATCGCGCCGGCCATCCGTGCTGTCACCACGGCTAAAGCCAAGGGCGGTTCCCTGCCCTCCCGAAGGCAGCTGGCGCACAGGACTGCCCCCTAACCTGTAGTCCTCTTTTTCTTCAGGTGGGACACCCCTAAGGGGCGGTGGGGAGAGGGAGACACTGATACACATTTTCCACTCACGTTCAGCCGCTGTTCAGATGAACGCGTGTGTACGAAACTGCTGTGCTCACTTGTGGGACGAAAGTAAGGCATCAGCCCTATTGGTCTATACCCGCTGAGATTTTGTCTAAACCCTCCCCCTACAGCCTGTAAAGTCTACCTTCTACCCTACCTGTTTTATAGGAGGAGAAATTAGGATCCAGAGTGGTTAAGGGGTTTTTCTCAAGGTCAGAGATGGTCAGAAAAAGGGACCAGAGCCCATTTCCAGTGACTCTGAATACAGTCCTTTCTCGACGCTCCAGTGGCTTTTTAAAAAAGATGTTACTAACAGTGTTACTTTTCTTCTCTTTTTCCTACCTACTTTTGTCCCCTCCCTCCCTCCCTCCCTCCTTCCTTCTCTCCCTTTTTTCTTTTTTTCCTTTCATCGTCTTTATTGTTTTGGGACTTATTCAAATATTTATCTTTCCTTCGAGGTCATTAACCGCGGAACTCAGAGTAACACGCTGTTCGTACGTGCTTCCTAGAGCCGCAGTGTTCTCGCCATGAGCACAAAGCCTTGGTTCTCCGCAACGGCGCTGAGTCAGCCCTTGGGGCTGAGGACATCCCCATGATGGATGAGGCTTGCCTCTCTGGTCCCAGGCCCAGGCTCCACAGCCCGGACGCTTCCCACATTTCTCCTGACCTTCAACTGCGACAGCTCCCCTGGCAGATTTAGGAGGCGTTCTTTCCTTCTACCAAATCCCTCCTCATCTCTCCAGTCCCTTTTGATATATCCAGATTCCCATGTCGCGTAATAACTTCCATGCAACCTCGCTTCACTGCCATCGGTCTGAGATTTATGCTGTTGGATGACGACGTGCCAGATGGGGCCCCTCCCCTCCGGCTCTCCAGCAGCCCGAGACCGACCGCCTCCATCCTCAGAAGCACCTAGTGTGTGCGCCTGGCCCTTCCCAGCCAGCCTGCTTGGATGTCAGCCGGCGGAGACCAAGTTCCTGCTTGGACTGTGTGAGTCCAGGCCAACATGTCTTTAATATTTGTTGGAGAGGGGGGTTGTGCACAAATAGGAGACTATAAAGAAGGAAGAATGAGAAGCAGATCATAGCTCAAAAATGAAATAAAAGAGCCATTTTCCACCCCGTGTTCCAGACATGCCGGCCACGGCACCGGGAGTACCCTCACCGAGTCCGTCGTCTATGCACACACGGCAACCCCGGGGCCAGCCGTGCTCCGGCACCAACATCCTTGCAGACTAAATATGGGGGCTGTATTCTTTTCATGGTTTAAGTTTCTAGAAATAGAATCGGGGACCAAACGATATAGTTTCCTGGAGTCTTGATACATATTGCCAAAAAGCCAACATGGACATGACAGCTTCCCGTCTCTTTCCCAGCACTGAATAATACAAATTAAAAAAAAAAAAAATTCTGATCTGATGGCTCACCAGGGTTTAACGTGATGTCAATGTACAGGTATTTGAATTCTGGCAAAACAGGGGCCTTAACAATACCGTGGGCCACTTCGTTTAATCACCGTGTGAATTGTCTGTGTGTCCTTTGTCAGTCTTGAACCGGGGACTTCCTTCCTCATTCCCGTGAGTCACCCAGAGCCTCCTCGAATGTCAGCCCCTCGGAAAGACCTTCAGTGACCCCACTCGGGTGCTGAGCCTCCCGCGAACCCGCTCTGTTGGGCTTCCGTTGTCCCCGCAAGGGCAAGCCTTGGTCTGCGCGGCTCCCCTCCGGGCGTCCGCTGAGCCGCGGTGCCTGGCGCAGGCGGCCAGGAACACGGGTTCGGGGTCCGGAAGCCAGTGCGCACCTGCCTCGTGCGTGTGCCCGCCGGCCGGCGTTCCCTGCGCTCCTATGAGTGAGAACTCGTTGTTGTTCCTGCTCTCTTCGGTGAACGGTAACCTTCAGACCCCTCCACAGACTCGAGACCCCTCTAGATGACACTGTACAGCGTCTCAGCGGTATCGATGTCACTGTTTCATTTCTAACATCATGTGGCTTCAGTCCTATTGAGGACGTTCTCTGCTTTTGCTCTGCAAATGCTTGATCCTATCCCCGGGGCAGCAGGGTCAGGCAGATGCTTCTGCAGCTCCGGCTCCGCTTCCCACTGCCCCCACGGCGGGACCCTTCACGCCCGGAGCTGGTCCGCGACGGTCTCGGCAGCCCCCGGTGGGAAGTCCCTTTACAGTGGAACATGCTTGGAAATCTCAGGCGAGGGGCCTGGGAAGCAGATCAAACACAGACACACGAAACACGCCAGCGACGCTGGAGAATAACCGGTCCTGGCTGACCTCCAGAACGTCCTAACCTGCGGGGTTGAAGACGAGGATGTCCTTTGCAGGGACTCACCTGTCTTCCCCACAAGGGACAGGAGCGGGTGACAGGATGGGAGGTGTCCTCTGAGGGGTGGGCTGTGTCGCACGCCGTGAAGCGAATCTGGCAGAGTGATAGCAACACGGCGAGTGAGCTCACCGCAGGCCCAATGCTGTTTCAAAGCGCAGGTCTTTGTTGAAACGTGTTCCTGGGAAACAATATTCTTTATTTTCTTCTCATGATGGGTCGGAGCGAGTTATGGGAACTTTGGAGGAAATATGGAAAATTACCCGAAATGAAGCAATTTGGCTGACTTCCTTCGGGAAGAGATTTTTGTTCACAAACATTTATTGAAAAGGCATCAATATTAATGTGTGTTTTCACAGGATGCTCCGAGAGAATTTTTCAACTTTTGTTTTTCAAACCCTACAGAGTCTCTCTCTCTCTCCCAGCTTTTGATTTGGAAGCAGAAGTTCTCATTTATATTTCAGGATTCTTTCCTGAGCGTTACGAGTTTCTGTAATGCAGAAGGTGGAACAAGAACAGGCTGGCAAATACCACAGTGGGCATTTCCCTCCCAGACCTCTGCCCTTGCGAGGTCCCAGGACTGGCAGGCTGAGGGCCCCCCACTAAGCCTATGACTTAGTCTTTTCTACGGGTTTGGAGACAATGGTCTGCATCTCATTTTCAAGTTCTGGCAGCTCTGTTTGACGTGACAGCCTCCCTTTCTCTACTGTCTGTGTGTCTCTCTCTGTTCCTCTCCCTCCTTGTTCACGCAGATGCATTTATGTGTGTGAGCTCTTGGGCTTTTTCATGATTATCTCAGGCTAGTTCTGCTCCAGAAAAGTGTGTCTCTGCTCGTCCCCAGAGGACACGTCCTCAGAAGCACACATCACACGTGGTTTACACGGAAGGGGAAGGTTGCTTAACCAAACCACAAAATCAGAGTGAAGGAGAGAAGAAGGACGGACACAGGTCAACTCTGAAGGAGTGTGCGGCTAAGCCTGGGTTTCCCGGTTGTCCTGCTGGGGGTCCTGTACCGTCTCCACCGATACGCAGAAACTGCCATCAGCAGCTGGAACCCCGAGACGCCCATTCCCTGGAGGTGATGCGGCCACAGCCATGGGAGTCTCAGGGAGGGGCAACCAAGTCGTAAAGTCTCCTTTGCTTTACTCTCCCATCCCTTAACTGTCCCCCGCCCCATCGCACAACATGGTGTTGTGTTTGGTGAATTTATCAACGTGCACTCACCTGTTCGACGCAGGATGGGCATCTGGGATTTTAGTGTTTCTCTGCTTTTAGATTTTGAACTCTATAGAGATATAGAAAGAGAGATGATAGAAATAGAGATGATAAAGAGAAAGAGAGAGAGATAGAGATAGGTGTAGATATGGAACACCTCACTGTAGGTTTGGAGATGAAGCTGTTGAGGGCCGTTGGGAGAAAAGCACACTAACAATTAGATACAAGATGCACCAAAATACTTCCATAAGAATGGTCACAGCAGCAGTATTTACACTCGGCCCTTGGGGGGGGCACCCATATGTCCCTTAGTAGTAGAACGGGCAGGTCCCTCACAACACGCAGTACATACTGTCCCTCAACAAGAATGAATAAGCGAAACCCGCACCACAGCCAGCGGTAGGGACGGAGCTTCTGGACGTACCTCCGGGCACAGAGGGCGCACACGAGGGCTGGTGCCCGATTCTCTTCAAGGGGATGACACTGATCTCTGCTGTGGGGGTACAAAGCAGTTGACCCTCTTGGGGAGCAGGACAGCATGGGGAAGGGGCACGGAAGTGAGGTCATCCTTGCCTCAGCGTGGACGGACGGGCTTCTGGCTGCATGACCGTGACCCATTTGTGAAATGTCATCGAGCTTATGACTTGTGCTGTAAGATTTATGTTCACTTTAATAAAAAGCTCACAATGTGTCTGTTCCCAGAGTCTAAAGGAAAAAGAAAAAAACTACCATGTTTATAGCAGCTCCCTGTGGGCGCCTCTCAAGCCCTTCCCTTGTTGTTTCTTGTTTCGGGGCCTCGGGCCAGTCCCTCCCCCCAGCTCTAAGTCCTGGAACACAGTGACCCAACCCCCTGGGGACCTCAGGCATAACAGTCCCGGCTGCGCTTGGCCTTCTGAGTCCGGTTGCTTACGTCTCTCCAGCCATGCGAGGGCTGACGTCTCTCCACCCATCCCCTCAGGCTTCCTCCCCTCTGTCACCTGCACGCAGGTCAGCCAGGAACAACGGGGCTGTAGCATCTAAAAAAAAATGCAAAACTTTTATTTTTCCCCAAAGGCAGCATAATGCACTACTGTGTTCTCTCTCTGCATCCCATCCTCCTGCAATATTCAGAACGCAGTTTCTGGAGTCAGACCCATTCTGGAACTTTCTGTGTGTGTGTGAGAGACACTAGACAGCGCTTCACTGCTGAAGGCCCTAGTTCCTGTAATGGATGGGAGGCTGGGTCGCCCTTCAGGACAGAAGGAAGGCTCACAGGGAGGATGGAGCAAGGAGTAGGAGGCCTGGCCCGAGCTCTGCTCTGGAACTGGAGGCACGACTGTCCCCTGCAGACCTTGCTGGGCGGAGCCCGTGCACCCAGGGGGCTCCGCCGTCGTCCCTGGAAACTCCCTGTGACTGCACAGAGCATCCGCAAGAGGAGAACAGCTTCTTGGCAGCTCGTCTCCCCCAGAAACCCCCTCCACGGAGTCAGGGGGGAGCGGACACGTGTTTTCTGTTTCTGTCCAGAGCAAACCCCAAGACCTCCTGCCCCTTCTGATTCACTTCCAGTGCGTGCCTGCGAGCAGAGGGACGGGGGTTATCAAGTGTGAGCCTCTGGGACTCAACGGTTCCTCCACGGACAGAAGCCTGGTCTTTCAGCGGGGGCTGCCCTGCAGACAGAGGTCTGGGCGGCCTTGCCCACGGCTTAGCATCCAGCCTGAGGCTCCCCTAGGCAACTCTTCCTCCCTCTGGGCTGGGCCGGGGGATGCTTGGTTCAGCCCCATATTTGAGCAGTATCTAGAGGGGTCCAGGATGTCTAGGCCATTGGTCTGTTTTGCTCCAACCCATCCATGAGGGCACGGGGTTTGTTGATTTTATTGTGATAAAATGCACACAAATTAATATTGACAATTTAAGCCATTTTAAGCATTTAGCACATTCATGATGTGGTGCAACCGTCACTCCCATCTGGTTCCAGAACGTGTCGTCACCCCAGAGGGAAACTCCGTACCCACAGGCAGTCACCCCCTGCCCCCTTCTCTCTGCCTGTGGTACCCACCAGTCTGCTGGAGAGTTTCTGTCCCACTGGGAGCCTGGTTACCTGGGCACCTGCCAGCAAGTTGCCCCCATCCGATGTCCTCTGGGTCTTATGGTAACTTTTCAGTCTTACAACTTCTGGAGTGTCCAAGTTGGGTCACCACTGGACTCCTGAGAAGCCCTGACTATGAATTAAGGGGATTTCTTAGGATTTCAGCAGGAGGTGTACCCAAGACAGACCAGGAGCTGTTCTCTGTCTCCTAAAATCATATTGTTGCTGTCCAACAGCCTGTTACTCTTGGCCACTGGGCACAGGCTGAGTACAGTGAGGGATCCCCCAGAAGGATCCCCGATGAGCCAGGGCCACCTTGGAAGGAATTCTCAGAGCCAGACTCCCTTGGGGGCCTGTCCACCTCCAGTGTCACCTGACTGCCCTCTTGTAGATCCAGGGGGAGCCTCATACCGGGGGCAGTGGTGGGCTGGATGTTCCCATCCCAATCCCTCGAACCTGTGACTATCAATTTACGTGGGATTAGATGAAAGTTCTTCAGGGAGGTTTTTATCTCGGATAACCTGGGTAGGCTCGAGCACAAACCCCCATATCCTTAGGAGGAGTCCTGTCTCCCAAGAGAGGCAGGGGGAGAGTCACGGGAGCCAACACAGAGAAGAGGGGACAGCAAGAGGACCGCAGAGCCAGGAACGCCAGGAGCCACCAGGGCCTGGAAGGGCAGGGAGCAGACGGTGGCCTGAGCCTACAGAGGGCTGGGGCTCTCCCAGTTCTGCCCTCTGGGACGGTGACACAATACACTTTGGTTGTTTTAAGCCCCCCAGTCAGTAGTCATCTGTCATCTGAGAACCATTCTGTAGAATTACTCTGGCTTTTTTAGGCAGCCACGGCGGCGGGGCATGGGGGGTCCCTAAGACCACTTGTATCATTTCCATCACTGCTGGAACCAATTGCCACACTTCCTTGTAGTTCTGGAGGTCCTGAGTCCCTTGATGGGGCTGAAGTCAAGGAGTCAGCAGACCCTCGTGGTCACCGTCCCCAGTGGCAGGATGACACTCCCCGGTCCTCCTCTCCACTCACCCGTTGGTGTTGCTCCTACTTGACTCGGTTTCCAGATCAGCTCTTGCCCTCGTCTCCAGCTTGGTGGGACATACATGGGGAACCGGGGCTTCACGGCAAGGTGGGGATTGTTTCTAGCCTTCCAGCCTCTGCAGTCCGGGAAGACCCACTGAAGGTGGTTAGGAAAATCGGGGAACCAGCCAAGCAGAGCGTCTGCCTCCATGTCCCCCGGACTCCGCAGCTGCGAATACCCAGGAGCCTTTCTTGTCTCCCTGTCAATGCAACAGCTTTGACGATAAGCGAGCCCTGAGGCTCCTGTCCGCCTTCTGGAACTTTGTGGGTCTTAGAACCATCGCCCATTCATAGACTTTGGGAATGCCCCGAAAGCCGGTCTCAGGCTGCCAGTGTGCCCAGAAATCAGACCCACCCACCACATACCTCCTTCCAAAACCAGATCCAGACACTGATCCCTCCCCAAACCCCTCCCCTGCCCATTGTTTCTCAGCTTTGTTGCTCTATGTGTGCATTTAAGACTTCAGGTTCCTAAAGCAAGAACCATATACTCCATTTCATTTTGTTTCCTTTTTCTCTCCATTGCCTTTTATGAACTGTTATAAATTGTAACACAGTTGTCCCCCCAGAAAAAGCGCTGTCGTGTCTACTCCTTGTTCTTCCTTCCATCTGTCCCTCAGGGCTCCGCACAGACTCTCTGTTCTCTTGGAAACAGTCCCTGTCGCCCGACGGAGAGGTGTACTCTCCCAGCCCCTGAACGTGTCTGGGGCTGTCTGCAGAGTGTGATGCCTTCCCTCCGGGGCTCCTGACTACTCACACCTGCATCTCCCTGGCTGTGGGTCCCGTGGGGCAGGGACGGCTCCCACCGTGTTGGTTTGCAAAGCTCCAGAGACAAGCACAGGGCCAGGTCACCAAGTCCTGTTGGAGTCACTTACTCCCTTTGTGGCTGCTTCTTCTTCTGGAAGTCACGGGAGGGATACGGTAACAGAGCCTACCATGAATGAAAAACAGAGGTCTACCAGGAGGCCAGAGATGTGTTATGAAAGGTGACCACTTGGCCATTTTGTGTACTTTTTTTGCTTATGCCACTGCTGGCCTGTGTCCCTAGCCATACGCCTGGAAAGCTCACGCCGATGAGGCCGCAGCCCAGACCGGCCTGGCCTGGGGAGGGGTTTGTCTTCCAAGCCTCTCACTCCAGATGCTGCCCAGGGGCCACTAACGTCTCTGTTCCTTTATTACTCCAGTTGGGAAATTAGGTTCAGATCATTAACTTCTGGTGTTTCTTAAACCTGTTGGACGAGGGATCATGTGACCAAAAGGAGGTCGCCCTTCCTGGCCTGGCATAACCCCTCCTGCTGGCCGACGGGGCAGGTGCTCTGGACCAGAAGTCCCGGCTGCTGAGTCACAAATAAGGCTTCTATGGGTGTGGTACTTCTAGTTGGCGCCCATCCTGGACGGTCCTCTGTGGGGGGACATCTGTCCTCTGGGGCGAGATCTGGTGAGAGCTCGGGTGGCACCAACACCCGGGGTGTCCTGTCTGCGTCACCTCCCTGCAGCTTGTCCCCGTTCCTCTAGTCATCTTCTCTTCCGTTCGCTACTCACCTGGAGTCCTCCAGGGTCAGAGGCTAAAACGGACGTATGTGGTCCAGCGGGGCGCAGGAACTGATTACACAGGAAGGACGCCCCTGTCGCCCTCGTTCACGTGACCTGCTCTGAGCGGGCTGCGGGACACCTGAGCCAGCTGTCCTGGCTTTCTTCATCGCCATCCCATACATCCACGGGGGACTGCCACCTTCCATGGGGGGGTTGTTAGGACTGTCAACAGGTGAGTCACCCCCATCCCCCTCGAATAGTCAAAGGGACTTGAAACTCTGTTCTGGCTCCAGTGGGAGGCAGAGTAACGGCCCCCAAAGTTATCCGCACCTTAATTCTTGGAACCTGTGAATATGTTACCTTTTCTCAGATGGAGGGTTTTGCATACGTGACTGAAGTTCCATGTCTTGAGATGGGAGATTAGCCTGGATAACCCGGGAGAGCCCAAGTCACACGAGAAGTAGGAGCATCTAAGCTGCAACCACAGAAGCAGAGGTCAGAGTGACATGTATCATGAGCCAGGGATCGGGCCCAGCCTCTAGAAGCTGCAAAAGGCAGGAAAACAGATTGTCCCCTAGATCTTCCAGAAGGAACCCAGTCCTGCCGACACCTTGATTTTGGACCAGTGAGAGCCACACTGGAATTCCGACGTCCAGAACCACAAGCTGGTTAAGGCACAGAGTCTGCAGTAAGTTGTTACAGCAGCGATGGGAACCTGATACGGCTGCCTTGGGAGCGTGCAGTGCTCCACCAGCAGGAGAGCCAACAAGTGCCTGCCCTAGGCTAGTGGAGGTCCCCTTCGTCCCTACTCTTGGGGGCTGACCAATGGGAGTAGTGAGTTAACATGGTGGGCATTCCTGTTGCCACTGGTCTTTGAAAAGCCCAAGGAGGACTCTTGGGCTCTACAGCCCAGGGTAGCTGATGCTAACCCAAGTCAGTGTTCCTGGTGCTGTGTGCCCCATCTCCTGCCGCCCAGACCCTTCCTTTGTATTCTGCTCCCTTTGCCCCTGGGAACATCTATGCATTCCAGCACTTTCCTTAGCTGCGTCTGCCCCCTCCCCCCACTTCCGTGGAACTTGGGCTCTGGGTGATTCCGGCTCGGGTCTCGTTCCCGCTCGCAGCTGTAGCTCCTGTGGGAAGGGGGAAAGCCTGCTCTCGCATGCTCCCCAGGGCCATGCATGGACCACCGACCCGTGTGTGATCCTCCCTCTTGCCGTTCACATTCATGTCTGCATCTTCGAGGAACCGTGAGCCACATCCTAGTGTCAACTTCTCTTCACTTTGGTACCAGCCCCTGGAAGGTGGTCATTCTTGCTCTCCGGTCGGAAAACTCTGTAGATCTTCTGCACGATGCTCCCCTCCAGCCTGTTTCCTCCAAGGCTGGTTCCCTGGCATCCCATTCCCCCAGCCCCAGTAGAGCCCAGACAACCACCCACCACCCCCTTCTACCTTAGAACAACACCACCATTCGGTTTTCCCTGCCACTCGCTACGCCTGCACCACGATTAGCGATGGAGCGGATGCATCAGGGAAGCCCGAGCCAAAGAAAAGCCACATCACTCATTTTAACAGAGAAAATTTACTATGAAGAATTGCTCATTAGTTACCGAAGAACTGAAAAGGCCAAAATAAAATACGCGTGTCTTAAGAAGTAGCAGCTACCATGCCTAAGGCTAGGCGGCAGAGGAAAGAGGTGGAAATTATCTCTGAGTTAAAGCAGATTCCTGTGAAGGGGACGTTGCCTGGCTGGGGCCAGAGTCTCTGAACTTGAAGGAGGGTCTGCAATGCTGGGACCCAGACTTCGGGGGAGAGGACACTGGCCAGTTGGTGTTGGCATCACAGAGGGTGTGGAATTGGCAAGCGTTGGACAAACGGTCCCTCGGGAGCTCATTGCACCTGCCGGGGCGAGGAGGGATCTGGGAAGGAACAGGAACGAATGCATACTTTCTCTGAGGATTGTCAGATGCAGCAGATAAAATCACAGAATGCCCAAATTGAAATTGCGGATCAACGACAAATAATTTTCTTAGATTATCTCATGCAAGATCGGGCACCTGCTTCTAGTAAACAGTGACCTGTCATTGAGAGGAAACTGAACTGTATCTGGGTGTCCTGCACTTACCTGTCAGCCGGACTCGATCTCTAGCCGGACAGCCTCCCTCCAGCCTCCCTCCAACCTCCCTCCAGCACCCGCACCTCCACACCCAGCAGGGAGCAGAAAGCTGGTCTGCAGAGGTCCCGCTCCAGTGTCTTGGAGACAAGCAGAGTGGGATGGGTTTGGGGCGGGGACACGAGAGCCTGTAACTGGCTCGGCAAGTTACTGCCCCCTTAGTGCCTGCTTCCTGCAAAGTCTCTTCTGTGTTTATGAGGCTGCTTATGCCTGCACAGAAACTGTTGTTTGTGTCGACAGTTAACCGGGGGAAATTCTAAAGATTCTGGAAACCGGAAACTACCGGTCTGTGGGAGGGGGAGAGTGAACGACCCCTGACACACGGACTCCCCCTCCCAGCCTTCCCTCAAGCGCAGCCTCTGTGCTGTGCCTTGGAACACGGACATCCTAGGCCCTCGCTCTCCTGCGATGTTGTTTCCTCTGCTCTTCCGGCCTTGGCCGTGAATAGCCACGAGCACGACGAAGTGATGGGCAGTGCGGAAGGAGCCGGGAGCACAGACCCCCGTGGGCAAGCGCTAGTGCTCCTCATCTCCTCCTGACACGGAACCAGCCTCCCTGCTTTTCTTTTCTGTCCTGGGTGGAGGGGGACGATATATATATACATATATATATATATATTTGGTACATGTGTGTATATATATGTATGACTTTTCCTGGTACTCTGTCCCAGAACGAAGAACAAACATGGGCAAGCAGAACCTTAACTTCTGCAGCCGCGTTCCCAGATCTTGGCAGGTCCCTGGCTGTCCCCAGCAGCTCTGCGTGCTTCCCCGGGACACTGTTGGAGTCAGGTTAAGACGCGGTGGGTCCCTTGGCTCAGTGGTTTTGTTCAAGCCCCTTCCCCTTCCAGGTCCTTCCTTCTGAAACTCTGTGCTCAGGGCCTGATCACCTGACATCCACCCACCTCGACAACCTTCCGTTTCATTTCGATGCTGGCCCGTGTCGGCCCCTTCCCAAAGGAAACACACCCTCGCCGGGATAGATATGCCCCTTTACTGAGAAACGCGGACTTGGTGGTCCTTGCCTCGCCCTATTAGCAGCTGAAGGCGAGGACACAGCAGCAAGTGCTCGATGACCAGATAATTCTCCCTGAGATATTATCCACGTACTTCTCATTCTCCAAACTAGAAGCAGCTTCAGTGTTTCTGTTACACATGTGCATCGTAGAAAGTTCAAGAAAAAAAAAACCAGATTAAATTATAGCCATGAAAATAGATCACCCAGAGAAAGTCACAATTTAAAGTTCGGAATACAATTTTCCAGATATCTTACCAAGCCCCCCCCACAGTCCTTTTGTTGTGATTTTATTTAAAAAAAAAAATAGCATACTACTCATGTTGGCTAAGTTTTACTGCAGCCATAAGTTAACTCTGGATTCTCAGTGGCTTAATAAAACCAAGATTTATTCCTCATACTTTTCCAACACAGGCTGGCAGGGGCTCTGCTCTACTCAGCCGCTCTGTGAGCCGAGCCAGCGGAGACTCTGGTCTGGTGACCACGCCGTCTGGGCCACACGGCCTTCTCGGTGGCTGCGCGAGGGGAAGAGGGACCAGACAACCAGCACGGGCTGTTTGCTGTCTCAGCCGGAAATGAAACAAGTCACTTCTCTGCTACATGCTTTCTTGGCCAGAACTGGTCCTATGATTCCATTTAACTTGAGTGAAACTGGAAAATAGGACTTTCTGCTTGTCCCGAGGAGGAGGAGGACCGCATGCGGGTGAATACGGGCAGTGTCCCCCCCGCAAGTGTCCATACTGTGCCTGTTAGTTCATCATCTGCTGTTTCAGCCCGTGCTTTGCCACGGGTCCTGGTCGTGGTCAGCGACCGCACAGCAGGGCATGGGAAGGACGCATCCTTCTTGACGCACGTGACCCCGTACGAATGGTGGATCGTTAGGTTGGTTTCATTTCTCTCTGACGAACACGAGGTTTGAAGAGCGTCCTTCTCCACAGCCTCTGGGCCTTTGCTGCATTCTTTCGGCAGCGTGAATTCTCCAAAATGAAAGTGCCTGCTCCAGAAATAGGCACGTTTTAAAGTAATTTGTTACAGATTGACCAAGACCGCTTCGGAAAAGATGAACGGATAAGGCCTGAGAGTAATGATCAAAGTGCTTATTTTTCCCCAAATTGCTCCCAGGACTAGAGAGTAAATTTCTCTGCTAATACAGTCAACAAAAATGATATCTGATTTTGACTGCTCTGTTTCTTCGTTGCTGATGAGAAAGATATTTTCCCATGTGTTTATTAGGCCTTGGAATAACCTATTTTGCGAATTAGCCCTTTATCTGCTTAATCCTGTGATTCTCTTTTTGCTTATTAATTATTGGGAGCTCTTTACAGATTAACTATATTATTAACCTTTTATAAAACATATTACAGATATTTTCTCTATATTTTATTTTGGTCTTATACCTTTTTATGGGATTTAAAAAAATAAATAATTATTACGTAGTCTTTACCGCCATCCCCCAATGTGAAAAGCTTCTTTTATCATTGACTGGGTATTTATATATATATTCCGACCAAATATGTCTCTTCTGTTGCCAGACTCAGCCTGTTGCTTTCTATATACTTTTTAATTTTTTAAAAAAAATTTTAAAGGTTTTTATTTTTATTTATTTGTCAGAGAGGGAGAGAGAGAGAGCGAGCACAGGCAGGCAGAGCAGCAGGCAGAGTCAGAGGGAGAAGCAGCCTTCCTGCCGAGCAAGGAGCCCGATGTGGGACTCGATCCCAGGACACTGGGATCATGACCCGAGTCGAAGACATCCGCTTAACAGACTGAACCACCCAGGCGTCCCTATTTCTTAATTTTTCTTAAATACTTATTTAGTTATTTTAGAGAGAGAGAGAGAGCGAGGTAGTGTAGGGAGTGGGGGAGGCACAGAGGGAGAGAGAGAGTCCCAAGCAGACTCCCCACTGGGCACGGAGCTCTTCTCGGGGCTCAATCGCACAGCCTGAAATCATGACCTGAGCTGGAATCGAGAGTTGTAGCTCAACCCTCTGAGCCAGTGAGCCACCCAGGTGCTGCGATCTATATTATAATGTGGTTTAAAAACGAGAAGGGAAAATTCCTCTTTCTTAATCTTCCTTTTCAAAAACTTGACTATTCTTCCAGATCAAAGGTTCTTAAAATTTTTGGTTTCCAGACTCCTTTGCATTTTTGAACATTATTGAGGACTTCCAACAATTCTTGGTTTATGCACGTCCTATGTATTGATATTCACCTGTTAGAAATTAAAACTGAGAACTATTTCAAATATTTATTGGCTAGGGGTGCCTGGGGGCTCAGTGGGTTAAGCCTCTCCCTTCAGCTCAGGTCATGATCTCAGGGTCCGGGGATCGAGCCCCACAGCAGGCTCTCTGCTCAGCGGGGAGCCTGCTTCCCCCTCTCTGTGATCTCTGTCAAATAAATAAAATCTTAAAACATTTATTGGCTAAATCATTTAAAAATAAATGCCAGGTGACCATCGCATGTTAACATAAATAATACAATTTTTATAAAAAATGGCTACGTTTTCCAAAACAAATTATTGGAGAAAAGAGAGGTATTGGTTTACATTTTTGCAAGCCTCTCTCTTTTTCCCCTCTTCGGTGGTACAGCCCTGCTACATAGTGGGGGTGGGGGAGAGGGAGTAAAACTCATGGGATCCATTTAGGTTCCTCCAGGGGCTGCCTGGCCGGCTGTGGCTCTGGAGCAAACTGTGCAGCCATCTGGTCTGATAAGTGTGGTCACCGAGAGCACTTGTGGGGGGCTGAGGCTTGGGTCATTCTGCTAGGCCAGCCCTGGGGACCAGCGGAGGTGGTCTCTGGGGCTGGAGAGAATCAGAGTCTCCCAGGAAGTAGAGCAGAAGCCTGCCTTTGGCAAAGTCCATCGGTTTTCAGGAGAACTTGATCCGCACCCAGTGCCGCACCACAAATTCTGCCCTGGACTCTAGACTGCCGGCTCCTCAGGGCCGCGCTGGCTACCGCAGTCCTCCCGCTGCCCTCCTACCCGGCACCCACCGGACCTGAACTGCTGACTGATCATGAGTTGAGTGAACGAATGAACTAGTGAATAAAACAAGGTTTGCAGGCCGACCTTCCAGACTGAACCTTTAAAGTGGTGGAAAAACATCACACACATTCGTGTAAGAAATTGCCGACAGCCTCCGAGGTCATGAGCTCTGCAAGTCACCAAGCCGCCAGCGGGTTGCAGCCCGTTGTTCCACGGACCACCGTCTGCAGCGCCACGAGACTACAGCTTCGGGAAACCCAGAACCAAGGTGAGCTTTAGGACAACGTGGTCCATAACTGACGCAGCCGATGACCCCTTCTAGGGGACGGGGGTGCCCATGAGCAGCCCTGTCCTCAGCCCAGTTGGCCGGAGAAAGTGCCATCAGAGCAGCCCACGGACGGTGTTCAGCCGGGGAGCTCCAAGCAATCGCATTGTAAGAGCCCATTCATGTCTGGGTGGTGTTTGTGTAGCCCGTGGTGTGTCGTGGTGGGGAGCTCTGCGTGGGTCAGCTGCCGCTGCAGGCTGGGGGCCTGGGCTGACCGCTCGCAGACTGGTTCAAGGTACTTGGGGTTCAGCCAGCCGGGTCTGCAGAAGCACGACCAGATGCTCTTTCATAACCCGCTGGGCCTCTGCCGGACCATCCGTGGGCTGAACGTCCTCACAGCGGGCAAACCCCTTCCCAGAGACCCTCGCTGACTTTCCTGTGCAATCAGACCTGCTACCTGTGTGATGTTTCCATCGGATGCCCCGTCATAAGGAGGCCTTCCCTTGGCTCCCCCTCCCATGAAGGGCTTCCCTTTCCCCCGGCCGTGTCTCCGTCATCCCCTCCAGCCGCCTCACGCCGTGAACGTGCAGTCTAGGACTTGTCCCTTTAGTTCCTGCCCCTTGAATCCTTCTGCACTCTGCTGCTGACCCAGCCATCTCTCCTAGGGTCAGATCAGACCAAGGTCAAGCTTGGTGCTCCCTTTGTCAGAAGAATGGGCTCCACCCTGTCTAAACTTGGCCCCTATAGCACCGCCAAGCAGGGGTTACATTCTCAAACCTGGGAGGTGGCTTCAGAGGACAGACAACTGCTTGGGACCCACAGATAAGTGAGCACACAGAACAGGGACAGGTAGTCTCTTGAGGAGCAGGGATGCGTGGAGTCGTCGGGAGTGCAC
Organism: Lontra canadensis; assembly: GCF_010015895.1. Taxonomy (NCBI): domain Eukaryota; kingdom Metazoa; phylum Chordata; class Mammalia; order Carnivora; family Mustelidae; genus Lontra; species Lontra canadensis. The sequence continues at coordinate 5,589,044 of NW_022631088.1, forward strand.
CGGGGCTGTGTTTAGAGACGGAATTTGGAAAGGGACACAAGAAATTCAGGTTTTGGAGCATGTGTTCAGGGGTTGAGTTCAGGAAGCACAGAAATAGAAATTAAATTGAACCAGACAAGACCTGTGGAGTCATTTTAGGTAAGAAATGTAGTCCACGGAGTCCCCGAGATTTTAGGGCCCCAATTCCTCATCTCTCCCTCTGTCCTTTCCTTCTCTCCCTGTTGGACCTTGACTGATGCCCACCGTGTGCAGACACGGGTCTGTGGGAGACGGGCCGTCCAGCTCAGCACCACGCCCTCCCCCCAGGCCCGTCAAAGCGCCAGCGCTGAGAAGGCCCAGCGCCAGTGCAGGGTGTGGGCTCTGCCTGAGGTCTGTGCAGATCCTGAGCTCTGCGGCTGAACACTTTCGGTGCCTAGAGAGAGGGGACATTTGGAGCTTAGCAGGTTTTCCCTCCAGTATCTGTGCACAGCCTGAAGGGCGCTGGCAGTCACTGGCAATGTGGTGGCCATGAGGCTGCCCCAACTTGAACTTCTGTGTCAGTATCCTAGAGCTGCTACAGCAAATTAAGACAAACTTAGTGGCTTAAAACTACACAAACTTATCATGTTACAGTTCTGGATATCAGAAGTCTATGAAGGGTATGCAGGGCTGGGCTCTTTGCGGAGGCTCTGGAAATGGGGAGAATGCATGTCCTTTTTTTCCCCAGTCTCTAGAAGCCCCCTGCTTTCTTGGGCTCATGGCCCCTTCTTCTGTCTTCAAAGGCAGCGACACCATAACATCTTCATCTCCCCCTCTCTCCCTCTCTCTTTCTGACCTCTGCTTCCATCATCACGTCTTCTTTGCCTCTGACCCTTCCGTCTCCCTCTAATTAGGAGCCTTGTGACTACACGGGGCCACCTGGGTCTCCAAGATACGGTCCCGAACTCAAGATCCTTCACTTAGCTTTGCCAAGTCTCTTTCTGCTCGTAAAGGAGCATATTCCCTGGGGATAAGGACCTGCCCTTCTTTCGGGGTGCACGGGAAAGCATTATTCCCCTCCAAGAAAGGAGCTGCTGTGGGCAGAGATTTTGTCAGACCCCATCACACCTCAGGCTTTCCTGGCCCAGCCCCGCTTCTCTTCTCCTCTAAGAGAGGACCCAAGATGCCACAGTTTACACTAGCTTGGATGACCCCATGGCACAAATAAGCCACCAGAAACCCACATAGTTCGCTCATGTGGCACTAAATCACCTTTAACATTGGGCTATCGAGGTAGAGCCTTCCTGACGCATCTCCTCCTCTGCTTCACCTTGGGGATGAATGCTGAGCCTCTCCAAACTCTCTCAGTGGGGTAGGGAAGAATGGTGTAGGGCACCCATCCCACCACCTTTAGGATGCAAAAAATTAAATAAATAAAATAAAAAGCTCTATGGAAAGAACCAAGGATCTCCGTCCCTGCCTTGGTCATCAGTTTTGATTTGTCAAGTTCCCAGGAGGGGACACATCTATCAGTCACACACAACACCCCAGGATTGCAACTTACGTCCGCACCCAGTCCTCCCCGGAGCCCCCAGTCGGCCCCATTCTGTCATCCACCTTTGACTGATAAGGAAACAACTTCACCCAAATGCATCCCCTGGGAACTGGGAGAGATTGGCTCGGTGATTCTGTTGAAAGATGAACTGTGGCTCAGGGTATGTAACAGGCTACTGAGTACTGTGTGAACGCTGTGAAAATCCCCGCATTCATGACTGTGGAGGCAGAGCTGGGACATCCATGCTCCCATGTGGGTTTCCTAGAGCCTGGAGGGCAGTGAGGAGAGGTTCCACTATCTGCATTGCATAGCAGAGAGACGCACAGAGCTCAGAGATGCTGAGGACATGCCCCAGGTGGCCCAGCTCAGACCACCCCAAGGCTGGTGTCCTTTCTGATACAGGGTGCTGTCACTTGGACAGCAATGCTGCTAATTTTGCATGGATGACTAGTAATTAGCTGGCAATCATCAGAGTGAGGGCCTGAGAATTTGGAGAAAAAGAGAAGTCAGGAAAGAGCACACCCTACACAGTCCCGACTTCATTTCCTAATGTTTATTTTCCATTCATATGCCACTCGGCATGTCTCATATATTTTTAATGAGAACATTCTATTAATGCCAATGGGATTGATTTTTAAGGACGCGTTAAGAGCAGCAAAACATGACTGCTGTGCAGAATTGACTAAGACCCATTATCCAACCACATTCACTCCGGCTTGAGCTGTGGCCGACAGAGAGAAACAGGACATTAGCATGTTTCAAGGAACCCATCTCCCAGAATGGGAGAAAGCCTGAGCCCACTGTGGTTTTGAGCATGGGTTCCTTCTGAATGGCCTTTTCACGAGATGCTGACCAGAGAGCCAGCCCAGGTTTGGACCGAGTGAGAAGCCGGAAGGGCTGCGTGGCCCCAGGCACTCTGCCCCTCCACCCCCTGGGCTTAGGGTCCTGCAAACCTTGCATGGACACACGTGGAGTCTAGGAATGGACTCCAGCTCTGGGAGATCTTTGTGCCTCAGTTCCCTGACCTGCGTACTGGGCATAATCCTCATACTTAACCCACATGCTGCCAGTGGTGGTGAACTGGGTTAACAAAAGGGAACTCTCGGCGCCATCCCTGGCCTGTAGGATGAGCTGTGGTCAAGCTAGCTAATGCCATGGCAATCGCTGCTGCTTTTGGTCCAACACAGTCAGGTCGATCAGAAACCTGGGACAGATCCTCCAGGTGCGATGGAGACTTATTTCACTCAGATGGTCTTCTGTGATGGAAGCTTAGGATGAGACACTGAGCATTTTCTCCACCAGAATTCCTTGGACAGAAGCTTCAGCAGTAGCTTTTATTGTGAAGGGTATAATCCTGCTGGCACTGGGATGAAACCTAACACTTCTAGGTCCACTCGTTCTAGGTCCGCTGGTTTCTAGGTCCACTGGTTCTAGGTCCGCTGGCTTCTAGGTCCGCTGGTTCTAGGTCCGCTGGCTTCTAGGTCCGCTGGTTCTAGGTCCGCTGGCTTCTAGGTCCACTGGCTTCTAGGTCCTCTGGTTTCTAGGTCCGCTGGTTCTAGGTCCGCTGGCTTCTAGGTCCGCTGGCTTCTAGGTCCTCTGGTTTCTAGGTCCGCTGGTTCTAGGCCCGCTGGTTCTAGGCCCGCTGGTTCTAGGTCCGCTGGTTCTTTCACTTTGGGGTGTTTGCACCTGTTTGGGTTTGAGCAAAGCTGAGTTGTTCTGGGAGAGAAAAGCACGAGGAGTTTGAAGCTCCACAAGATAAAGACGGCAGCAAGGAGGTCTTGCCCTGGGGGCGGGAGCGGGTGGGGAGAAGGAGTGAGAAAGAACAACAGAGCAACCACAAAACCAACAGACAGCGGTGAGCCCAAGGAAGACTTTGGACAGAATGTTTGTACATTTAATGTGGGATTTGGAGTGGTTTGTAGCAGAACTTAGGATGTAAACCCCCTCCTCTGTCCCTTCCATGAACTCTTTGATGGAAATACAACATTCATGTGGGGAAATGTTTGCCTTTGATAGTAATCAAAGAGAAGTAGGTGAAAACAATGACAAATAATCTGATACCATTGGAAAAAGTACAAGTAATGGCATGGACGTGATGAGATAATTACTCCGACCTTACTCATGCCAAGGTCATGATGGACATCCCTATAGGCAATCAGCAAGCTGCACCAAAGTCATACAAACATGTGTATCCTTGAACTCAATTCCATTTCTGGGGATTTGTCCCAAGGAAATAATTTAGAAGAAAAAAATTCTGAATCCTGGAAGATATTGAATGTTAATTGCAGAATTAACTTTAATAGGGAAAAAAGAAAAAGACTAGATCTCAGACAAATGGTTAAGTATGGAATTTTATAACCACTCTATGGAAGCTTAGGTGCTCATTAAAATGGTAATTTTTAAAGCAAAGTGGAAAATGCTTATGAGAGGATATTAACTATGGAAACGCAGGACCCATCATTATCATTATATCTTAGTAAGTCTGCAAGCTATGTTTGGGCCTGAGCAAGGATTAGACAGGAAAACAAAAAAATGAAGCTAGTTGATGTGTTGATGGGTAGAATTGTGTGTCTGGGTGCTTAAATTTTTCAAATCCTTTATACTTTTTTTTTTTTAAGATTTTATTTATTTATTTATTTGAGAGAGAGAGCTGGGCAGGGGAGGGGAGAGGGGGAGAGATAGAGAGTCTCCAGCAGACTTCCTGTTGAGCATGGAGCCCGACAGGGGGGCTCGATCTCATGACCTTGAGATCATGACCTGAGCTGAATCCAAGAGTCTGAAGTTTTGTGGCGTGTGCCACCGAGGTGGCCCTCAAATCCTGTATTATTATTCAGGTGTTGAAGACCCCCATCTCCCCTCCCTAACAAAGGGCTAGAATGGCACACAGACCTCGGCCTCTGGTGGGGCTCTTGAGCCGGGGAGAGGAACTGGGGCTGGAACAAGGGTGGCCTCTGTGGGTGGGCCCGAGCGGTTGCCAGGAGCCTGGGGAAGTCTGCAACATCAGCTTTGGGAATCGAGATGAGATGGACTGCGACTGACCACACTCTCAGAGGCCGAGAGATGGTTGGCGTCTTTTGGAGAGCACCCATCTCATGGAAGAGGACCAAGCAGGACACAAATTGAGGAGGACTCCATGGTGGTCGGGGCTGAGTTTCCCCACGTGGCTTTGGGGAAGGGTGGGTGGCGACCTGCTGCTCAGTGGCATTACACAGAAGGTGGGTTACCCTGGCTACTCTGAGTTGTGTCCTTCCCCAGTGCATGGATGCTGGAGTTTCCACTGATGACATTGCCACAGCCAGGCGTCCCTCAACAATATCCTCAGGTTCCTTGTTCCAGGTTACTGGGAAGATCAACAGAGGCCCAAAGGGATGTTGTACTCTCCATGCAAAGGCAGGGGATTTGATGTAAAAAAAAAAAAAAGGTGGACTTTCTGGGACAGCCACCCGGAGTCAAATGCTAGTAGGCTGATGACTTCTAATTCAGAGGTAGAATGTTTGGGGAAAGGAGCAAAAGGATACTCCAGAAGCAATGGGACACAGGTGCGGATATCTCTTTGGAGTCCTATTTAATGTTCAGAGAACAGTCATTGCCATGCTGTCCAAAAAGTGTCGCTCTTTCCTCCCTCCTTCTTTCATCTCACGGGAAGACAGGGCTTGCCCCTTAGGCTGCTGGTTACTGATCAGGGGTGATTTTATACAAAGAGATATTTGCAAATGTCTGGAGACATTTTTGATTATCACAACTGGAAGGGAATCCTAAAGGTGTCTGAGCCAGATTGGTACTAAACATCTTATAACACAAGGGCAGGGCCCCACAATAGCCCAGAATGTCAGTAGTACCGAGGTTGAGAAACTGCTTTAGACCCATCCCACTTGCTAGGATGCCAAGAATAATGATGATGATGCTGATGGTGATGGTGGTGATGGTGATGATGGTGACGGTGGTGATGGTGATGGTGGTGATGGTGATGATGGTGACGGTGGTGGTGGTGATGGTGGTGATGGTGGTAACGGTGGTGATGATGGTGATGGTGTTGATGGTGGTGGTGGTGATGGTGGTGATGGGGTCATCCCGTACTTATAATGCACATGTAGTTTGCATATATTAATTCATCAGATCCTTCTAACCCAACAAGGTGGGCAGAGGTTATTATTCCTATTTTGAAGGAGAGGCAATCTAGTTTGAGAGAGGGTAGTAATTTGTCTGAGGTCGCACAGTGAGTGTAAGCCTAAGGCAGAACTGGTTTAGAAGCCTTGGAGTCTCATGTCCTTCTACTTGTCAGCTTTTTCACTGCACTGGCTGAATTCTGGGACTATAAAAAGAAAGGCTATTAGATGTGGAACCAGAATTCCTCATTCCCAGACTATTCTAAACACATGCACCTACAAGAGACTTCTAGAGACTGACAGGATGTGCGTTCCTATGACTGACACCACTGCATGTTGGGGATCTGTTTGCTTCTAATTATTCTGTGTATCTCATATCAATTAGAAAGCCGTATGCAAACTGGAACACCCACTAACTTCTCTTTTCCTTGTAGTCGATGCTCCATTGTAAGTATGGTGAACTAAAAGTTGTATAGACATTTCCCCTAGAGCTTTTTATTTGCCAAAATAAAGGACTTAGTTGTGTCCTGGGCACTTACATGGAATTGGTAACCGCTAGTTTTCATGAAGAATCACAACCCCAACCATGTTTTTCCTGAAAAACACCAAGCAGCTTGATGCCACCAGTCCTTACCTAGGAACTCTTCTAGGAGAGTTCCCTTAAGAATGTCACCAAAAAAGGTTGGAAACCCAACTGCTTTGTAACTGGCTGGACTATGAAGTTGGTTTATAAAACTGGCAGAGATAAAGTAATCAAGAATGGCATCCAAATGCCTAGTTCGGGTGGTCAAAGAAAGCCATCCAGTGTTATAGAGATAGAACGTGGAGGAGTCTGAGTGAGAAATGACGGTGGGAACTGGGAGAGGTTGGCTCGGTGATTCTGTTGAAAGATGAACTGTGGCTCAGGGTATGTCACAGGCTTCTGAGTACTGTGTTGCGGTGTCTTTTTAAAAAAATTGACATATAATGACATATAACGTTAAGTCGGCAATGACCTGATATGTTTATATATTGCAGTGTGATCGCTACTATGATTTAGCTCCACATTCTTGCCAACACTTGTTATCTTTTGTCTTCTTGATGATAGTCATTGTAACAGGTGCAAAGGGATGTCTCGTGGTGGTTTTGATTTGCGTTTCCCTGATGTTCGTGATATCGATCATCTTTTCATGAACCTGTTGGCCATTTGTGTGTCTTCTTTGGAGAAATGTCTATTCAATTCCTTTGTTCACTTTTTGCATTATTTGTGTTTTTGTTATTAAATTGGATAAGTTCCTTATACATTTTGGGCATCTACCCCTTAATCACAAGTGACAAAAGCAAAAATCAACAAAGTGGAACTCCATCAGACTAAAAGTAACCATCAGCAAAATGAAAAGGCAACATACAGGATGAAAGGAGATATTGGCAAACCATCTGTCTGTGTTACAGTGCCTTGAATCAGGGTTTGGTTATTCTGTGAGTAACAATTTTAATAGGACCGTTCTCTACCCTGAAGACGTGAAAATGTTACTGTTTTATTACCGCTAACAGGTACTAGAATGTTAGGAGCTAGGGGTGGGTCTGGATGGGATGAAGCCCTGGGGTACTGTTGGATGGCAGGAACATCTAGCAGAGACTCAAAGGCTGCTGGAGATGCTTCTCTTGAGATTTTTTCCTTTTCTTGGCTTTGCTCTGTCAGCGGCACTCAACCCACCTTGCAAAAAGCTCCTGCAGCTCACATCTCAAAATACTGCCTCCCTCCACCCCTAGGGAGACTGATTCTCCTAACCCGTGTCCACTGAGAAAAACCCAAGAGGTAGACCTTAATTAGCTGCCTGAGTGGCGTGCCCACCTTCTAGGTGATCAGATGCTGCCCCCTGTCCAGAGTACAAATAGCCACACAGCATTTCCTCCGTGGCTCATGTGAATTTACTCATGTGAATTCTTACTCCTCGTCACAATGCTAGAGGGTGATCCATGACGGAGGTACTCTTAAGATCATCTCTTCTGGGGACACAGAACTAGGCAGAGAGAGGCTGGAGACCTGTCCAAGGGAAGCTGCAAAGCTGGGATGAGAATCCAGGCAATTCCTACCCAAAGCCATGCTCTGAACTCTTAGTCCATAGCGGGTCTTACAGGATGTTGGAGAGGAGAGGGAGAGAGGTTGCCCCGAAAAGGGCCAATTTTCTGAGAAGAGAGGAAGCGGGTGGGCAGCCGGGTACTTAACCTTTCTCAGTCTGACCACATGTCGCATGGGGTTGGCATTGGCTCGTACCCGGCAGCCAGGACAGCCCCGTAAGTGATGGGTTGTTGCTTTCGCATCCTCCCTACTTGTTCTAATTTCATTCTGTCTTGGTGTTGGAGGAGCCTCTGTGAAACCTGCAGGCATCTGTGCTGGGGGGAAGCAAGAGAGCCGGTGGTATCCTGTCTGAAGGCCGGGGCAGGTGCGGGCGCAGAGCCCTGTGAGGAGATCACACGCGGGAGGAGAATTTGAGCTTTGGGGTGAGGCCACAGTTCCCCGCAGAAAGACTGACTTCAGAGTTGCTCCAACCATGCGGACACTGCGTCTTGTCTAATGAGGTCGCTGAGATCCCTGGGAGGTCACAGTGGGGCTTTTCACGGCCCCCCAGCTGACCACCGGTGGGGTACCTGCCCCAGACTGAAACGGGTCCCACAGGTAGATGTGGATGTATTTGTTTAAATGGGAAAAAGTAAATGGAAAAGGGAAATGCTGGGGGTAGAGCACACCCCACGTCCGAGGGGCAGGGAAGTTGGAAACAGCCTGGAGTCAGCAGAGCATCCAGGAGGGGCTTCCTGTGGCTTCCTGAGAGCTGACCCGGAGGTGGGACTCCTGCTTTTCCAGGCACAGAGGTGTCGGCAGTGGTCCTGGACAGGGAAGGCCTTTCTGTGCGCCGGGCCAGCTTTTCCGCGTGCGGCTGGTAAGAACAGGAAACGTGGCTGGCCATGGCCGGAGGTGGACAGACGATGGGGGCATCTGAACTCGGCGAGGCCCCTGCTTCTCCTCCCACCTCCTTTCTCTTCCTGACCTGCTGGTTGCCCGCTTTGTCTGCTCTCTCACCCATAGCGCATCCATATTTGGGAGGAAGGTCTTGAAGGAGAGTGACACCCAATTATGATTGCATCCTCCGAGCCAGGCAGGGACGATGCTGATTTACACGCTGCTTCCCCAAGCCCCACATCCGCCTCCCGGCAGCTCCTCGCAGCCCTGTCCAGCACCACGTTCATCCCCCAGCAGACTTCACCCCGTGCAGGAGGCTCTGGGCTCTGCATACCAGAGGGATGAAAGGTGGTTTTGATTCCAGCTGTGGAAAGGAAGTGGGGAGAGCAGTTAATATTCCTGCCAGAGTGCTCTGTGAGATCAAATTCCTGCTTTTTTTTTTTTTTTTTTTTTTGAAGAGAGAGAGTTGGGCTCAGTCCACCGAAACAAGTCAAGAAACAGCCATGCTAATTGCTACTGAAAAGGAGGATTCACTTTGATGTGAGGTTAATAGACCTTACTCCTGTTTATCATTCCTTCCCATACATCAGAGCTGCAAGCCTTCCTCTTTTCTGGCGTTTGCATGTTTCAAGCATTGTGCTTTTCAGAGTCAGAAATCCATTCCCTCAGGCAGCTCCAGGTAGGAACTAAAGAGATATTAGGGGAACGTGCTCTTTTTGTTTTTATAAATGTGTCTTGAGTGATTGAAGAAAGCCACTTCCTTTGTCCCCAGGTTCTGAACTACCATTGCAAGGCTCAGGATTCCCGGGGAGGGGACCGGGGAAATGTTGGTAGGTCCTCTATGCCTTGATTTCGTCAAACTCTACCACTCTTCTCTCCTTACAAGCCCAAGTACACTGGCTTCCACTGCCAAGCTCAGGTGAGGAATTGTGGGGTTCTGCCCAATGAAAAGCAAGGCTTTGATCTGGGATAGGCTTTCCTTGATCTAACTTATAAACGTTGATTAAGCAGCGACTGTGCTTGGGGAGCTGCCTTTGACACAGGGAAAGTAGAGATGAATCAGATTCAGTCCCAGCCCTCCCAGAATCCACATTCTTAGTCCATTAATGACAATGCAGCATTATAAACGCTTCTTTCCATTTGTGAAACATTGCCGGGGAGCCCTACTTCTGACCTGGAGATCAGAGCAACTGTGTCTTGAAGGATGAGTAGGAGTTCTAAGAGCAAAGGATGGAGCAGGGATTCATGAAGGGCAGAGAGAGCATAAGGCGAGGAGGGGTCTGAGGTCACGAGGGACCCTTGGGGGACACGGGACAGCTTCGTGCGACGGACTGGGGAGCGTGGCAGAAGATGGGGAGACGCAGCTAATGAGTTCACAGCATTAGAAAAGGGGGCAGGAGATGAATCCTGGGGTCTTGCAAATCATGCCACAGAGTCAGGTCCCACTTTCTAACAAGGGAGACCTTCCCAAGTGTGTTAAGCAGGAGCGTCTGTGGGAGAGCAAGGAAGACAGGAAGACTTCTCAGAGCCCACGGTCGGGAGGAGTCCGGAGAACTGGAGAACAGAGATGAGGGGTCAGATGCCACAAATACCACAAAGATATCTGGGGGGAAACAGAGATTAAGAAAAAAATCTGAGTTTAATAATTAGGTTTACGACTTCCTGGCTGATTGATAATTGGCCAAGACTCTCGCTAGAATTCAATTATCTTGAGCTCTACAGTATGGGTGGTAGTCATGTATTTTTTTTTTAAATCTTTTTTTTTTTAAAGACTTTATTTATGTATTTGACAGACAGAGATCACAAGTAGGCAGAGAGGCAGGCAGAGAGAATGGGAAGCAGGCTCCCCGCTGAGCAGAGAGCCCCATGCCGGCCTCGATCCCCAAAACCTGAGATCATGACCTGAGCCGAAAGCAGAGGCTTAACCCACTGAGCCACCCAGGCACCCTGGATGGTGGTCATATTATCAACAATCAACTACAGCCAAGGGCCTCAGATGCTGGGCTCTGAAGTCACTGCTGGTTTGCACCCAGCCTTTCCTGGCTGGGGCTACTCCCAGGGTCCATGTTCATGGGGGACACAAGTCCTGAACATCCTGCTTTGGCTTGCAGACTCTCTGACGGCCTTGCTGAGCCTCCCTTGGACTGGCTGGGGCCAAGGACATCTCTGTGCACCCTTCCCCACCTCCCCGTGGGGTCAGAGGCTTGCACGGTGTCCCCCGACCCCCAGCCTTCCCCACTTTCCCTCACAGGCAGCTTCACTAATGAAACCCGTATATATTCAATCCCATTTGGGCATCTTCCTTTCAGAGAACCTGCCTGAGACAGATTTTAAAACTCTGAGCGGAGCAACCCAGTTACCCACGGATGGACCACTGCACAGGCGGAACGTCATATATCCACAAAATGGAGTATTATTCATTCATAAAAAAGAAAGGAAGTACTCACACACACCACGGCATGAACTGACTTGAGCTACGAGATGTTCTTATGCTATGGGAGAGACATCAACCACACTAACACTCTGGTACGAAATATTCAGAACGTTCAGAATAGGCAAATTCACAGAAACAGAAAGAAGATTGGTGATTGCCAGGGGCTGGGAAGAAGGGGGAAGTGAGTCTGTTTTGGGGACTGGACATTTACTGGGAGGTTTATTTGGGCTCTGGAAAATCACCAGGAGGTGACTGTGTCACAAGTACCACTGATTCGTGTACCTTAAGATGATTAAAATGGTGACTTTTACATTACGTGTATATTTCCACAATGAAGCCCTTGACGCCAGTGTTAGGCGTTTTTACTGTTATAAAAGTAGTTTCTCTCCGTGGGCTTGCCCCATCTCCCAGCTCCGCAGTCCTTTCTCTCTTGGCTTCTCCTCCCCAGCAATCCGTTGAAATGCCTTCCTGAGATTCCAGCCCCACGGTCACGCCTCACGCGATCTGCCGGAAGCCGTCTCCCCTGCCACTTCTGACATGACAGCAACGCCTCCTCCCTGCTTCTCGCGTTGTCTCGTGATTTCCTTGGCTCCTGTGTTGCTTGTTCCCAAACTCCCTTTAAACCTGGGTGGTCCCAGGGTTGGTCGCGATCCCTTCTCAAGAAATGGGGACAGCCTCCAAGAGTCCAGCTCAGCCTCATATGCTCCCTGGAGTTCCAGCCCCGAGGAGTCCCCACCTCCTCCCAGAACAGAGCTCGCTGCGATGCTTCCCGGGCTCCCTACCCATCCCAGCGTCACCACCAGACACACACTCGGTTTCACTTTGAACTCGTCCCTCCCTCTCAATCCCCAGATCAACTTTGTCCAGAGCCCAGTCAAAGCTATCATGTGAGTGTGCAGTTTGAGTGCACAGGGCAATGAGCCCTTGGCAGTGCTCCCATAACGGTCCTCCCTTGCCACTAACCTGGACCACACAATAGCCTCTCATGGGTCTCCGCACCTTCCTTACCTCTTCTTTCCAAACCGTCCTCTTTGTGGCGGCTAACATAATTTCCAACAATGGAAATGTGACTACATCACTGCCCAGCATGGAACCCTTCAGGATCTCCGGGTGCCTCCTCCTGTGATGTGACCGCTGAGTCCTCCGGAAGTCCCATGGCAGGTCCTCACCCTCCCACATGTCTCCGCTTGCAGGCTGCCCTGCTCTCCCTTCTGGCCCAGAGGGCCTGAACCCCAGATCACATTGGGGGATGATGGCCGAGCACACCCAACCAGAGATTCTGGGCTGAGGCCCCAGACACTGGCGTTTTGTTAGTTGAAATTCCCAGAGGCTGCTGATGTGCGTCCAACTTGACCCAGCCCTCCCTGGGAGGGGTGTAGGGACCCCAGGTTCCACAGGTGCAGAGGAGAAGGAACCAAGGTAGGGAGCCTTCCCTCCCCCATCCTGTCATGATGTTTTAAAGAAGAAGTTTACTGTGAGCTGTGTAGCAAAATCCCCTAGAAACCCACCCAGGGCCTGCTGAAATGAAGGCTAGCATCCTTCCTACCTGCTGGAGAGGGGAAGGGGTGGAGGTTTCAGCGTCGGAGAGGAGCCGGCAGGGAAGGGTGGAGGATGACTCGGGCCAGTGTCACCTGTACTTGCCACCCACTCGATTCCCCCGGGCCTCGCCGTGCTGGTTTGTGAGGGCTGCGCCAACAGCATCATGCACTGGCTGCGTCCCCAGAACCCAGGTCACAGTTTGGAGACTAGAAGCCGGCCGTCAGTGCAGGTGGGGGCGCGGTTGGGTTTTTCTGAGGGGATGAGGAAGATTCAGTCCCATGACCCCGCCCCAGCTTCTGGCGGTTGGCTGGCCGCCGTTGCAATCTTCTCTGGTGGTTCTGCTGGCATTTCCCTGGCTGCTGGACTCAGTACCCCAACCTCTGGTTTCATTGTCTCATGGCATTCTCTCTGCCTGCTTGTCTGTGTCTAGATTTCCTTTCTATGAAGAGCCCATCATTGGATTAGGGGTCCAACCGACACCAGTGTGACCTCATCTCAACTAACTCCTCCTGTAGTGACCTTCGTTCCCAACAAGGTCACGTTCTGAGCTATGCAGGGTCAGGACCTTGACATATGAATTTGGGGGTGACACTTTTCAGCTTATCTCACTGTGGAGAGGCAGGCAGCCAAAGGTGACGCAGGCCTGAAAGGGGGTGGGACATCTCTAAAACTGGGAGTGGGTCACCCCTCCTCTCCGGTCCACCCAAACCCCTCGAACCCAAGACAAGCGATGAAAAAGTGACCATGTCGGCACCACAGCCCAACTCCCCATCCACCCGAGTCTCCTTTTAACCTCTCCAACCCTGTTTACATCCCAGATCCCCATTGCCAGTTTCAGACCCTAATTTTATTCAACCCATGGGCCTAGTCACGGGGCAGACACACCTTCTCGTCTGAGATGGAGAAATGGAACTAAAAGCCCTTTTATGGGTGCCCCATTTCATTACTCCGATCTGATTTACGAGGATGGCTGGAAGGAACTATGGGAGCTAGAAGTTTAGTGAAGGGTTAAAAATAGCAAATAACATTTGGAACAGCCACCCCGAAAGTAAGTCAGCGGAAGACACAGAGAACAAATTTTCTTTTCAGCCCTGCCTGCCTCTCCATCTCTTTCTCCATTTCCAGGGTGTGGGGGAGACGTCCCCCCTCCTAACGCAGGCTTTCTCGGCCTGGGCACTGTGACGTCCCTTGATGAGGGGCCGTCCTCTGTGTGCGGGGACCCTGGGCAACATCCCGGGCCTCTCCCAGTGTCTGGAGGCACCACACACGTCCCCCGAAGGGCGAAATCACCCCCAGTTGAGAACCACTGTCTTCAAGGATGCAAGAGCACTTGGTAAATGCCGTGCGGCGTGTGTGGAAAGATCTCACATATGACTTCAGACAGCTCAGTGGTTCGCTATTCTTCCCAGTTTATGGATGGGGAAATAGGGCCAGTTGTTTGATGACTGCTTCGGGTCATACTGCCCACGTGTCCTGGCCCGGCGTGCTCTGGCCGCCACCGTCATCACGTGAGCTTCTCTTTTAAGAGGTCTCATTCATTCCCTCCTACAGGAAAGGGTGTTGTCCCCAGGTCGCCAACCGAGGACATCTCTGGGGGCCCCCTGGGCTCATCCCCGGGCTTGCTGGGACCTGTTCCCGCAGACACTGCTGGCGCGGATCTCACCTGGACGATGGGACAAGCGCGCGTGCACACACGGCCTCCCTGGTGAGTGTTTATTTCAGGTCACGTTCTCCGTGTGGGGGCGGGCGCAGCTACTCAGGACAGATCCCTGGGTTTAAGTGGCATAAAATGCAGGGTGTGAATGAGATACCCCTCCCTCCCACCTCTGCCGTGGTCACAGGGGCTGGTCCTATCCAGCCTGCCAACTGTGGGAAGCTTAGTTAATCTCATTAAACGAAGCCGTCCTCTCCCTTCTCCGTCAAGGAATGGCTTTAATAGGTCCACAAAGGGTTCAGCTCAGTGCACCATGAATCTGAGATAACGTCCCACGTTGGGTTAACCCAACCCTCCTGCCGGGGAGAGCTGGTGCCATCTGCCCATTTACTGACAGCCTTGTCAGCAAGAATCTGGAGTCTGGGGGTTGGCAGGCAGCCAGCTCGCCTTCCACGGTCTCTCCGGCGTCTCCGTAACAGATGTTGTGCCTCGTGCCTCGAGCTGCTGCTGGCAAATTGCTGCGTGCCCGTGTTGTTTATCAGGGGCGGAGGGAGGATGGGGGGAGACATGTTTTCCAGGATGGAATCTGGATCCCTCTCCAGGTTCTCCTTTTGCAGACCAAAAAAAAGATAATAATAATAATAATAATAATAATAATAAATCACTTGAAACTGACTTTCTAAAAGGTGAAACAATCAGCTGGTTTAAGAAAAAAAAAAAGATTATTCCAAACCCTGTAACTTGGAGGTTCCAAATCAGGAGTTATGCAGCTCACATGAACAGGGACCACAGTCCGTCCCCCTTCCAATGCCCCCGCCCCCAGAACCTGCTTTTTCATTACAGTGTTACGCAAAAGCAGCTGCCTTGGGAAGACCTTTCAGGAATCTTACCTGACTCAGCAGCGTTCTTACCTCTCCTCCGTGGAAATCGATCAGGGGGGCTGTTTACTGAATGGGTCTCCAGAGTCCAGTGTGACTCAGTGAGGAGAGGTTTGGTATGTCCTTGAGAGAAGACATTTTTCTGACAGCACCTTTCCTTTTGAAGGAGGAAACAGGAGGAAAGGGATTAAGAACACGGATTGCAGCTTCTCTGCAGAGCTCTGTACCCGTGTCCCAAGCGGGCGTTCCAAGCTGGGACACTCCTAGGTGGAGCGTCTTCTGAAAGCCGTCTTCGCAGGAATGTCTCCCCTTAAGTGTGACTCTCAAGCACCGGCTCTGGGGGAATCTGTGTGTTCTTCCAGCCGTAACAAAGGGAGTCTTGGATCAGGACAGAAAAATCATGCAGGGGGATTCATGCCGCACTGGCATCCTGGGAGAGAGAGTCATTGACCTGGGCGGGGCGGGGGATGGGGGGGCGGGGAGGCGTCTACAGGGCCCTGAGCCACCACGAAGGTTGATCACTTCTCACTGCTGTGCACATTGAAAGGGAGGAATCCGGGAACTTGCCAGGTAAAAGGCCCCGGAGAGGACATCTCTCCCAGCGCAGGGACTGAGAACAGGTTGGCCCTGGGGAGGCGCCAGAAGCTGCACACCCCTCCAGGATATCTGGAGGCAGGCAGCAAAACCGGGCGAACTACCGTCTTGCGTCTGGTGCCCTCTCTGCTCTCTAAGACAAGTCTCACTGTCTCCCGATGAGCGGATCTCGAGCATAAATAAGACAATGGAAGCCTGATGCGAAGGAGCACAAAGCACATGGGACCGTAAGACCCCAACCTACAGAGAAGGCATCGTTGACATGCTCGGCTCCAGCACAGAAGCCGGGGCTGGCGATCACGTTTGCATTCAGATGGCGCTTTGCTGTTGGAACACGGGTTTCTGATGCATTTTCTTTGCCACCGGAAGGCTTTCTTCCTTGCTGATGTCCAGGCTGGCCTGTGCCTTCTGGCACTCGCTCCAGGTTAGGACGATGGCTTGGGGCCCCAGGCGGGGTCCCCAACTGTTCATTCTTCACTCATCATCCCGGGCTCTTCTTTCCGCACCTGCTGGGACAAGCTGGGAACCCGGGCCCCCTCTTCTGCTCCTTTCTCTCCTGCTCCACCTGCCAGAGCAGGAGGCACTGGGGGCCCCCACCCCTGGACTGGGGACCTTCCCTTCATTCTCCATGTGCTGCCAATGGCTGCCCGCTGGGACACACCCCACGTGTGCTCCAAACCCACAGCCTCCCCTGACCCGACACTGAAAGTTAAAGAGGGAAAGAGTTCAGGTGCTGCTTAACTTGGAGACGGGAGAGTAGGATCGCCCCGTCTGGAAAGAGCACCGCTGCTCAGGCCCCATGGGCTGATGTCGCATCTTCCAAGTTTTCAAGAAAAGCCGCCCGTTCTAATTTTCATATAAAATCTTTGGGTTTCACATACTGGTAACAAATCCCAAGTTTTCTTAAGCACCAAGTAACCCACCTCTGCAGGGCGTGCAAGGCCCAGGGCCTGTCTGTGTGTGCCTTCTGCCCCGAACGTGTGAGGGTAAAGCTATAAACAAAGCCCTTTGGGGGCTGGTGGGGGCTCATGAGGTTGTGTACCGTGGTTCTGCGCAGTGAACCCCTTCTCGACGGTTCTGAGCTCCTTCGGGGGTCCCCCATTCTTAGGGGCGTGGCTGAAGCCTTTCAGCGCAGTCACCACCAGAAGGAAACCAAATTGTGAGTAAAGAGACTGTTCTAGGCCCCACCTTGCCCAGGGTTTAGTATCTGATCTAAGCCTCTTTGTTTTCTCTGCAGCGTAACGAATTAGCATAAAGGTCCAGGCTTAAAGCAATGCGGATTTGCCTTAGCACAGCCTGGGCTGAGCCCCTCCACACGGGCTACCGGGGTCCACAGCTCAGGGTCTCAGTAGCACTTGGCTGGGGCTGTGTCTGCCCATCCAAACCTCGGGGTCGTCTTCCTAGCTCACACAGGTTGCTGGCAAAGTTCATTTCATTGTAGTTGTAGGACCGAGATTCTCGGCTCCTTTGAGAAAGTTGTCCTCCATGTGGCCCTGTCTGCAATGCCACAGGGTTTCTTCAAGGCCGATCAGAGAACCTCTCTTGCTTTGAATCTCCAATTTCATTCAGGAATCAACTGATTAGGTCAGGCCCACCCAAGGAGGTCCCCCCTTTTAATGAACTCAAAATCAGTTGATTAAAGACCTTCATTCCATCTGAGAAAGTCCTTTGCCTTTGCCCCCATATGACACAGTCTAACCATAAAAGTGAAATCCGTCATGTGAATAGTCCCACCCACACGCAGAGGGGAGAATTAAATAGTCATGTGCAGCACGGGGGATTCTGGGGGACGGTATCGAAGTTCTGCCTGCCACATCCTTTTCTCTCTGATTTTTATATTTTTTATTTATTTTTTTATGATTTTATTTATTTATTTGACAGAGATCACAGGTAGGCAGAGAGGCAGGCAGAGAGAGAGGGGGAAGCAGGCTCCCTGCTGAGCAGAGAGCCCTATGTGGGGCTTGATCCCAGGACCCTGAGATCATGACCTGAGCCAAAGGCAGAGGGTTTAACCCACTGAGCCACACAGGCGCCCCTCTCTCTGACTTTTAATTACTCATTAAATTAAAGGTAGGCTAGATGGCTGTTTGCATCACCTTCTTATATCTAAGATGTGACAGTGTGATCTCGAAGAATGCGTTGGGCTGCGATAACTATTACATCCTCCATCGGAAGAGCCGCTGAGATGAACCGGGGTTCGCAAGGTAATTCTGAAACAAAGCAGATGTCTCGCTCAACAACCGATTCACTCAGTTCTTGGACAGATGAGATTTAAGGTGCATAAAAGGGTCATGAATACTCACGCATTGGAGCATTCTCCTTGGTTGTATTGACTCAGATCATTAAGATCTGTTTTTTCACTAACCTAGATTCAGCTGGATCATAAGCTTGGTTGCTTCCGGGTCAGTGTTGGTGTCATAGCAGAGAAAGCCTCTCGTGAGAGAGCTGCGTCACCATCCTGAAAACTCCAGTCCCCTTCTTGTGCCTCTCACCCTCCTGGAGGAAGGGGTAAAGGCTGCCACGCCAGGAGAATCACCTGTCTTGGTTCTGCCTTCTGCTGAGTGCTCTCCCCTGCCCTTCCCGTCTCTCCAGTAACTCAGGGGTGGACACACACCTCCACTCTGCTGCGAGCTTGTCTCCCGCCTGTTCCCAAGCTCTCCCGACCACAGCAACATCCGGGCAGAGGGTAGGAATCAGCGCCGTCTACCTCTAGAGAAGAGAGAAGGCGCCCATGTTCCCATCCTCGGAAAGATGGGCTCACATGAGCTAAAGAACGATCCGTCTACCACCAGCCAAATTTCTCTGTGAAAACCACAGAGACTCATTTCTCAAGAATCAAGCAAATCTGGGACAGCCGCTTTCTGACGCTCAACAGCAGAAGAGGGCAAAGACTTGCCGAAATCCTCAGCCAGTCTGCGAGGGGCGCTGACCTCGAAACGCTTCCGTTTCTAGAAGGAAGGGCTAGAGCGTCAGGAAAGCCCATCTCTCTGAGATCTCTCTAAGATCTAAGGCTGTGTGAAGACCTTTCATGGTAGAAAGAAAGGTCTGGGAATCTCCTAGAAGGGCTTGCTAACAACATAAGGAAAAATACCCTTTTGGGAATTTTGAAAAATGCGGACTTGGCTGTATCTTTCCCTCCAATCTATTTGTCTGTGGCTTCCCTGAGTTTGTTGGGAATTACGTGTCGTTAGTATAGTTCAGTTACTCTCTGGGCTCTTTCGTGTTGATTCGGAAAATGTTCCAGATTCAGACAAACAAGACCTGAAAAAAAAAAAAATTCAACAACAAGTCCAATAACAAAACCCCTCTTGCCTTCCAAACTCTCATCCCATCTTCTGCCCTGAGGGGGGGGGCCTTAGACCATGTCCAGTGACTGGGGTTGGCAGCAAACCCTTGCCAAGGTGCTTTCGAGATTGATGAAATCAGTGGGTGTGAATGCGTGGCCTGACTCTTCTCCACGCACAGGCTAATTAACAGTCTCAGTACGTCCTCTGTGATTATAAATTTTGCCCTGGTCTCCAGAGTTTAAGTATATAAAGATATATTTAATCAGTTTGGTGCATTAACAGTTAGCAAATGGCAGCTCTCTTCAGATGGACTGAACGCCAGACAAGTTAGCAAAACAGCTTGGCGTTGGGTTCCTTGGAAGCTGATGCTGTGTGTGGTGTGATGCCCTACGGTCCCCCCTGAATGATTCCTGACCTCATTTCCAGTATCTGTAAAAGAAAGAGAGTTGGATTGGACTGCTCATTGTCAAACTCTGCTCCTTGGATCTTAGGACTCGACTGAGACGATCAGAGGCCCGCAGGGGGGGATGGGGGGGAAGGGGGAAATGGCGAGGCCTTCATCCATTTGGGCTGTTGTAACAACACACCACATGCTGGGTGGCTTGTAAGCCACAGAGATTTCCTCCTCACAGTCCTGGAGCCCATAAGTCCATGATCTGGGTGCCAGACCGTTGGGCAAGAGCCTTCTCCTGGCTCACCAATGTCTAGTTGTATCCTCACACAGTGGAAAAGGCAAGGGAGCTCTTTTATAAGGACGTAATCCCATCCCCAGGGCTCCATCCCCATGAGTTAATCAGCCCCAAAGGCCGTCCTTTGGGGCCTTTGTCACCTTGGGGGGTAGGTTTCAACATAGGAATTTTAGAGGACCCAAACATTCAGACCACGGCAGGTGGACAGTCTAGTTCAGCCAGTGCTCTACCCCTCTTTCCGTAGAAGTTACACTGACATTGGTGTGGCCGTATGACTGTGTCCAGTGGGATCTGTGTGAAAGCAACTGTGTGGCGATTGCCAGGTGTGGGCAGAGACTCGCAGGTGTCTTCTGTATCTCCTCTTACACCTCTGCTCTCTGCCATGAGGACAGTACGTCCAGGGTAGGAGATGCTCCTTCCCCCTGCCCTACAGTGAGAACCCGTGGAGAGCCTAATTCTCAACCTGTCCTCCGACTTGGAAGAGAGGCACGCTGGCCATGCCACCGACCTATGAGCAAGAACGAAACCCTTGTGGTTGTTACACAGAATTACTGCTCTTACAGGGACTGAGACCCCCAGCTCTGTGCTCTAGACCGAAACTCCACCGTCATTTCTGTGCACATCAGCGTCCCCTGGAGAATTCCTGTGGGGCAAGGAATCAGCTGCTGCACACCCCAAAGAAACCATCAGCTGCGTTACAGTCATTTTATTTTTTTGAACCTTTTGTTGACTCACGATTTGAATATTTTGTCATTTTAAAAATATACATTTCTGATCATGGTTAATTTTTATTTCTACTGTTGCAAAATAAACAATAAAATAAAACCCAAACCTCAGCAAATTAAGAGGGTGAGGTTGGAGCCTGTCTCTCATCCTGGACCTTCTGGTTTTATCACTACTTTCCAGAGATTAAATTGGCAAAACCACGTGGGTGTCAGTTCAGCCACGTGGTTCATGACCGACTTGTTTTTTTAAATGCTTCCTCTGGCTCGGTAGTTTGGAAGTCCATATGTCGTCCTCTGGTCCAGAAGGGGTTTTCTGCAGACTTGGAGAACAGGACGAGAGCTTGGAGATAGTTCAAGGCTGGCCAGGAGCACAGTGTGTAGTGAGGTCTGACCCCGAAGGGGGCGGCTATAGCTGGGGCTGTGTCCCAGTCCAGCCACCAAGGGATGTGACAAAGTCCTGGCGTTGACGCCCTGCTCCCCCCGCCTCCCCCGGCAGTCAGTCCTGCCAGCATACTTAGTGCAGAGTGGACTTCTCTGACCCATTATTCCGTCCTCGAAAGTTAACCGTTCCGTGTCCTACTGAATCAGGGCTCCGAAAGGTGAGCTGCGATCACATCTAATAAATGAGTGGCGGCCAAGCTTCATGGGCAATGCCAGGCGAAGATGTCTGCTTCCCCTGATGAGTCTCCTAGGATCTTCCAGCGTTTCAATCCAAAGAAATGAATGATGCTGCAGGTTCCAGACACCACGG
Organism: Lontra canadensis; assembly: GCF_010015895.1. NCBI lineage: Eukaryota > Metazoa > Chordata > Mammalia > Carnivora > Mustelidae > Lontra > Lontra canadensis. Next base: position 5,610,155 of record NW_022631088.1, read on the forward strand.
GAAGCCTGTGTTTAGATTTTTGTACCGATGTCAGGGACTGGTCCTGGCAGGGTACCTGGGCGCCCCCACGCAGCCCTCCTCCTTCTCCCCCAGCCTGGGCAAGGCCATTCCCTTGCCAGGATGCGCTCCGTGCACAGCTTGCTCCCCAAGCTCCTGCCTAAAAATGCTCCCGCTCTGTGGCCCATAATTTCCTCTCAAATGACCCCAGTTACTTCATCAGTGGAAGGAGTAGATTGGATGAGACGAGTGTTTTTCTTCCTTCTCTACTTCCTTCCCTGTCTCACCTTTTTTTTTTAAGGCTGTTGTTAAATTATTATAAGACATTCTGAATGTACAAATATGCACAAAAAATTATTTAACAGATGTTTGCACCCACCAGTTAGATGGGACAGATGTTAATTTAAGTCTTCATATTTGCCCTGGGTCTTTTTCATTCAAGTCACGAAAGAATTCTAAAAAATGTTAAAAAATATGAGAAAACAGCCCTTTGATTATTTTTTGTTTAATTTTTTTATGAAAATGGCCCTTTTAAAATCAAGGAATTATGGTATGTTAAGGAGGAAATCAGATAAAATAAGTAATTATGAAAATTAGAACATTGCCCGTGAGAATCAATGGAAACGTGCCGAATCTGTCCTCGGAAGGAAATAATCTTAAAGATTTTCATCATTTGCCATGAAGAAAATCCACTCTAGAAAAGCAAGCGAATGATCAAAGATCCATGAGGAGAGACAACAAAGGAATTAATACAGATGAACCTGGAAATAAACACATCAGGAAAAGGATAACACACGTCCTAGGAAGAGATTATATAAAATGAGTGAACTCATCCAGAGTGTTAAAAATGGTGGGCGTCCACGCAGGTAGGAGGCAAACCAAACAGTGGTAACAGTACCTGCCAGATCAACAGCCAAAATGCCGGTGCTGTAGTGGTGAGCTCCGTACCTTCGGAAGCTAACAACGCAGAGACACCTGTCGCAAAACAAATTCATAGCACTCGTAGATATTCAAGACTTACTGGGCTCAAAAATGTGTTAAAAGAATATTGTGACCAAGAAGGGATTCATCCGTAAGCAGAAGCCGAATTCTTAGGGTGTGTTTTAATAAATATGTGATAGTAGATAATGTAAGAAAAACAACTGTCTCGAGGTTGTCCCCAAATGTACTTAACATCCCCCTGATGAACGAGGATGACAGTGGGCTAAGTGAAATAAGCCAACCAGAAGGGACGACTAGTGTATGATTCCTCATAACTGAGGTACCTACAGGGTCAAATTCAGAGACCGGAAGTAGCCTGGGCTTGCTGGGGTGGGGGGTGGGGGTGGGTGGTTAGAGGGGAGTTCGAAGCTAGTGTTTGATGGGGGCAGGTTCCGGTTTTGCAGGATGAGAAGTGTTCTGGAGAAGGATTGCTCAACAGGTGGATGGGCTTAGGGTTACTGAATTATACACTTCAAAATAGTTACGATGATAAATGGTTATGTTTTGTGTATTTTAACTACAGTTACAAAAACTAAAGAACGGATCAAATGTCAGTTTTTATGGAAACTCACAAAAAGCATATATCATCAATTTCTGGCCCCCATCTACACATAATTAATGAACATGTCCCAGAAAATCCTAAAAACAAATGCTAAAATAGTGGTTCATTTTGCATCTGATGGATTCCCAGAAATCAGGAAAAAAAAGGGTGAAACCTATTTCATAGAACTTTTCAATTTGCAAATGATACCAGTTATTTTTTTGTCTGATTTTTTGTAACTCACAGCAACTATTTATTACTTTTTGTCAAAGAAGGTGATATTGATTATTTCTGCTTCTCTCACTTGTTACATTTATTTTGTGACCAAAATGAACCTTTAAGCACCCCTAGACCCCGTATTAGAATGTGTGTTGTCGGTTTAAAAAATGTGGATTTTCATCTATGTTTTATTAATTCTTGTCTAGCCATTGTGTAGTTTAGATTCTTTTCGCCTCTTTTTTACTTATTTCTTTGTTTCTGTATACTTGCTCTCGTAACTGAGATTGATGCATTTAAGTAATTCACTGTAATTACCTTTTTTTCTTCTTCTTCTAAGAGTTTTTCAATTTTTAAGCCAATTACTGTTGTAACAATGTTCAGCACCTTTTTTTTTTAAAGATTTTATTTATTTATTTGACAGAGATCACAAGTAGGCAGAGAGGCAGGCAGAGAAAGAGGGGGAAGGAGGCTCCCCACTGAGCAGAGAGCCCGATGCAGGGCTCGATCCCAGGACTCTGGGATCACGACCTGAGCCGAAGGCAGAGGCTTAACCCACTGAGCCCCCCAGGTGCCCCGGTGTTCAGCACTCTTATTTCTTCAGTATGCATCATGTGTTTACCGACCTCAAGTGACTGTCTCTGTAGGTTGGCAGAGATGGGACCAGGAGCAGGACATCCTTGAGGTCACCAAATAGCACTGTTAAGTGCTATGGCAATGGAACTGGGCAGCTGGCCTGCCTGGGGTGTGGGGACACTCACTCAGCTTTTAGGCAGAAGCACTGGGAGGAAGACTCCATATGATGCCACCCTACGCCTGGTGTGGACGTTAGGGTAAGAGGACATAAAACACACACACAACAAGTGAGATACTTGGAGACAAAGGTCAAGGGGAGACAAGGTCCCAGTGAGAGAGGGAGCCATGCCAACCCCCCCATTTTAGGCTGCTGCTCCATAGAGATGAAGAAATGCCCCACTGGTGAGGTCTTTGTGATGCCAAGCTAATCACAGGTCCCCTACAAGCTCCCCTGCTGAGCCTTTGCCTGCTTTGGCTAAATAAGATTTGTTCCTGAAGGTGTCGTGTTTCTCTTTCCGAGGGTACTTGCGAACTGGGGAATAGATTCATTCTTCTTTGACCCCAGATATCCTTTCCATGTTTATTCATTTTGTTTTCTTCAATTTCAATCTCCTGATCTTTGTTGAGAGCCAAGTGCCTTTTTATTTCTGTGGAAAGAAATGATCTTTTTACTTGTGGAAACATGAGTCATCATGCCTCCTCGTTTGAAAACTTTTCTTGAGCAGTTGCCAATATCGAGGGTGCGTGCTCCTTCGTTTCCCCAGGGATCACTGTCAGGATTGTTCACTGCTGCCGCTGTTTCTCTAGATGGAAGCAGGATACTTTGCAGCCTGTGAGTTTTGGTAAAATTAAGGCCTAATGGATGGCTTACCACATCACGCTGCATCGAGATCCCATTCACAGTGGTGTCAGGCCCACAGAGATGAATGGGGTTCACCCTTCAATGGAAACTGGGGAAAGAGTTGACTTTTAGATAAATATTAATAGCAATTGCTCAAAAACAAAGTCAGGGGGTGCCTGGGTGGCTCGGTGGGTTAAAGCCTCTGCCTTCGGCTCAGGTCACGATCTCAGGGTCCTGGGATCAAGCCCCGCATAGCATCGGGCTCTCTGCTCAGTGGGGAGCCTGCTTCCCCCTCTCTCTGCCTGCCTCTCTGCCTACTTGTGATCTCTGTCAAATAAATAAATAAAATCTTAAAAAAAAAAAAAAACAATGTCAGGAAACAATGCTCCAATGCTTGTCTTTACTAAAACACTCACATGACATAGGACTTGGAAACCCATTCTCATTTGAAGCAAACACACTAACCTTCCAAAGAATGAACGAAGAGTCGAGAGTGTAGGGAGTGGGAATAATTTCCATCCGACTTTGTCATCCAGACTAAGGAGTAGACCAGTAATTGATTCAAAGGACCTGATCTATTAAAGGGTGCCAAGGCTCTCCAAGGTAGACCCTCACCTGGGCCTCGTTACTGATGGGTTTCTGTTCACGTCTGTGATCACCTCCCCTTGAGTGCTGGGGACAGGGGGCCGTGACTCGCCTCAGACCAAGAGACTATGGTAAAGGTAACAAGACCTCTCACCTGTCAAGCTGCCGTGTGTGTGTGTGTGTGTGTGTGTGTACGCGTGTGTGCGTGCCTGTGTGAGCATATACACAAGAGAGACTCTCTTTTCCTATTTTGGAACCACCAAATAAGTAAGCCTCCGTGCTGTGAGAAGGGCTGCGAAGACAGGCCCATGGTTGAAAACTACAAGCGGCCTCTAGGACATGAGAGAGTCCTGTGTCCGACAGCCAGCCAGCCAACAGGGACCTCAGTCCGACAGCCAGGCATGAATTCTTTCAACAACCTGGGGGACGTCCCACGTGGCTTTTTCTTCAGTCCGGCCTCTGAGGGGACCCCAGTCCCTGCTGACTCGTGCTTAACCCCAGAGTGGAGCTCAGTGAAGCTGTGCCTGGATGTCTCACCTGCGGAAGACTGTCACATAGTAAGTACACATCACTTGAAGCTGCGGAAAATCAACACAACCGTGGGCCATGGGACACAGGTGGGGAGAATTGTATTTCCCCAGAGTCCATGCAAAGGAGAACCAAGTAGCATGGGAAGAAATAGTGTCATGAGCCGCTGAGGGGGTTAGTCTATTGTCTTACAAGGCGGATGGACCGGAAGTCAGGACTAAGCTATTGAGAACAATCAGCAGCTTACTTACGGACTGTCTGTGGACTTCTCTACCCTTCTCCTACAGGGCTCAGACCCTAAATAAACGGACATAAGACAAATGTTTAAAGAACTTTATTTCTGAAGGATGACAAAATGTTAATTTCCCTGGGTCACCCGCATGTTTCCGTCTGGCTTAATGTACTATTGAGGTTGAAAGATACGCTCAGAGACACACTTGACCTTGGCAACCAAAGCGTCAAGAGAGTCCGCCTAGGTCACAGTGACATCCCATTTCCCAAGGGTTGGTAGCTGGGGGAGAGCCAGTGTCTCTGAAGGAGGCTTCCATGGGTGCCCGAAGATGATGTCTCTGGGGGCCTCTGTGCTGGTTCTTAAACCGGGGCTCTCCCTATGCACTGACTTTTCCTGTTGGGGTCCCTGAGAAGGAGTCACACTATGTTTTTTGTTGCCCACAGAGAAGAGAAGAGGGTTAGTTGTACGGCACTGAAGCTGGTTGCTTTTCCTGTGGAGACAGAGTCTCTTGCCCCATGTGAGTCCCCAAGTGACTCCCCAAGGCACTGAGTCATGTGTTTCCTCCAATGACCTTCTCTTAGCCTGTCCAGAACAGTTCCTTCTCACCCACTGAAAATTCTGTTTACATCCATCTGTAGTATTTTGTTTTACTTTGCAATAGTATGCGTACCGTGTCAATACAATTCAGTCAGTACAGAGGGAAAATGTAAACGTTTCCATTTATATCCACGAATATATCATGTTTAAATCAATGAATCCCACCACTGCATCTAGACGTAAGCATTATTAAAGTGTGTGTGTGTGTGTGTGTGTGTGTGTGTGTGTACACTCAAGGAGAGGTTTATTTATAAAACTTTGGGACCACTATTTATATATATTGCTTTGCAACTTCTTAATCACTCAATGAAATGTCTCGAATGTCCCATTTTCAATTCATATAAATCTACCTCTCTTTATTTAGTAACTGTGGAGTACTCTATTTTAAGAGAACATCAACATTTATATCACAATTTCTTGATTGTTGGACATTCAGCTTTTGTCTGGCTCTCCCTGCCACAGAAATAAGGAATCTTTATATGTATTTACACGCATATGCAAATGTTTTTTAATTTTTTAAATTTAAATTCAATTAATTGACATATAATGGATTATTAGTTTCAGAGGTAGAGGTCAGTGAGTCATCAGTCTTACATAACACCAGCGCTCATCACACACGGGCTCTCCTTCATACCCATCCCCCGGTTACCCCATCCCTCCATCCCTCCCCTCTAGCAACCCTCCATTTATTCTCTATGGTTAAGAGTCTCTTCATCCTGTGAATATTTTTGAGGGTAGTTGCCTAAGTCAGATTGTTGGGTCCACAGGGTACATATATTTTCCCTTTTCAGAGGCAGCTGCTACGTTGCCTTCCATTAAGATTGTACCAATAAACACTCACTCGTTAGAATACGAAGGCACCCATTCCCCACATGCTTGACTACACTGGATGTTACTCATCTTTTAGAATTTTGCCTGCATGGGTGAAAAATGAAATCAGTAACTTGGCTTCTTGGTCTTTGGCCTTTCCTTCTTAAGTTTCCCAGCTGGACGATGAACTTTCTGTTCCTGTTCTCTCCTGACCCAAAGAGAAGAAGTCTGATGTAATTCTCATGTGTAAATTTACATTTAAATTACATTACTAGGTTTCCTAATTTTGAATCACTCTTGTACTCACTCCGGGGGCGGGGAGGCACTTTGCAATATTTTTAATTTGCTACTGGATTAGCATGGTTCGATAGCATTTTATTTGGAATATTAATAGTCGCAAGTGAAGCAGTTTACAATCTTCCTCTTGTAGTTACTCTGGTCTGGTTTTGTTACGAGGGTTTTACTAGACCAGCAAACTAAATTGGGGGAATTTTCCTTTCTCTTTTGAGCTATGGAACACCTTATTGCATAGGAATTTTCTGTACCCTACAAAGTTTTATTGAACTTGATGGTCAAACTTTCCAATCTATGTGCCTCTAGGGTAGAGGATTTAAAATGGAGACAAAACCTTTATCTTATAATTATGGATAGAAACAGTTACAAATATCAAATTAAATTGAACCCCTCCCACCACATACACGTCTGCGGAATCGCCATCTGTCAACAAGACAACATACGAAATCTTTCCAGTTTGTATCAGTGGAAGGAACTGGAGAAGAAACTTCATAAAATTCACCAGGAGGAAAAAACAGAAAGGCTTGAGGAGAAGTAGCTGAACTGGGTTGGCCACAGAGCTCATTGGACCGTGTTGACCTCTTTTCATCACAGAGATAATACGGAAGTTCTATTCAGCTGGGTTGTTGTGCAATTCAACTTCTCGGCTTGACTTAGAATTTTTAAGCATGGCTCACTTTGTCATGAAATGTTCTCTTCCCAGAGGACCCACAAACTGAGCTATCATTTCACTTTGCAAATATGCAAAGAGTTTTTACACTGGGTCTGGTTTATGGTAGGTGGTCAATAAAAGTGGGTTTCTCCTCCCAAACCCATTAAAAAAATGTTGTTTCTTTTCAATGTACACGCTTCGGTTCTCTTAGAAGGAAAGGTAGCAGGTAGGGGTGTTACCTAACTTGGTAGCTGGAAATGAATGCCAGCTGTGCGCACTTCAGATGCAATCAGAATTCCAGGATCTCAACTAAATCTGGGCAAAAAAAAAATAATAATAATTTTGTAAAGGCACAGCAAATCCAGTCAGCCAAACCTCACCCTTGGAAAAAACTTGGATTTTCAATCAGCTTCCATATGTATCTGAAACTCCTCTCCTTCCCGATTTGGCAATTTACAAACCCAAGATGTGTAGAGATAGGCGAGCATGACGAACCCTGGAGTTTCAAAAATAATTAATGGATCAACCTACCACTTGCAAAAATTTCAGTTTTGGGACCCAGATCAGAACAATTCTTACTCCATCACACATAAAACAAAATCATTCTTTCTACTTTCATAGATCATTCCATACATTCTTTCCATGTTTTGGCACAAGTCACTGGTTCTCATATAAGACAAGCCTTGTACTTCATTTTAATTCAATAACCCGGAGAGCCGTTGTTTGAAGGATGGCTGGGTTAAAATCAGCGCTTGCAGAGTGGGGTTCCAACACGCCAAACATCTGTTGGATGTGAACGCGCTTCAGATGGTTTTAATACAGCTAGATGTTTGATATCACATGGAACCAGACAGTCTGTGATCAGAATTCCTATGTAATAGCTGCAGATAGCTACAGATAAACATGTTGTCTCTGAGCTCCCCTTGGAAATTGTACATATGTGGCAGACCTCTCCAGTTCTCTACCCCACTTCCATTCTCCCATTCTTCCTTATTAATAGGTGGCCAGCTTTGTCATACATCTGGCTGAAATACTAATTTTTCCAATTTACAGTGAAGCTATGGATGGCGGCAGGACAGAATTTTGGATAAGAAAGGAGCAAAAGTCAGCTAAGCATTTCTGGCAAATGTTGTCCTTTCTTCTTTTCCTTTTTATTTTTGTCCCCCTTCTTCCACTGCATTTTATTTTCTTGCCTGGAACACAGTCCCAAGGCTGGAGTGGGAGCAGCCCTCTTTTGACCATGAGGCGACACACATTAAAATAAAAGCCCATTTTAAGAGGGTGGGAGTGGACAGGGAGACGGTGCCTGGAACCAATCTGTTTAGGATTTGTTTGGTTAAGCTGCCATCATGATTATTATCAACAGTTGCACACAATCCAGATAGACATTATGCAGACATTTTTTCCTTTCTTTCTCTAAATTTTAGTGCTTATTTCCTCATTTTATCTCTCTTTTCTGGAAGAGTTGGAGTCATCTGAGAAGTATAGATAAGAAACCTCAGATACTGAAGCTTCCCTTAGGCTGAGCTTACGGGTCCTTTCAGAGCATGGTGCTCTCTCCATCGGTGTACACATCCTTATTTCGACATGGGGACCCAGTGTAGGTTTTTATAACCAGTGAAAAGGCAGGATCTAGGTCACTCCTAGGTCTTTTGTTGTAGATTTAAAAAAAAGAGTTTATTTAAAAGTTTATTTATTTATTTGAGAGAGAAAGAGAAAGAAAGTACACACAGTGGGAGGGAGAGGGACAAGCAGACTGCACTGAGCACGGACCCCGATGTGGGGCTGGATCTCATCACCTTGACCTGGATCTCATGACCCGAGTTGAAATCAAGGGTGGGATTCCTAACCGAACGAGCCACCCAGGCGTCCTTTATTGTAGTTTTTTGCAGAAAAGTTACACCGTGTGCACAGACGCATGTGTCTGCAGGGGCTGCGAGTTCCCAGAGACACCGGTGCATCACCTCTCAAGGTTGAATAATGCTCTTCTCCCAGAAGGGGAGCCCACAGGTTCAAGAACGCCCAGAATCACCGATGGCATGTTTGGTATTTTCAGAATTGACAACACAGCAGACCACTTGGTAGAGCAGGGTTGCAGTAGAATTTGGACGTGGTGTATGCAGAGAGGAGAAATTCATGTAGTCTGGCTGTCATTGCACCATACGTCATGCCATGCGATCACAAGGCATGTTCATGGAATCACGTCCTCCCCCTGACTTCACTGAGGTTTCAGCTTCCTGTGGCCTCTTTGCGAGGGAGGAATGTCCAGCCCAGTCCCCTGGCGAGTATGGGTCCTAATGCATTGAGGCCAAACGAGTTCATCTTTACCGATATAACTGGGGCCATAATTACTGGTGGTCAAACGGCCAAGTTAGGTCTCCATAACTTAGGGCCATATTTCTGTTCATATTGGTCTAGGGAAGTTTATAATAATCATTTTTTCTTGTTATTTAAGCAATTGTTTTAAATGCAAGAGTAATGAAGAGGATTGCAACTCAGCAGACATCCTTGAGGACATAATCCCACCACGTCAAATGCCAGAAGCTCCGTTTCACTCCCTGGATCATCATCGGGGTCTCTCGCTCCTATTCTCTCTTCCCTGCAATTGTATTTGAGTCCTTCACTGTCTCTCCATAGCTCTCCTGATACTGAGTGTGCAGGGGCAAGGAGAAAGGGATGTGATCCACCCAGTCGAACATACCGCTTGGTCCTGGAGTGGACTGGGGAATTGCGGGAGGCACCAGCACTAGGTGGCTCTGATTCCTGGTCCTCCACACCCTCCCATCTCATCCATTTCCATGGAAAATTAAATATTGTTTACAAAAACATATTTGAGGGACAGGAGGAATGTTGACAACATTAGTCACAGATGTGTCTTTGCCATGTGGCTTTAATAGAACTACTGTGACAAAAACGTCCAAATAGTTTACCATAGGAAAAAAAAAAAAACCTGCACCAACTAAAAAAGTTTTGTTTTGATTAACTGTGTTAAAATATTTAGAGAAAGGAAGAGATGTTTGGAACCCATAGAATTTCGGGCTGAAGCTGAGAGTTTCAGGTGGGCCAGTGCAGAAAGGAGTTAAGGTCACATTGTCTAGGGACACGGCCATGTGTCTCCATCACGGGTGAGCCCCCTGTAGGATGAGAAAAGAGGGTATGGGGGCCAAGGGTCATTGGGATCAAGCCTACAAAATCCTTTGCAGGAAAGGCTGTGGAAAGAAAGACTCTATGGCAGAGTTCTAGAAGGGAGAAAATGCACCAGAGATAAAATGATTGAGAATGGCCTCAGTGAGAGTCACCAAGACAAGGAAAAGACTACAGGTGGGTGGGTGGGGCAAGGAGGGGCTGGACCAGTGATGCTGAAGGCCAACCTGCAAGTAAGTGTAGCCAGATGTGCAAGTTTAAAGCTCAGGGAGACATAAAAAGTGTGGAATGGGCAGATTTGGTGGTGAGGTAAGGGAAACAGACCAGGCTAGAGACAGAGACAGAACCAACGTGTGAGACTAAGTACAAGAGAAAGAGTAAGGCAAGTTCAAACCAGGAGTTGGCCGACGTTTCCTGTAACATCCACAGCTGGGGCTGTGAGAGCCCTGAGGCCTCCCTCACAAGTGCTCGGCTCTGCTGTCCTGTGGCAAAAGCAGCCAATAAATAAAGTTTTATTAGAACCCCTCCCTCTCCTCCTCTAAAATCCTCAGTTTGTTTCTCAGAGTCCATAGTCTCTCATGGTTCGTCTCCCCCTCTGATTTCCCCCACCTTCATTTTTCCCTTCCTTCTCCTAATGTCCTCCATGCTATTCCTCATGCTCCACAAATAAGTGAAACCACAGGATAATTGCCTTTCTCTGCTTGACTTATTTCACTCAGCATAATCTCCAGTCCTGTCCATGTTGATGCAAAAGTTGGGTATTCATCCTTTCTGGTGGCTACGTAATATTCCATTGTATATATGGACCACATCTTCTTTATCCACTCGTCTGTTGAAGGGCATCCTGGTTCTTTCCAGTTTGGTGACTGTGGACATTGCCCAGTGATGGGCATTAAGGAGGGTGCAGATTGCATGGAGTCCTGGGTGTTACATGCAAACAATGAATCTTGGAACACGACATCAAAAACTAATGATGTGCTGTATGGTGATTAACATAACATTAAAAAAAAAAGAACACAGCTACAACCGTTTGTTGAATGTTGTCTAGGGCACTCCAATTTAACTTTCACATAGTTGCCACAGGTCACAAGATAACCTTCTTGCCTCTCCTCACTGCCCCCCACCCCGAACTATTTGAAAGTGTAAAAGCTATTCCTAGCCCCCCCCCCCCCGGCTGTGCAAAACCAAGCAGTGGGCAGGGTCCTGTTTTGCCAACTCCTGTGTTAAACAAAGGTGGAGTGGGGGGTTTGGGAGGGCAATGCGGGGGCAGTGCAAAGGGGTGGAAGTAAATGTACGCAGTAAGAACACCCAATTTAGGTAGTGATGATCTCAGGGGCTGAAATATTCCCAGTATTTTCATCCTTTAACACAAGTATCTCAAATTTATAAGCACAGAATAAAATGCAAACAACTTATTTCTATTTTAAAAGAAGGAACTCTATTAAACAAAAAGCAATGCATTTATTGCCACTGTTCCTTCTTCTCTTGGTTTTTCCATATCTGGAATAAGACACAGAGACCTGGTCACCCCATTGTTGTAGCTACCACTGGTTTATGGGCTGCGGTTTAGTAACACTGTTGCTTAGAAAAACATTTTTAAGTTTTCAGAATATTATCTCAGAAATCCACACCTTCCTTAGGTGACTTTAGATCTCTGGGGAGCATGAGTTTATCTGGAATCTGTGTTCTTTGCTTCGGGGCCAGCGTGGGTACATAGCAGGTTTCCCTGAGCAATCAGTCCAGCTGCCTTCCAGAAGTGTTTCTCAGAAGGTCCCTCCATGGAAATTTGTACTTCTCAGTCGTTTTAGGCTCTGAGCTCATTTAATTTGATTGAAAATGATT